>NC_092710.1:301000422-301660144 GCF_047496885.1 Scyliorhinus torazame
TGCACAAGTGGACCGACTCCGGTCCCTACACGATGGTCTCTGTCACCCAGGGGTCACCCGGTTCTTTCACTTCATAAAGGCCCGCAACCTGCCCTACTCCATTGCGGAGGTCAGGGCAGTCACCAGAGACTACCAGGTCTGCGCAGAGTGCAAACCGCACTTCTACCGGCCAGACCGAGCGCACCTGGTGAAGGCCTCCCGCCCCTTTGAACGCCTCAGCGTGGACTTCAAAGGGCCCCTCCCCTCCACCGACACAAATATGTACTTCCTGAACGTGGATGAATACTCCAGATTCCCCTTCGCAATCCCATGCCCCGATATGACGTGTGCCACGGTCATTAAAGCACTCAACACCATCTTTGCCCTGTTCGGTTTCCCCGCTTACGTCCACAGCGACTGGAGATCCTCCTTTATGAGTGAAGAGTTGCGTCAGTTCCTGCTCGGCAAGGTCATCACCTCGAGCAGGACGACCAGCTACAACCCCCGGGGAACGGGACGGTTTGGAATGTCGCCCTGCTGGCCCTGCGGTCTAAAAACCTCCCGGTGTCCCGCTGGCAGGAGGTCCTCTCCTCCGCACTCCACTCCATCCGATCGCTACTCTGCACTGCGACTAATGAAACCCCCCATGAACGTCTCCTTGCCTTCCCTAGGAAGTCCACGCCTGGGGCTTCCCTCCCAACGTGGCTGGCAGCTCCAGGACCCGTTCTCCTCCGCAAACACGTGCGGACCCACAAGCGGACCCGTTGGTCGAAAGGGTACAACTACTTCATGCGAACCCGCAGTACGCCTACGTGGCGCAGCCCGACGGCCGCCAGGACACAGTCTCCCTCAGGGATCGGGCACCAGCTGGATCCCCACCCACGGCCCACCACCACCTGACCCCCCCCCTCCGATTGTCCCGGCGCCACCCACCCTCCCCCCAGCGCACCTCACTACAACCCCCGCCCCAGGACGATCCGTCCTCCCACTGGTTCCACCCGGGGATGAAGATGAGGACAACACGCTCCCGGTGTCACAGGCGACCAAGTCGGCGCCTGCATCACCACCGGGACCGAGGCATTCACAACGGAGGATCAAGGCACCCGACCGGCTGAATTTGTAAATTTTCACCAGACTGTAAACTTAAAAGTTTCACAAACCTGTAAAAAATTTTCAACCAACCCGCTGGATTCCTTTTTAACAGGGGGTGAATGTGGTAGTCACCACTGATTGTATAATAGTTGTTATTAGAGGTAATACGGTAAGGCTCCTGCACTACAGGTATGGGGGTAGATCCCTGCCTGCTGGCTCTGCCCAGTAGGCAGAGTATAAATGTGTGTGCACACCGAGCTGCTCCTATTCTGGTAGCAGCTGCAGGAGGCCACACATCTCTGCTTAATAAAGCCTTGATTACTGTCTACTCGCGTCTCGTCGTAATTGATAGTGCATCAAGCGGGGAGAGGGGGCACCCTTGCCTTGTCCCTCGGTGCAGCTTAAAATAGCCCGACAACCGCTGATTCGTATGTACACTTGCTACTGGTGCCTGATACAGCAACCACACCCAATCAATGAAGCCCTGTCCAAACCCAAACCTTCCTAACACCTCCCACAAATAATTCCACTCCACCCGATCAAAGGCCTTCTCCCTATCCATCGCAACCACCGCTTCATTCTCAACCCCCCTCTGAGGGCATCATGATAACGTTTAAGAGCCTTCTAACGTTGGCCGTGAGTTGCCTGCCCTTTACAAACCCCATCTGGTCTTCCCCTATCACCCCTGGGACACAGTCCTCTATCCTTGTGGCCAGTATCTTAGCCAGCAGTTTGGCATCCACATTCAATCGGGAGATCGGCCTGTATGACCCGCATTGCTCAGGGTCCTTCGCCTGTTTCAGAATCAATGAGATCGAGGGCTGCGACATTGTTGGGGGGAAGACTCCCCTCTCCCTTGCCTCATTAAATGCCCGCACCAGCAGTGGGCCCAATATCTCCGAGAACTTCTTGTAGAATTCTACCGGGTAGCCGTCCGGTCCTGGGGCCTTGCCCGACTGCATGACCTCCAGCCCCCCCATTATTTCCTCCATTTCAATTGGGGTTCCCAGCCCTTCCACCAGTTCTTCCTCCACCCTCGGGAACCTCAGCTGACCCAAGAACTGCCTCATCCCCTCCACCCCAGCCGGGCGTTCTGACTCATATAACTTGCTATAAAAGTCCTTTAGCACCTCATTCACCCCATACTGGGTCCAGGACCGCATTCCCACCTCTGTTCTTTACTCTCCCTATCTCCCTGGCCGCCTCCCTTTTCCTCAGCTGGTGTGCTCGCATTCTACTGGCCTTTTCCCCAAACTCATACACTGCTCCCCTTGCCTTCCTCAATTGTTCCACCGCCTTTCCTGTAGATGACAGCCCAAACTCCACCTGTAACCTCCGCCGCTCCTTCAGTAGCCCCGCGTCCGGGGCTTCCGAATATCTCCTATCCTCCTGGAGTATCTCGCCAACCAACCTGTCCCTCTCTGCTCGTTCCACCTTTTCTCTATGGGCCGTATCGAAATTAACTCCCCTCTAACCACTGCCTTCGTAGCTTCCCACACCGTTGCTGCCGAGACTTCCCCCGTATCATTTATTTCCAAATAGTTCTGGATGGACTTGCTCACCCGCCCACCCCCTTATCTGCTAATAGCCCCACATCCAACCTCCATAACGGGTGTTGCCCTCTCTCCAAACTAGCTCATAGATCCACCCAATGTGGGGCATGATCCGACGCTGCTATTGCTGAGTTCTCGGTATCAACCACCCCCGGTAGCAGAGCCCTACTCAGCATAAAAAAGTCGATCCGGGAATATATTTTGTGGACATAGGAGAAAAAATAAAACTCCTTCACTTTTGGTCGTCCGAACCTCCATGGGTCTACTCCCCCCATTTGCTCCATAAACCCCTTTAATTCCTTCCCTACGGCTGGCATCCTCGGTGTCCTAGATTTTGACCGGTCTAATCCTGGATTGATGACTGTATTGAAATCTCCCCCCATGATCAGATTATGTGACTCTAGGTCCGGGACCTTACCTAACACCCGCCTCATAAATCCCGCATCATCCCAGTTTGGTACATATACATTCACGAGTACCACCGCATCCCCTCAATTTCCCACTCACCATAATGTACCTGCCCCCCCACATCTGACGCGATTCTCCCTGCCTCAAATGCCACCCGTTTGTTAATCAGGATCGTGACCCCCCTGGTCTTAGAGACCAGCCCTGAATGAAATACCTGGCCAACCCACCCCTTCCTCAATCTGGTCTGGTCCATAACATTTAGGTGTGTGGCTTGTAACATTGCCACGTCCGCCTTCAATCCCCTCAAATGCGTGAACACGCGAGCCCTCTTAACCGGCCCATTTAGCACTCTGACTTTCCAAGTAATCAGCTTAGTCGGGGGGCTTCCTGCCCCCCCTGCCGATTAGCCATCACCCTTCTTAGGCTAGCCGCCAGCTCGCGTCCCTCGGCTCCTCGGGCCCGCCCTCGGGCATCCACCGTCCTCGACCTCCATTTGTCCCTCAGCAACAGTTCCTCCCCTGTCAGCAGAGCAGCTCCCCCCTGCCTCCCCCCCCAGTAATAGCACCAGAAATCCAACCCCCCATATCAAACTTATCAGCTGCTCACCCCCCACTGCGCTTCCGTGAGCTAGCTAACCTAGCCAGCCTGGTAGCTCCCACCCATGGCACCAGACATCCTATCTCCCCATTGTTCTGCCTCCCCCCCCCCCCCCCCCCCCCGCTTGGACATACATGTACAAATCATCACAGTCCCCAGCAAATGAACAGCAGAAAAAACCCCTCCACCCAACTTCCAATGGAACAGAGTTAACTTTACATTTCTGAGCAGCTGCTCAAACATCGTATCACAACAAAAACCAAAGTAAAAAGGAAGGGGCAAACAAAAATAACCCCTTGTACAGAGAGCACTGCATATTCAAACCAACACAGAAGTGATTTTGACCAAATCGCCACCGCAATGCCCTCCCACAGGGTTCAGTGACCTTAATCCACTGCTAGCCTTTTGTCCTTGATAAAGTTCATAACTTCATCCGGTGATTCAAAATAAAGTTCCTGGCCCTCAAACATGACCCAAAGACGTGCTGGATACAACAACCCGAACTTCACCCCCTTCTTGAAGAGTGCCGATTTTGCCCTGTTAAATCCGGCTCGCCTTCTGGCCAGTTCCGCGCCCAAGTCCTGGTAGATGCGCAACTCACAGATCTCCCGCACACAGCTCCGTACCTGCTTGGCCCACCGCAAAATCTGTTCCTTGTCCAGGAACCGGTGCATTTGCACCACCATCGCCCTCGGCGTTCATTCGCTTGCGGCTTCCTTGCAAGAGCTCTATGCGCTCTGTCCACTTCCAAGGGTCGCGTAAATGCCCCATCTCCCATCAACCTTTCCAGCGTACTTGCCACATATGCCCTCACGTCCGAACCCTCACTGCCCTCAGGGAGGCCGACGATCCTCAGGTACTGACTCCTGGACCTGTTCTCCAATCCTTCAACTTCTCCTGCAACCTTTTCTGGTGGTCCTTCATCAGCCCCACCTCGACCTCCAAAGCGGTTAAATGGTCCTCTTGCTCGGACACCTTTTCCTCCATCTTCTCAAAGAACTTCACCAGCTGTACCGTCGACCACTGTGCCACCTTCCCAGGATCCTGCACCTCCGCCATATTTTCCTGCGCTGCTGGCGCTGCACGCGTCTTCCTTGCTTGACTATGTCTCCTTACACGGCCACTTCTAGTCCACTGCTCCATACAATGGTGGGGGATTTCTCCTCACTATCTCACTCTCTGATTTATCAAGTGAAATTCCTTAAAAAACAGGAGAAAAGGTCCAAAAGTTTCATCACAAGCGGGAACTACCAAATGTGCGACCTACTCCATGGCCGCCACTGGAAGTCTCCTTCATAGGACTTCTTAACCACTTTATCTACCTGTCTGCTGCCGTCCAGGATCAATGGAAATGCACCCCAAGGTCCCTCTGGCTCTCTGTACTTCCTAGCGTCTTACTGTTCATTGTATATTCCCTTGCCTTGCTTGTGCTCCCAAAATGCATCACCTCATACTTTGCAGGGATAAACTCCATTTGCCACTGTTCTGCCCATCTGACAAGCCCGTCTACATCATCCTGTAATCTGTGGTGGTTTCTCCAATTGGGTACAAGCCACAATGTCAACAGTAGGGTCCTAACTGGCGTTGGGACCTCAGTGAACATTTCTACATGCCACTGTCACTTGTGGTCCACCTCACCCGCTGCCGTAGCAGAGGCGTTAAAATTGGAGTGGGAAGTGGGAGCTGCATCATTTCAACTTCTTGCCCACATTGTTTCCGGCCACCACAAACAAGTTGAAGTTCTGCTCTGGGCATTCCTCCCCACCCCACCCCCAAAGGTGAAAGGTCCAGGTGTTTTTTGAAATCCCGCGTAACGTAAATATATGGACAGTAGGAAACGACACCTGAATTTTAAGTTTCGGCGATCACAATCTAACAGGCAGCCAGAGATGAGCAGAAATTATTTTGTCCACGTTTTGGATGAAAGACAGATTAATCCGTATTAGCTTTTTTCTTGATGCTTAGATTGAAACCAATCAAAAGGTCATGTGGATAAGTATAGACGTTGCAAATGAAATACTCTGTGGAATATGATCATTTGTGTGTGGGTATGTCAACTGTGGAATGTGGCTAGTCAGCGTGAAATATTGTACGCTGTAATATTAGATATACAGATTACCGAGCTCTTAACGCTAGTGACATGAGAGCAATTTTACAGTGGTTTGTCTTCTTTCCTGGTTTTTATGTCTGCGTGGGCACCCCCCCCCCCCCCCTCAGGAGTTTTGGGGTATAGCCCATGGTGGGGTAAGTTGTGGAGAGTTTGAGAGAGGGCAGATGATTTTGGTGGGTGGAATGATGCTTGTTCTTTGAGCTGTACTGACTGGGAATAACGAGGGAAAGATGGGAAAGTTAGAGCCACTCAGCTAGTTCAAATTCCTAGGCCCTGAACATTCCTCGGGCTGGAGACAGCAGGGTCTGATTTCTGCTGTAGGGGAGAAACATTTGGCGAGGAGCCAGGACACACTGGATCCCAACAGAAACTCCTTAGTCATTTCAGTTTCTGGCTACTGCCCCTCCTGTCGTTCTGGCCCAGATTTTCTGGCCCATCGTGACGAGCGCCCCCTGGACAGGACGCAGTGGCCCAGCCAAAAGTCCGTTCACAAACCTGGGGGTGGGCAAGGCTGGAGAATCCAGCCCAATAACCCCCCGATCCACTCCTATTTCAGAGAAGCCCTCACAATTTTGAACATATCTATCGAACCTTCCCTTGACCTTCCCGGCTCGAAGGAGAACAATCCCAGCTTCTATCATCTTGCTGCCGAGCTGAAGTCCCTCATCTCTGGTGCCCAGCCATGCCAGGAATCTGTGGGTGTTAGCAGCACCCTGTGGCAACCAGGGGCTGACATGGGTCCCATTGTGCGGTGACAGCATGACTGTTATATGGGGCAGGTACACGTGCAAATATACAAATTACCCCACTGACGGGACTGGGAAGAGATTTTTAATTTACCGTTTAGGGGGAGATGGTGGTATAGTGGTTATGTCGCCAGACTAGTAACCCAGGCTAATGTTTAGTGAAACATAGGTTCAAATCCCACCAAGGAAGCTGGTGGAATTTAAAGATGAACGAATAGAACTGGAATTGAAAGTTGGGGTGCGACTGAACCACCGTGTTGTGCCTGGTGTGGATCTGGGTGGGCCGGTTAAATAACGGGAAAGGCCAAAATCGGCACGAATCGGTTTGCTACCTTATCGGCCCGCTCCCAATGGCGAGTTCCTGATATCACCCAAATAGGGCGAGCATATCATTAACCTAAATTTGCATTAATTTCCATCTCATTAGCGAGATTGAAGCCAAATGCCATGGCGTCCCAGGAACTAGCTGGCTGCCCAGCGAGAAGTCACACTGTTGTTGTTTAATCCTCCTTTTTAAATACGTGAAGCTGGCGCAATGGCAGCTGAGGGGAACTGAGGAGGTGAGGAGCCATTTCCATTTTCAGGCACGCAGCTCAAGAGCACTGGAGCTGCTGCCCGAGTGCTCGGCGGAGGGAAGGTAAGGGACCCCCCGGGAAGAGGGTGGGGGGGCCGAGCTTGGCCGAGGGGACTGAAGAGGCGGTGAGGGGCTTTTCGTTTTTGAGACCTTCAACTCATCTTTAAACGATGTGGATACCCGTAACAGGGGCAACTGCAGCTGCTGCCTGTCCTCCCAAACACCCCCAGGACAGAGCCTTGTTCTTGGTTCTATGATAAAGGTCACTTTAACTCTCTTTGACCTTGAGAAGCCTCTAGCTTCACAGCTGAAGGCTGTTGTTTGCCCTGCTGGTGGCTGCGGGTGCCTGGAGGCTGCAGTTGCTGTTTCCTTCCTTTTCTGTAATTGGAAAGAAGGGCAATTCTTTCTAAGATGCCTGGGTCGTGGAGCACCAGGCTCGGGGAACGTGTCCAGGGAGCAGTTGGGTTTGGGGCGGGGTATGCTGCTGGGCCTGGTGCGCAACATTGGTCCGGGTGGGCTGCCTAGCGAGGCTGTTGAAGAGATGCTTTCGCAGATTACTAATCCTTTTTTTGCTGATGGTGAGTCCTCCATGTGGTTGACACGTCACTGCAGGTCGAACATGTTTGGAGTCGGGGATGCTCGGCTGCACCTTGAGTGCCAGTGGAGTGTGTGTTGCTGGGATTTGGTTCCAGTGGGGTTGGGATGTGTGGGAAGGCTTGCGTGGCTGCAATTCCTGGATGGAGTATGGCGCTGTTGCTTGGCACAGGTGGCACATTGATGGATGGATAATTTCTACGACTGGTTCCTGGACATGAGAACACATTCTTGGGCTTGTCCTCCGTTTCTGTTGATGAACGTGCCCTGGGGGGGGGGCGGGGGGGGGGGGGGGGGGTGATACTGTGTGTTTTGGGTTTTTTTGTGTGAAAATGAGCTGCTGTAGCTTTGTATTGGTGTCAGTGTGGAGTGGTGGTGTTTCCTTGTTCTTTGGTGTGATGTGCGGAATGTTATGTGGTTGATTTTTGGATCTGTTTTGCTGTTGACCATTTAATAAACAAAATATTCTCAAGTGCTGCTGCAGGTTGTGTTTGCTCATTGCTCCTGCTGGTAGTTGCAAATACGTGGAAGCTATGTTTTTGTTTGTTGCCGCTCTTTTGCTTCTGTGGCCAGGAATGAGGGAAGTAAGTAAGATGACCTTTGTTATCAACGATGGGGATTGGGATGGGGTGCTCTTTCTTCTTCTGGCATGCTCTGCGACAGTTTAACATTTCAATGTGATTTTCCACTGTTGGGAGTCTACGTTTGGGAGCTGCGGGAGGGGAAGAAAGAGGCAGATTGATCCAGATGCAGCTCCAGCTGCCTGGACTTTGTGTTCATTCAATTGAGCAACTTGAGGAAGTGTTGAAGAAATGCTTTTGTAGATTGCTGGTGACTTTATTGGACTGTTTCATGTTTCATGCCTGGAGGCTGTGTATTTTCTTGTTGCTGCCCCTTTTGCTTCTGTGGCCTGGGGTGAGGAAAGGGAGGATGTAAGATGACCTGCTACCAGCGCATCGAGAAGGGGATGGGGGCTCTTTCAATCTTCTGACGTGCACTGCGTGGGTGTGATTTTGCGGTGTTTGTTATGCTACCTTTGAGTGACTTTCCACTGATGCGAGTCCACTGTGGGAGGAACAGAGGGAGTTATTGTACGGTTGACTGTTTAATGTTTCGTGTCTGGAGGCCGTCTGTTCGTCTGCTGCTGCCACTTTTGCTTCTGTGGCTTGGAGCGAGGAAAGGGAGGGTGTAAGGTGACCTGCTACCAGTGCTGGAGAAGGGGGAGAAGTGCTGTTTCGTTCTTCTGATGTGCTTTACATCAATGTGACTGTCCGGTGTATTGTTATGCTACCTTCGAGCATCATTCCACTGTTAAGAGCCTACTGCTGGGAGCTGTGGGACGAGGAGAGGGAAGTGGATTGATCCAATCTAGCAAACTTGCCGCAGGTGTTGAAAAAATATGTTTTCAGACTGCTGGTGACTTTATTGTTCTGTTGACTGTTTAATGTTTAATGCCTGGAGGCCGTGTGTTTGTCTGCCGCCACCTCTTTCGCTTCTGTGGCCTGGAGTGAGGAAAGGGAGGGTGTAAGATGACTTACTACCAGCTCTGGAGAAGAGGAAGGGGTGCTCTTTCTGTCTTCTAATTTGTTCTGCATCAGTTTGACTTTCTGGTGTATCGTTATGCTACCCGTGAGCAACTTTCCACTGTTGAGCGTTTATGCTGGGAGCTGCGTGGGGGGGGGGGGGGGGGGGAAGTAACGGATTGATCTGGATGCTGGTGACTTCATTGTATCGTTGGCTGTTTGGTTTTCTTTGTATCAATGTACTGCTGTAGCTTTGTGTTTGTAACGATATTTTATAGCAGCAAGGTATGCCTTTTATTTGTTGGTTACTGGTTTGTGTGATATGTGGACTTTTGAGTAACTTGTTTTCACCTTTTTTGTATGAAGGTACTGTTGACTGTTTTTGCCGCCTCTTTTGCTTCTGTGGCCTGGAGCGAGGATAGGGAGGACGCATGATGACCTGCCATCAGTGCTGGAGGAGGGGAAGAAGTGCTCTTTCTTTCTTCTGGTGCGCACTGCGCCGGAGTGACTTTCTGGTGTGATTTTCCACTGTTGAGGGTCTACTGCTGGGAGCTGCGGGAGGGGGAGAGAGAGATGGATTGAGCGGAATGGGCAACTTGACAAAGGTGCTGAAGAAATACTTTCACAGATTGCTGGAGCCTTTATTGTACTTTTGACTGTCTAATGTTTGCAGTGTGTTTGGTTTTCTTTGTATAAATGCATTATTGTGGCTTTGTGTTTGTAACAATATTCTGAAGTGAAAAGATATGGGGCAAGATTCTCCGGAAACGGCGCGATGTCCGCCGACTGGCGCCCAAAACGGCGCCAATCAGACGGGCATCGCGCCGCCCCAAAGGTGCGGAATGCTCCGCATCTTTGGGGGCCGAGCCCCAACATTGAGGGGCTAGGCCGATGCCGGACGAATGTCCGCCCCGCCAGCTGGCGGAAACGGCCTTTGTTGCCCCGCCAGCTGGCGCGGAAATGATATCTCTGGGCAGCGCATGCGCGGGAGCGTCAGCGGCCGCTGACAGTTTCCCACGCATGCGCAGTGGAGGGAGTCTCTTCCACCTCCGCCATGGTGGAGACCGTGGCGGAGGCGGAAGGGAAAGAGTGCCCCCACGGCACAGGCCCGCCCGCGGATCGGTGGGCCCCGATCGCGGGCCAGGCCACCGTGGGGGCACCCCCCGGGGTCAGATCGCCACCCCCGCAGGACCCCGGAGCCCGCCCACGCCGCCTTGTCCCGCCGGTAAGGTAGGTGATTTAATTTACGCCGGCGGGACAGGCAATTTATCGGCGGGACTTCGGCCCATCCGGGCCGGAGAATCGCAGGGGGGGGTGTCCCGCCAACCGGCGCGGCGTGATTCCCGCCCCCGCCGAATATCCGGTGCCGGAGACTTCGGCAACCGGCGGGGGCGGGAATCACGCCAGCCCCCGGCGATTCTCCTTCCCGGCCGGGGGTCGGAGAATGTCGCCCATGGTGTCATTTCCTGTTGATTAATGGTTAGTGCAATGCATGGACTCGTGTCGTTTGTTTTCATCTTTCAACCATGGGCTGGATTCTCCGATCCTGCACTTATGTCCGCAGAATCCGTCTGGTTTTATGACTCGTAAGTCAGCACCACCCCCGCACCAATCCTCTGTCTGGTGGTGGACTAGCAGCGTAAAGCCCCCATCTTTCTTTACCTGCGGATACGGCCGCAGAATGTCCGGGTCCGTTGCCGCGCACGCGCATGGCGGCAGCCTAGGTGGCCGTGCCAAAAACTGCCCCCCTGTAGCCATTGCAAATACGTGGACCACTCCCCACCAGTGCCCCCAGCCCCCGCCGAAGCCCCCCACTGCCAGTGGAACGGCTCCCCCCCCCGAATGTGGCGACGCTGGACTCAGTCCGCAGCCGCCACGCAAGGTCCCCGAGCAGTGTGAGCACACGCGAGCGACACCATCGGGGACTCGGCCCATCGGGGACGGAGCATCAGGCGACGCCCTGAGGCCGTCCATAGGCGTGTGGTGTACTCCCCGAATATGCTGTTATTGAGGGGGCGGAGCATTGCAAAAACGGCACCACCTCCGATTCCGGTGTAAACGGGGATTCTCCGGCCGATCTGCAAACACGATTTCGACGTCGGCGATCGGAGAATCTAGTCCCACATCTGTGGCAGCCGTGTGCACCATCTACAAGATGCACTGCAGGAACTCACCAAGGCATCACCTTCCAAACCCATGGCAGTTACCATTTAGAAAGTCAAGGGCAGCAAATACAAAAAAACACCACCACCTGGAAGTTCTCCTCCAAGTCATTCACCATCCCAACTTGGAAATATAGAAACATAGACGCACCAGGGACAGGAGGAATCCGAGGTGCTGCAGTGTTCAGGACCTCCCCTGCAGAACTCCAGGGTCTCCTGGGTCGTGGTGTCCTGGGTCGTGGTGCCCTGGGTCGTGGTGCCCTGGGTCGTGGTGTTCTGGGTCGTGGTGTCCTGGGTCGTGGTGTCCTGGGTCGTGGTGCCCTGGGTCGTGGTGTCCTGGGTCGTGGTGCCCTGGGTCGTGGTGCTCTGGGTCGTGGTGCCCTGGGTCGTGGTGTCCTGGGTCATGCTCTCCTGGGTCGTGGTGTCCTGGGTCGTGGTGTCCTGGGTCGTGGTGTCCTGGGTCGTGGTGTCCTGGGTCGTGCTCTCCTGGGTCGTGGTGTCCTGGGTCGTGGTGTCCTGGGTCGTGGTGTCCTGGGTCGTGGTGTCCTGGGTCGTGATGTCCCGGGTCGTGGTGTCCCGGGTCGTGGTGCCCTGGGTCGTGGTGTCCTGGGTCGTGCTCTCCTGGGTCGTGGTGTCCTGGGTCGTGGTGTCCTGGGTCGTGGTGTCCTGGGTCGTGATGTCCTGGGTCGTGATGTCCTGGGTCGTGGTGTCCTGGGTCGTGATGTCCTGGGTTGTGGTGTCCTGGGTCGTGGTGTCCTGGGTCGTGCTCTCCTGGGTCGTGGTGTCCTGGGTCGTGATGTCCTGGGTCGTGGTGTCCTGGGTCGTGATGTCCTGGGTCGTGCTCTCCTGGGTCGTGGTGTCCTGGGTCGTGGTGTCCTGGGTCGTGGTGTCCTGGGTCGTGGTGTTCTGGGTCGTGGTGTCCTGGGTCGTGGTGTCCTGGGTCGTGGTGTTCTGGGTCGTGATGTCCTGGGTTGTGGTGTCCTGGGTCGTGATGTCCTGGGTCGTGGTGTCCTGGGTCGTGCTCTCCTGGGTCGTGGTGTCCTGGGTCGTGATGTCCTGGGTCGTGGTGTCCTGGGTCGTGATGTCCTGGGTCGTGCTCTCCTGGGTCGTGGTGTCCTGGGTCGTGGTGTCCTGGGTCGTGATGTCCTGGGTCGTGATGTCCTGGGTCGTGCTCTCCTGGGTCGTGGTGTCCTGGGTCGTGGTGTCCTGGGTCGTGGTGTCCTGGGTCGTGGTGTTCTGGGTCGTGGTGTCCTGGGTCGTGGTGTCCTGGGTCGTGGTGTTCTGGGTCGTGATGTCCTGGGTCGTGGTGTTCTGGGTCGTGATGTCCTGGGTCGTGGTGTCCTGGGTCGTGGTGTCCTGGGTCGTGGTGTCCTGGGTCGTGGTGTCCTGGGTCGTGCTCTCCTGGGTCGTGATGTCCTGGGTCATCTCGGGCAGGTGGCTGGTGTTCTGGCTGCTCGCCCCGTCGGTGCTCGGCTGTCTGGGGAGGCGCCGGCCCTGGCACTCTCTGGGGGCCCCAGATGGGCGGGGCCCATCCCCGGTTGGTCCTGTAAGGCACAAGACGGCATGTATGGTTAGACAGCCAGACGGGGGTGAGGCGTGAGCTGTTGAGGGCTGGGGTATGAGGTGAGGGGGATTGGGGTTTGGGGTGAGGGAATGAGGAGTGAGGGGGTTGGGGTGTGGGGTGAGGGAGTTTGGGGTGAGGGGGTTTGGGGTGAGGGGGGTTGGGGTGTGGGGTGAGGGGGGTTGGGGTGAGGGGGGTGGGGGTGTGGGGTGAGGGGGTTGGGGTGAGGGGGTCGGGATGTAGGGGTTGGGGTGTGGGGTGTGGAGGGTTGGGGTGAGGGGGGTTGGGATGTGGGGTGAGGGGGTTTGGCGTGTGTGGTGAGGGGGTTTGGGGTGTGGGGTGAGGGGAGTTTGGGGTGAGGTGGTTGGGGTGAGGGGGGTTAGGGTGTGGGGTGAGGGGGGTTAGGGTGTGGGGTGAGGGGGGTTTGGGGTGAGGGGGTTGGGGTGAGGGGATTGGGGTGAGAGGGGTTGCGGTGTGGGGTGAGGGGGGTTGGGGTGTGGGTGAGGGCGGTTTGGAGTGTGGGGTGAGGGCGGTTGGGGTATGGGGAGAGAGGGGTTGGGGTTGGGGGCTTGGGGTGTCGGTTGAGGGGGGGTTGGGTGAGGGCGGATGGCGTGAGGGAGTTTGGGGTGTGGGGGGTTGAGGTGTGGGTCGAGGGGGACTGAGGTGTGGGGTGGCGGTTGGGGTGTGGGGTGAGGGGGTTGGGGTGTGGGGGATTGGGGTGTGGGGTGAGGGGGGTTGGAGTGAGGGGGTTGGGGTGGGGGGGTTGTGTTGTGGGGTGAGAGGGTTGGGGTGAGGGCGGTTGGGGTGTGGAGTGAGGGGGGTTGGGGTTAGGGTGTTTGGGGTGTGGGGTGAGGGGGATTGGGGTGAGGGGGGTGGGGGTTTGGGGTGAGGTAGGTTGGGGTGTGGGGTGAGGGAGGTTGGGGTGTGGGGTTTTGGGGTGTGGGGTAAGGGGGTTAAGGGTGAGGGGGGTTGGGGTGTGGGGTGAGGGGGTTGGGGTGAGGGGGGTTGCGGTGTGGGGTGAGGGGGGTTGGGGTGAGGGGGGTTGGGGTGAGGGGGGTTGCGGTGTGGGGTGAGGGGGGTTAGGGTGAGGGGGGTTGGGGTGTGGGGTGAGGGGGTTGGGGTGAGGGGGTTTGGGGTGAGAGGGGTTTGGGGTGTGGGTGAGGGGGTTGGGGTGAGGGGGGTTGGGGTGAGGGGGGTTGGGGTGTGGGGTGAGGGTGGTTGGGGTGAGAGGGGTTGGTGGTGTGGGGTGAGGGGGTTGGGGTGTGGCGTGAGGGGGGTTGGGGTGTCGGGTGAAGGGAGTTGGGGTGTGGTGTGATGGGGGTTCGGGTGAGGGGGTGTCGGTTGAGGGGAGTTGGAGTATGGGTAGAGGCGGGTTGGGTGAGAGGGGTTGGGGGTGTGGGGTGAGGGGAGTTGGGGTGTGGGGGTTTGGGGTGTGGGGTGAGGGGGGTTGGGGTGTGGGGTGAGGGGGGTTGAGGTGAGGGGGTTGGGGTGAGGGTGGTTGGGGGTCTGTGATGAGGGGGTTGGGGTGGGGGGTTGGGGTGTGGGGTGAGGGGGGTTGCGGTGAGGGGTGTTGTGGTGTGGGGCGAGGGGGGTTGAGGTGTGGGGTGAGGGGGGTTGGGGTGTGGGGTATGGGGGGTTGGGGTGTGGGGTGAGGGGGGTTGTGGTGAGGGGGGTTGAGGTGAGGGGGTTGGGGGTTGAGGTGTGGGGTATGGGGGGTTGGGGTGTGGTGTGAGGGGGTTAGGGTGAGGGGGGTTGGGGTGTGGGGGGTTGAGGTGTGGTGTGAGGGGGGTTGGGGTGTGGGGTGAGGGGTGTTGGGGTAGAGGGGTGAGGGGGGTTGGGGTGAGGGGGGTGAGGGGGTTTGGGGTGAGGGGGTTTGGGGTGAGGGGGTTTGGGGTGAGAGGGGTTTGGGGTGTGGGTGAGGGGGTTGGGGTGAGGGGGGTTGGGGTGAGGGGGGTTGGGGTGGGGGGGGGTTGGGGTGAGGGGGGTCGGGGTGAGAGGGGTTGGTGGTGAGGTGGGTTGGGGTATGGGGTGAGGGGTTTGGGGTGTCGGGTGAGGGGTGTTGGGGTGTGGGGAGTTGGGGTGTGGGGTGAAGGGGGTTGAGGTGAGAGGTGTTGTGGGTGTGGGGTGAGGGGAGTTAGGGAGTGGGGTGTGGGGTGAGGGGGGTTGGGGTGTGGGGTATGGGGGGTTGGGGTGTGGTGTGAGGGGGGTTCGGGTGAGGGGGTGTCGGTTGAGGGGAGTTGGAGTGTGGGGTGAGGGGGGTTGGGTGAGAGGGGTTGGGGGTGTGGGGTGAGGGGAGTTGGGGTGTGGGGGTTTGGGGTGTGGTGTGAGGGGGTTTGGGGTGTGGGGTGAGGGAAAATTGGGTGTGGGGTGAGGGGGGTTGAGGTGAGGGGGTTGGGGTGAGGGTGGTTGGGGTGTGGGGTGAGGGGGGTTGTGGTGTGGGGCGAGGGGGGTTGGGGTGTGGAGTGAGGGGAGTTGGGGTGTGGGGTATGGGGGGTTGGGGTGTGGGATGAGGGGGGTTGCAGTGTGGGGTGAGGGGTGAGGGAAAATTGGGTGTGGGGTGAGGGGGGTTGAGGTGAGGGGGTTGGGGTGAGGGTGGTTGGGGGTCTGTGATGAGCGGGTTGGGGTGAGGGGGGTTGGGGTGTGGGGTGAGGGGGGTTGTGGTGTGGGGCGAGGGGGGTTGGGGTGTGGAGTGAGGGGAGTTGGGGTGTGGGGTATGGGGGGTTGGGGTGTGGGATGGGGGGTTACGGTGTGGGGTGAGGGGGGTTGGGGTGTGGGGTATGGGGGGTTGGGGTGTGGGATGAGGGGGGTTGCGGTGTGGGGTGAGGGGGGTGAGGGTGTGGGGTATGGGGGGTTGGGGTGTGGGATGAGGGGGGTTGGGGTGTGGGGTGAGGGGGGTTGTGGTGTGGGGTGAGGGGGGTTCGGGTGAGGGGGGTTGAGGTGAGGGGGTTGGGGTGAGGGGGAGTTGGGGGTTGAGGTGTGGGGTATGGGGGGTTGTGGTGTGGGGTGAGGGGGGGCACATATTTGTTGTGAGGACCCGCAACCAGGTGGGGGGGGTGGTCTCACTCCTGGGCGCGCCGCCGACCTCCGCATCCTCCCTCTCCTCTGGTCCGCTGACGAAGTCTAGAGCCTCTGCTCGGGCGCGGTGAGGGGACGCAAGTCCACTGGTTCACCTCCATCTTCTCCCGCTCCTGGCGGTTGTGCGCAGCCTTGTCCTGGGGGGGCAAACACAAACGGCAACAGTGTTAGACGCCCCGACGAATGCAGCCCAGGGGTTGGGTATCTGTTGGCATTAGTAACCAGGGCACCTGGCCTTTGCGGCTGGCATGGGTGCAGCAATGTGTGTGAGAGTGGGGGTCTGACATCATCCTGGGGGGGGGGTCACATGTGTGGGGGGTAAGGGGGTTAGTTGGGTGGTGTAGCGCTGGGTACTCACCCTGTCTGCCCTGAGGAGGTTGTGCAGTTTTTGTCTGCACTGGTCTCCAGTCTGGGCCTCCACGCCGGCGGTGCTGACGGGGGTCCCACCTCCGTCCAGGCACGGTGAACGATGGTGCCTGCTGACCTCCGGCCCGGCCCGGGGTGTAGTATCAGCCTCCTCTCCTCCACGGATTAAAGGAGGGTCTCCGGTTCAGCATCCCGGAAGTGCGGCGCTGCCCTCCTTGCGGCCATGTTGGCTGCGACGCTGGCAAGCGTGAGGGGGAGAATGGGTTATGTGCAGTCGCGGCGTCGCGTCAATCACGGAACCCGCGAATCGGCCGCCAGTCCGTTAACAGTGTGTTGTGGTTCCTGATACCCCCGTGCTAGCCCCTTTGCAGTCTCTGAGTAGCTTCACCTGTTGACCTGATCACACCGTCGTGAAACACCAGCGTTTTCACGACGGCGTCAATATTTAGTCCCCAGAATGGAGAATTCAGCCCATGGAATCAGCTGAGGAGGCATTTTAGGGTGGAAGGGATGTCTGTGCTAACACCGGTGTGAGAATCATGGGCGGAATTCTGCCCCCCCCCCCCCCACGCCGAGTGGGAGAATAGCCAGGGCGCTGCGCGAGACACGCCACGCCGCCCCGGCACCCGCACGCGATTCTCCCCCCCCAACCGGGGCGGCGAGAATCACGGCTGGCCGCTGGGAGAATCGCCGCTTGCCGTTGGTAATGGGCGAGCGGCAATTCTCCGGCCCTGATGGGCCGAATGGCCTACCCAACACGATGGCTTCCCGCCGGCGCCGTCCACACCTGGTCGCTGCCGGCGGGAACAACGCGGGAACGCTGGGGGTGGCGGCCTGTGGGGGGGGTGGTGGGGGAGGTTCCTGCACAGGGGGCGACCTCAAAAGGGGTCTGGCCTGCGATCGGTGTGGGCCGGCCTCTCCTTTACTCCATCGCCCCGCAAGATCCATCCGCCATCTTCTTGCGGGGCAGCCTCGGGGAGGACGGCAACCGCGCATGCGTGGGTGACGTCATTTACGCGGCGCTGGCCACGTCATTTATGCAGCGGCGCTTTTACGCGGCGTCAAGGCCCAGCGCGCGTATATGACGCGGCGCCGCTCCTAGCCCTCCGGGGGTGGGAGAATAGGGGGCTGGGAACGGCCTCCGACGCCGGAGTGAAACACTCCGGTTTTCACTCCGGTGTCGGGACTTAGTCTCCCGATGGGAGAATTGCGCCCCTTGGGTTTGAGCCGGTGGGGGGTTGGATAGTGTATACAGGTAGTGGAGCCGGTGGGGGGTTGGATAGTGTATACAGGTAGTGGAGGGAAGTGGGGCTGGTCAAGGTGAGGGATTTGTATTTGGAGAAAGGGTTTGCCAGTCTGGAGGAGCTAAGGGAGAGGGTAGAGCTGCCAAGGGGGAGCGAGTTCACGTATCCTCATGTTAGGGACTTTGCACGAAAGATCTGGAGGGGGTTCCCTAGGTGTCGGAATACATCCTGCGCGAGCGACTGCTGCTTCCGGATGTGGAAGGGGAGGGAAGAATTGGGGGTATATATAAGTGGCTGGGGGAGCAGGGAGGAGAGCGGGTGGTGAAGATCAAGGAGAAATGGGAAGCGGAGGTCAATTGGGGAGTATGGAGTGAGTCATTCAGTCGGGTAAATGGGATCGCCTCCTGTGCAAGGATGAGCCTGATACAGTTTAGGGTGGTGCACATAAAACATACAGTGCAGAAGGAGGCCATTCGACCAATCGAGTCTGCACCGACCCACTTAAGCCCTCACTTCCACCCTATCCCCGTAACCCAATAAACCCTCCTAACCTTCTGGACACTAAGGGCAATTAAGCATGGCCAATCCACCTAACCTGCACGTCTTTGGACTGTGGGAGGAAACCGGAGCACCCGGAGGAAACCCACGCAGACACAGGGAGAACGTGCAGACTCCGCACAGACAGTGACCCAGCGGGGTTTCGAACCTGGGACCCTGGCGCTGTGAAGCCACAGTGGTAGTCACTTGTGCTACCGTGCCGCCCAGGGTGCATATGACTCGGGCGAGAATGAGTGGGTTCTTTCAGGGGGTAGCAGATGAGTGTGAGAGGTGTGGGCGGGGGCCAGTGAATCAAGCCCACATGTTTTGGGGGTGTGAAAAATTGGGACGATTCTGGGCGGGAGTGTTCGCGGTCTCAGCCAGGATAGTGAAGGAGGAGGTGGACCCGGACCCTTTGGTGGCGATATTTGGGGTTTCAGAGAAGCCGGAGCTCATGGAGAGGAGGAAGGCCGATGTCATGGCCTTCACCTCTCTGATTGCACGGTGGTGAATTCTATTAGAGTGGCGGTCGGCATTTCCATCTGGAGTAGCGGCTTGGTCGGGTGACCTGTACAACTTCCTGCAGTCGGAGAAGATAAAGTATGAGTTAAGATTGAGGGGAGATCTAATTGAGATTTATAAGATGTTAAACGGTATTGTCAAAGTAGACGTAGAACAGATGCTTCCTCTTGTGGGGCAATCTAGAACGAGAGGTCATAGCTTTAGGATAAGGTGTAGCAGATTTAAAACACAGATGAAAATAATTTACTTTTCTCAAAGGGACGTCAATCTGGAATTCACTACCCCAGTGTGAGATGGATACTGGGACATTGAGTACATTTAACGAAGAGATAGACAGAACGGGCAGCAAAGTTGAGGACGTGAGGAGATCAGCCATGATAGTATTGAAAGGCAGAGTGGGCTCGAGAGGCTGAATTGCCTACTCCAGCTCCTAGTTCTTATTTTAAGTTGATCAGACATGACCTCCCCTTAAAACCACACTCACTGGTCTTGATTAATCTCTGCCTCTCCAAATGCAGATTAATTCTGTCTCTCAGAGTTGCTTCCAATAATTTCCCCACCTCTTGAGGTTAGACTGACTGGCCTGTAGTTCCCTGGTTTATCCCTTCCTAGCTATCCTCCAGTCATCTGGCACCTTTCCTGTGCCCAGAGAGGAATTAAAAATTATTGCCAGCACCCCTGCTATTTGCCCCCTTGCCTCACAAGTTTGGGATACATTTCATCTGGCCTGAAGATTTGTCTACTTTTCAGCCTACCAGACCACTCGGAACCACGTGTGTCTATGTCAATCTCTTCAATTTTATCACAGACCTTCTCCCTGATTTCTGTATGTCGTGTTGGGTGTTCTGGTCTACAAACAGGTCAACACGGCTGGAGATGGTGTAACTCTATTTTATTAACAACTCAACTGTAATAACATACTGTAAGCTTGGGTACGTGCATTACCAGCTTATCTGTGGACCCTGTCCTATCACTATCTAGGTGAGGCACTCAGCACATGGTGAATGTCTGAGAAGCAGGCTGTGAGCTCTGTGCTCTGAGCTGGCTGCTGCTAGAATGAGCGGGAACTCTGGTGTCCCCTGTCTTTATAGTGCGTGTGCTCTCACTGGTGATTGGCTGCGATGTGTATGCTGGTTGGTCCTACTGTATGTCCATCAGTGTGTCAGTGTGTGTGTGATTGCACCATGATATGCTGATGTATATCATGACATCCCCCTTTTCATAAAGAATATGTGCCTACATGAGAATAAATAAAGTGTAGCGAGTGTGTCTGATCATGTGTGTGCATTATTTACATCAATATGTACATGTGGCTATGCTATATACACGGGAAGGCGCCAGGTGCAGAGGAAAACTATGTTACACCAAGAACAAAACAAATGCTATGAACAAACGATGAAAAACTCTTAAACAGTACGGCAGAACAAGTCAGTGAGTCCAATAGTGCAAGATTTATAACTCATGTCTTTGGGGTGGGCGACGAACACGGGTTGACCGTCAGGGTGGCACACCACTCGTCCGGATCAATGCTGTGCACCGACAGCGGCTGGTGCGTTCGACTCGGGGACAGCTTGTTCTTGTTGATGACAGCAATGCGGAAAGGCTCCCTGTCCTCAGTGTCACTGGTCTGTATGATGTCAGGATCAGACTCGGTGAACGTGGGTAGAATTGCCCGAACATTTCAGCGAGGCTGGTTAAACTGTTGCGAGTTGCCAGGTTCAGGTGCTCGACAGCAGGCAGCATAGTGGCCAAGCCTGCCACAGCGTAGGCATTGTCGCGCTTTGGCCGGACATTGCTGCTTTAAATGGGCGGAGCCACAGTTGCCACACGTCATGACGTCAGTGCGTTCGTTGCGCCACCGCGCATACGTGGTGCGGTCTTGCGTAGTGCGCGCCTGCGCATCGCGTTCCTTCGCGTCAACGTCCCCTCTTTTGGCGCGTACAAGCGCAGGCCTCGGAAAGCGCGCGAAACGGCCGCCCTCCTCCGGGCCGCGGGCCGGGAGGTACTCGATCGTCTGGACCCGCTCTGCCTCGTGGGGTCCCTGCCGCGCCGTTTCAGCCGCCTGGATGTGTGAGTACCGGCTGTAGACGTTCTCGTGCAGGACGCAGGTCTCGATGGCCGTTGCTAGGGTGAGTTGCTTGATTTTAAGGAGCTGCTGGCGCAGGGTGTCTGACATGACCCCGAAAACTATCTAGTCGCGTATCATGGAGTCAGAGGTGGGCCCATAGCCGCAGGACTGCATGAGGATGCGGAGGTGCGTTAAATAAGACTGGAAAGACGAGGGGGAGACGATGGTAGAGGAGCTGAAGGGAAAATGGGAGGAGGAGCTGGGGGAAGAGATTGAGGAGGGGCTGTGGGCAGATGCCCTAAGTAGGGTAAACTCTTCGTCCTCGTGTGCCAGGCTCAACCTGATACAATTCAAGGTTCTACACAGGGCGCATATGACTGGAGCAAGGCGGAGTAGATTTTTTGGAGTGGAGGATAGGTGCGGGAGATGCGCGGGAAGCCCGGCGAACCACACCCACATGTTTTGGTCATGTCCGGTATCGCATGGGTTCTGGGTGGGTGTGGCAAAAGTGATTTCAAAGGTGGTGGGGGTCCGGGTCGAACCAGGCTGGGGGTTGGCTATATTTGGGGTTGCAGATGAGCCGGGAGTGCAGGAGGCGAGAGAGGCCGATGTTTTGGCCTTTGCGTCCCTAGTAGCCCGGCGAAGGATTCTACTTATGTGGAAAGAAGCTAAGCCCCCGGGTGTGGAGGCCTGGATCAATGACATGGCAGGGTTCATAAAATTGGAGCGGATAAAGTACGCACTAAGAGGTTCGGCTCAAGGGTTCACCAGGTGGTGGCAACCGTTCCTCGACTATCTCGCAGAGCTATAAGGGAAAATAGGAAAGGTAGCAGCAGCAACCCAGGGGGGAGAGGGGGGTGGGGGGCTCATTTGGGTCCTCAGGGGTTTTATGTGTGTGTTTATATATTAGTTATTTATATTAGATGTTACGAAGTTACTATTTTAGTTACTATTTCTGTTGTTTCTTATTTTGTTGTTGGCAGTTGCCGTTAGTTAGCATATTATTTATTTAAAAAAACAATCAATGTATATATTATTACAAAGTTGTAAAATGGGAAATTTTTGTTTGATCGAAAAACTTTAATAAAATATATTTTAAAAAATAAAATAAGACTGGAAAGGCTCGTCCTTACCCTGCAGGCGCTGTTGGAACAGGTACCTTTCGAAGCTTTCGTTGACTTCAACGCTGAAGTGTTCATCAAATTTTAGGAGCACCGTCTTGTATTTGGTTTTGTCCTCGCCGTCCGCGAATGTAAGGGAGTTCAAGATGTGGATGGCGTGTTGCCCTGCCGTGGAGAGTAGAAGGGCAATCTTCCTGGTGTCCGATGCATTCTTCCTGTCTGTGGCCTCTAGGAAGAGCTGGAAGCGCTGTTTAAAAAGCTTCCAATTCACCCCGAGATTGCCAGCGATGCGTAGCGGCGGGTTGATGTTCTCCATGCTGCAGGATGGCGGATTGCTGACAAGTTGCACGCAGGTCTCGCAGGTGCTAGTATGCGTCCACTCCTGGAACCATGTCGTGTTGGGTGTTCTGGTCTACAAACAGGTCAACACGGCTGGAGATGGTGTAACTCTATTTTATTAACAACTCAACTGTAATAACATATTGTAAGCTTGGGTATGTGCATTATCAGCTTATCTGTGGACCCTGTCCTATCACTATCTAGGTGAGGCACTCAGCACATACATGGTGAATGTCTGAGAGGCAGGCTGTGAGCTCTGTGCGCTGAGCTGGCTGCTGCTAGAATGAGCGGGAACTCTGGTGTCCCCTGTCTTTATAGTGTGTGTGCTCTCACTGGTGATTGGCTGCGATGTTGTGTATGCTGGTTGGTCCTACTGTATGTCCATCAGTGTGTCAGTGTGTGTGTGATTGCACCATGATATGCTGATGTATATCATGACACTGTATCCACACCGTCCCTCTCATGAGTGAACATCAACACAAAAGTATTCATTTAGAAACCTATTGACATCCACCGGCTCCACACACAAATGACCCCGACGGTCCTTATTGGACCATATTCTTTCCCTAGTTATCCTTTTACCCTTAGTGTACTTATAAAATAAGTTAGGATTTTCCTTCATTTTTCCTGCCAGTACCCTTTCATGCTCCCTTTTGCTCTCCTAATTTCTTTTTTAAGTTCCCTCTTGTAGATTCTATACTTTTAGGGCTTCTGCTGTTTTGAGCTCTTGATAACTGCTATAAGCCTCCCTTTTTCTTTTTATCCAATGTATATCCCTTGATATCCAGGGTTCACTGGATTTGTTGGTCCCACCTTTCTTCTTGTCTTGAACATGTTGGCCCTACACTATTTCCTTCTTGAATGCGTTCCACTGTTCTGTCACAGATTTACCCAGATGCTCCCAGTCCATTCTGACCAAATCATATCTGATCTTATTAAAATCACCCCACCGCCAGTTTAGAACTTTGATTTCAGGCCCAGCCTTGTCCTTCTCCAAATCTTGAATCTAACGGAGTTGTGATCACTGTCTGCAAAATGCTCCCCCACTAACACCTCAGTCAGTTGCCCAGCTTTGTTACCTAAAATTAAGTCCAGGACCGCCCCTTCTCTTGTAGAACCTTTTATGTACTGGCTTAAAAAGTTCTCCTGGATGCATTTTAAAAATTCCGCTCCCTCTAAACCTTTCACACTATGCTACCCCAGTTAATGTTGGGAAGTTGATATCCCTCACTATCACAACCCTATTATCTTTACACTTCTCTGAAATTTGCCTACAAATATGCTCTTCTATTTCTCTCGGCCTGTAAAATTGTTGCAGCAATGTGATTGCTCTTTTTTGGTTTTTAAAGTTTGACCCAACCCACAGGGTTACATTTAAAGAGCCTTCTTAGATGTTGTCCCTCCTTACTACTGTCTCTTCTAATTTTGGCTGTGCATCTCCCCTGCTGAACCTTCTCTCAGGACCCCAAACCTCCCTGCAAGGAAGCTGGTCCCATTTTGATTCAGGTGCAACCTGTCCACCTTGTACAGGTTCCACCATCCCCAAAACACTCCCAATGCCTCAGACATCTTAAGCCCTCCCTCCTGCTCTACCTCTCCAGCCACGCATTCACCTGGACTAACCTCCTATTTCTATACTCACTAGCACGTGGCACCGGAAGCAGTCCAGAGACACCTTCTGTGTCCTGTTTTTTAATCTACTTTCTAGCTCCCTAAATTCTGTTTGCAGGGCCTCATCCTTTTTTTCTGCCTATATCGTTGGTACCAATGTGTACCACAAAATTTGTCTGTTTGCCCCCCACCCCCACTTTTAAGTAAGCCCTGCAGACATTCAGTGACATCCCTGACCCTGGCACCACGGAGGCATCATACCATCCTGGAGTCTCTTTTGCGTGTAATTCCTATGTAACTGCAGTAATTCCTATTTGCATTTTCAGGTTGAAAAAAATATAGCAAACTTGAATTTTAAAACTAAAAATGTTTTTTATCTTTCGTTCTGGTTTATTCTTCATGGTTTGAATTGTGTTTCCACGCGAAAAGTGATAATTCCAAACATTCAAATAATCTTTCAATAAAATTTATTAAAAGAAATTCATATTATGTATAGTAGTGGAAAAGCGAAGAGAATTTCACAGAATTTCAGAATGAACATCCTAGTTCATAAAGACGGTTCCCACACTCAATACCTTTGAGCACTGATATTAGGATTTTCTGGGTTTATATTGAATTAACCCATTATAAACTTATGAGAACCTATATGAATAGGCTTTCAAACTGACAAATTAATGTCACTTTTATTCTCAAAAGGGGAAACCTAGCCTTGTGTTAAAAAGGGTACATTTAATTATTTTTGAGTAAATGCCTATGGCATATGCTGCATCGACATATCATGCTGTAGAACGCTAGCATATGCTAAGTTTCTGATCTCAATCAAACGGTAGCCAGGCACATCATCCAGGAAACAAGAAAAAAATGTTAGATGGCAAATCACCCTAGCCTACTCCGATGCTTGATGGTAACAGTAAATGCACTGCCCGCCTGTCCTGTGAGATCGTCGCTGATAAGGAATAGCCCGAGGAGATGAAAATCACCAAGCCAGGGAGTTCTCGAAGTTTGGAATCAATTTGGATAAATGCTTTATTTCTTCAGCATTAAGACAATGTCACTCCTTCTACTTGCTCTGCATTCTGGGAAAGATGCCATCCCTGTGGCTAGCCTGTGCTCTAAAACATTCCACAGAACTGTACCATTTTAAAAATTAGATAGTGTTCCCTTTTACTTAAAGCAAAAAATGTTTACTCAAAGCAGTCAGGAAAATATTTCACCAGTATATCTAAAATATTCCAGCAATGATTTATTTTTGTATAGTTTCTTGAAGATTGCTTGGATAGACAATTAACAGAAAAAGCTATATGACACCTTCCAGAACCATGTCGATACTCACATTAACAAAACTAAATGACACTAATGCAAGCTCTGCTTAGCTTTCTGGCTTAAAGCCCACATTTGTCCCACAGTGCGTAACTGAAATGAAACTATTAAGCAAAGCACAAACCAATAAATTGCATTTGCTAAGAGTTAGTCAAAGCTAGTATATACACACATAACTTGAGTTACATTCACAGCAATCAGATTTTTAGGTTTTGTGGTCCAATACATTTTTGGGTACAGTATAAATAATACATATTTTAATACAGTGACTTGAATACAGATTCTCTAATCACAAATACAGTTTAATTTCAAACAGCCACAAGTAATCTGCCTAAACACCTACAGCACAGGTCTATTTATATTTGACCTGCCAAAGTTTTTGATTTGGTTCATATTATGAACGCATCAAACCTAATTTTAATCCAATTATGTAAATACAGTGAGGCACTGTTTGCAGCCCCACTGCTTCTTTCCAGTGCCACTACAGAAGTTGTTCTATTCTAATATTTTTATGTTTGAATGCTGTTCAAATGTTGTAAGTTTACACTGCCCCGAGCACCTGTTTGATCTGATTTAAGTTTGCGTCTGTGTTGGTATTCAGTAGTTCATGGTATCAATAAATCCTTCGAGGATTAGGAGGCAGCATCAAAGTGAATGTGAGTTTAATACTTTTTGTTTATTGAGAGACTACTTTGAACAGGAACTTTTCTCTGATGCATTCACTTTTGGTTTGTATCGTGCCTTAGACATTGACTAGTACTTTTCCATGTAGACTACACTTTAACGGGGGGGGGGGTAATGGACAATCTTGGTGACCACAAATGTCTGTTGCGACATGTTTCCACACATTTTAATACTAATCACTTGAATAGCCTCATAATTTTGAGGACAGCAGAGAAATACTGAATTGAGAACTTTTCAATGCCTTTTCCACAATATTAGTCTCAAATCAATTTCAAATTCAGCATTCTAAAAGTTAGAAATACTTGAAACGATAAACTGTGCATCTCTCAGTGTAATGGATCGTATGGACCAATTATTTAAAACTGTTTTTCTAGACTTGCCTTTTCTTTTAAACCATGCTCTCGAGTATTATTTAAAGAAAATCTTAATTTGCTGAATGTTTGTTTTGTAGTGTTCTGTTTAACAAAATGTATCACCCTAATCACTTTATCCGACAAATTTAAACCACTCCTCTAAGTGGATCTAAAAGAGGTTATATGGTTTCCTTTTCCCTATTCCACCACCTCTCCCCCACCCCCTTGCCCCACACAAGGTCTGTTTAAATAGACATTCTGGACCTACTTAAACACTTCAGCAATGTCCATATTTGTTTCTCAAATCGAAGCACCATTACATTTTCATCAGGCCAGTGATAATAAATCCTGTACTGCCCATGCGACTCATTTCCACTCACTGCACGTGTGAATCTGAAAGTACTTAATGCACGAAAAACTTTGGCAAAAATGACCAGCTCTCTTGAACTTTCTGCAGAAGACCAGAATGTCCAGGACATGCTGTACATTTATCGTTACCACAATGTTTAAACTGACTTTTAAGAATAAAACACAATCTGTTGCTTGAAGGATAAAAGTCCATACCCGTCGACTGCCCAACTAAAAAAAAAACTACAGGGTGTGCCAGCTACCCACCTGTTATGGCAGCAAAGACACTGGAGCTGTTTGGAGGCTTGAGTTTGATTGGGTGCTTGCCAATCTGGAGCCACCAATTAGGGATCACAATGCAACTTGGCAGATTCAGGCAGGGTGGACCCACGGTAATTGGCTTTTCAAGTGGGGACTTATCATTTGAAACAGATGGCTACTCTGGCTGCCCAGCAGAAAGCCTCTGTAAATATAGCCTTTCATGAGTTTTAAAATAATCTCTCAAATTCAAAGAAATCTGCCAAGTAGAATAAGATGTGAATCATTACCACTAACCCACTACAGCCACCATTGTTCAGAGAGATGGACTTTAATGATTCTAGCAGTGCATTCCTACCCCTCTCAATTCCCCCTATTGCCCCAATAACATATAATACATGACAGATGGAAGCATTTAGCATAATCCCTATCACTCTCTGACCTAGAGGGTTCTGGTCAGATTCTAGAGCTGATCATCAAATTCATTACAGAAAGTAATAAATAGTGTTTAAAAACAGTGTCCTTACATGTATGAAGGATACATTAAATTTATATTTAAAATATAAACCAATCTCCTTTTTTAATTATGATATTTTTGAAAAGTCCCTTCAAAGCACTTTGTACTTGGTAGAAAAGATGGCTGTTTAAACATTGCTTTTTATGTTATTTTTGGTACAGGCTCCATTGTTATTTGGAATAATAGGAAACAGCAGGATACAAGTGTTGTGGACAAGTGTTAAAATATCAGTTTTCCTTTGGGCATTACGAACACAATGAGGCATGTGCTAATCAGATTGAAAATAGCGCTTCAAAAATAGTCAATGGATTGAATAGACATCTGGGGCGCGATTCTCCGACCCCCACCGTGTCCCGAATTCTCCGCCGCCAGAGATTCGGCGGGGGCGGGAATCGCTGTGCACCGGTCGGCGGAAATCACTCTGGTCGGCGGGCCCACCCCCGGCGATTCTCCGGTCTGCGATGAGCCGAAGTCCCGCCGCTGTCAACCCACGCCAGCCGGCGTGGATTGAACCATCTTTCGAACGGCAGGACAAGGCGGCGCGGGCGGGCTCCGGGTTCCTGGGGGGGGCGCGGGGCGATCTGGCCCCGGGGGGGTGCCCCCACGGTGGCCTGGCCCGCATTCGGGGCCCACTGATCCGCAGGTGGGCCTGTGCCGTGGGGGCACTCTTTTCCTTCTGCCTTCGCCATAGTCTTCACTATGGCAGAGGCGGAAGAGACCCCCTCCACTGCGCATGCGCGGGGATGCCGTGAGCGGCCGCTGATGCTCCCGCGCATGCGTCGCACGGCAAAGTCATTTCCGTGCCAGCTGGCGGGGCGCCAAAAGCCTTTCCCGCCAGCCGGCGGGGCGGAAATCACTCCGCCGCGCCTAGCCCCTCAAGGTGAGGGCTCGGCCCCCCAAGATGCGGAGAATTCCGCACCTTTGGGGCGGTGCGATGCCGGACTGATTCGCGCCGTTTTTGGCGCCGATTGCGGAGAATACCGCCCCTGCTTTCAAATAACCTAGACTGGAAAAATCTGTACATTCGATTTTAAAACATGGCCCCCCCCCCAACCATCCCTTTTAAAAATCATTTTAGTGTTCCCAATTATTTTTTTCCAATTAAGGGGCAAAATTAGTGTGGCCAATCCACCTGCCCTGCACATCTTTGGGTTGTGGAGGTGAGACCCATGCAGACAGGTGGAGAATGTGCAAACTCCATACAGACAGTGACCCGGGGCCGGGATCGAACCCAGGTCCTCAGCGCCGTGAGGCAGCAGTGATAACCACTGTGCCACCCCCTCCCATCCCCTTTTTAAAGACAAATTATCAGCTAATATTTCACTGTCTGTGCACATGCCTCAAAAGGTGCACAATATTTCGAGAGATGTTACATTATCGATAGAAATCCACTGTGCCCACAAATCAAAGTTTTGTGATTTTAGCACTGTTTTGACTGGGACAACAGTAAAGTGTTACAGAATACAAATCTGCATTAGTTTTCCACTGATCAAATGAGCCACACTATGACCAAATCTAAAGGATCATTGGTCTTCCGTTTGTAGTATTAGTATGTGGCGTTAATAAATGTTGTCAATCTAATTAACGCCCTTATTATTACTAGGACTTTCACAACTAACCTGCCCTCTTAGATCTGTAAACTCAATACCTAATTCCCAACTGAAGGGGCCGTATTGCCTTGTTACACCTGCTGCCTCCAAAGGTTGCCGTGAAATTGTCAGTCCAAGCCGACACTGGCCCAGAAACCAGCAGATTGATACTGTTCTACAGGCATCACAGGACCCACTGAAATGGATTTCAAAATATTGGGCACTCTGATTTGCTTCAGCATTCGCACAACAGTGGGAAAAGTAAACCACTGAAGTTCTGCCTGCAAGTGTTTTTTGTTGACAGTGGGCACCCGAGGTTTGAACAATAGAGGAGTACCAATCACTATGAGCGACTTACATAAGTAAGGTGGCATTGTATAATTCAAATCATATTTGTCTGCCTCCTTCCCCAAGGTGTAATAAGGCATCAAATTCTTCACAAGGATTAAATAATAAAGTCACGGGTTCAAAAAGCAGTAGAGTAAGGACATTCACACTAGATTCTCTATCAGCTGAAATCTTGACTCCGGTCTTAAGGGTAAATGACCAATCAGAGACACTTCAGCAGTGCTTGCATTTCAGATATGTTGTTTGGTCCCGTAAGCATTGTTCTTGTATTCCTGGCCATTAACTAGGTACAGAACTACCAAGGCTGGTAATCTGGAAGATCGAACAATAAAAAATTTAAAAATCGGTCTTCCTAGTAGCTGCTCCAAACATTTAGTTTTGGAGCCATCAGAGTGACATCCGTGCTTGGGCAACCGAGCAACATTGGTTTGGGTGTCGCAGGGAGTCCAGTGCCCATTATTGGAGTAAATATCATGCACAAATATGCTTTTTATTCTTTACTTTAGTGAATTGCTAGTAGGTTTAATGCATTGTTATGGTTCCACAAATCAAAGATTATCTTTGCAGGTCTACTGATAGTTAACAGAGTAATACTCTGGCGATATCTACAATCTGTAATCTCCTACCTTCCTGACTACAGAGGGCAATATGGATGTAAAGAAACACATTTGGATGGATTTTTAAAAAATACCAAAATATTTTCAAAAATACTTCAAACGGCCAAATTTCAAAAGGTTATATGAACCCCGCTTTATGATGACAGTTTTCTAATTTTATTGCTGACACAAATTTGGTTGGTGATGACTAAAAATAATTTTATGGACATTTTATTACTGAGTGATGATGCAGATTCAATGGAAATAAACAGAGATAATATTATACAGGTTGATGATTGACCTGATTAGCTTTGTTTATCTGCACAGCTGCTGCCTGATATGCTGAGGTTTTTCTTTGTTGCAATTTTGTTTCTATTTCAGATTTCCAGCATCCACAGTATTTTGCTTTTGTGCTGATATAAATTTTATCTTCTGCAGTATTATAGGTGGGGGTGCCCCAAAGGCTGACGTACTTCCTCACAGGGAAGGAAGGTCAATTAGAAGGATAATCATATCTGGGCCGCATGTTCTAACCAGCACTTGGTAGTACAGAACATGAATATTGCTGAAAAGGGAGACATGCTGCTGAAAATTTTCATCTTGCACTTACAAATGCAAGAATTCCAAATTTCAAACAATCACAACAATTTATACTACAGAGACAGAGGGTGTTGTTGGTCGGCAAGTTGACTCTTTGATTGGCTGAGGCATTGCCCTGGAGAAAGCAATGGCTCTCCAAGCACCCGGCTAATTCAAAAAAGCAGCAGGGCTTGAACATATTCCTTTTGTTTGCTTAACCTGTTGTTTAGAAATTTGAGATATTATAGGTGTGATTTAACGTCCAAAAAACAGTCCCATTTTGGGTGCATACAGAGGGCTCTTTCTCGACGCCCGCAGTGCTTTGAAGGGATTTTTCAAAACATATGACCCCGCTATCAATCAGGACTCTTTGTTTTTTGGCCTCTGCAGCGAATGCCTCGCCAGGGTCGCACTTGCCTCACTTCCTGCACTGATGAGCTCAGCTTGCCAGTGCAGGAAGAGATTGGAGCGCCCTTTTTAAATGCCGTCCCGATCTCTTGACCACCCTTCAGACTCCCCACCGCGGTCTCTGGATCCCCCCAATGCCCCAACTTACCTCTGAGGAGATCCTCAGGCCCCCCTCACCCTACTCTTAAGAACATGGCACTCCCGGTCCGATTCCTGGTTCCAGCCTGGCATTGCCACCCAGGCATCCTGTAAATGACTTGCGAGACCTTCCCAGCTACTGTTCGACCTGGTCCACATTTGTGTGGACCGGTGCAATTCAGCGCCATGGCAAGGTCTCCCAGGCAAGGCCCGGGCCTTGGGAGAATCAGGCGCAGACACATTTAAATGCCCAGTGAGGGTGCGATCCAGATCGTGACGCCTCGAGAGATCTCACGAGGCATTCTGAGCATCACAAATCTCGTGAGTCAGGCGCAATGAGGTTGTTCGATCATGCCCTATCATGCACTTTTCATTTCGAAAGAGGTGTCCTTTGGCCAATTTGTGAGTATGCGTGACACAGAGCAACCAGTGATCTGACCAGGATACCCACTGTCCCACCAGATAGCTTTTATGTGCTCTATTTCTGCATCTAGCTAGCAAGGTGAGCCAATGGCTGGTGCCCTATTTATCACATGATGTGGAGATGCTGGCGTTAGACTGGGGTGGGCACAGTAAGAAGTCTTACAACATCAGGTTAAAGTCCAACAGGTTTGTTTCGAATCACATTCGAAACAAACCTGTTGGACTTTAACCTATTTACAACAGGTGAAGCATGCCATTTCACGCTGAATCTATACAGTAACTACATAAGTGTTTTTTTCCACTAATTGGATGCTGCCATCGGTTCAAAAACAGGACAACTGGGCAACATTGTGTATGAATTTAAGCGCCATTACAATACCAGGTACGTAGACCCATACATTCCAACATTAGCTGAACAACGCAAACAGTATTTGTGGTTGTTCACAATAGGTAAAATACAGACAATACTCAACCACCTCACACTTGGAAATCCTGAGTGTGTTAATAGCTACATGAAAAACCATTTTAAGATAATCAGTCAAGCTCGTAATATAACAGAGGCTGGTTCAGCACAGTGGGCTAAATAGCTGGCTTGTAAAGCAGACCAAGGCCAGCAGCGTGGGTTCAATTTGCGTCCAGCCTCCCCGAACAGGCGCCGGAATGTGGCGACTAGGGGCTTTTCACAGTAACTTCATTTGAAGCCTACTTGTGCCAATAAGCGATTTTCATTTCATAACTTATTTATGTTTGCCCAAAGTGACTGACATATGCGGGGACCTGTTCTCTGCAAACAGAATGAATATACTCGAGCCTTGAGACTTTTAATTACCCAGGAGCTCAAGGAGCCTATAGTTCTCTTACTTTCTCCATAGCAATAATTCGGCCAATGGGAGTTGACCTGCCAACTAATCAGTGCGATTTTCTCCTGTAGTATAAGTTGTAATAGTTTGAAATTTAGTATTCTTGTGTTTGTCCTGATGGATTCAAGATGAAAAGTTTCAGCAATAGGTTTTTCTTTTCAGCAATATTCAAGCCACATATTTTATTACATTAATGACATTAATGGATAGCTTTTGTCCAGAGTTGTGACCCAGAATGATCAGAAAATGGGAAAAACATCAGGATATTTGCCCTCAAAAATATATTTAAATTTTGATGTAAATGTCAGTCCTATCAAAAATATGACACCACTACCAATGAAAATACAAATGATTGTGTTTTTATGTCTATGTTAAACATTTGTAGTTAAAAATTGTGATACTGATTGAGGGTCAAGCCCACCTTAGTGGATCGCTGGTAGCTGATATTCACAGAACCAATTCCAAAATAAGAGGTGTTTTTTTAGTTGGTTGGTCAATATGATGATAGATAACATAGATGACGATCTTCACTCATGATTTGTGTGACTAATACATCAAAATTAGTCGTCTCAGTTTCCTGCAAATTTGAATTCTCTCTCAAAGTAGCACATCCAGTTCTGATTAATGTTTAAAGAAAATCGCAAACAATTAATTTCTGAGGTGCTAGTTGATCAAAATGTAATAGTTTTTTTTAAACCAGAAGAGACAGTTGATCAGAATAAAAAATGCAGCCTACTGTAGGCCATGAGTTAGACTGTTATCAGTCAATATTTATTTTGCAGTTAAATTCCAATATATCTAAATCAGCATGCACTATAATTGGCAAGTTGTTCTCTTGATGTCTAATAGGACTAATTCTTGACCACTTAACTAGAGCAGGGACAATTTACTAAAAATAATATGGGTTTTACTCATATATATATATATATCTATATAGATATTTTTATTCGTAATTGGTGCCAAACTGCTTGTATACTTTTGTTAATTCACAGATTGAAGATATTAGTATCTAATCAGTACCACCGCCATAATACTTGCCCATTTCAAGGCTTTGTGATGAATAAATTAGCTTTACAACCGTGTTAAATGTTCAATCAGATTCTGCTCTTCCTTTGATTTCTCCATTCCATCGATGATATAGTCTGGTTTCTCAATACTCTCCATGGCAGCACTGCTATCTCCTCCACGTAATGAGGCTTTTTGGGCTTTTTCTTGCTTTATTTTGTCTTGTAATTTTGCAGCTTCCTCAAAGGTCTGGGTCAGGGGTCTCCCAAGAGTTTCCGGGAGCAGCAGAGTCAACAAGCCAGTCAGAAAGGACATGATTCCAACGATCAACTACCACAAAGGGATAAGTAAAATATTAGTATTTTTTTTTCAAATGATCACTGTTAAATTTATTGCATATTTCCAGTGTTCCAGCAGAAAGGATAAATAGGGTGGTCACAAGGACTTTAAACTAGCAAGTGGGGGAGGGGGGGGGGGTTAAACTACGGGGAGTAAAATGGCTAATGGGAAGCAAAGCAGCAGGTTAGCAGGTGGGGAGGTGGGTTCAACTACATGGGTAATTATGAAAAAAGTTAAAGGGAAGAAGAACTCAGGAGATGTTATTAATGGAGGTGTTAGAATTTAAAAGAAGGTATAAAACTAGCATCAGGGCACTTTATCTGAAAGCTTATAGCATTCAAAACAAGGTAAATGAGTTGACCGCAGGAATCATCACGAATGAGAATGATTTAGTGGCCAGAGACATGGGTGCAGGGTGGAGGATGCTCACGACTGGGAGTTAAATATCCAGAAAATGTGATGCCCCTCCATTAAAAAAAGGAGGTAGACAAAAGGTGAGTAACTTGGGTTGTAATCTCAGGATTACTCCCTGTGCCACGTGCCAGTGAGGCTAGAAATAGGAGGATAGTGCAGCTAAACACGTGGCTAAACTGGTGGTGTAGGAGGGAGGGTTTCAGACTGTTGGACCATTTGGATCTCTTCCGGGGTCTGGGACATGTACAAGAAGAACAGGTTGCATCTAAACTAGAGGGGCACCAATATCGTGGCTGGGAGATTTGCTAGAGTCACTCGGGAGGATTTATACTAGTATGGCAGGGGGGTGGGAACCAGAGTGTGAGCTTAGAAGGTGTAATAACTGATGGGGAAACAGAGAACCAAAATAAAAGAACAACATCACCCTCAGGCAGAGCAAAAAAGGTGACAACTGTGAGAAGGGAGGTCAATGCAGGACTGAGGGTGTTGTACCTAAATGCGTACAGTATACAGAACCAGGTAAATGAGCTTGTTGCACACATTGAAATTGGCCGGTACGATGTTGTGGGCATCACAGAGACGTGGCTGCAAGGAGATAAGGCTGGGATCTAAATATCCAAGGATATGTGTCCTATCGAAAGGACAGGCAGATGGGCAAAGGGGGCGGGGTTGCATTGTTAGTATGGAATGAAGTTAAATCGATAGAAAGGAGCGATATAGGATCAGAAGGCATAGAATCTCTGTGGGTAGAGTTGAGGAATCGCAAAGGTAAAAAGACCCTGATGGGAGTTATGTACAAGCCCCCTAGCAGTAGTCAGGATGTGGGGCAGAAAATAAATCAGGAGATAGAAAAGGCATGTAAAAAAGGCAATATTACAATAATCATGGGGGACTTCAATATGCATGTGGTCTGGGAAAATTAAGTTGGTGGTGGATCCCCAAAAAAGGAATTTCTGGAATGTCTAAGAGATGGTTTTTTGGAACAGCTTGTGACAGAGCCTACTAGGGAACAGGCAATTCTGGATTTAGTGATGTGTAATGAGGCAGACTTGATTAGGGAACTTAAGGTGAACGAACCCTTAGGGAGCGGTGACCACCATATAGAACACATAGTGCAGAAGGAGGCCATTCAGCCCATCGAGTCTGCACCGACCCACTTAAGCCCTCACTTCCACCCTATCCCCGTAACCCAATAACCCCATCTAACCTTTTTGGTCACTAAGGGCAATTTAGCATGGCCAATCTACCTAACCTGCACGTCTTTGGACTGTGGGAGGAAACCGGAGCACCCGGAAGAAACCCACGCAAACACGGGGAGAACGTGCAGACTCTGCACAGACAGTGACCCAAGCCGGGAATCGAACCTGGGACCCTGGCGCTGTGAAGCCACAGTGCTATCCACTTGTGCTACTGTGCTGCCCTTATTTATCCTGTAGTTTGAGAAGGAGAAGCTGGAATCAGATGCAATGGTATTACAATTAAATAAGGGTAACTACAAAGACATGAGGGAGGAGCTGGCCAGAGTTGATTGGAAAAGAAGCCTAGCAGGGAAGACAGTGGAACACCAATGGCAGGCGTTTTGGGGGGTTATTCAGGAGGCACAACAGAAATTCATCTCAAGGAGGAAGAAACATGCTAAGAGGAGGACAAGACATCCATAGCTGACGAGGGATGTCAAGGACAGCATAAAAGCTAAAGAAAAAGCATACAAAGTGGCGAGGATTAGTGGGAAGCCAGAGGACTGGGAAGACTTTAAAAGTGAGAAGAGGACAACTAAAAAAACAATAAGGGGGAGAAGATGAAGTATGAGTGCAAGCTAGCTAATAATATAAAGGAAGATAGGAAGAGTTTTTTTTCAATGTACAAAAGGTAAGAGAGAGGCAAAAATAGACATTGGACCACTAGAAAATGTGGCTGGAGAAGTAATAATAGGAAACAAAGAAATGGCAGACGAACTGAATAGTTACTTTGGGATGCCAGGGCCAGCATTTTCCAAGCCCGCACCAGGTCGGAGAATTGCCGGTGGCGCGGCGCCGGTCGCTGAAATAGGCCCCCACGGCGATTTTCCGCGGGCTATCAGCCGAACTCCCACCGGCATGGTTTATATCTGGTACCACCTGGCGGGAGCTCGGACCCACGGCCGCGGTCCTGGTGGGATTGGGGAATCTGACTCGGGGGGGGGGCCTCAGCGGTGGCCAGGCTCGCGATCGGGGGCTACCGATCGGCGGGCCATCACGATCTGGGGGGGGACCTACATTCCTCCGCGCAGGCCGCGCGGTCTGTTCAGCAAGGCCCCGCCGGCAGCCAGAGCTGCGGGACGCACACTGGGGCCCTGCTAGACCCTGGAAATCGGAGAATCAACCCGGACTTTAGAGGAAAAAGTCCGGAGTGATTCTCGCCCGTTTTCCGGCGGGCGTGGGGACTTTGTGCCCAAAAGGGAGAATCCCGGCCCAGAGCTGCAGGAGAATCAGGGGGCAGAGGTGAGTGCAGTGACCATTAGTAAGGAGAAGGTTCTGGGGAAACTGGAAGGCCTGAAGGTGGATAAATCACCTGGACCGCATGGACTATACCCCACGGTTCTAAAAGAGATAGCTGAGGAAATTGTGGAGGCATTGGTGATGATCTTTCAGGAATCACTGGAGGCAGGAAGGGTCCCAGAGGACTGAAAAGTGGCTAATATAACACCACTGTTTAAGAAGGGAGGTAGGCAGAAGATGGGAAATTATAGGCAGGTTAGCCTGACTTCGGTCATTGGTAAGATTTTAGAGTCTGTTATTAAAGATGAGATCGTGAAGCACTTGGAAGTGCATGATAAAATAGGACTGAGTCAGCACGGCTTCGTCAAGGGGAGGTCATGTCTGACAAATCTGTTAGGGTTCTTTGAGGAAGTAACAAGGAAGTTAGACAAAGGAGAACCAGTGGACTTGATTTATTTAGATTTCCAGAAGGCCTTGACAAGGTGCCGCATAGGAGATTGTTAAATAAGTTAAGAGCCTGTGGTGTTTAGGGTAAGATCCTGGCATGGATAGAGCCTTGGCTGACTGGCAGAAGGCAGAGAGTGGGGATAAAGGGGTCTTTGTCAGGATTGCAGCCGGTGACTAGTGGTGTGCCTCAGGGGTCTGTGCTGGGACCACTACTTTTCACAATATACTTTAATGATCTGGAAGAAGGAACTGAAGGCACGGTTGCTAGGTTTGCGAATGATACAAAGATCTGTAGAGGGGCAGGTAGTATTGAGGAAGCAGGCACACTTCAGAAGGACTTGGACAGGAGAGTGGGCAGAGAAGTGGCAGATGGAATACAATGTTGGAAAGTATGAGGTTATGCACTATGGAAGGAGAAATGGAGGCGTAGACTATTGTCTAAATGGGAAGATGCTTAGGAAGTCAGAACCACAAAGGGACTTGGGAGTCCTTGTTCACGATTCTCTTAAGGTTAACGTGCAGGTTCAGTCAGCAGTTAGGAAGGCAAATGCAATGTTAGCATTAATGTCGAGAGGGCTAGAATACAAGACCAGGGATGTATTTCTGAGGCTATACAAGGCTCTGGTCAGACCCCATTTGGAGTATTGTGAGCAGTTTTGGGCCCCGTATCTAAGGAAGGATGTGCTGGCCTTGGAAAAGGTCCAGAGGAGGTTCACAAGAATGAACCCTGGAATGAAGAACTTGTCGTATGAGGAATGGTTGAGGACTCTGGGTCTGTACTCATTGGAGTTCAGAAGGGTGAGGGGGGATCTTACTGAAACTTACAGGATACTGCGTGGCCTGGATAGAGTGGACGTGGAGAGAACGTTTCCACTTGTTGGAAAAACTAGGACACAATCTCAGACTAAAGGGATGATCCTTTAAAACAGAGATGAGGAGGAATTTCTTCAGCCAGAGGGTGGTGAATCTGTGGAACTTTTTGCCGCATAAGTCTGTGGAGGCCAAATCACCGAGTGTCTTTAGACAGAGATAGATGGGTTCTTGATTAATAAGGGGATCAGGAGTTATGGGGAGAAGGCAGGAGAATGGGGATGAGAAAATATCAGCCATGATTGAATGGTGGAGCAGACATGATGGGCCGAGTGGCCTAATTCTGCTCCTATGTCTTATGGTCTTAACTATAGGCTGGTTAGCTTAACTTCTGTAATGGGGAAAATGCTTGAATCTATCATCAAGGAAGAAGTAGCGAGGCATCTTTGTACAAATTGTCCCATTGGGCAGATGCAGCATGGGTTCATGAAAGGCAGGACATGTTTAACAAACTTACTGGAATTCTTTGAGGACATTTTGAGCGCAGTGGACAATGGGGAACTGGTGGATGTGGTGTATCAGGATTTTTAGAAGACTTCGACAAGGTGCCGCAGAAAAGGCTGCTGCATAAGATAAAGGGGTACGGCATTACGGGTAATAAATTATCATGGTTAGAGGATTGATTAACTAACAGAAAGCCAAGAGTGGCTAGTGGTGTGCATCACGGATCAGTATTGGGACCGCAATTGTTTACAATTGTTTTCAATTCCCGTACCAGCTGAGAATTTTGAATTCTCGCTCTGTGTACATGAACAGACGCCAGAATGTGGCGACTAGGGGCTTTTCACAGTAATTTCATTGCAATGTTAATGTAAGCCTACTTGTGACAATAAAGGTTATTTGTTTTATAATTATACATAGATGATTTGGAGTTGGGGACCAAGTGTCAAAGTTCGCAGATGACACATAAGATGAGTGGTAGAGCAAAGAAAGTGTGCAGAGGGATACAGGTAGTTAAGTGAGTGGGCAAGGGTCTGGCAGATGGAGTACAATGGTGGTAAATGTGAGGTCATCCATTTTGGTAGTAATAACAGCAAAATAAACTATTATTTAAATGGTAAAAAATTGCAGCATGATGCTGTGCACAGGGACCTGGGTATCCTTGGGCATGAATCACAATAAGTTGGTTTGCAGGTAATTAAGAAGGCAAATGGAATTTTGTCCTTCATTGCTAGAGGGATGGAGTTTAAAAGCAGGGAGGTTATGTTGCAGCTGTATAGGGTGCTGGTGAGGCCACACCTGGAGTACTGTGTACAGTTTTGGTCTCCTTACTTGAGAAAGGGTATACTGGCACTGGAGGGGGTGCGGAGGGGATTCACTAGGTTGACTCCAGAGTTGAGAGGATTGGCTTATGAGGAGCGACTGAACAGACTGGGACTATACTCATTGGAATTTAGAAGAATGAGGGGGGATCTTATAGGAACATATAAAATGATATAGGGAATAGATAAGATAGAAGCAAGAGGTTGTTTCCACTGGCGGGTGAAACCAGAACTAGGGGGCATAGCCTCAAAATAAGGGGGAGCAGATTTAGGACTGAGTTGAGGAGGAACCTCTGCACCCAAATGGTTAATTAAGAGTCTGTGGAATTCCCTGCCCAGTGAAGCAGTTAGGGCTCCTTCATTCAATGTTTTTAAGGCAAAGATGGATTTGAAATGAAAATGAAAATCCCTTATTGTCACAAGTAGGCTTCAAATGAAGTTACTGTGAAAAGCCCCTAGTCACCACATTCCGGCGCCTGTTTGGGGAGGCTGGTACAGGAGTTGAACCGTGCTGCTGGCCTGCCTTGGTCTGCTTTCAGAGCACTGATTTAGCCCTGTGCTAAACCAGCCACAGAGTACAGATTTTTGAACAGTAAAGGAATTAAGGGTTATGGTGGGCGGGTGGGTAAGTGGAGCTGAGTCCACAAAAAGATCAGCCATGATCTTATTGAATGGCGGAGCAGGCTCAAGGAGCCAGGTGGCCTACTCCTAGTTCTTATAAAACAATAATAATACCTGCTAAAATGTTGAAGCTATACAAGCTGGACTAACAGCACTGCAAATTAATATCGCAGCTTCAGGAACAAGGTTTAGAACAATAGAAGTCCACTCAGTTTACAAAGCTGATTGTTTCTAATTAACCATGGGCAACTGCCACTGTCACAAACTCTCCAACTTAATCAAGCAAAAAGAGAAACACTGAATCAACATTCACCTTGGAAAACAATTGAGCAAAGAAAGCCTCCCAAAATATCAATCTAAAGTTGTTCAACACTAACCTAGTTACATTCCACAGATTACATTTATATGGTGCCAACCATTATTTTACATGGGAGAGTTGAATATAAATACTCACACGCCTTAAGAAAGGAGATGATTGCATTTGAAGCAGTTTAGAGAAGGCAAACTTAACTGATTTCTGGGATGGAGGGATTCTCTTGTGAGGAAAAATTGAATAGGTTGGGCCATTATCCATTGGAGTTTCGAAGAATGAGAGGTGATCTTATTGAGACATATTAGGTCCTGAGGGGACTTGACAAAGTTGGATGCTGGGAGGATGTTTCCTTGTACGGGAGTCTAGAACTAGAGGGTACAGTTTAAAAATTAGGGATCTCTCATTCAAAATGGAGATGAGGAGAATTTATTTCTCTCAGTAGGTCAATAGTGTTTGGAATTCTCTTCCCCATTGGAGGCTGAGCCATTGAATTTATTCAAGACAGATAGATTTTTGATCGACAAGGGAATCGTTATGGAGGCACACAGGAATGAGGAGTTGAGGCCACAATCATATTAGCCACGATTGTATCGAATGGTGGAGCAGGCTTAATGGGGCTGCAAGGCTTCCTACTGCTCCTAATTCTTGTGTGCACACAGTAACTTGTATTGGAAAAAGTTTGCTTAAAAAGTGACAAAAGTGTAGGAAGAACATAGACTTGAGTTTACATCAATGCAAGTAATTTCTATTTAAATCCATTATATGCTAGCTAACTTTTAATTAAGAATCTTAATACCTGTGGTAGAAAGATCCACACTGTTGAAAGGAGAACACAAAAAGGTGCCACTGTGCTTCCAACCCGAGCCATCATACTCCCACTGCCGACAGCCAATGAACTGAAAGAGAAACATTTTTCACCATTTGTAGCCTTTATCCAGAATTATTAAACATAGCTTAAACTGTAGCATCTGGAGTTCACACAGGTTTAAGTAAGTAAACTGGCTGTTTAACTAAGTTGCTCAGGGGATCTGCAATATCTTCCAATCAAATTATGAAATTGGGAGACCCACAGAGAACTTAGGGTCAAGGGCAGTTATCGTGCTCTGTTACCATGCCTCTGAACTGGGTGCTTGATCGACCCATTTTCAAAATCCACTTACACTGACTCCCAGTAAAAAACAACACCTGTAAACTAATTATAATTTACTCTTCGACATGAAACGTCAACTCTTTCTCTCTCCACAGATACGGTCTGATGAGTATATTTAGCATTTTCTGAACCTGTTTCATATTTCCAACATCTACAGTATTTTGTTGCTGTTCCATTAAGAGGAGTTTGTCCACAAAGATCCCTGCATTATGGAAGTCTGAAGACGAACATCTTTTCAACCACAAGGAACGTTCGTTGCTGTTAATTTTAGCAACCAAAAAAAATCAATAGACGAAAGCAAAATACTGCGGATGCTGTAAATTAGATGCAAGAGCAGAAAATGTTGGAAATATTTAGCAGGCCAGGCAGCATCTGTGGAGGGAGCAACAGTGTTAAACTGGCCAAACTTTCCTTTTGGGTCCAGGAAATGGACGTCTTCCGGGTCTCAGCTCCTCCCAGTGGAGGTGGTGGGGATGGGTGGGAGAGAGTGCTGTCACGAGCTGTTAATTAGCTGAAGTGCAATTTAGCTGACCAATTAGCTGACATGGGGGCTGGAATGGAGATGGGACTGAGTGAGCGCAGGCCCAATTTAAACAGACCAGGACAGCCATTAGTGAGGCTGTCGTTTTACTCATTGAATTGAAGTAACAGACATGGAACAGGAAAGGCAGAGAGCCTGGAGCACAGGGATTGGTTGCTGCCCACTTCGCAGATGCAGGCCTGGAGGTCCACCTTGAGGCAGGGAGAGAGAGGAAGGAGGTCCTCTTTCCAGAGGGTGGTAGGAGAAGGCCACTCTCCAAAAGCAAGAAGACATTGATCAAAGTTGTTGACACTGATAGGACACAAAGTGCGGTGAGGAGGAAACTCGGTTCAGTGCTGGAAAAGGTTCCAGAATATTTGTCCAGGTAAGGTGTGTGAATGGCAGAACGTCAAGGTTAGTCTTCTGGTATTCAACCTCCAGCAACCACGGCAACTGGGGACCCTGAGGACACCTGCTACTCCTGAACAACTGGGCTAAATAGCTAGCTTGTAATGCAGAACAAGGCATCAGTGTGGGTTCAATTCCCGTACCGGCCTCCCCGAACAGGTGCCGGACTGTGGAGACTAGGGGCTTTTCACAGTAACATCATTGAAGCCTACTTGTGACAATAAGCGATTATTATTATTACATGACAGCAATGCGTGCCCAAGGTACCTATTGACCCCCTCAGCCAGGCTCAGAGCCCTCGTACTGTTGCCAGCACTGATACATGCAACTTCCTGCATCAAGAAACCAATGGCATGGCCGATCAGGGGAAAAAAGCAGCAGCCAGAGCAGTGGCACCACGGCTGGCTCTGATGTTCAGCAGGGAGGGTCAAAGCGCAGAATAGCAATAGTCATAGGGGACTCTCTCGTCGCTTCTGTGGACGTGAAAGAGACTCCAGGCTGGTATGTTGCTTCCCTGGTGCCAGGGTCCAGGATGTCTCAGAATGGGTAGAGGGCATCCTGAATGGGGAGGGCAAACAGGCAGAGGTCGTTGTACATATTGGTACTAACGACATAGGCAGGAAGGGGCATGAGGTTCTACAGCAGGAGTTCAGGGAGCTAGGCACAAAGTTAAAAGCCAGGACCTCAAGGGTTGTAATCTTGGGATTATTCCCTGTGCCACGTGCCAGTGAGGCTAGAAATAGGAAGATAGAGCAGCTAAACACGCGGCTAAACAGCTGGTGTAGGAGGGAGGGTTTCGGTTATCTGGACCAGTGGGAGCTCTTCCGGGGCAGGTGTGACCTGTATAAGAAGGTCGGGTTGCATCTAAACTGGAGAGGCGTAAACATCCTGGCCTTGAGGTTTGCTAGTGTCACACGGGAGGGTTTTAATTAGTATGGCAGGGGGGTGGGTACCGGAGCAAGAGGTCAGAAGGTGAAAAAATTGAGGGAGAACTAGGAAATAGGGCCAGTATGGCTGAGGAAGAGCAGACAGGGAGATGTTGCTGAAAACAGCGAGACTGGTGGCCTGAAGTACATATGTTTTAATGCAAGAAGTATAACAGATAAGGCAGATGAATTTAGAGCTTGGATTAGTACTTGGAACTATGATGTTGTTGCCATTACGGAGACCTGGTTGAGGGAAGGACAGGATTGGCAGCTAAACGTTCCAGAATTCAGATGTTTCAGGCGGGATAGAGGGGGATGTAAACAGGGGTGGATTAGTTGCACTATTGGTTCGGGAGAATACCACAGCTGTACTGCGGGAGGACACCTCAGAGGGCAGCGAGGCTATATGGGTAGAGATCAGGAATAAGAATGGTGCAGTCACAATGTTGAGGGTTCACTACAGGCCTCCCAACAGCCAGCGGGAGATAGAGGAACAGATAGGTAGAGAGATTTTGGAAAGGAGTAAAAGCAACAGGGTTGTTGTGATGGGAGACTTTAACTTCCCTAATATTGACTGGGGCTCACTTAGTGCTTGGGGCTTGGACGAGGCAGAGTTTGTAAGGAGCACCCAGGAGGGCTTCTTAAAATAATATGTAGATAGTCCAACTAGGGAAGGGGCTGTACTGGACCTGGGGCGGGATTCTCCTGAAATTGGCGGGGCGGGCAGAAACGGCGCAGTGGAGTGGCGGGAACCACTCCGGCATCGGGCCGCCCCAGTGATGCGGAATCCTCCACACCTTCAGGGGCTAGGCCGGCGCCGGAGTGGTTTGTGCCCCGCCGGCCGGCGTGGAAGGCCGTTGGTGCCGTGCCAGCCGGGGCAGAAGGGACTCCGCCGGCCGGCGCGGGTCCACGCATGCGCGGGAGCATCAGTGGCTGCTGATGTCATCCCCGCACATGCGCGGGGGGGGGTTCACCTTCGCACCGGCCATCGCGGAGGCTTACACGGCAGGCGCGTAGGAATAGAGTGCCCCCACGGCACAGGCCCACCCGCGGATTAGTGGGCCCCGATCGCGGGCCAGGCCACAGTGGGGGCACTCCCCGGGGCAAGATCCCCCCCCCCCCCCCCCCCCGCCCCGCCGAGGACCCCGGAGCCCGCCCGCGCCGCCAGTTCCCTCCAGTAAGAGACCAACTCCAATTTACGCCGGCGGGACCTGCATAGAACGGGCCCATTGAGGACCAGAGAATCACCGGGGGGAGCCCTCCGACTGGCACGGCGTGGTTCCCGCCCCCGCCAAATCTCCGCCGCCGGATAATTCGGCAGTGTTGGGGGCAGGATTCACGCCGCCCCCCGGCCATTCTCTGACCCGGCGGGGGGTCGGAGAATCCGCCCCTGGTATTGGGGAATGAGCCCGGCCAGGTGGTAGAAGTTGCAGTAGGGGAGCATTTCGGGAACAGTGACCACAATTCAGTAAGTTTTAAAGTGCTGGTGGACAAGGATAAGAATGGTCCTGGGGTGAATGTGCTAAATTGGGGGAAGGCTTATTATGACAATATTAGGCGGGAACTGAAGAACCTAGATTGGGGGCAGATGTTTGAGAGTAAATGAACATCTGGGGTGAAATTCTCCAGTATCGGCGCGATGTCCGCCGACTGGCGCCCAAAACGGCGCAAATCAGTCGGGCATCGCGCCGCCCCAAAGGTGCGGAACGCTCCGCATCTTGGGGGGCCGAGCCCCAACCTTAAGGGGCTAGGCCCGCGCCGGACAAATTTCCGTCCCGCCAGCTGGCGAAAAAGGCCTTTGGTGCCCCGGCAGCTGGCGCGGAAATGACATCTCCGGGCGGCGCATGCGCGGGAGCGTTAGCGGCCGCTGACGGCATTCCCGCGCATGGGCAGTGGAGGGAGTCTCTTCCGCCTCCGCCATGGTGGAGACCGTGGCGAAGGCGGTAGGGAAACAGTGGCCCCACGGCACAGGCCCGCCTGTGGATCGGTAAGCCCCGATCGCGGGCCAGGCCACCGTGGGGGCAGCCCCCCGGGGCCAGATCGCCCCGCGCCCCCGCCAGGACCCCGGAGCCCGCCCGCGCCGCCTTGTCCCGCCGGTAAGGTAGGTGGTTTAATCTACGCCGGCGGGACAGGCATTTTAGCGGCGGGATTTCGGCCCATCCGGGCCGGATATTCGGCGGGGGCGGGAATCGCGCCGCGCCGGTTGGAGGCCCCCCCCCGCCGAATATCCGGTGCCAGAGAATTCGGCAACCGGCGGGGGCGGGATTCACGCCAGCCCCCGGCGATTCTCCGACCCGGCGGGGGGTCCGAGAATCTCGCCCCTGACATGTGGGAGGCTTTCAAATGTTAGTTGAAAGGATTTCAGGACCGGCATGTTCCTGTGAGGAAGAAGGATAAATATGGCAATTTCAGGAACCTTGGATAATGAGAGATATTGTCGGCCTCGTCAAAAAGAAAAAGGAGGCATTTGTCAGGGCTAGAAGGCTGGGAATAGCCTGTGTGGAATATAAGGAAAGTAGGATGGAACTTAAGCAAGGAGTGAGGAGGGCTAAAAGGGGTCACGAAAAGTCATTGGCAAATAGGGTTAAGGGAAATCCCAAGGCTTTTTACACGTACATAAAAAGCAAGAGGGTAGCCAGGGAAAGGGTTGACCCACTGAAGGACAGGGGAGGGAATCTATGTGTGGAGCCAGAGGAAATGGTCGAGGTCCGAAATGAATACTTTGCATCAGTATTCACCAAAGAGAAGGAATTGGTGGATGTTGAGGCTGGTGACTGGTGTGTAGATAGCCTGGGTCACATTGAGATCCAAAAAGACGAGGTGTTGGGCGTCTTGAAAAATATTAAGGTGGATAAGTCCCCAGGGCCTGATGGGATCTAACCCAGAATACTGAAGGAGGCAAGAGAGTAAATTGCTGAGGCCTTGACAAAAATCTTTGGATCCTCACTGTCTTCAGGTGATGTCCTGGAGGACTGGAGAATAGCCAATGTTGTTCCTTTGTTTAAGAAGGGTAGCAAGGATCCAGGGAACTACAGGCCGGTAAGCATACCGGTGAGTGGTAGGGAAATTATTGGAGATAATTTTTCGAGACAGGATCTACTCCCATTTGGAAGCAAATGGGCGTATTAGCGAGAGGCAGCACGGTTTTGTGAAGGGGAGGTCGTGTCTCACTAACTTGATAGAGTTTTTCGAGGAGGTCACAAAGATTGATGCAGGTAGGGCAGTGGATGTTGTCTATATGGACTTCAGTGAGGCCTTTGACAAGGTCCCACATGGCAGACTGGTACAAAAAGGTGAAGTCACACGGGATCAGAGGTGAGCTGGCAAGATTGATACAGAACTGGCTAGGTCATAGAAGGCAGAGAGTAGCAATGGAAGGGTGCTTTTCTGATTAGAGGGCTGTGACTAGTAGTGTTCTGCAGGGTTCAGTGCTAGGACCTTTGCTGTTCGTAGTATATATAAATGATGTGGAGGAAAATGTAACTGGTCTGATTAGTAAGTTTGCGGATGATACAAAGGTTGGTGGAATTGCGGATAGCGATGAGGACTGTCAGAGGATTTAGATCGTTTGGAGAATTGGGCGGAGAGATGGCAGATGGAGTTTAATTCGGACAAATGTGAGATAATCTGATACAGGTAGGGAATATACAGTGAACGGTAGAACCCTCAAGAGTATTGACAGTCAGAGAGATCTAGGTGTACAGGTCCACAGGTCACTGAAAGGGGCTACACAGGTAGAGAAGGCATATGGCATGCTTGCCTTCATTGGTCAGGGCATTGAGTTTGAAAATTGGCAAGTCATGTTGCAGCTGTATAGAACCTTAGTTAGGCCACACTTGGAGTTCAATTCTGGTTGCCACACTACCAAAAGGATGTGGAGGTTTTAGAGAGGGTGCAGAAGAGATTTACCAGGATGTTGCTTGGTATGGAGGGCATTAGCTGTGAGGAGAGGTTGAATAAACTTGGGTTTGTTCTCACTGGAACGCAGGAGGTTGAGTGGCGACCTGATAGAGGTCTACAAAATTATGAGGGGCATAGACAGAGTGGATAGTCAGAGACTTTTTCCTAGGGTAGAGGGGTCAATTACTCATGAAGGTGTGAGGGGCAAGGTTTAGAGGAGATGTACGAGGCAAGTGTTTTTTTACACAGAGGGTAGTGGGTGCCTGGAACTCGCTGCCGGAGGAGGTGGTGGAAGCAGGGACGATTGTGACGTTTAAGGGGAACTTGACAAATACATGAATAGGATGGGAATAGAGGGATACGGACCCCGGAAGTGTAGAAGATTTTCGTTTAGACGGGCAGCATGGTCGGCGCAGGCTTGGAGGGCCGAAGGGCCTGTTCCTGTGCTGTACTTTTCTTTGTGCTTTGTTATAGAGGTCACCAGTACACCTGGGGTGGGATTTCTCCGGCCTCCCAGCAGTGTGTTTCTTGGCAGCGGGATTCTTTGTTCCTGCTGCTGTCAACGGGAATTCCCATTAAAGCCTCCCCACACCGTCAGGAAACCCACGGCTAAGGGTCCAGGCATCAGAACCACGTCTTCAGAAGCTCAATGGTGATCCCTGTATGTAGTGACTCTGGATGTCTTGGGGTCTAGTAAAGGATAAGTAACTATCACTTCAAGGGATATTCCTTGTCCCTTAGAATCTATCCACGTGGACTTTGAGGTAGAGGTGCAGCATTTATTGCCCATCCCGCGATGACCTTCCGAAGGTCATGTGAGTTGCCATCTTGAACCGCTGTAGTCTCCGAGGTGTAGGTACACTAATTGTGCTGTTGGGGAGGGAGTTCGAGGATTTTGACCCAGCGACAGTGAAGGAACGGCGATATATTTCCAAGTCAGGGTGGTGAGTAACTTGGAGAGGAATCTCCAGGTGGTGGGGTTCCCAAGTATCTGCTGTTCTTGTCCTTCTAGATGGTAGCAGTCATGGGTTTGGAAGAATCTGTCTAAGGAAGTTGATTACACTTTATCCCCTGGGAGAATCCAGCCAGAGACAAAACCCACAGCCTTTTGTGTCTGCGAGGCTCCATCGTCCAGTTCTGATGATAAGGACATCAGTGACCTGCGAGATGTGCTGGTGTGCTGCTGTTCGTGAGATGTCGGCAAAGTTGGCAGCAGATCCTTGGAAGCAACCAGCAGCAAAGTAGTTAGATGGCACATTGATGGCTACTGGCAGTACACGGTGAGCAATGCTGCAAGGTCTGAAGACTTCCACCATGAGGGTGCAAATCTCAGTGAGTATCTGCCTGAAGGGTCGTTGTCTCCTACATGGTTAGCACTGCCTGCATCACAGCGCCAGGGACTCAAGTTCAATTCCAGCCTTGAGTGACTGTATATGTGGAGTTTGCACATTCTCCCTTTGTCTGCGTGGGTTTCCTCCGGGTGCACCAGTTCCCTCCCACAGTCCAAAGTTGTGTATGTTAGGTGGATTGGCCATGCTAAATTTACCCCGAAGTGTCCAAAAGGTGGGGTTACTGGATTATGGGGCTAGGGCGGGGGCTCTTGCAGAGGGTTGTGCAGGCATGATGGGCCGAATGGCCTCCTTCTGCACTGTAGGGATTCTATGATCTTTGAAAACTGGTTCTCTGACATCTCAAGTTGGTGTGGAGGGTATGGCCTACATTGTCATCCTGCCGCTTGTACCTATCCTTTGATCTCCTCGTGCCCAGAGCTCTGCCCCCATGTTGCCTCTCGTTGCCACTCAACTCAAAATCTGACAGCCATGCTCCCATGAACATCTGTTGCCTTCCTTGCGCCCAGCTGTTCCTACCCGGCGGGGCGGAGGGTCCCGGCGGGATGGAGTGGCGGGAACCACTCAGGCGTCGGGCATTTCTCCGCACCTTTAGGGGCCAAGCCCTCACCTTGAGGGGCTAGGCCCGCAGCGGAGTGGTTGGCGAGCCGCCGGCTGGCGGGAAAGGCCTTTGGCGCCACGCCAGCCGGGGCCGAAAGGACTTCGCCGGCTGGCGGAAGTCCGCGCATGCGTGGGAGCGTCAGCCGAGGCGGAGGGAAAAGAGTGCCCCCACGGCACAGGCCCGCCCGCGGATTGGTGGGTCCCGATTGCGGGCCAGGCCACTGTGGGGGCACCCCCCCCAGGACTCCGGAGCCCGCCCGCCCGCGCCGCCTAGTCCCGCCGTTATGAGAGGATGTTTGATTCTCGCCAGTGGGACAGGCATTCCAGCAGCGGGACTTTGGCCCATCGCGGGCCGGAGAATCGCCGGGGGTGGGGGGAAAGGCCCGGCACAGCGCGATTCCCGCCCCCGCCGAATATCCGGTGCCGGAGAATTCAGCAACCGGCGGGGACGGGATTCACCCCAGCCTCCGGTGATTCTCCGACCCAGCTGGGGGGGGATCGGAGAATCCCGCCCATGTCTGGAAGCCTCATCTCTTCTCTTATGTCCCCATGATTTCAGGAGGGTGGGGACTCCCTAACTGCCCAAGTGTATTTTGACCACTTTCCCTGCAACCTGCGTTCTCCTGATGGCTCCCATGTGCGACTGACTGAGTTCCCCTATTGGCCATTCTCCCTTCTATAGGTCCAACTAATTTCAGGGGGCAGCCATGACTTGCTCCCCGTTGCTTTGCAACTCCACACACCTAGTCTGCCCCTGAATCAGCACACAACCCATCCACTCACACTAAAATCCTAAACTAGCCCCCTTACAAGCTCTCAACGAGCTCCTTAACTAACTGAACTGAACTTAATGCCAAATCTAGCAGGCTTCCTGGGCCAGCTTTCCTCTAACCAATATTAAATTTGCTAGCGAAGGGAAACCAGCATGCCAGTCAGTGCCACTATTTTCAGCAACTGCCTGTTTACACTCCAGCCTCTGCCAAGCTTTTCAGTTGTGTGACCTGCATTTGAAGCTTATAGAAAGAGGTGTCAAAGGGGCCCAGTAGTAAAACTCGCCAACTATATGGTTGGATAGATATCCTTTTTTAGCTGTTTGGGTGAGGGCAGGTGCTAAAGAGCTGTGCCAAAGTCAGTGCCTTCAGGAGTGGAGGGAAAATAAAAGATCTGTGCCTCTTTCTAGCACCTTGATGGGGTGAGGTGGAATATAAAGACTGTTGAAGGAGCCTAGCCACCAGAAACAAAATTATTGCATAATTTATCAATCTTGATCCTTGAAAGACTGTAAGTTGTGCATTCCACCTAAAGTTTCCAACATGCTCTTTGTCATGGTAAATAGAAGAGCTTTTTATTATATTCATATCTCAAAGCAATTGGAGCACAGTGTTTGTACCACTTACCGTATTATAGTTGGGTACAGCTCAGCAGTGTACAGATAAATCAACCCAAATGCCACAGCTATGGCAAATTTTCCAATCATGCTTAAAGTGATTGATAGAGCCTCAATGTCCTATATAAAATAGAAAAGATATCCTCAGTGTCACTTCCCCAAAACATTTCCCTCCTGAAACTACTTTATGCTCTGCCAACTTCCTCATCTTGACCATGGTTCACAGGAAGGACAGATAAATCTCTGCATATGGGGAAGAAATTCAGAAGGTGGTCTTTCGAACAACGCCCACTCTCTGTTTAGAGGCCTCTGTTTTAAGTGCATCATTGGCAGCCTTGGAAAACCATGGGGAGGAGGAAAGTAAATTCAAATCAGGGCAAAAAACATGAATTGATAGGCATGGCTATGAAGGAGGTGGGACATAATTATTACACTTGTAATACGAATGTGACCTTATCGTTACACCTCATCTAATGGTTAAATATAAGAGCGCTTTAGCTAAGGTTTCTGTTAGCAAGAGGAACAGAAATAAAACTGTAAAAAATAAAGCCACTTACGAGGTTGTCAAATAAGAATTAATTTCATAAATGAGGGGAATTGAATAATTCAGGCAGCATCAACTCCTGGGCCTCATCTATATGTTGGTAAGTTGACCCCCTGAAACCGATGTGAAGCGATCCCTGGCTGGTGGGCTGGAGTGGAATACCAGACAACAGGGATTGGCCCCACAAGAGAATTTTTTAAAAATTGAGCAACTTATTCCTCAGGCCTATTTTGTCCCAGCTGCATTAACCAGGTTTTACTAGTGCCGACAGAAATATATGTTCAGGTTTTATTCAAAAGAGCAGGTATGTTTTAATAAGAATGATTTTATAATTAGTGAACCATTAATTCAATTGTAGAAATACAGGCCAGGACTTTCCTGCCCTTTCATGGCGGGACCCGCCTTGGGAAATGTGGTGGACCGGCCAAAAGACCACCGGGTAGGCCGGCCCAGAAAATTCCTCCTAGTGTTTCAAAATGTTTGATTCCTGAGAATATAATTCTGTTAGCAGTTTGCTAGTTACAGGATCAATCATGCATGCTCCCACTTTTAAGAGGAATCCACTCGCAACAATGTCTGTTTCTAAAGTCTCTCACTCTAAACAGTGTAATTAATGCCCATCAGTGCAACATTGGGTTAAACATGATTAGAGTTTCTGGCCAAGAAATTAAACTGGCTTCCAAAGTGGCTTTGGAACTATAATTTCCCGATGCAAGGTACTTCGGGAAAGGGTTATCTTTGCCTTTTAATAGGGAAATTGGGCAGTGGGAAATTGTGACCTAAAATTGGTTTCCCTAACGGTAATTCTAAGTTAAAAAAAAGGCAAAGATAACGGGGGCGATTCTCTGGCTGCATTGCACCTGACTCAAATCCCGCTATGTTGAAAAAATTGCAGGACAGCCCCAAAGTGGGATTTGTGCCGGTCGCAAATCAGTTTTCCATTCTCCCGGCCTATTCCAGCTGGCATGATCAAGATCTCCCTCAGAACCTGATCACAACTCATTTGCATTCATTTTCATCTAATTAGCGAGATTAAAGTTGAATGCAGCGGCCTCCCAGTATTCACCCGCAACCTCAGCAGGAAGTCACCCGACGTAAATCACTACTGGACCCTAAAAGCAGGGACCAGAGACACTGAGGGGAAGCAAGGGGGTGAGTACCCTCTCTACACTTACCTCCACTCCAGGGAGGTCCTTTAGGGGAGGTGTGGCAAGTCTTCCCTCAGTAGCCTTGAAAACTTCAAACTCTCTCCCAGCATGTTAATGTCATAAATCTGTCAGATAAAGGTAAAAGTCCCCCGTAGCCTCCAAATCTTTGGGGTGTGATTCAGGGGACAAATGTTTAAGTCCTCTTTTGGGCACGTTTGACGGGGTGTTTCTCGGAGACTGCAACGCCGAGAATCACCTAGCTATTCACCGGCACTTTGTCAGATCATTTTGGCCTCGAGGAGTTTCCCCCCGCCGAGGCTCTGCTCAAGTTGATCTCATAAGCAGGAATGGCTGTTCACAGATCGGGGCACCATTTTGAATGGCAGCCCCGATCTTCCCCCCCTCCTTCCAGGAACCCCACCCTCACACCCCAACCTTCTCTAGGGCCCTGGGAAACCCCCCCTCACCTCCTCTCCAAGTGGCAAGGTCCGCCCAGGCCCGGTGTCAACCTGGCAGTGACAAAAGGTGCCCAGGTGCTATGGGGAATGCTGGGCTATCACCTTGCCCTATCCCATACCACCTGGGGGTCTCTAATGCCCTGTGAGTCCCCCTTCCCCCTGAGGTGCTGTTACTGGTTCACGTTTGTGTAGACCTGTACTAAATGGTGCCCTGGCTGGGTCTTGCAGGTGCAGCATTGACACCTGGGCACCGGGTGAATCCGGCGGCCCGGTATTTAAATGAGCCCAGTGGATCAGATCGCGTCAGGCAAAGCGAGTCAGCTGACTCACAATTGGCCCACTGCGGAGTCAGATTGGGGGCTCTCGTGGGATTCGCTCGCACACTTGGATCCGCGTTGGACGGAATGCGATCAATGGATTGCACCCTTGACGTCTCTCCCAACATGTCAAATTCAAAGGTCTGTCAGATAAAAGTAAAGTCTTTCCCTTTTATGTGTCAAAATTCTTTGAATTGCATTGTTTACATTCAATTTCACAGACAATAACATTTTACAAGCCTCTTGATTAATAGGCCCAGGCTGTTTGGAGGGATTGGCTTTGTTTTTTAAAAATTTTCCCAATTAAGGGACAATTTAGCGTGGCTAATCTACCTACCTTGCACATCTTTGGGTTGTAAGGGTGAGACCCACGGGGAGGATGTGCAAACTCCACATGGACAGTGACCCGGGGCCGGGATCAACCCCAGTTCCTTGCCGCTGTGAGGCAGCAAAGCTAACAACTGAGCCATTGTGCCACCATAGCTTTGTTTATTTTTACAGCTCTTCATGGTGCATTAACTCTGAAGTATTTTCCCTTTTGAGCAGGTGTTGTTTCTAACCGTTGTTTTTTCATAGAGGTTTTTTCTTTATTCTGAAGTACAGGTGTTGTTTCTAACTGAAGTTGTTTTCCTGCTATGGTTTCCTCTGTTCTGAAGTACTTCTAGAAAGATTAGGTGCTCTCTCTAAGTGCTGCCCATCGGCACTGCCAACCTAGCAATGCCAAGGGGCGGGACCTGAGGAGGGCCCTGAAGTGAGGGAAGTATCTTTGGTGAACCCATAGTAGGGTGTGGCTCACTTGAGGGTGGGGGCCTTGCCAGCAATTGGGGAGGGGGATGGTGGTACTGTTGTGTTATTCTGAGACTGGGGCAAAGGCCTCCCCTTCTCGGAGGATACGGCCTTGCCAACATCTTCAGGCCCCATGGCACAAATCACCCTGGCTCCAAAAAAATTTCTAACTGTGTGTGGATCACGGTCTAGAATGCACTGATCCACCTGGTGGGAATTGCACCTCGTTTCCCGCTGGACATCACATTTGGAAATCGTTTGGGAGAACTCAGCCCAATGTTAAATTCCTCCCTCTTTAACAGTTGCTTTCTGTCAAAGTAAAAGATTTCCACCCAGAATAGCTTTTGAAGAAAAGATTATCTTAGAAGCTGACCTGAGGAATCACCATGCTGAGAAAACAGGCCACGCCAGTCAGGAACAGGGATGGTGCCAAAGTATTTCTTCTTCCCAATCTGTCCATCACAAAACAAGCAACAATATAGGAAGGAATTTCCACCGCACCTGTCAATAAATATATTGTTATAGATATTGCACTGCTGACACACAAGCAACTAAGGAGCTGTTTAATAAATCCACATAAAGTTCTTTTAAAATATTTTCTTTCTTTCTCTTCCTTTCTTGATCTGTACATGCCACAACTATATGATAATCTGAGGTTGATGAGAATGTCCTACGTTGATCCTTCCCTGTGTGAATTGCTCAGTCACCCCTGTAGCACGGCTAAGATTTGTTAACTCACTAAGAGGGATCACAGCCATACACAATGAAAATCAAGGTTCGGACTTTTCAGATGATAATGTGATAGCATTCAAACATTGAGGCAGATAACCTCAATTATGTTCAGTAAATATGACTGTTAACAAATGTATTGGGAGTTGAGCGGGGTGAAAAATACAAAAACATAATTAGTGAGCCAGTGTTGTTAACCTCTATTATTTGGTGTCAAGACAAATAGTTGAAATATATAAAAGGTGTTCTGATGCATGGTACACAACTGAAACAGAAATAACCTGCCTTTTCTGTTTCCAGATTTATACACTGTTTTAAAGGGATATAGTTTGCTTCGGTAGACAAAAAGGCTGGAATTAAAGGATTACACTTGGAATAATTGTGTACAATGAAACAGGGCTGCATTCTTCCGCCCCGCCAACCGCAAGATCGCCACGGGCCGAGATGCAGACAATGGAAATGTCCATTGACCTCGGGGGGGATTCTTCGTCGCCGGGCGGGGGCGGCCGGACAAGCCCGCCCAACAAGTTGCACATTAGACAGCCAATGAAACGAGGCAAATTTTATATTACGCTTCATGAACTGTTTTATACTTGCATGGAGACCAGCTGCTAAAAAGTAAAATGAAATGAAAAACTGTAGTAAATATACATACATAATGCGCTTGTAAATAGTTCATGGAAGTCTAATAATCCAACTAGATAACAAGTAAACAATATTCCTCAGTGTATTTTCAGAAGTAAATCTGAATTGCAAACCTGGAGTACTTTGCTTTTATATATGGTTTTACTGCATCCTTACTGGAGTACTCAACCTTGCTTATCTAGTGCGTTCATAAGCATTTAAACCACTTCCATAATTGTACAACCTAAAGGGGAACTTTTCCATTTTGAGAAGGAAATTGCCACTGGCTGCAATGGAAAGGAAAGGTTTGTACTGTGGAAACATTAGACACATTTTCCAACATGGGCCTGATTATATATACACTTCTGGTTTGGATTCACTCTACAAGGGCCCACTCTTATCTGGGAAACCGTAAAGCTGGTGACTTTAAAGGGGTTCATAAACTGTTGCTGTGAAAAAGAAGGAGCAGATTTGTTCCATTTTCAGAAGCATACTTGGAAGTGCTGGCAGAGAAAGTGTAGCAAAGGAGTATTGTTCCCTTGATCATCTCAGGGCATCTTCCTCTCAGAAGCAATGCACCAGTTGTTTGGCTAGTAGGCAGCTGTCAGGATAAATGTAGTGTTAGATGTCCAGATAACCTGGAGGCAGATACAGAAAAAACTTTATTAGCCTCAGTAAGTCTGCCAACACTGCACCATATCAAGAAGATGGGATAAATAATTCAAGTTAATAAAGCAGCGGAGCTGCGTGTTGGTTCATGTGGGTGACTTTGGCGACCAGCTCCATTTTTCTCCCAAGACCTTCTGTCATCTGTCTTCAGGCCAAAGGTTTCCGCTTCATACTTCAGGCTAGGTGTAATCGGCATTCCTCAGTTCCTAGCACTGTCCCTTTCTTGCCAATTAATCACATCTGGAGTGCAACCCCATTAGTCAGCTCCAACATTGGGCCAAGAATAAGCATCTTCTGAACCTGATACTTCTTGACTGAAGCTGCAAACACAGCCACCCAGCCTATAACTCTTTCCAAGCTTTAAAGCTTTAAATACACTTTATTTGACACTTCGAACTGCGAATATATGTTGCAGGACCACAGAGCAGGAATTACAAATAACCTACAGTATGAATGTTCAGTGACTCACACAATCTGTGATGCAGGGTGGCCATTTCATACTGAACCCTGTGTGTGTTAGCTTGGCTAAGTGGAGCACTCTCACCTCGTAAGTCTGGAAGTTGTGGTTTCAAGCCCCAAACTTAATCTATGCTGATACACCAGTACAATTCTGAGAGATCCGGGGCTGGATTCTCCGCCTGGCAGCACCACATTTCTGCCCCGACTCGCCGGCGGGATTCTCCATTACGCCGGCCGGTCAATGGGATTTCCCATTGTGAGGCAGCCCCGCGCAGTCGGGAAACCCCCGGGTGCCGGCAAAATGGAGAATCCCGCCCCTGTACTGTCAGAAATGTTATCTGTAAATGGGGATTTGCTCAGGGGAAGTTTTGTAGAGCAGTGGGTAGCGTCCCTGCCTCTTGAGACATTGAAACATAGAAACCAGGAGCAGGAATAGGTAATTCAGCCTGTCGAGTTTGTTCCGTCATTCAGTATGATCATAGCTGACCCTCTATCTCAATGAAATATTCCCACTTTTCCACCATATCCCTTGATATTTTTTGTAATATTCCCTGACTGCATCACCCCACACACTCCATCCCCTCCCCCAAATCAATCAGGCCCCCCCAGTTCTTGTACCCTCGCCTCATCCACCCTCAGGAACTCCAGTCCATCCCAAAACCGCCTTATGCCCTCATCCCCGCCGGGGGCTCCGAACTGTACAATTTCTGATAAAATGCCGCAAACAACGCATTTACCTCCTCTGGCCCCACTACCAGCTTGACAAACCCCCCCGGTTCATCATCCACCCAATTTCTCTCACTGTTGCCTGCCTCCTCAACTGATGCGCAAGCATCTTGCTCGCCTTCTCCCCATACTCGTACACTGTCCGTCTGGCCCTGTGCAGCTGCCCCACTGCCTCCCCCGTCCAAACTCCATTTGAGCTTCTACCTCTCCCTTCAGCAGTGCCTCCTCAGGTGCCACCGAGTATCTGCAGTCCACTGCCAGAATGGCATCCACCAGCCTCCGCCTCTCCGCCCTCACTTTAAGCACCATAATCAAAATAAAATCTCCTCTAATCATTTCCTTCAATGCCTCGCACAACGTAGCCGCCAACACCTCCCCCGTGCTCCACATAGTTTTAGATAACCACCCCTATCTTCTCGCAGACGTCCTTATCGGCCAGTAACCCCACACCCAATCTCCACTGAGGCCTCTGGAAGCTTGCCCCTCTCTACCCGTAAATCCACCCAGTGTGGCATGTGGTCAGTGTGGTGAATGTATTACTGCTACCATTCACCATTGTATTGCATTACATTGTATTGTATTATGTTGATGCCCTTGTGGGCTCCGCCTATGGCTCCGCCCCCTCGGGGGAGGTATATAGATCTGCAGCCTGTAGGCGGCACTCAGTACAGAGCAGTCGCTGGCAGGCACAGATCTAGCTGATTAAACCCACTGTTCACTTCAACTCTTCGTCTCGTGTGAATTGATGGTCGCATCAATTTAATCAGCTAAGATATCGCTATGGAAGCTGCCCTCAAACCTGATCGACTAGAACTCGACCCGCAGGCTGCTGAAGCAAAGGAATCTTTTTGCACTGGCTCCACTGTTTTGAGGCCTACCTCGCCGCCTCCTCCTCGCTCGCCGTCACCGAGGAACAGAAACTGAGTCTCCTCCACACCCGGGTGAGCCACAGAATCTCTGTGCTGATCGAGGAAGCGACTACGTACCCAGACACGGTCGAGATCCTGAAAAGACAGTATGTGAGGCCGATGAACGAAGTGTTTGCGCGGCATCTGCTCACCACTCGCCGTCAACGCCCCGGGGGAATCGTTGGAGGAATACCAACGCGACCTGAAGGTACTCGCTCGAAACTGCAATTACAAGGACGTCACGGCCTCGCAGCATATGGCACTCGCCATCCGGGACACCTATGTGGCTGGAGTCCGGTCCAACTATGTCAGACAGCGCCTGCTCGTAAAGGGCGCCCTTGACCGAGAAGAGACGGTAAAACTATCCACCTCCTTAGAAGTAGCTTTCCAGAGCCTCAATGCTTTCCCCTCCGACCACACGATTCCTTCGTGGACACCCGGCCAGATGGTGTCCCAGGCCTGTGCCGTGCGGCTGCCCGCCCAACCCGGGGGGCTGCCCTGCTATTTCTGCGGCCAGAACCAGCACTTCAGGCAGTGTTGCCCGGCTCGGAACGCGACGGAAGTGACTGCGGCAAGAAAGGACACTTTGCCAAAGTCTGCCTGGCCAGATCCAAAGCTCCTAAATCGCAGGCCCGACTTACAGACTCACAGACCCCGCAGCGTGGCTGCGTGCCTGCTGGTACCGACCCCTTCGGACACATCATCAGCCTCGTGCTATCCATGGGGGCAGCCATCTTTAACCCTACCCGACACGTGCGACTCATGGGGGCCGCCATCTTCAACGCCGCCCGACACGTGCGACCGACGGGGGCTGCCATCTTGAACACCGCCCGACACGTGCGACCGACGGGAGCCGCCATCTTGGGACCACCCCATTACCTCCGACCACCCGCAGCTCGGTGCTGGCACCCTCGACCAGTTACGGCCCAAGCACCTCAGGAACTCGATGATGACCGTCCGGGTCAATGGGCACAAAATGCCCTGCCTGTTTGACTCTGGGAGCACCGGAGAGCTTCATACATCCAGACACGGTAAGGTGCTGTTCTCTCCAAATTTACCCTGCATTCCAAATAATCTCCCTCGCTTCCGGATCGCATTCAGTGCAGATCCGGGGGTACTGTGTCGCGAACCTCACGATACAGGGTGCCGAGTACTCCAATTTTAAACTATATGTCCTCCCCCATCTCTGCACTCCTCTCCTGTTAGGACTGGACATCCAGTGCAACCTCAGGAGCCTGACCCTGAAGTTCTGCAGGCCCTTACCCCCCTCTCACCGTATGTAGCCTTGCGACCCTTAAGGTCGCCCCTCCCCTGCTTTTCGTGAACCTCACCGCCGACTGTAAACCTGTCGCCACCAGGAGCAGGCGGTACAGTGCCCAGGACAGGACTTTTATCAAGTTAGAGGTCCAGCGGCTCATGAGGGAGGGGGTCATCGAGGCCAGTAATAGCCCCTGGAGAGCCCAAGTGGTGGTCGTCAGGACCGGGGAAAAGAGCCGGATGGTTGTAGACTACAGCCAAACCATAAATTGGTACACGCAACTCGATGCGTACCCCCTTCCCTGGATAGTGGACATGGTGAATCAGATTGCACACTACCGGGTTTTCTCCACGGTAGATCTGAAGTCCGCATACCACCAGCTTCCAATCCGCCCGGAAAAATCGGCACAACAACGGCCTTTGAGGCAGACGACCGCCTATTCCACTTCTTCCGGGTCCCCTTCGGAGTCACCAATGGGGTCTCGGTCATCCAAAGAACGATGGACCGAATGGTGGACCAGTACGGGCTGGGGGCCACATTTCCGTACTTGGACAACGTCACCATCTGCGGCCATGATCAGCAGGACCACGACGCCAACCTTCAGAAGTATCTCCAAACCGCCCAAGTCCTCAATCTCACCTACAACAAGGTGAAATGCGTTTTCCACAAAACTCGCCTGGCCACCCTCGGCTATTTTGTGGAAAATAGAGTCCTAGGGCCCAACCCCGACCGCATGCGCCCCCTCCTGCAGCTCCCCCTCCCCTGCCCCAAGGCCCTGAAAAGATGCCTCGGGTTCTTTTCATATTATGCCCAGTGGGTCCCCAACTGTGCGGACAAAGCTCGCCGACTTATCAAAGCCACCATCTTCCCCCTGACGACTGAGGCCCGCCTGGCCTTCAGCCCCATCAAGGCAGATATTGCCACAGCCACGATACCATCTCCTTCCAGGTGGAGAGCGACGCGTCAGATGTCGCCTTGGCCGGTACCCTTAACCAGGCAGGCAGGCCCGTGGCCTTTTTTTCCTGTACCCTCAACGCCTTCGAGATTCGACACTCCTCGGTCGAAAAAGCTCAAGCAATCGTAGAAGCTGTGCGGCATTGGAGGCATACCTGGCTGGCAGGAGGTTCACCCTCGTCACCGACCAATGATCAGTAGCCTTTATGTTCAACAATACACAGTGAGGCAAGATCAAGAACGATAAAATCTTGAGGTGTAGAATCAAGCTCTCCACCTATAATTACGATATTGTGTATTGTCCGGGGAAGCTCAATGAGCCACCAGATGCCCTATCCCATGGCACATGCGGCAGCTCGCAAGATGACCGACTCTGGGCCATCCACAATGACCTCTGTCACCTGGGGGTCACCCGGCTTCTCCACTTCATAAAGGCCCGCAACCTGCCCTCCTCCACCGAGGAGGTCAGGGCCATGACCAGGGACTGCCATGTCTGCGCGGAGTGTAAGCTGCACTTCTATCGACCAGACAAGGCCCACCTGGTGAAGTCATCCCGGCACTTTGAGCGCCTCAGCATCGATTCCAACGGGCCCCTCCCCTCCACTGACCGCAATGCGTATTTTCTTAACGACGTTGACGAGCATTCCCGTTTCCCCTTTGCCATACCATGCCCCGACATGACCGCGGCCACTGTCATTAACGCCCTGCATAGTATCTTCACCTTGTTCAGTTTCCATAAGACCATAAGACATAGGAGCGGAAGTAAGGCCATTCGGCCCATCGAGTCCACTCCACCATTCAATCATGGCTGATTTCAACGCCATTTATGTCCACAGTGACCAGGGCTCCTCATTTATGAGCGACGAGCTGAGTCAGTACCTGCTCAGTAAGGGCATCGCCTCGAGCAGGACTACCAGTTACAACCCCCGGGAAAACGGACAGGTGGAGAGGGAGAACGGTATGGAAGGCCGTCCTTCTGGCCCTACGGTCTAGGAGTCTCCCAGTTTCCCGCTGGCAGGATGTCCTCCCCGACGCGTTCCACTCCATTAGGTCACTCCTCTGCACAGCCACGAACGAGACCCCTCATGACCGCCTATTTGTTTTCCCCAGGAAATCCACCTCTGGGGTCTCGCTTCCGTTCTGGCTGACAACACCGGGGCCTGTCCTCCTCTGAAAGCACGTGAGGAGCCATAAGTCCGACCCCCTGGTCGAGAAGGTCCAGCTCCTTCACGCCAACCCTCAGTATGCCTACGTAGCGCACCGCGACGGCCGACAAGATGCAGTCTCCCTCCGGGATCTGGCACCCGCCGGTTCCCCTGCGACCATCACCTAAACCCCCCCACCCTAAACCGAACACCGTCCCCGCTTCTACATGGCCTATACCCCCCTCCCCCTGCGACGAGTTCAACACCCGTGCCCGCAGCGAAACCAGAGCTCAGGCGATCGCAGCAAACGAGCAAGGCGCCGGACACACTCAATCTGTGAGCCCACTTTGCCCCCGCCGGACTTCAATTTTTAACAGGGGGTGAATGTGGTGAATTTATTACTGCTACTATTCACCATTATATTGCATTACATTGTATTGTATTATGTTGATGCCCTTGTGGGCCCCGCCTATGGCCCCGCCCCCTCGGGGGAGATTATAGATCTGCAGCCTTCAGGCGGCACTCAGTACAGAGCAGTCACAAGCAGGCACAGATCTAGCCGATTAAAACCACTGTTCACTTCAACTCTTCGTCTCGTGTGAATTGATGGTCGCATCAATCAGACACCACAATCGGCGAATACTCGGTCTCAACTACCCCCGCCAGTAGTGCCTTGTCCAAAACAAAGAGAATCAATCTGGGAGAACCCCCTGTGGACATGCGAACATGGCCTCTCAAATCGCCACGGGTCCACTGCTCCCATTCACTCCATAAATCCCAGCAACTCCTTCACCATTGCCGACACCTTCATAGACCAGGGCATGACCTGTCCAGCCTTGGATCCAACACCGAATTAAAATCCAACCCCCCACCATGACCAGCCAGTACATGTCCAGGCCCAGGATCTCGGCCAGGACTCGCCGCAGAAACTTCACATCATCCCAATTTGGGCCATAAATGTTCACCAGCACCACGGGCTCCAACCTCCCGTTCACCATCACAAATCTACCCCCAGGGTCCGCCACCATGCTCTCCACCACAAAGGACACAAAGGGTGGTCAATCGGGCTTTAAACTAAAGATTGGGGGGGAAGGGAAAGTCAGGGAACCAAGAGGTGAAGTAATCAGCGGGGAGCGTAGCTGCTTAGGAATACAAAAAAACACGAACAGACAAAACTCAACAGTGGTTACGATAGTCCCCATCCCACAAAGACACAGTGTATGGAAAGGCTCAGTAAACCAAGGTCCACCACACTAAGAAAACAAAAAGGGACGGTCAATAGAGAATTAAAGGTGCTATATTTAAATGCGCGCAGTGTACGGAACAAGGTAGATGAGCTTGTGACCCAGATTGTGACTGGCAGGTATGATGTGGTAGGCATCATAGAGACATGGTTGCAGGGGGTTCAGGACTGGCATTTAAACATCCAGGGATTCACAACCTATCGAAAAGACAGAGGTGGGCAGAGGGGGCGGGGTTGCCTTGTTAATTAGGAATGAAATTAAATCAATAGCACTAAACGACATAGGGTCAGATGATGTGGAGTGTGTGTGGGTAGAGTTGAGGAACCACAAAGGCAAAAAAACCATAATGGGAGTTATGTACAGGCCTCCTAACAGTGGTCAGGACCGGGGGCACAAAATGCACCACGAAATAGAAAGTGCATGTCAGAAAGGCAAGGTCACAGTGATCATGGGGGACTTCAATATGCAGGTGGACTGGGTAAATAATGCTGCCAGTGGACCCAAGGAAAGGGAATTCATTGAATGCTTACAGGAGGGCTTTTTGGAACAGCTTGTGATGGAGCCCACGAGGGAACAGGCCATTCTGGACTTAGTGTTATGTAATGAGCCAGACTTGATGAAAGATCTTAAAGTAAGGGAGCACTTAGGAGGCAGTGATCATAATATGGTAGAATTCAATCTCCAATTTGAAAGAAAGAAGGTAGAATCAGATGTAACGGTGTTACAGTTAAATAAAGGTAACTACAGGGGCATGAGGGAGGAACTGACGAAAATCAACTGGGAGCAGAGCCTAGTGGGAAAGACAGTAGAACAGCAATGGCAGGAGTTTCTGGGAGTAATTGAGGACACAGTAAGTAAAGAAAGGTTATCAGAGGGGGGGATTAGGCAGCCATGGCTGACAAAGGAAGTTAGGGAATGCATCAAAGCAAAAGAGAAAGCCTATAATGTGGCAAAGAGTAGTGGGAAGTCAGAAGATTGGGAAGACTACAAAAACAAACAGAGGATAACAAAGAGAGAAATAAGGATCAAATTTGAAGGTAGGCTAGCCAGTAACATTAGGACTGATAGTAAAAGTTTCTTTAAATACATTAAAAACAAACGGGAGGCAAAAGTTGACATTGGGCCGCTTCAAAATGACGCTGGTAATTTTGTGATGGGAGACAAGGAAATAGCTGAGGAACTGAATAAGTACTTTGCGTCAGTCTTCACAGTAGAAGACAAGTAATATCCCAACAATTCCAGAGTCAGGGGGCAGAGTTGAATATGGTAGCCATCACAAAGGAGAAAGTGCTAGAGAAACTAAGAGGTCTAAAAATTGATAAATCCCCGGGCCCAGATGGGCTACATCCTAGAGTTCTAAAGGAGATAGCTGAAGAAATAGTGGAGGCGTTAGTTATGATCTTCCAAAAGTCACTGGAGTCAGGGAAAGTCCCAGAGGATTGGAAAATCTCTGTTGTAACCCCCCTGTTCAAGAAGGGAACAAGGAAAAAGATGGAAAATTATAGGCCAATTAGCCTAACCTCGGTTGTTGGCAAGATTCTAGAATCCATTGTTAAGGATAAGATTTCTAAATTCTTGGAAGTGCAGGGTCGGATTAGGACAAGTCAGCATGGATTTAGTAAGGGGAGGTCGTGCCTGACAAACCTGTTAAGAGTTCTTTGAAGAGATAACAAATAGGTTAGACCAAGGAGAGCCAATGGATGTTATCTATCTTGACTTCCAAAAGGCCTTTGATAAGGTGCCTCACGGGAGACTGCTGAGTAAAATAAGGGCCCATGGTATTCGAGGCAAGGTACTGACATGGATTGACGATTGGCTGTCAGGCAGAAGGCAGAGAGTTGGGATAAAAGGTTCTTTTTCGGAATGGCAACCGGTGACGAGTGGTGTCCCACAGGGTTCAGTGTTGGGACCACAGCTGTTCTCTTTATATATTAACGATCTAGATGACGGGACTGGGGGCATTCTGGCTAAGTTTGCCGATGATACAAAGATAGGTGGAGGGGCAGATAGTATGGAGGAGGTGGGGAGGCTGCAGAAAGATTTAGACAGTTTAGGAGAGTGGTCCAAGAAATGGCTGATGAAATTCAACGTGGGCAAGTGCGAGGTCTTGCACTTTGGAAAAAAGAATAGAGGCATGGACTATTTTCTAAACGGTGACAAAATTCATAATGCTGAAGTGCAAAGGGACTTGGGAGTTCTAGTCCAGGATTCTCTAAAGGTAAACTTGCAGGTTGAGTCCGTAATTAAGAAAGCAAATGCAATGTTGTCATTCATCTCAAGAGGCTTGGAATATAAAAGCAGGGATGTACTTCTGAAGCTTTATAAAGCATTAGTTAGGCCCCATTCAGAATACTGGGAGCAATTTTGGGCCCCACACCTCAGGAAGGACATACTGGCACTGGAGCGGGTCCAGCGGAGATTCACACGGATGATCCCAGGAATGGTAGGCCTAACATACGATGAACGTCTGAGGATCCTGGGATTATATTCATTGGAGTTTAGGAGGTTGAGGGAAGATCTAATAGAAACTTACAAGATAATGAATGGCTTAGATAGGGTGGATGTAGGGAAGTTGTTTCCATTAGCAGGGGAGACTAGGACCCGGGGGCACAGCCTTAGAATAAAAGGGAGTCACTTTAGAACAGAGATGAGGAGAAATTTCTTCAGCCAGAGAGTGGTGGGTCTGTGGAATTCATTGCCACAGAGGGCGGTGGAGGCCGGGACGTTGAGTGTCTTTAAGACAGAAGTTGATAAATTCTTGATTTCTCAAGGAATTAAGGGCTATGGAGAGAGAGCAGGTAAGCCAGTGAGCTTAACTTCGGTAGTAGGGAAGATGCTGGAATCTATCATCAAGGAAGAAATAGCGAGGCATCTGGATGGAAATTGTCCCATTGGACAGACGCAGCATGGGTTCATAAAGGGCAGGTCGTGCCTAACTAATTTAGTGGAATTTTTTGAGGACATTAACAGTGCGGTAGATAACGGGGAGCCAATGGATGTGGTATATCTGGATTTCCAGAAAGCTTTTGACAAGGTGCCACACAAAAGGTTGTTGCATAAGATAAAGATGCATGGCATTAAGGGGAAAGTAGGAGCATGGATAGAGGATTGGTTAATTAATAGAAAGCAAAGAGTGGGGATTAATGGGTGTTTCTCTGGTTGGCAATCAGTAGCTAGTGGTGTCCCTCAGGGATCAGTGTTGGGCCCACAACTGTTCACAATTTACATAGATGATTTGGAGTTGGGGACCAAGGGCAATGTGTCCAAGTTTGCAGACGACACTAAGATAAGTGGTAAAGCAAAAAGTGCAGAGGATACTGGAAGTCTGCAGAGGGATTTGGACAGGCTAAGTGAATGGGCTAGGGTCTGGCAGATGGAATAAAATGTTGACAAATGTGAGGTTATCCATTTTGGTAAGAATAACGGCAAAAGGGATTATTATTTAAATGATAAAATATTAAAACATGCTGCTGTGCAGAGACACCTGGGTGTGCTCGTGCATGAGTCGCAGAAAGTTGGTTTTCAGGTGCAACAGGTGATTAAGAGGGCAAATGGAATTTTGTCCTTCATTGCTAGAGGGATGGAGTTTAAGACTAGGGAGGTTATGCTGCAATTGTATAAGGTGTTAGTGAGGCCACACCTGGAGTATTGTGTTCAGTTTTGGTCTCCTTACTTGAGAAAGGACGTACTGGCACTGGAGGGTGTGCAGAGGAGATTCACTAGGTTAATCCCAGAGCTGAAGGGGTTGGATTACGAGGAGAGGTTGAGTAGACTGGGACTGTACTCGTTGGAATTTAGAAGGATGAGGGGGGATCTTATAGAAACATATAAAATTATGAAGGGAATCGATAGGATAGATGCGGGCAGGTTGTTTCCACTGGCGGGTGAAAGCAGAACTAGGGGGCATAGCCTCAAAATAAGGGGAAGTAGATTTAGGACTGAGTTTAGGAGGAACTTCTTCACCCAAAGGGTTGTGAATCTATGGAATTCCTTGCCCAGTGAAGCAGTAGAGGCCCCTTCATTAAATGTTTTTAAGATAAAGATAGATAGTTTTTTGAAGAATAAAGGGATTAAGGGTTATGGTGTTCGGGCCGGAAAGTGGAGCTGAGTCCACAAAAGATCAGCCATGATCTCATTGAATGGCGGAGCAGGCTCGAGGGGCCAGATGGCCTACTCCTGCTCCTAGTTCTTATGTTCTTATAAATGGAGTTGAAATCAGCCATGATTGAATGGTGGAGTGGACTCGATGGGCCGAATGGCCTTACTTCCACTCCTATGTCTTATGGTCTTATGGACACCCTTTTATTAACCAACACTACCACTCCCCTCGTCTTAATATCCAGCCATGAATGAAACACATATACCCACCCATCCCTTCCTCAGCTTCATCTGATCCACCACCTTCAAATGAGCCTCTTGCAAAAAAACCACAATGTCCGTCTTCAGACTCCTCAAACGCGCGAGCACGCATGACTTCTTAACTGGCCCATTTAATCCCCGAACATTCCATGAAATCAGCCATGCCGGGTAAATCCCAGCACCCCCCCGCTGCGGTCAGTCATATCTCCACTTCAACCAGCTCCCCCAGGTTTATGCCTCCTGCACCTCTAGGGCCTCCCCAAGATGTCCACTGCCACCACCTTTAAGCAACTGCTCCATATCAACTCCGTCCACGTCAACAAACCTGCTCCCCCCCCCCCCCCCCCCCCCCCCACCATTTCCAATAAAGAACAAGAAAAAGAAAATGAAAAACACCCCTCCACCCCCCTGTAACAGATCTATCCCCTACTTTACTCCTTGATGTCCTGATTATGCTCCAATTGGAATATTGTGCCCAATTCTGGGCACCACACTTCAGAAAGGGGTCCGGGGTCTTAGAGAGGGTCAGGATGGGAATTACCAGAATAGTAGCAGGGATGAAATGTTTCAGTTAAATAGAGAGGCTAGAGAAACTGGGATTGTTCTGGTTAAGAACACAAGTAGGAATAGACGACCATATAACCTCTTAAGCATGCTTCACCATCCAATACAATCATGGCTAATCTTCTGCCACATCTTCACTTCTCACCCACTACCCATGCTCCTTGGTTACCTGAAATCAAAAATGTATCCATCCTAGCATAGAATATATTCAATGATGGAGCATCCAGCATGAATTGCATAGAAAAGGGTAAGGAGAAACTTGATACAAGTGTTCAAAACCTTGTAGGGTTCTGACAGTGAATAAGGAGAAACTGTTTCCAGAGGTGGAACAGTTGGTAACGATAGGATACAGATGTAAGGCAGATGGTGAAAAAAACAGAGTCAACCTGAGGGGAAAAAAGAATTGTGCAGCAAATTGTCATGATCTGGAATGCACTGCTTGAAAGGGTGGTGGAAGCAGATTCAATAATAACTTTCAAAAGGAAACTTGGTAAATACTTCAACATATGAACATAGGAATGCTCATGTATTATTCCTTTTGAAAGTTATTATTGCTGTGATCTGGGCAAAGAGCAGGGAAGCGGAGGTAATTATATGGTGGAGCTAATTATATGTCAGAGCCAGCACAGACAAGATGGGCCGAATGGGCTTCATTTTTGATTCTATGTGTAGATCTTGACATCGTCACGCAGAGGTGTCAGAAAAATGGCTGGAGTAGAAATGTCAGGGTGGTAACTCTTCTGAGTTTGGGATTAAGCCACATTGCTGGGGACAAAGTTACAACTTTGGAAAGCCTGATTCTGACAATGGATGACAAGGTCTTCCGTTGCCAGCACTCAAGATTTTTTCCAGGTGAACACAAGAAGAAAAAGTGCCTGCCAGTAGATGAAAGAGGATACTGAAACTGGATTCCAGTTTCATTTCAGGTCTCTGCTTACACTGGAGAGACATGTAATTTATATAGATGAGGTAAGATCTATTGATAGAGATGTCTGTTTCTTTGCCATATGCCCCTGGCGTGTGGATTACAGTATAAATTTCATAATACATCTTAATGTGTCTGAGCGACGGAGAGGGACTAAGTAACATTTGAAAGAACAGTCACAAGGTTTCTATTCTTAGCAAGTTTGGAACATGAATGGGCCAATTACAGGCAGAGGAAGGGTAATGTGTAAAGAGCAAACTGCTGATTGATGTACAAGCACATATGTAGATGGGCCATAAAACTGCAAAAATTGCAAATTCCTGATATCAGAAATAAGATTAATGCTTGGTCGGAATTCCTGAAAAATGCAATAGCCCCTAGAATATGTAATTTGATTAAAGCATCAGAGCAGTTTGAGCAAAGTTAAATGCTTGTGACATCCAATCATTTCTAACAGGTTCAGGCTGTTGGCACGCAAGATCTTGTCAGTTTCTCAGGCTGGCAAAAGTGAAAGCCATTTGTTACATTTCCACTCCCTTTTAGAAAATCTTACACATTGGTGCTTCCAAATCTAACCAAGCTAGGACAAACAGCAAGTTGAAAAATAATTGCAACACCAAGTCAGCAAAACTGAGTCATAGGTGATAATAGTAAATTACTGCGGAGGCTGGAATCTGAAACAAAAACAGAAAATACTGAACAATCTCAGCAGGTCTGACAGCATCTGTGGAGAGAGAAGGGAGGTAATGTTTTGAGTCTGGATGACTCTTTGTCAAAGCCTTGTGTTATTATAAAAAGCTTGAAAATTGGTGCCAGGTTAATAATAATAATCGCTTATTGTCACATTTAGGCTTCAATGAAGTTACTATGAGAAGCTCCTAGTCGCCGCATTCCGACGCCTGTTTGGGGAGGCCGGTACGGGAATTGAACCCGTGCTGCTGCCTTATTCTGCATTACAAGGCAGCCCACGGTGCTAAACCAGTCCCTTACAATCCACCCACCCTGCACATCTTTGGGTTGTGGGGGTGAGACCCACACAGACGTGACCAATGTTTACTGAGGAGCATCTGCAAAATATTGGCAGCGGGAAAAGACCCCAAAAAACCTATGCAATATGGTAGCACAATAATCACAAAATAATAACACACGCAAGTATTGAGTGATTTATCTTGCCTCTGCTGCGTAGAATATTGACAAGCAGAGGCCAAGTACTTCCAGGGTGGAGAGGTATATATCTGCACAGGGCTGGTATTCAGTTTAACAGAGGCTTTGATAAAAGTGCAAACAAACATGTTAACCTTTTGGGCATGTTGAGATGCATAGCTAAAAGGAACCTAGGGGAGGAGGGAGAGGAAATGAAAAGTATCTATGTGGTGGTGGAGTGCTTTCTTGTGTCAACGGAATAATAGAACAGGATAACACAAGTTTCATCTCAGTTAGTGGGAGCTTTACAAAGCCTTCTGGAACGGGGAAGGGGAGGGGGCGGTTGCAGTGTTGTTGACTGCCATCCAGAGGAAATCAAGTGAGAGAACAATAGGTAAAGGCAGGATAAGGCATGATGGTTATGACATTCTCTCCCCCACTCTGATTTCTGTGAGGGCTAGCACTCACCAACCTCACTCTGGCAAAATACCAGCTGCTGCTGATGGCCAAACACAGCATTAGTCATCAGTTTCACGGTAGAAAAAGCACAAGAGAAACTAGAAAGAGATTTTAAAAAGGGAGTGGGAAAAAAAGAAACAAAATACCTTCATAATACTAGGCAATAGAAATCTCTCCCTGCTTTCACCACACCTCATTGCCATGACATAGAACACGTCTTCTGCTGGTGGTATTGTTACCATAAAAAGACACTCACTTCTTGGATGTCAATGGAGGCACAGAATCCAGGTCCTTTAGTATTGGCAGATGCTAGCAATGGAACCCAGCAGGTTCAGAAGTAGAAGAAATTACCTTCGTACCATTTCCCAAATTACCTTTTATACTTGGAAATGAAGCACTTGTATTTTACCGAAAGCTGGCTGTTGTCAAACACAACAATTTTAAGGATATCAAAGGTCTTTGAATCAAGAAATGGATATTTGTACCTGCACCTATTTGTTTCATTACATAACTTCAATAAAGGCCTGGATATGGACCTTGGAGTTTCACACGTTCAGACAGCAGAAAGAAGGGATTCCGCATGTCCTCTTCGGGATTTAATAATGCACATGCACTTAATTAGTGGCACTGTGAAAGTACACAGCTTTATAATCATAGGATTTACAGTACAGAAGGAGGCCATGCGGCCCATCGAGTCTGCACCAGCCCTTGGAAAGAGCACACAACCTAAGATCATGCCTCCACCCTATCCCCATAATCTAACCTAACCTATTGGACACTAAGGGGCAATTTAGTATGGTCAATCCACCTAACCTGCACATCTGTCTCCAGACAAAAACAAGTAGACACTGGTTTAGGAATCTCAATTAGTGACTTTTCTTTAGTCATACCGAAAATAAAATAGCTAAATAGATGTTAAATTCCTATATCCATCCTCAGTTGTGGGATAAGGCAAGTAGGCTAATAATTTGCTTAGATACAAACAAGTTGTCAGCTTTAAAGTACAGCTGGTTTAGTCACATAATTATAAAAGGCTTTGCTTTCAAAATAGGAAACAAAATTATAGCAACAAGTTTTTTCAGGCTCAAAATAAGAGGCATCTGATTACGCAATAATTGTGGAAAGGAGATCAACTATCGTGTTGGTTAATCACAGAGCACCTTTGGCTGATGTTCAAAATCTGTTGTGCCACTGAAAAGGAAAACATATGGACTATTAGAGGATTATATTTAACAGTCCAATTAATTTCATAGCACAGCATTTGGAAAGCAGTGGTGTAATCAGACAAAGTCAGTCTGGATTTATGAAAGGAAAATCATGCTTGACAAATATACTAGAATTCTTTCAAGATTTAACTAGTAGAGGGAGAAGTGGTGGATGTCGCTTATTTAGACTTTCAGAAGGCTTTCGACAAGGTCTCATATAGCAGATTAATATGTAAAGTTAAAGTGTATGGGACTATGGGTAGTATCTTGAGATGGATTGTTATAACCTGCCTGCTTACCACTGGCTGGGGACTAATGGCAATCCCACAATCCTTTGGGAGTATGAGCTTCCCCAATGAGGGGTGACGGAGAAATCATTAGCAGATTCCCTGCATAAATAAAGTTTGGAACCGGCGAGAGGAGAGTGAGCAGCAAGGGAAGTTGCTGCTGCTGTATGTTATTGTAAATAAATGTTATTTCTTTCTATCCTTCAACTCGTGCTGGATTCTTCGTGGCCCTCACAAAACTGGCGACAGGGATGGGATGTGAATAGCTGTCTACACTGCTGAAGCCACCTCCCTGGATTTTTGTTGGATACAGGTTGGAAGTTGTTTTCTATTACACCATGCCTCTGTATGGACGTTTGGATGTTTTTGACGCTGCGCTGGAAAGCTGGAACCAGTACGCACAACGGATGCGTTACTATTTCCGGGCAAACAACATCACCGAAAACGAGCGTCAGGTCATATTGCTCACCGCCTGCGGCTTGCATACATTTGGGGTGATTAGGGGCCTTACGTACCCAGCTGCGCCAGACACCAAAACGTTTGATGAACTTGTGAACTTAGTGGGCAACATTTTAACTCAACCCCGTCCATGATAGTCCAACGTTACCGGTTTAATACCACGGAGAGGTCCCCAGGAGAATCCCTTGCTGAGTTTCTATCCAGGCTACGCAGGATTGGGGGAGTACTGTGATCATGGTGAGACCTTATCAGAAATGTTACGCGATCGTTTGGTTTGCGGTATTAACGATGTGGCCACCCTGAGAAAGTTGTTAGTTGAGCCGACATTGACTTTTCAACAGGCCATTCAAATAGTATTGTCCCGAGAGAGCGCAGAACGGGGAGTGCGAGAGCTACAGGGAATGGACGCGCATGCCTTGGGGCACAACTCCTTCCGTCCGAAAGCATCCCTCCCGCACTCCTGCGGTACCTTGGACAAGGCAATGTCCGGATCGACACCAGTGGCCGTCGGACATTCCTCCCCGTAGGGAGCCTTCTCCAGAACTAATGGATGAGGAGCCATATCCGTGTCAGACTTGTGGGCGCCGACCAGGTCGTGGATGCCGGTCCTGGGGCGCCGTCGTTCCAACAGAAACTGGGGCCAGCCCAGGGGCTGTACCTTCCATTTGGATGAACCTGCGGCGACTACAACTGAGGACGTGGAGATGGAGGACGAATGCCTGCAGCTGCATTGTGTGGCAGCTCCCCGTGTGGCCCCCATTAAGGTGACAGTACGGGTCAATGGTCACCCACTTGAGATGGAGTTGGACACTGGCACAACGGTCCCAGTGATCGCCCAGAGGACATTCGACTGCATCAAGCAGGCTATACAGACCCTTTCACTAACCGACACACAGGCCAGGTTGGCCAAGGGGGAACCATTGGACATTGCAGGAACTACGATGACCCCTGTTGTTTATGGACGGCAGGAGGGGCATTTCCCACTTATCGTGGTGCGCGGCCACGGGCCCAGCCTGTTGGGTCGGGACTGGTTGCGCCATTTGCAGCTGCATTGGCAGCACATCCTCCAAACAGTTTCTGGAGGGTTGACTGAGGTGCTAGGACGATTCCCAGATGTATTCCAGCCCGGTTTGGAGAAAATAAAAGCGGCCGTAGCCCGTATCCAAGTCGAACCAGGAGCCACGCCGCCCTATTTCCGGGCGTGCCCGGTGCCTTATGCCTTGCTCGAGAAGGTAGAAGGGGAGCTCACTCGTTTGGAGACTTTAGGTATTATCAGGCCTGTCCGTTTCGCTGACTGGGCAGCACCAATTGTACCTGTAATGAAGCCAGATGCCACGGTTCACTTGTGTGGCGACTATAAACTTAGTGAATACGGCTTCCCGACTCGACCGATATCCAATGCCTCGCATAGAGGATCTCTACGCGAAGTTTGCAGGCGGACTCTCGTTTACGAAATTCGAGATGATTCACGCCTACCTACAATTGGAGCTGGACCCTGCCCCTTGGCCATATGTAACGATTAATACACACCGGGGCCTGTATGAATATACACGGTTGCCCTTTGGAGTATCCTCTGCCTGCGCTATTTTTCAACGAGTCATGGAGGGCATTTTGAGAGGTTTACCGCGTGTCGCTGTCTATTCAGATGACGTTTTGATTACAGGGACATCTGAGCAGAAACATTTGGAAAATTTGGAGGCTGTCCTTAGACGCTTTTCGGAGGCTGGACTCCGTTTACATCACACAAAGTGCGTCTTTCAGGCGAAGGAAGTAGTCTACCTGGGTTATCGGGTGGACCGCGAAGGTATGCACCCCGTCGCAGAGAAGGTGCGCGCAATTCAACAGGCCCCCGCCTCGACTGACACTTCGCATCTTCATTCTTTTCTCAGCCTTGTAAACTATTACGGGAAGTTCCTCCCCAATCTGGCAACTACGCTGGCCCCGTTGCACCGTCTGCTAAAGAAGAATCACACCTGGGTTTGGGGTCAGCCGCAAGAAACCACTTTCCGGCGGGTAAAACAACAATTGTCGTTGTCTGGGTTACTAATCCACTATGATCCTGGAAAGCCTTTGCTCATCACATGTGATGCATCCCCGTATGGTACTGGGGCCGTCCTGTCCCACAAGATGGAGAATGGGACCGAGCGGCCGATAGCTTTCGCCTCCCGCACATTGACTGCAGTGGAAAGAAAGTACGTGCAGATCGAGGAGGGGGGGCCTGACGGTGGTCTTTGCGGTGAAACGCTTCGAACCAGTATGTGTACGGCCGCCACTTCACTATCGTGACTGATCATAAGTCTCTGTTGGGATTTTTCCGCAAGGATAAGCCAATACTGCCCATTGCTTCCGCACGGATCCAGCGCTGGGCTTTGTTGCTCGCTGCCTACGAGTATTCTCTGGAGCACAAACCAGGAACCCAGATAGCGAATGCCGACGCACTGAGCCGATTGCCTTTATCGACCGGCCCCATGTCGACCCCCACGACCGGTGATGTGGTTGCAACCCTAAATTTTATGGACACCTTGCCTGTCACGGCATCACTGATCCGTGAGTGGACCCAGACGGAGCCAGTCCTGTCAAAGGTTCGGCACATAGTCCTGTATGGTGGGCAGCATAGACAGCTCCCAGGCGAGTTGCGGGCATTTTCCTCCAAGCTGTCAGAATTTAGCGTGGAAGACGGCATCCTCTTGTGGGGGAACGCATGTGATTGTCCCGGAAAAAGGACAGGAGCTGATACTAAGAGTCTTGCACAATGGGCATCCAGGTGTGACCAAAATGAAAATGTTGGCCCAGAGTTATGTCTGGTGGCCAGGCCTCTACACCGACATTGAGAAGGTGGCCCAAAACTTCTCCATTTGCCAGGAGCATCAGAAGCTTCCGCCAGCACAAATTCCCTACATCACTGGGAATGGCCAGGGCGGCCTTGGGCGCATTTGCATGCGGATTTCGCCGGCCCTTTTCAAGGATCCATATTCCTTCTATTAATCGATGCCCAGTCTAAACAGCTAGAGGTGCGTAAGATGGTAGGCACAACGTCCTGCCCAACAATCGAGAAGATGCATTTGTCTTTCAGTACGCATGGCCTCCCCGAGGTGCTGGTCACGGACAACGGCACTCCGTTCACAAGTGAGGAGTTTGCGAGGTTCATGAAGATGAATGCCATACGCCATATCCGCACTGCCCCATACCACCCGGCTTCAAATGGATTGGCGGAGCGCGCAGTGCAGACATTCAAACGAGGCCTAAAGAAGCAGTCTTCCGGGTCAATGGACACAAGACTGGCTCGTTTTTTGATTTCATATAGGACCACCCCACATGCGGTGAGTGGGGTAGCTCCCGCAGAACTCCTAATGGGCCGGAGACTTCACACCCACCTTAGCATGGTTTTCCCGGACATTGGCACAAAAGAACGCCGCACACAAGAACGGCAGGGACATGTTTTTCTTGGCATCGGCCGATTCGGTAGTTTGCGCCCGGTGACCCAGTGTTCGTTCAGAATTTTGCTGGTGGTGCCCAGTGGGTCCCTGGCGTAATCTTTCGCCAAATCGGCCCTACCTCTTACCAGGTGCAAGCCCAGGGTCATCTCCAGAGCAAGCATGTAGATCACGTTCGGTCCAGAAGACCATCCCTTTCAAAGATTCCCCGCCCCCGGAACTCATTTCTACAGCCACAGAGACCAGACACAGTGGAAAGTATTCCTCACAATCTTCCTCTGGTGCCGCACTCAAAGCCTCTGCAGGTCGTTGCAGAACCCCGTGGAGATAGAGACGCCGAGATGAAGGAGGCAGCAGACTCCGACTCTGAGATGGAGACACCGGACGTCTGAGGGGGAATCCTCGGGCCCACGGGCCGTGGATGTACAACCGTTACGCCGTTCATCGCGGAAGCGCCGTTCTCCGTCTCGTTACACACCGCCTCGTGCAAATTGTGTCCGGCCTGCGGCAAAACGAGTCCAACGCCCTCCTTCGCCAGGGTCTTCGGTGGATTCCTTGGACTTTGGGGGGGAGGGATGTTATAACCTGCCTGCCTACCGGGCTGGTGGTGTATTTCTTCGGTGAGAACGGCAATGGGGCCGTCACCATAGCTTGTAGGCTAGTCCCCCTACAGGACGCCCTCTCCAATCTCTTCCACGCCGCTCCCTCCTCTTCCCCCATCCTCTTACTCACCATTGAGATATTGGCGGCCCAGTAGTACTCACTTAGGCTCGGTAGTGCCAGCCCCCCCCCCCTATCCCTACTACGCTGTAAAAATCCCTTCCTCACTCTCGGGGTCTTCCCGGCCCACGCAAAACTCATGATACTCTTTTCGATCCTTTTGAAAAAAGCCTTCGTGATCACCACCGGGAGGCACTGAAACACAAAGAGGAATCTCGGGAGGACTACCATTTTAACTGCCTGCACCCTCCCTGCCAGTGACAGGGATACCATGTCCCATCTCTTGAAGTCCTCCTCCATTTGTTCCACCAATCGCGTTAAATTTAACCTATGCAATGTACCCCAATTCTTGGCTATCTGGATCCCCAAGTAACGAAAGTCCCTTGTTACCTTCCTCAGCGGAAAGTCCTCTATTTCTCTGCTCTGCTCCCCTGGATGCACCACAAACAACTCACTTTTCCCCATGTTCAGTTTATATCCTGAGAATTCTCCAAACTCCCGAAGTGTCCGCATTATCTCTGGCATCCCCTCCGCCAGGTCCGCTACATATAACAACAAATCATCCGCATACAGAGATACCCGGTGTTCTTCTCCTCCTCTAAGTACTCCCCTCCACTTCTTGGCACCCCTCAATGCTATTGCCAGGGGCTCAATCGCCAGTGCAAACAGTAATGGGGACAGAGGGCATCCCTGCCTTGTCTCTCTATGGAGCCGAAAGTATGCAGATCCCCCGTCCATTCGTGACCACACTCGCCACTGGGGCCCTATACAACAGCTGCACCCATCCAACATACTCATCTCCAAAACCAAATCTCCTCAGCACCTCCCACAAATAATCCCACTCCACTCTATCAAATGCTTTCTCGGCATCCATCGCCACCACTATCTCCGCTTCCCCCTCTGGTGGGCGCATCATCATTACCCCTAGCAGCCTCCGTATATTCGTATTCAGCTGTCTCCCCTTCACAAACCCAGTTTGGTCCTCATGGACCACCCTCGGGACACAATCCTCTATCCTCATTGCCATTACCTTGGCCAGAATCTTAGCGTCTACATTTAGGAGGGAAATAGGTCTATAGGACCCGCATTGCAGCGGGTCCTTTTCCTTCTTTAGGAGAAGCGATATCGTTGCCTCAGACATAGTCGGGGGCAGCTGTCCCCGTTCCTTTGCCTCATTAAAGGTCCTCATCAGTAGCGGGGCGAGCAAGTCCACATATTTCCTGTAAAATTCAACTGGGAATCCATCCGGTCCCGGAGCCTTCCCCGCCTGCATGCTCCTAATTCCTTTCACTACTTCCTCTATTTCAATCTGTGCTCCCAGTCCCACCCTTTCCTGCTCCTCCACCTTGGGAAATTCCAGCCGGTCCAGAAAGCCCATCATTCTCTCCCTCCCATCCGGGGGTTGAGCTTTGTATAATTTTTTATAAAATGCCTTGAACACTCCATTCACTCTCTCCGCTCCCCGCTCCATCCTCATCCCTCACTCCCCCTATTTTCCTCGCTGCTCCCCTTTTCCTCAATTGGTGGGCCAGCAACCTGCTCGCCTTCTCCCCATATTCGTACTGTACACCCTGTGCCTTCCTCCACTGTGCCTCAGCATAGTGCCTGTCCACCCTCAGAAGTTCTTGCAGCAACCGCTCCCGTTCCCTATTCTCCTGCTTTCCTTTATGTGCCCTTATTGATATCAGCTCCCCTCTAACAGTTGTCAGCAAGTCAAATTCTACGTGTAGCCTTTCCCTTTCCCTGTACAGTCCCTCCTCCGGTGCCTCCGCATAGTGCCTGTCCACCCTCAGAAGTTCTTGCAGCAACCGCTCCCGTTCCCTATTCTCCTGCTTTCCTTTATGTGCCCTTATTGATATCAGCTCCCCTCTAACCACTGCCTTCAGCGCCTCCCAGACCACTCCCACCTGGACCTCCCCATTGTCATTGAGTTCCAAGTACTTTTCAATGCACCCCCTCACCCTTAGACACACCCTCTCATCTGCCATTAGTCCCATGTCCATTCTCCAGGGTGGGCGCCCTTCTGTTTCCTCCCCTATCTCCAAGTCCACCCAATGTGGAGCGTGATCTGAAATGGCTATAGCCGTATACTCCGTTCCCCTCACCTTCGGGATCAACGCCCTTCCCAAAACAAAAAAGTCTATTCGCGAATAGACTTTGTGGACATAGGAGAAAAACGAAAACTCCTTACTCCTAGGTTTGCTAAATCGCCACGGGTCTACTCCTCCCATCTGCTCCATAAAATCTTTAAGCACCTTGGCTGCTGCCGGCCTCCTTCCAGTCCTGGACCTCGACCTGTCCAGCCCTGGTTCCAACACCGTATTGAAATCTCCCCCCATTACCAACTTTCCCACCTCTAGGTCCGGGATGCGTCCTCGCATACGCCTCATAAAATTGGCATCATCCCAGTTCAGGGCATATACGTTTACCAAAACCACCGTCTCCCCCTGTAGTTTGCCACTCACCATCACGTATCTGCCCCCGCTATCCGCCACTATAGTCTTTGCCTCAAACATTACCCGCTTCCCCACTAATATAGCCACCCCACTGTTTTTCGCATCTAGCCCCGAATGGAACACCTGCCCCACCCAACCTTTGCGTAGTCTCACCTGGTCTATCAGTTTCAAGTGCGTTTCCTGTAACATAACCACGTCTGCCTTAAGTTTCTTAAGGTGTGCGAGTACCCGTGCCCTCTTTATCGGCCCGTTCAGCCCTCTCACGTTCCATGTGATCAGCCGGGTTGGGGGGCTTTTTACCCCCCCCCTTGTCGATTAGCCATTCCCTTTTTCCAGCTCCTCACCCGGTTCCCACGCAGCTGTGTCCCCCCCAGGCGGTGCCCCCCCGCCCATCCCACCCCATACCAGCTCCCCCCTCTCCCCAGCAGCAGCAGCCCAATAATTCCCCCCTCCCACCCCCCCCCGCTAGATCCCCACTAGCGTAGTTACACCCCCCATGTTGCTCCCAGAAGTCAGCAAACTCTGGCCGACCTCGGCTTCCCCCCGTGACCTCGGCTCGCACCGTGCGATGCCCCCTCCTTCCTGCTTCCCTATTCCCGCCATGATTATCATAGCGTGGGAACCGAGCCCGCGCTTCCCCCTTGGCCCCGCCCCCAATGGCCAACGCCCCATCTCTTCCACCTCCTTTCCTCCCCCCACCACCTCCTGTGGAAGAGAGAAAAGTTACCACATCGCAGGATTAATAACATAAAACTCCTCTTTCCCCCCTTCTTCGCCCCCCATACTCGCCCCACCACTTTGTTTCAAACGTTCTTTTTTTTAAATAACCCGCTCATTCCAATTTTTCTTCCACGATAAAAGTCCACGCCTCATCCGCCGTCTCAAAGTAATGGTGCCTCCCTTGATATGTGACCCACAGTCTTGCCGGTTGCAGCATTCCGAATTTTATCTTCTTTTTGTGAAGCACCGCCTTGGCCCGATTAAAGCTCGCCCTCCTTCTCGCCACCTCCGCACTCCAGTCTTGGTATACGCGGATCACCGCGTTCTCCCACTTACTGCTCCGAGTTTTCTTTGCCCATCTAAGGACTATCTCTCTGTCCTTAAAACGGAGGAATCTCACCACTATGGCTCTAGGAATTTCTCCTGCTCTCGGTCCTCGCGCCATCACTCGGTATGCTCCCTCCACCTCCAGCAGACCCGCCGGGGCCTCCGCTCCCATTAACGAGTACAGCATCGTGCTCACATATGCCCCGACGTCCGCTCCCTCCGCACCTTCAGGAAGGCCAAGAATCCTTAGGTTGTTCCTCCTCGCGTTGTTCTCCAGCGCCTCCAGCCTTTCCACACATCGTTTATGGTGTGCCTCGTGCATCTCCGTCTTCACCACCAGGCCCTGTATGTCGTCCTCATTCTCGGCAGCCTTTGCCTTCACGACCCGAAGCTCCCGCTCCTGGGTCTTTTGCTCCTCCTTTAGCCCTTCGATCGCCTGTAATATCGGGGCCAACAGCTCCTTCTTCATTTCCTTTTTGAGTTCTTCCACGCAGCGTTTCAAAAACCTGTGTTGTTCAGGGCCCCATATTAAACTGCCACCTTCCGACGCCATCTTGGTTTTTGCTTGCCTTCCTTGCCGCTGCTCTAAAGGATCCACCGCAATCCGGCCACCTTCCTCTCCTTTTTCCATCCGTATCCAGGGGGGATTCCCTTCTGGTTCACCGCACAGTACTTTTAGCCGTTAAAATTGCCGTTGGGGCTCTTATTAAGAGCCCAAAAGTCCGTTACACCAGGAGCTGCCGAAACGTGCGACTCAGCTGGTCATCGCTGCACCCGGAAGTCAAGTCTTGCTATGATTGACAGGTCCTCACCACATCAAAAGCAGCTAAGTGCTTTGACGTCCTCTTTTTCACAGCAGGAAGCTGTATGAGGGTCTGGTGGGTGGGGTGGGGAGAATTCTGTTTGGGGGGCCTGATGGGGAACTGAGTAGTCTGAAGGCTGGGGTCTAATGAGGGCTCGGGTCACCCTCATGCATGCTGTGGGATTAGTGACCCGGAATTCCTATGGTGATGGTGGTTGGGGGGGATGGGGGTGGGGAGGTGGGGTGGTAGGTAGCTGCCCGGACCTCTGAATTAAGCCGCCCACTCAAAATGACAGCCCGAAACTAGGATTCCAATAGAATACTGCAGGCTCTGCTCCATGCATACATTTGCATGGAAAAAGAGAGGGAATCACTCCTGGATATCACTCTTAGTACCAGGGGAGGCCATGAGCGATTCTACTCCGGCAGGAGCACTTCGGGCGGGACTCTCTAATCCCGCGGCAGAGTGTCCACGCCGTCGCGTTTTACGACGGCGTGAACGGGTCGACCCCATGGCTAATTCTGGCCCCTACAGGGGGCTAGCACGGCACTGGTGCGGTTCACTTCGCTCCAGCTGCTGATTCCGGCGTGAAGTGGGCGTCGCGGGGATCGGCGCATGCGCAGTGGCTTCCTTCAACACGCCGGCCCCAACGCAACATGGTGCAGAACTACAGGGGCTGGCGCGTAGGAAAGGAAGCCCCTAGCCAGAGAGGCCGGCCGCCGATCGGTGGGCCTCGATCGGGGGCCAGGCCACATCGGAGGCCCCCCCCCCACGGTCGGACCCCCCTCCCCCCCCCCCACAGGCCGCCCTCCGACCCTTCTACGCCGAGGTCCCGCCGGCTGAGAGCAGGTGTGGACGGCGCCGGCGGGACTCGCCGTTTTCACGACGGTGCTCGGCCCATCCCGGGCCGCGAATCGGCGGGCCGGCCGTGTAGAGCGGCCCGCGACCAGCGCCGCGCCAACCACGCCGATTCCCTGCTCGAATTCAGCCTGCAGTCTCAGGAAGCTTAGCAACAAGAATAGAAATAGAGATCAATTTACAGTGATAAACTCTTAATACATACTTCAGGAGTTCAAAGAGGGAGATTGAAAGTCAGAAATTGCACCAACATTATACGATTGCTTGTAAATTGTGCGGAGGTTCTAAAGCAGAACAAAAATGAATGGCTATAATGGCCAATTTCCACATTTCTCAGGGCTTTCTCTGGTTACAGCAGGACTCTGGGAGATCTCCAATGCAATAACTTCTGTTGTGAAAAATATTGTTGAATTATTCACGAAGTAATGACTGCATGTAGATTGAGTAATGGAGTAAATAAAATCAGAATAACCACTTAATCCAGGAAACACTAGTGGGTAACAGAAAACTATTTTAATTTGGGACCACTTTGATACAAGATAACAGAAGGAAACTACAAATAGATACCCCAATCTCAGGGGTCAATCTTAAGTACTCTTTTATTCATTCTCAGGGTTACGATCGCTGTTAAGGCCAGTACTGTACTTCTTGTACATCACAGTTGTCCTGTGGACATGAGGGTAGGGCTTCTTCTTGGATTGCAGTTATTCTTTATTGTTTGATTTACTGGTCTAGTGACATAACCACTGCACACATGGTAGCACAGTGGTTAGCACTGTTGTTTCACAGCACCAGGGACCCAGATTCGATTCCCGGCTTGGGTCACTGTCTGTGCGGAGTCTGCACGTTCTCTTCGTGTCTGCACGGGTTTCCTCCGGGTGCTCCGGTTTCCTCCCACAAGTCCCAAAAGACGTGCTGTTAGGTGAATTGGACATTCTGAATTCTCCCTGTGTATCCGAACAGACGCCGGAATGTGGCGACTAGGGGTTTTCACACTAGCTTCATTGCAGTCTTAATGTAAGCCTACTTGTGATAATAATAAAGATCATTACTCAGCCGAGTAGTGAGGTAACTAGTTAGTGGAAGTCACAAGTCCCGAGGTGAAGCAGTCAGCAAACAGGGTTATACATCCAGTAAAGCGGTATTGGAGCTTACAGGCAGGCCATACAGGGACTCAGAGCTCACAACAACTCCTATGAAAACCATAAAGATGTTAAAGTCACACTGGACAAATAATGACTATGACGCATTAAGCTCAATGACTCACATCGACATTCATTGGCCTTGCCATTACTGAATCAGCCACTATCAACATCCTGGGGGTTACCGTTGACCAGAAACTGAACTGGACTAGCCATATAAATACCATGGATGCAAGAGCAGGTCAGTGTCTTGGTATCCTGTGACACAGCTGAAGATGAGGGCCTGGATTCTCTGATTTGAAGACTAACTGCTGACGCTGGCATGGGAACAGTGGCGTTTTACGCCCCAAAGAAATTATGCAAAAGCTGCACCGATCTCCGTCTGGTGGGGGGCTAGCCGGCTTTACCTGTGCATACCGTCAGAGAATTGCAGGGTCCGTAACCGCACAGGCGCAGGGCGGCAGCCTGCAGCGGTCGTGCCGTGCAACATGGCGGCAGCCGCGCATGGATCCGGCCTGCCAAAAACTGCCCCCTGTAATCGGCCTCGCCACCTCCGGAACACCTCCCACCAGTGCCCCCAGCCCCCGCCAAAGCCCCCCTGCCCGTGGAACGGCTCCCCCCGACTGGCGGCGCTGGACTCAGTCCGCTGCCGCCACGCATGGTTCACCAGAAAAAAGAGGATAAGTGTCCCATGCCGTCGGGAACTCGGCCCATCAGGGGCGGAGCATCGGGGGAGGTCCTGAGGCCATCCCAATGGCGTGCGGCGTACCCATTGAGTATGCTGTTTGAGGGGGTGGAGCCACCCCCGATTTTGGCGCAAACGGAGATTCTACGGCCGATCACCGAACGCGATTTCGGGGTCGGCGACCGGAGAATCCCGTCCTTGGTGTCTACTTGGTGAAGCTACAACACAGGACTACCTGTATGACCAACAGCATAAGCAGCAAGGAACAGACAGAGGTAAGCAATTCCACAACCAACGGATTGGATCCAAACTCTGCAGTCCTGCTGCATCCAGCCATGAATGATGGTGGACAATTAAACAATTCACTGGAGGAGGAGGCTCCACAAAAATCCCCATCTACAAATAATGGAGGAACCCAGCACAGCGATGCAAAAGACAAGGCTGAAGCATTCACAACAATCTTTAGCCAGAAGTGCCGATTAGATAATCCATGTCGGCCTTCTCCAGAGGTCCCCAGCATCACAGATACCAGTCTTCAGCCAATTCAATTCACTCCATGTGATACCAAGGCTGAAGGTACTGGATACTGCAAAGGCTTTTAGCCCTGACAACATTACAGCAACAATACCGACCACGTGCTCCAGAACTTTCCATGCCCTTAGCTAAGCTGTTCCAGTACAGCCACCACACTGGCATCTACCCAGCATTGTGGAAAATTGCCCAGGTGTGTCCTGTACACAAGAAAGAGACAAATCCAACCCAGCCAATTACTGCCCTATCAGTCTACTCTCAATCATCAGTAAAGTGATGGAAGGAGTCATCAACAGTGCTATGAAGCAGCAGTTACTGAGCAATAACCTGCTCATTGATGCTCAGCTTGGGTTCCACCAGGGTCACAGTTGCTGACCTCACTGCAACCTTGGTTCAAATGTGGACAAAAGAGCTGAACTCCAAGAGGCGAGGTGAGAGTGACTGCTCTTGACACCGCGGCAGCATTTGACGGAGTATGGTTTCAAGAAGCACGAGCAAAACTGGAATCAATGGGAATCAGGAGGAAACCCTCCACTGGTTAGTGTCATATCTGAGTCAAAGAAAGATAGTTGTGGTGGTTGGATGTCAATCCTCTCTGCTTCAGGATATCACTGTAGGAGTTCCTCTGGGAGTTCTAAGCCCAACCATTTTCACCAATGATTTTCCTTCTATCATAAGGTCAGAAATGTGGATGTTTGCTGATGACTGCACAATGTTCAGACCCATTCGTGACTCCTCAGATACTGATTCAGTCCATGTCCAAATGGAACAAAACCTGGACAATATCCAGGTTCGGACTGACAAGTAATATTCATGCCACACAAGTACCAGGCAATGACCATCACCAACAAGAGAGGATCTTATCTTTAAACTTTTCCAATTAAGGGGCAATTTAGTGTGGCCAATCCACATACACTGCACATCTTTGGGTGGTAGGGGTGAGACACACGCAGACACGGGGAGAATGTGCAAACTTCACACAGACGGTGACCCAGGGCCAGGATCAAACCTGGGTCCTCGGCCCGTAAGGCAGCAGTGCTAACCGCTGCGCCACTGTGCCGCCCGTTACAAGAGAGTAGCTAACCATCACCCCATGGCGTTCAATGGCTTTACCATTGCAAAACCCCCACTATCAACATCCTGGGGTTACCATTAATTAGAAACTGAACTGGACTAGCCATATAAACACTGTGGCCATAAGAGCAAGTCAAAGGCTACGAATCCTATGGTAAGTAAGTCACCTCCTGACTCCCCAAAACCTGCCCACCATCTACAAGGCACATGTCAGGAGTGTGATGGAAAACTCTCCACTTGCCTGGCTAAGTGCAGCTCCAACAACACTTAAGAAGCTCGACACCATTCAGAATAAAGCAGCCTACTTGTTTGCAACCCCTTCCACAAACATTCAATTCCCCCCCCCCACCCCCCACAAAGTCAATCAACATCCTGACTTGGAAATATATCACTGTTCATTCACTGTTGCTGGGTCAAAATCCTGGAATTCCCTCCCGAACAGCACATTGACCGCACCATCGCCTTCTCAACGGAAACTAGGGAGGGGTAATAAATACTGGCCTAGCCAGCAATGCCCACATTCCATAAATGAATGAAAAAAAGAGTAACTTACCTCCTGATTCCCCAAAGCCTGTCCACCATCTACAAAGCACAAGTCAGGAGTAATGAACCGATCGCGCTGACCCGTCCTTGTGGAACCCCGGGGCCCGACCAAATCGTGAACATGCCCCCCGGCGACCCAGACGTTATAACCAGCGCCCGGGACCCCGCCAGAAACGACCCCGAAATTGCAACCAGCGCCCGGGACCCCGCCAGAAACGACCCCAAAATCATAACCAGTGCCCTGGACCCCGCCCGAGGCAACCACTTATCTTCCACAAGATCAGACTTCAGATCCCGGGACCGTCTGGAAGCAGCCGCTGATCGAGGAAGAAAGAGAAACACAGCGGTCTGCAGGTGAGACTAAAATAACGTGGTTTAGATTCTCCTCTCACCAGCATATCCCTGGCAAACGTCCAAGCGATCAAAAACAAGCTGGACGAGCTCAACGCTAGTCTTACCTCTCAGAGGGAAGTAAGAGACTGCTGTGTGCTCTGTTTCATGGAGACATGGCACACCCCCGCCTCACCAGACTGCTATACAACCTGACAGCTTCTCAATACACTGGATGGACCGCAGGGTGCCATCGGACAAGGTGAAGGGTGGAGGGGTTTGCCTCCTCATCAGCTCCTCCTGGTGCTCGGATGTGGCGGCCCTGGTGAACTACTGCTCCCTGGACCTGGAATACCTGACTGTTAAGTGCCGCCCATACTACCTTCCACGAGGTTTCACTTCTGCCATTATTACGGCGGTCTACATCCCACCCCAGGCAGAAGTGAGGAAGGTGCTGGACGAACTGTACACAGTTATAAACAACAATAAAACTGAACACCCGGAGGCCTTGTTCATCATGACCGGGGACTTCAACAAGGCCAACCTCAAGAGTGTACTGCCAAAATTCCACCAACACAGCTCCTGTCCCACCAGGAGAAACAACACTCTCAACCACCGCTACACAAAAATCAAGGGCGCCTACCGTTCCATTCCCCGACCGCATTTTGGAAAATCAGACCATAAGACGGAGCTCCTTCTCCCGGCATACAAGCAGAAACTTAAGCGGGGGAATCCAGTTAAGAAGGTCATGCAATGCTAGTCTGAGTATGCCACCATCATCACAGACTTCATCTGTAAATGTGTAGAAGGCTGCATGCCAAGGAAGGTAGTACGTACATTCATCAACTGGTTGGAAACCATGGTTTATTCGGGAGATTCACTCCCTACTGAAGGCCAGATCTGAGGCGTTCAAGACAGGCGACCCTGACCTAAACAAGAAATCCAGGTGCAACCTCCGCAAAGCCATCAGGGATGCCAAGAGACAATACCAGACTAAGCTGGACTCACAGAATAACGTCACGGACTCAAATTGGTTGTGGCATGGCTTAAACAACATAATGGGCTACAAAGCGAAGCTGAGCAGTATCTCCGGCAGCAGCGCACTCCTCCCTGTTGAACTCAATGCATTCTATGCTTGATTCGAGCAGGAAACCATTAAACCGTTGTCAACTCCCCCAGCAGCCAGGCACATACCCATACCCATCTCACAGCTTCTGAAGTCAGATTGGCCTTCTTGAAAGTGAACCCTCGGAAAGCGACGGATCCTGACGGGGTCCCTGGTCGTGCACTCAGATCCTGCATGGCCCAACTGACGGATGTGTTCGCGGACATCTTCGACCTCTGTCTACTCCTTTCCGAGGTTCCCAGCCGCTTCAAGAAGAGCACCACCATACCAATGCCAAAGAAGAACCAGGCAACGTGCCTCAATACTACCATCCGTGGCCTTGACACCGATCATTATGAAGAGCTTTGAGAGGTTGGTCATGAGACACATCAGCCCCATACTCCTAGAATGCCTTTATCCATTGCAATTCGTATACCGCCACAACCTGTCCTCGGCAGACGCCATCTCACTGGCCCTACAATCATCCCTGGAGCATCTCGACAGCAAGGACTCCTACATCAGACTCCTATTCATTGACTACAGCTCCACCTTCAACACCACAATCCCAGCTAAGCTCATATAAAAGCCCCAAAACCTGGAACTTAGCTCCTCCCTCTGCAATTGGATCCTCGACTTCCTGACCCATGGACCATAATCAGTAAGGATAAACAACACCTCCTCCACGATAGTCCTCAATACCGGGGCCCCGCAAGGCTGCGTACTTAGCCCCCTACTATACTCCCGATACACACATGACTGCATGGCAAAATTTGGCTCCAACTCCATTTACAAGTTTGCTGATGACACGACCATAGTGGGTAGCATCTCGAACAACGACGAGTCAAGAGTACAGGAGGGAGTTAGAAAACATAGTTAGCAAAGCTAAAGAGCTAGTCACTGATATCAGGAAGCAAAATATTGTACACGCCTCTGTCTGCATCAATGGTGCCGAGGTGGAGATGATTGACAGTTTCAAATTCCTAGGTGTGCACATCACCAACAATATGTTGTTATGGGCCAGGGTTTAGAGAACCCCAAAGTGTATCATGGAGTTAACCTGACCCACAACTTTTAATAGATTGTGGTTATGGGGAGCACAAGGGCCTACTTTACAGGTGTGATGCAACAGAGAACTAAAGTACTTTTAAATTAAAACAATGTTTATTTATGAAACCAGTTAACACGTTATAAACCCACAGTAAACATCTCAACAACTATCAACACCAATCATCCCCGATACAATATTCTATAAATAATCCTTAATCTTTCCTTGCAACATCCAAAAGACAGAAGATCTTTTTTAAACACAGAAATCAGGTTTAAATTCTCTACTGAGAGCAGTTATCACTTTGAAATCATCCAAATGATCTGGAGACAGTCTTTAGATTGCAGAGAGATCCTTATACAGCTGCTTGCTTTTCCTGCAGCTATGCAGCTCTCAAAACGAAACTAAAAACCCACAGACATACACCAGCTTTTGTTCAAAGCGAAAATGAAAGATAGCCAGCCCAGCTCCACCCATACTCTGACATCACTGCAGCTATTCGATAAACAGCCATTTCTTAAAGGTACATTCACTGCAGCAATTTAATAAACACCCATTTCTAACAAGTACTCTCACATGACACCTACCCCCACGAAAAAAAACCCATCAACTTCAAGATGGTTTCATTTTTCACTTTTTCACTTTCCTTTAAGAAATATGGACAGTGAATATATGTTTTTTTTGACAAAACAAATCCCGCAAACATTTATAATAACATAGTTATTTTAGTTCTTCTTCCTCCACCGAACCGGTTCTTTTAATCACATTCATGACAAAGCAGCGGCTATCGCGTTTTCTCATCCTGCCACATGTATTACTTTTAAATGAAATGGCTGTAACAATAAACTCCATTGAAACAGCCTTGCATTGTTATTCCGAAAACGCTCCAAAAACATCAATGGATTATGATCAGTATATATACCGTGTCAGACGGATTGCTGGTCACATACATGTGAAAATATTGCAAAGCCAGCACCAAGCTCAAAGTCTCCTTCTCAATTGTTGAATACTTCTTCTGGTGAGGATTCAATTTCTTTGAAAAATAACCAATAGGCCGCTCTCATCCTTCATCGTCGTCTTGTAGAAGCACCGCACGAACGCCCACATCACTCGCATCAATAGCCACTTTGAATGGTTTGGTATAATTTGGGATGGCTAACACAGGAGCAGTGGTTAACACAGCCTTCAGGCAGTCAAATTCCTATTGACACTCCGCTGTCCACTTAAATTTGCTACGTTTCTTTAGAAAGTCCGTCAGTGGAGCAACCACACTGCTAAAATTTAGCACAAATTTCCGATAGAATCCACTCATGCCAAGAAATTGCACTATTTCCCTTCATGTCGAGGGTATTGGAAACTCCCCAATAACTTTTGTTTTCACATACCGTGGGACCATTCGACCCTGTCCGATTGTATGGCCAAGGAAAGTGACGTGGGCTTTTCCAAATTCACTTTTGGCTAGGTTTACCACCAAACCCGCCTCTTGAAGTCGATCAAATAACTCCATCAGATGTTTTAAATGTTCTTCCCATGTCTGGCTGAAAATTACCAGATCGTCGATGTATACCGCACAATTGGGTAATCCTGAAACAACTTTGTTAGTTAACTGTTGAAATGTGGATGTGGCGCTTTTCATGCCAAATGGCATCACTTTGAATTGGTATATACCATCTGGACTCACAAAAGCTGAAATCTCCTTCGCCCTTTCGGATAAAGGTACCTGCCAGTACCCATTAAGTAAACCCAGTTTGGAAATAAATGCTGATTGTCCCACTTTCTCAATGCAATCCTCCAAACATGGGATAGGATAAGAGTCCGTTCTTGTAACTGCATTAACCTTTCTATAGTCCACACACAACCGTTGAGTACCGTCTGGTTTTGGTACCATCACATGGGTGAGCTCCATTGGCTGAAACCCACTTCAATTATGCCAATTTTAAGCATTCTCTCAATTTCTTTGTTAACCTGTGCCAATTTTAAAGGGTTAAGTCTATATGGATGTTGTTTAATTGGAACAGCATTTCCCACATCTACATCATGTATAACCATTTTTGTACTTCCCAATTTATCTCCACAAACTTGCCCACGTGATATCAATAACTCTTTCAGGTCAGTCCGTTTTTCCTCTGGAAGGTAACTCAACAATTTATCCCAATTTTTAAGAACATCCTCGTTTTCCAATTTAATTTGAGGTATGTCAAATTCAAAGTCATCTGGATTTGGTTCTTCACCTTGAGTTAGAATCATTAAAACCTCCTCCATTTGCTCTCCTTCCCTTTCAAAGTACCTTTTAAGCATCTTCACATGACACACTCGGTGAGTCTTCCTTCTATCTGGTGTTTTTACCACATAATTCCCCTCACTTAATTTCCTTTCAATCTGATACGGTCCACAAAACCTAGCTTTTAAAGGCTCACCTACCACTGGTAACAACACTAAACCTTTATCCCCACTGGCAAAACTATGAACTTTGGCTTTCTTGTCCGCTACCCGTTTCATCACATTTTGAGCAACTTTTAAATGTTGTCTAGCCAATCGTTCTATTTAATCGTTCCCTAAAATTTGACACGTAATCCAATAGTGTAATTTCCGATTTCTCACCCACCAATATTTCCTTAATCAATTTAAGTGGTCCTCTTACCTCATGACCAAAAATTAGTTCAAAAGAACGAAATTTGGTAGACACATTAGGTGCATCCCTAATTGCAAACAATACGAATGGGATTCCTTTATCCCAATCCTCTGGATAATCGTTACAATAAGCCCTCAACATTGTCTTTAATGTCTGATGCCACCTTTCTAACGTTCCCTGCGATTCTGGATGGTATGTAGTTGATTTAAATTGTTTTATTCCTAAGCTATCCATAACTTCTTTGAATAAATTTGAGGTAAAATTTGATCCTTGATCCGATTGTATTTCTATGGGTAGTCCATATCTAGTAAAGAATTTAAGTAACTCCTCCACAACCTTTTTAGCTGTAATATTGCGTACTAGAATGGCCTCTGGAAACCTAGTAGACACATCCATTATAGTCAGAAGATATTGATTCCCGCAGCGAAACGGCCAAAAAAACAGCACTGGAGCAGCGGGAGAAGAAGGGTAAAATAAACAAAATGGCGGCGGCCGGGGACAAAGAAGAGATGCAAGAATTCATCAAGCGCTGCTTCGAGGAGCTGCGCAAGGAGATGGTGGAGCCGATGTTGGCAATAATTGAAGGACTTGGGGCAACCCAGAAAGCCCACGAGGTGAAGATCCAGGAGATCCAGGACAAAGTGAGTGAGAATGAGGACGAGCTCTTGGGCCTGGCGGTGAAAGTGGAGCGGCACGAGGCGCTACACAAGACGTGGGCGGGAAGACTCGAAGACCTGGAGAACAGGTCAAGGCGAAACAATTTGAGGATCCTGGGTCTCCCAGAAGGAGTGGAGGGGGCCGACGCCGCGGCATATGCGGGCACAATGATCGGGGCGCTGATGGGCGCGGAGGCCCCCCCGGGGTTGCTGGAGCTGGAAGGGGCGCACCGGGTGCTGGCGAGGAAGCCCAAAGCAAACGAGCCACCAAGGGCGATGGTGGTGAGATTTCAACGGTTCACAGATAGAGAGAGGGTCCTGAAATGGGCCAAGAAGGAGCGGAGCAGCAAGTGGGACAATGCTGAGATTAGAATATACCCGGACTGGAGCACGGAGGTCGCTAAGCGGAGTTTTAAAGTGCCAAAGTGGTGCTGCATCGGAAAGGAGTGAAATTTGGAATGTTGCAGCCAGCGCGACTGTGGGTCACATATAACGACCAACACCACTACTTCGAAACGCCCGAAGAGGCGTGGACCTTTATATTAACTGAAAAGGTGTACTCTAATTGAGGGTTTGTGAGGGTGGGGGGTATTTGAGGGTTGAAGTATGATGTCGGTTGTATATAGGGTATCAAGCACACGCAGGGAATGTTATATGGGCTGGGGACGAGAGACAAGGCCGCAACAGAAGCTGCATCAGGGGGAGCGGGGCAGGCTCTGGAAAGCGTGGGGTTTTTCTCCCGCGTGCGGGAAGAAAAGGGGGAGCAGGAGCGTAGGAACGTCTACTGATGGGGAGATTCCGACACGGGGGGGGGTCAAAGGGATGGCGGGAGAAGCCGGGGTCAGCAGGCGTCAGCTGACTTACGGGAGTGATATGGGGGGAGCAAAAAAGCTAGACAGGGGTTTAGCGGGGGGGAGGGAAGGGGGGGGGGGGAAACAGGATTGCTGCTGCACTGGCCGAAAGGGAATGGGACACAGAAGAGGTGGCCGGGAGGGACGGAGGTGAGGGAGACGCGGACATGGGACTGGCCCAGAAAAGGAGATGGCTAGTCGGCAAGGGTGGGGGGGGGCCTCCAATCCGGCTGATAACGTGGAACGTGAGGGGCCTGAACGGACCGGTGAAGAGGGCTCAAGTGTTCGCGCACTTGAAGGGACTGAAGGTAGACGTGGCTATGCTCCAAGAGACACACCTGAAGGTGGTGGACCAGGTTAGGTTAAGAAGGGGATGGGTAGGACAGGTATTTCACTCGGGACTGGACGCGAAAAACAGAGGGGTGGCAATTCTGGTGGGAAAACATGTGTCATTTGAGGCCAAGACTATCGTAGCGGACAATGGAGGGAGATACGTGATGGTGAGTGGTAGGTTGCAAGGGACGTGGGTGGTGTTGGTAAATGTATACGCCCCGAACTGGGATGATGCTGGATTTATGAAGCGCATGTTGGGGCGCATCCCGGACCTGGAGGTAGGAGGACTGATAATGGGAGGGGACTTTAACACAGTGCTGGACCCAGCACTAGACCGCTCCAGATCAAGGATGGGAAAGAGGCCGGCGGCGGCCAGGGTGCTCAGGGGGTTTATGGACCAGACGGGGGGAGTGGACCCATGGTTTGCAAGACCGCAGGCCAGGGAATTTTCTTTCTTCTCCCACGTGCACAAGGCATACTCCCGGATAGACTTCTTTGTGCTGGGCAGGGCGCTCATCCCGAGGGTGGAGGGGACGGAGTATTCGGCCATAGCCGTTTCGGACCATGCCCCACACTGGCTGAAAGTGGGGCTGGGAGAGGAGAGGGACCAACGCCCGCTGTGGCGGTTAGATGTGGGACTGTTGGCAGATGAGGTGGTGTGTGGTAAGGTAAGGGGGTGTATTGAAAGGTACTTGGAGGCCAACGACAACGGGGGAGTGCGAGTGGGGTTGGTATGGGAGGCGTTGAAGGCAGTGATCAGGGGAGAGCTAATCTCCATCAGGGCTCATAGAGAGAAGACAGAGGGCAGGCAAAGGGAGAGGTTAGTGGGGGAGATTTTGCGAGTGGACAGGAGATACGCAGAGGCCCCGGAGGAAAGATTACTTGGGGAAAGGCGATGGCTCCAGACGGAGTTTGACCTGTTGACCACGGGGAAGGCGGAGGCACAGTGGAGGAAGACGCAGGGAGCGACCTACGAGTACGGGGAAAAGGCCAGTCGGATGCTGGCACACCAGCTCCGTAAGAGGGCGGCAGCGAGGGAAATAGGGGGAGTCAAAGATGGTGGAGGAGCCATGGCCCAGAGTGCAACGGAAATAAACAAGGTATTCAAGGCCTTCTATGAAGAGCTGTACAGATCCCAGCCCCCAGGGGGAGAATAGGGGATGGGAAGATTCTTGGACCAACTGCGGTTCCCGAGGGTGGAGGAGCAAGAGGTGGCTGGTTTGGGGGCACCAATTGGGTTGGAGGAGCTGAGTAAGGGTTTGGGAAGCATGCAGGCGGGGAAGGCCCCGGGGCCGGACGGGTTCCCGGTGGAGTTCTATAGAAAGTATGCGGACCTGTTGGCCCCGCTACTAGTGAGGACCTTTAACGAGGCAAGAGAGGAGGGGTCCCTGCCCCCGACAATGTCGGAGGCGACAATTTCCTTGATTCTGAAGCGAGACAAGGATCCACTGCAATGTGGATCGCACAGGCCGATTTCGCTCCTTAATGTGGACGCTAAGCTATTGGCAAAAGTGCTGGCCACGAGGATTGAGGACTGTGTCCCGGGGATGATACATGAGGACCAGACGGGATTTGTAAAGGGCAGGCAATTAAATACGAATGTGCAGCGGCTCTTAAACGTGATAATGATGCCATCGGAGGAGGGAGAGGCGGAGATAGTGGCAGCCATGGATGCGGACAAGGCCTTTGACCGAGTTGAGTGGGAGTACCTCTGGGAGGTGTTGCGTAGGTTTGGGTTCGGGGGAGGGTTTATTAGATGGGTTAAGCTCCTTTACAGCGCTCCGGTGGCAAGTGTGGTGACGAACCAGCGGAGTACGGAGTACTTTCGGCTGTACCGAGGAATGAGGCAGGGGTGCCCTCTGTCCCCCCCCTGTTGTTTGCATTGGCGATCGAACCCTTGGCCATATCACTGAGGGAGTCTAATAAATGGAGGGGGGTGGTCCGCGGGGGGGGGGGGGGGGGGGGGGAGAGCATCGGGTGTCGCTATACGCGGACGACCTGCTGCTGTACTTGGTGACCCAATGGAGGGGATGGTGGAGGTTATGCAGACTTTGAGGGAGTTTGGGGAGTTCTCGGGCTATAAGCTTAATGTAGGGAAGAGCGAGCTTTTTGTACTACAGGCAGGGAACCAAGAAAGAGGGATAGGGGACCTACCGCTGAGGAGGGCGGAGGGGAGTTTTCGGTATCTAGGGATCCAGATAGCCAGGAGCTGGGGGGCCCTACACAAACTGAATCTGACGAGGTTGGTGGACCAAATGGAGGTGGACTTCAAAAGATGGGGCATGTTGCCGCTCTCGTTGGCGGGTAGAGTGCAGTTGGGAAAAATGGTGGTCCTTCCGAGGTTTTTGTTTGTGTTCCAGTGCCTCCCCATCGTGATCACCAAAGGCTTTCTCAAGAGAGTGGGTAGGAGTATTATGGGGATTGTGTGGGCGAACAAAACCCCGAGGGTAAGGAGAGGGTTCCTGGAGCGCAGTAGGGACCGAGGAGGGCTGGCGCTGCCAAACCTAGGGAGCTACTACAGGGCAGCAAACGTGCCGATGATCCATAAGTGGGTTATGGAGGGAGAGGGGGCGGCATGGAAGAGGATGGAGATGGCGCCCTGCAAGGGAACGAGCTTGGGGGCGCTGGTGTCGGCACCGTTGCCGCTATCGCCATCAAAGTACACCACGAGCCCGGTGGTGGCGGCAACATTAAGGATCTGGGGCCAGTGGAGGCGTCATCGGGGTGCAGTGGGATCCTCGGTGTGGTCCCCAATCAGAGGTAACCACTGGTTTGTCCCGGGGAAGATGGACGGGGGTTCCAGGGCTGGCACCGGGCGGGGATTAGAAGAATGGGGGACCTGTTCATCGACGGGACATTTGCGAGCCTAAGGGCACTGGAGGAAAAGTTTGAGCTACCCCCGGGAAATGCATTCAGATATATGCAGGTGAGGGCTTTTGTGAGGCGACAGGTCAGGGAATTCCCGCTGCTCCCGACACAGGAAATTCAAGACAGGGTGATCTCGGGTGTATGGGTCGGGGAGGGCAAGGTTTCGGCAATACGCCAAGAGATGAAAGAAGAGGGGGAAGCGCTAGCAGAAGGGTTGAAGGGTAAATGGGAGGAGATCGAGGAAGGTTTGTGGGCTGATGCCCTGGGTAGGGTCAATTCCTCCTCCCCCTCATGTGCCAGGCTCAGCCTGATACAATTTAAGGTGGTTCACAGAGCGCACTTGACGGGGGTGAGGTTGAGTAGGTTCTTTGGGGTAGAGGACAGATGAGGAAGGTGTTCAGGGAGTCCGGCGAACCATGTCCATATGTTTTGGTCATGCCCAGCACTGGAGGGGTTCTGGAGAGGAGTGGCGGGAGCAATATCTCAGGTGGTGAAAGTCCGGGTCAAGCCAAGCTGGGGGCTAGCAATATTTGGAGTAGTGGACGAGCCGGGAGTGCAGGAGGCGAAAGAGGCCGGCATTCTGGCCTTTGCGTCCCTGGTAGCCCGGCGAAGGATCTTGCTAATGTGGAAGGAGGCGAAGCTCCCTAGCGTGGAGGCCTGGACAAACGACATGGCTGGGTTCATAAAGTTGGAAAGGATTAAGTTTGCTTTAAGGGGGACTGCGCAGGGGTTCTACAGGCGGTGGCAACCGTTCCTAGACTACCTCGCGGAGCGTTAGAGGAAGGTCGGTCAGCAGCAGCAGCAACCCTGGGGTGGGGGGCGGAGGGGGGAACGAGAGATTGCTTAAGGGGACGGATGAGCGGGGGATAACATGGAGGGTGGGGGAAACTGGCACGAATGGGTGAGAGCCAGTGTATAAAGCTCTGTAAATATATCATCTTACCATGTATATAGCTTGCTTAGGGCGATTTTGTGTTACGGGGGGGGGGTTATTGTTTGTAAGGGGGAAAAATTGTTTTGTTTTGTTAAAAAAACTTTAATAAATATATTTAAAAAAAAGAATGAACAACAACACCTGCTCCACAATAGTCCTCAACACCGGCGCCCTGCAAGGCTGCGTACTTAGCCCCCTACTCTACTCCCTGTACACACACGACTGCGTGGCAAAACTTGGTTCCAACTCCATCTACAAGTTTGCTGACGATGCGACCATAGTGGGCCGGATCTCGAATAACGACGAGTCCGAATACAGGAGGGAGATAGGAGAACCTAGTGGAGTGGTGTAGCGACAACAATCTCTCCCTCAATGCCAGCAAAACTAAAGAGCTGGTAATTGACTTCAGGAAGCAAAGTACTGTACACACCCCTGTCAGCATCAACGGGGCCGAGGTGGAGATGGTTAGCAGTTTCAAATTCCTAGGGGTGCACATCTCCAAAAATCTGTCCTGGTCCACCCACGTCGACGCTACCACCAAGAAAGCACAACAGCGCCTATACTTCCTCAGGAAACTAAGGAAATTCAGCATACCAACTTTTACAGATGCACCATAGAAAGCATCCTATTAGGCTGCATCACAGCCTGGTATGGCAACTGCTCGGCCCAGGGCCGCAAGAAACTTCAGAGTCATGAACACAGCCCAGTCCATCACACGAACCTGCCTCCCATCCACTGACTCCATCTACACCTTCCGCCGCCTGGGGAAAGCGGGCAGCATAATCAAAGGTCCCTCCCACCCGGCTTACTCACTCTTCCAACTTATAGAACATAGAACAATACAGCGCAGTACAGGCCCTTCGGCCCACGATGTTGCACCGAAACAAAAGCCATCTAACCTACACTATGCCATTATCATCCATATGTTTATCCAATAAACTTTTAAATGCCCTCAATGTTGGCGAGTTCACTACTGTAGCAGGTAGGGCATTCCACGGCCTCACGACTCTTTGCGTAAAGAACCTACCTCTGACCTATATCTATTACCCCTCAGTTTAAAGTTATGTCCCCTCGTGCCAGCCATATCCATCCGCGGGAGAAGGCTCTCACTGTCCACCCTATCCAACCCCCTGATCATTTTGTATGCCTCTATTAAGTCTCCTCTTAACCTTCTTCTCTCCAACGAAAACAACCTCAAGTCCATCAGCCTTTCCTCATAAGATTTTCCCTCCATACCAGGCAACATCCTGGTAAATCTCCTCTGCACCCGCTCCAAAGCCTCCACGTCCATCCGGCAGGAGATACAGAAGTCTGAGAACACGCACGAACAGACTCAAAAACAGCTTCTTCCCCACTGTCACCAGACTCCTAAATGACCCTCTTATGGACTGACCTCATTAACACTACACCCTGTATGCTTCATCCGATGCCAGTGCTTATGTAGTTACATTGTATACCTTGTGTTGCCCTATTATGTATTTTCTTTTATTCCCTTTTCTTCTCATGTACTTAATGATCTGTTGAGCTGCTCGCAGAAAAATACTTTTCACTGTACCTCGGTACACGTGACAATAAACAAATCCAATCCAATCCAATCCAACTTTATCGTCACTCTCTGATTTCTCCTCTTGTCTTAACCTGTGACTTTGCGTCCTTGTTACTACACAATCTGGAAAAATCGTCCTTCAACACTTCAGTTATCTGATTTTCCACTGGCTTATCAATCATAGTAGGCATCACTTGCGTTCCAGCTATATCATTACCAAGATAAACTGTATTCCTGGACAAGATAGTTTCTCTATTTCTCCTACTACCACATCACCACTCTTCACTGGAATTTCCAACCTTATCTTATATAATGGAACACTACTCTTCTCACCCTGAATTCCACATATTACCACCCTTTCTGGCAATATTCTTCCCAAACTACATAACTCCTCACCTCTTACCATTAAAGATTGACTAGCTCCCGTATCTCTTAAAATTGTGACTTCTTTACCTGCTCCTTCTGATACACATGAGTAAACTTTACCCACACAAGTAAATTCTTTAAAGAGATCTGGCACCTTCTTATCAATCACTTCTTGATCAGGCTGTGCAATCTTTTGTACCTCCTTCGCTTCACTTGGACTTTCCTTTACCACTTTAACAAACCCCACTGCCGTATCCTGTTTTAACACATCAGCCTTCCAGTGCTTTTCTTCAACCACCAACACTGTGACTTTACAAGGCCTAGTTTATTACAGTGAAAACATTTTAAACCTTTCATGTCTCTTCCACCCTCCTGGATTTCTTTTTTAATCTGAGGTTCCACCCTCCTGGATTTCTTTTTAAATCTGAGTTACACTCTCCTTATGATCTCCCATCAGATCTCCTTTACCTCTACCACTTGAGTATTTCTCTTTTCCCCAGTTTCTATCCCTCACCAGCTGAAACTGATGTCGGAAACCAAGATTTGATTCATGAACTAATCCATAATCATCTGCCATTTCTGCTGCGAATCTCGCAGTTTTAACCCTCTGCTCTTCCACATGAGTTCTCACTACATCAGGAATTGAATTTTTAAGCTCCTCCAAAAGTATAATTTCTCTGAGAGCTTCATACGTTTAGTCTATTTTTAAAGCCCGTATCTACCTATCAAAATTACTCTGATTCTTTTAAACACCATGTATGTTTGACCAGGTTCTTTCCTTAAATTTCTAAACCTTTGTCTGTAGGCTTCAGGCACTAGTTCATATGCACCTAAGATGGATTTTTTCACATCCTCATACGTCCCCGATACCTGCTCCGGTAGTGATGCAAACACTTCACTAGCACTACCTACCAACTTTGTTTGAATCAGTAATACCCACATGTCACGTGGCCATTTCATTTGTTTGGCTACCTTCTCAAATGAAATGAAAAAGGCTTCTACCTCCTTCTCATCAAACCTTGGCCATATTTAAATAGAACCCCACCAAGCCTTTGACTATGACGCTCTTTCTCTTTATCCTCATCACTACCCTCCAACTGTACGTTTCCCTTTCCATCCGCCAATTTTAACTGACTGTCATGTTTCATGGACATTTACTGAAGTTCAAACTCTCTCTCTTTTTCCCTTTCCTCTCTCTTTTTCTTTGTCCGGATCTGTATCTCCCTTCTTCTTTCTTTTTGGTCTGCTAGGGCTATTCTTTCTTTGTTTCTTTCTTCGCTCTCCTTTTCTTTTTCCCTGATCTGTATATCCCTTTCTCTCTCTTTTTCTCCTTCCTCTCTCTCTTTTTCCCTGATCTGTATCCCCCTTGCTCTCTCATTTCTTATTCAAGCTGCTTTAATTCTTTGTCATGTTCCAGTTGTTTAATTTGTAACTGAATTTCTGCCAGTTCTTATGAGTCAGACTGTATCTCAGGCAATTTTAAATGCTCAACTAGCGCCATAAGTACCTCTTTTCGCATGCTGTCAGGTAATGTTAACTGCAATGTTTTTTGCCAAATCTAAAAGCCTTTTCTTATTCACCGTTTGGGGGTGAATAAGGTCACGCAGTACCTTACAAAGGCCTCCGAGCCTCTGAAAGAGCCATTGTCCACAACACACTCCCTACTTAAATTGAAATACCACACCTGAAAAGTAACCACAATATGCTCACCCCTCACTGTTTTTAAGTTCACAAAGCCAACCCAATAAATAGACTTTCATCCCCCTCGAGCCACCAATTTGTTTTGGGCCACGGTTTAGAGAACCCCAAAGTGTATCCTGGAGTTCACCTGACCCACAACTTTTAATAGATTGTGGTTATGGTGAGCACACGGGTGTACTTTATAAGTGTGTTGCAACAGAGATAAAGTACTTTTAAATTATAACAATATTTATTTATGAAACCAGTTAACACTTTATAAACTCACAGTAACCATCTTAACAACTATCAACAACAATCATCCCCACAGATACAATATTCCATAAGTAACCCTTAATCTTTCCTTGCAACATCTCGAAGACAAAAGACCCTTTTTAAACAGAGATCAGGTTTAAATTCTCTACTGAGAGCAGTTATCACTTTGAAATCACCCAAATGATCTGGAGATAGTCTTTAGATTGCAGAGAGATCCTTATATAGCTGCTTGCTTTTCCTGCAGCTATCCAGCTCTCAAAACGAAACTAAAAACCCACAGACACACACCAGCTTTTGTTCAAAGCGAAAGTAAAAGACAGCCAGCCGAGCTCCACCCACACTCATCACTGCAGCTATTCGATAAACACCCATTTCTTAAAGGTACATCAACTACAGCTATTTAATAAACACCCATTTCTAAAAGGTACTCTCACATGACACTGTCCTGGCCCACCCACGTTGGCGCTATGATCAGGAAAGCACAACAGTGCCTATATTTCCTCAGGAAACAAAGAAATTTGGCATTTGGCATGTCGACGTTGACTCTTACCAATTTTTAGATGCACCATAGAAAGCATCCTATCGGGCTGCATCACAGCCTGGTATGGCAACTGCTCAGCCCAAGACCGTAAGAAACTACAGAGAACCCTAAACACAGACCAGTCCATCACGCAAACCCACCTCTCATCCATTGACTCTGTCTACACCTCCCGCTGCTTTGGGAAAGCAGGCAGCATAATCAACGACCCCTACAAACAGGGCTATGCTCTCTTCCAATCTTCCATCGGGCAGGAGATGCAAAAGTCTGAGAACACGCATTAACAGGTTCAAAAACAGTTTCTTCCCCGCTGTTACCAGACTCCTGAATGACCCTCTTATGGACTGAACTGATCTCTTCACACATCTTCTATAATAATAATAATAATAATAATAATAATAATAATAATAATAACTTATTGTCACAAGTAGGCTTCAATGAAAATCCCCTAGTCGTCACATTCCGGCGCCTGTTCGGGGAGGCCGGTACGGGAATGGAACCCGCGCTGCTGCCTTGTTCTGCATTACAAGCCAGCTATTTAGCCCAGTGTGCTAAACCAGCCCCTATTTCTCTATAGTGTAGCACTATACTCCGTATGCTTCAACCGTTGCAGGTGCTTATGCATTTACATTGTGCATTTATGTATGTCATGTGTGGATCGATCTGTCTGGACTGTATGCAGAACAATACTTTTCACTGTATCTTGGTACACGTGACAATAAAACAAATCTAATTCAAGATGAAAAACTCACCACTTGTTTATCCAGGAACAAGAGATGCTCCAACGACACTCAAGAAGGTTAACACTATCTATACAAAGCAGCCTGGTGATTGGCACCCCATCCACAAACATTCACTCCATCCACAAATAGCAGCCGCTTGTACCATCTACAAGATGCACTGCAGTGAACTCCCCAAGGTTCCTTAGATAGCGCCTTCCAAACTCACGACATCTACCATCTAGAAGGACAGGATCAGTGGGTACTTGAGAATCCCACCACCTCTAAGCTTGAGAATACCACCATCATCCTGACTTGGAAATATAGCATTGTTCCTTCACTGTCACTGGGTCAAAATCCTGGTACTCCCTGACAAACAGCACTATGGGTGCACCGCATGGACTGCAATTGTGTGGAGCTATCTTTCTTCTACGTCTATACATTAACGTCCTTAGTTAGATATTGCACTCACGGTTAAGAACAGCTACACAACAAACCTAAATGAAAAGAATTACTTATTCACTCCTTCCTCTCTGATGGTCTCCCCTTACCATGCCATGTCTCTGATTGAAAAGACAGGCGAGAAACTTATTACAAGGCCTCTGTTAATGCCATTCTGCAATCAGTGATCAGGAGGAATGCAGCAGCTGTTTGTCTCTAATGATGCACCTATCCTCTGATTGATGCCTTTTAAAAAGATACCACACAATGTACTATTCAATAGAAAGTTTATCCAGGAACAAGAGATGCTAGTTCATGGTTGAGTGCCTTACAGTTCCAATGAGTTACCAGGCATTATATCACAAATGCCACTTAACACATTAGTTCCTTTCTGAAATTTTATGGTTTCACAGTTGTCTTGTCCCAACAAAATCCTTTGCTTTGCAAGTAAAATGGGATGAACCTTCTCAATGTTATCTTGTAATTTAACAACATGATGTGTGCAACTCTTGGTGGATCTTCCGCTTCTTCATTCACAAAATTAAATAATTTAATATGGCAGGGTGCTCCATTCATGAATCAGGCCAAAAGCAAAATAACTCGGGAATAAATAAATGTTCTAAAAAAGATGTTTTTTAAAAATCACAAAAAATATTGGGCGAGATTCTCCGTCCTGCCGCAGCCGTTTTCCGGATACCTTTTAAAACTGAATAGCTAGGATGCCACTGGAGTAGTTTTACATAAGTTACTTTATTACGGATCAAGATGAATTATAGGAAGTGTACGGAGTAATTGTCATTAACCATTAAACATGTATTTTTAGGACATAGCAGTAATAAGTAATCAAATGGGATTTAGGATAGCGAACTTGACCAAAAGGACGTTACTTCTGATATCCTGTGTTTGTGAAACAATCCAGGATGCGGGTTTTGCTGTCCTGTTTCTCACACCATGCTAAAGTTTGCAGATGACATAAAAATTGGTGGTGCTGTTAATAGTCTTAGGCTACCGACTGATATTGATCAGCTGGTAAATTGGGCAGAGTAATGGGGGGCACAGTGGTTAGAACTGTTGCTTCACAGCGCCAGGGACCCTGGTTCGATTCACGGCTTGGGTTTTCCCTGGAGCATAGAAGGCTCAGGGAGAGCCCCACATCTATACACCTATACATCTTCAGACACTAAAGAGCAACCTAGAATGGCCAATTCACCTAACATGCACATCTTTGGTCTGTGAGAGGAAAACGGAGCACTCGGAAGAAACCCCACACAGAAAAAGGGAGAACGTGCAAACTCCACACAGTCACCCAAAGCCAGAATTGAACCCGGATCCCTGACACTGTGAGGCAGCATTGTGCTACCAATTCTTACAATCTCCCCTTTCTAAACCTCATCATATCCCCTCCGAGCCTTCTATGCTTTCCCAACATGCGACGGCCCTTCCCCATCCGTCATCTTTCCAATTGCTGCTTCACCACATGTCTCACCATCTGGGTCTGATAACCAGCAGACATGCCACTCACGGGGAGAGGGAACTTCTCCTCCACAACTTCAGCTACACTTTCCCGACAAAATTCTCCTGTTTTCGGGTAAAAAGAGCTCAAACACATGCCTTCGAGCCGGAGCTGCCCTGTGTGCAACCCCTCAATCCATAGTGGGCAGCACGGTAGCACAGTAGGTAGCATTGTTGCTTCACAGCTCCAGGGTCCCAGGTTCGATTTCTGGCTTGGGTCACTGTCTGTGCGGAGTCTGCACGTTCTCCCTGTGTCTGCGTGGGTTTCCTCCCACAGTCCAGAGACGTGCAGGTTAGGTGGATTGGCCATGCTAAATTGCCCTCAGTGTCCAACAGGATTGGGTGGGGTTACTGGGTTACAGGGATAGGGTGGAGGTTTGGGCTTGGGTGGGGTGCTCCTTCCAAGGGCCAGTGCAGACTTAATTCGATGGGCCGATGCAGACTCTATTAGCCAAATAGCCTCCTTCTGCACTGTAAATTCTATGGTTCTATGGTCGCCACCGGAAGTCACTAAAACCCTATCCCACAGTGCACTTAAACTGTAAAGGTCCCCTTTCGCTATGATACTGCAAAATTCAGTTTCATCAAGCATATCTATTTTCCAGATTTATTTTACTTACGATTTTCCCCCATTTATAATGTCTATTACTCCCTATCAATCCCCAATATAACACAAATCATTCAGGTGACCAGCTCTTAGGAAATCCTAATTATCATCTTTGAGCTGTAAAATACTTACCACCATTTAACTTTGATGTTAGTGCTAATAAATGAAACTGGATCTGTTAAGCCATTAATAATGCTTTGATCCTTCAGTTCTATTTACAATCTGCCAAGAATAGCTATTCACTTATCACGTTACCTGTACTATAGGGAGAAAAGCCAGTTAAAGAAAACATCATAAGTAAGTCATGTCTCCCTTCACAATGTAACATTGACAGCAAAAAGGATACAAGTGGTGCTTTAGTTTTCCAGATCTGGGTAACTGGAAGGTTTTTAATACTAGATTTAATACCAATGGGGTAACTGCCATATTTATTCCTCAATTAGCAAGGTGAATGTAAACTTTCTCTTACCTGCTAGAAAGAGGTTCAGATATTCATTTCCACCCAGATTGACAGAGCCCAAAGAGCTAACATAATAGCCCAGACTGCCAGTGAACCACACAAGCCAAACTGTGACGGTCCTCTTAGCCAAATTCCAGGAACGGAAAAGATCCAGGATACTGGTTTTCTTTACTTTGATTATGCTTTTCTTTCTTGCAATTTCTTTGTCTGTTGAATCCTCAGGACTATTCATTTGCATCACAGAGACGTGACAAGGGATCTTGACTTTGTTCCATCGAGCAATTGTGTCAATCAGTTTCTGGACTTCTTCAAACCGCCCTTTAGCCAGAAGCCACCAGGGTGTCTCCGGCAATAGCCAGCAGCAAAATATGAATGGGATGGTCACAAGCGACAGTATGAGTTGGTAGAAACGCCAGGTCCGTACCAGGAATCCAACCAAGGCAACTACCATGATGCCAACAGCAAAATAAGCATGGACGTGCATAGATGCCCAACTGCGGGCCTTCAATCCAGTATATTCTGTCACATAGACAAAAACTACCACAAGGTAGCCACTAGAAACCTGTTTCAAATACAAAAAAAGAAAGAATTACAGAGAATTCTACAAACATTTTCATTCTTCTATAAACTTTATGTTACTCTCTTCACTTGCAATCCTTTCTCTCTTGCACATTAGACACAAACTAAAGAGTGGGAAATCATTCTGACTTTTTAACCTTCGTCTATGTCTTGTTGCAGATGATTGCTAGGATCCATGGATTCTCCTGTATTTATTTATTTCCCTACTTAACACCCTGCATGGCCAAGTTCAAAGCACTTACATTTTAAATCTAGGGCATGATTTAACTAAATGGGAACAAAGTCCCATAGCGAGCGCATTTAGCCACGTGATTCCCGGCGCTCGCAATGCTGAGAAACATAATGCTATAAAATGTCACTCGCGTTAAGTAAAGGGCCTTTGCGGGGAACCGGCGGCTGATCCACACATAGTCCCGTTTTGTGCAATGAGGAGCTCTGCTCGCTGGAACGCCTCAGTTATGAGAGATCAGGACACTATTTTTAAATGGCATCCCGATCACTGGACAATGCCCGAACGAACCCCCCACCTCCAACACTCGCGTAGGGCACCCTGGCCCGATCACTGTTCAACAAAATGCCAGCTTGGCACCTTGACAGTGCCAAACTGTCCAGGGCCCAGGGCCTCCGATTACCTGGGAGAACCCCACAAGTGCCATTTGTCTGGTCCCCATTTGTGGAGACCAGTACCGAACAGTGCTCGCTCGAGGTGAAAGACAGATCCCACACCTCGGGAAAATCTGCATATTAAAGTGAGACTAGCTGTCTTGCTTTAATATGGGGATTTTCGAAGAAGTGATCCCGCCCACAATGGATAGGATTTACTTCACAACGTCTCAGGAGATTGCGCTAGACCTCGCAAAGTGTTGCGAGCCGGGTAGATCCCAGGAGCTGGGTCTCCCGGCTTCTATCGGCCATGCTGCGCTGCGGCAAGCTGCCTTTCGGGAGCAGCGTGGCCGTAAGCACAGTGGTTAGCACTGTTGCTTCACAGCTCCACGGTCCAAGGTTCGATTCCCGGCTTGGGTACTGTCTGCGCGGAGTCTGCACGTTCTCCTGTGTCTGCATGGATTTCCTCCGGGTGCTCCGGTTTCCTCCGTAGTCCAAGGATGTGCAGGTTAGGTGGATTGTCCAATCTAAATTGTCCTTAGTGTCCAAAAAGGTTAGGTGGGGTTACTGGGTTGCGGGGATGGGGTGGAGATGTGGGTTTAGGTGGGGTGCTCTTTCCAAGGCCCTGTACAATTGCAGCAACACATCCCTGCTTCTATACTCGAAACCTCTTGCAATGAAGGCCAACATACCATTAGCTTTCTTTACCGCCTGCTGCACCTGCATGTTTACCTTCAGTGAATGGTGCACAAGGACACCCAGGTCCCGCTGCACATCCCCCTCTCTCAATTTACAACCATTCCTGCTTTGCTTCCAAAATGAATAACCTCACACTTATCCAAATTATACTGCATCTGCCATTGGTTTGCCCACTCGCCCAACCTGTCCAGATCTTGTTGTAGGATCCCTGCATCCTCGTCACAATTCACCCTCCCACCTAATTTGGTATCATCTGCAAACTTTGAGATGTTACATTTTGTTCCCTCATCCAAATCATTTATATATATTGTGAATAGCTGGGGTCCCAGCACCGATCGCTGTGGTACCCCACTGGTTACTGACTGCCAATTTGAAAAGGACCCATTAATCCCTACTCTTTGTTTCCTCTCTGCCAACCAGTTTTCTATCCACCTCAATACATTTCCCCCAATCCCATGCGCTTTAATTTTGCACAATAATCTCTTATGTGGGACTTTGTCAAACGCCTTCTGAAAGTCCAAATATACCACATCGACTGGCTCCCCCTTGTCGACTGCACTGGTTACCTCTTCAAAGAATTCCAACAGATTTGTCAAGCATGATTTTCCCTTCATAAATTCATGCTGACTCTGATTGATCCTGCCACTGCTTTTTAAATGTTCCATTATAAAGTCCTTGATAATGGATTCAAGCATTTTCCTCACTACCGATGTTAGGCTTACTAATTCCCTGCTTTCTCTCTACCTCCATTTTTGAATATCGGAGTGACATGAGCTACCCTCCAATCTGCAGGGACAGTTCCAGAGTCTATAGAATCCCGGAAGATGACCACCAATGCATCCACTATTTTCAGAGCCACCTCCTTAAGCTCTCTGAGATGCAGATTCTCAGGCCCTGGGGATTTATCTACCTCCAATCCCATCAGTTTTCCCAGCACCATTTCTCTACTAATGTTGATCTCCCTTAGTTCTTCCCTCTCACTAAACCTTTCATTCTCCAACATTTCTGGGATCTGATTTGTGTCCTCATTTGTGAAGACAGAACCAAAGTATGTATTCAATTGCTCAGCCATTTCTTTGTCCCTTATTAGGCATTCCCCTATTTATGTCTGTAGTAGGCCTACATTTCTCTTTACCAATCTCTTTCTCTTCACATATCTGTAGAAACTCTTAGTGTTAGTCTTTATGTTCCCTGCAAGCTTCCTTTTGTACTGTACTTTCCCCTTCTTAATCAATCCCTTTGCCCTTCTTTGCTGAATTCTAAAGTGCTCCCAATCCTCAGACCTATTATCTTTCTTGGCCAATCTGTATGCTTCTTCCTTGTATCAGATACTATTTCTAATTTCCATTGTAAGCCATGGATTGGCCCTCTTACCCCCTTTGCTTTTGTGCCAAACAGGAATGAACAGTTGCTGTAGTTCCTCCATGCGTTCCTTGAATGTTTGCCATTATCTATCCACTGTCATCCCTTTAAGTAACTCTCCTCAATCTATCAAGGCCAACTCACGCCTCATATCCTCATAGTTCCCTTTATTAAGATTCAGCTCCCTAGTCTCCGAATCAACTACTTCACTCTCCATCTTGATAAAAAGTTCTATCATGTTTTGGTCGCTCATCCCCAAGGGGTCTCGTACAGCCAGATTGGCAATGATTCCCTTCTCATTACACAGTACCCAGTCTAAGATGGCCTGCTCTCTAGTTGGTTCCTCCACATATTGGTCAAGAAAACCATCCCGTGTACACTCCAGGAATTCCTCCTCTACGGTATTGGGCTAATTTGATTTGCCCAATCTATGTGAAGATTAAAATCACCCATGATCACCGATATTCCCTTATTAAATGCATCTCTAATTTCTTGTTTAATGCCATTCCCAACTTCATCATTGCAGTTTGGGGATCTATATATGACATCCATTAATGGTTTTTGTCCCTTGGTATTTCTCAACTCTCCCCATACAGATTCCACATTGTCAGAGCTAATATCCTTTCTCACTATTGTGTTAATTTCCTCTTTAACCAGCAGTGCCACACCACCACCTTTTCTTTTATGCCTGTCCTTCCTAAATACTGGTACATACATTATGTAAATACATAATGGTAGCATAGGCATTTACCAATAGCGGGTAACTTTAACCTAACCCGTTGAATGAGAAACAGGCTGGTTTTAGATTGCCCACCTGTCTTCACCACATCGAAAATTACTCTCCTACATTTTTACCCCGTTAAACAATGCCTTGATTGTAAAATTTTCATCCAAGTTTTCAAATCCCTGCATGATCTTGCCCTCCGTATCTCTAACTTTATCCAACGACAACCCACTGAAATATCAAAATTCCTCCAATTTTGGCCTATTAATCATCCCTGATTTTAATCTCTACATTACTAGCAGTCGTACAGACAAATTAGGATCAGGGGCCACTCAGCCCCTCGAGCCTGCCCCACCATTCAATAAGATGCTAAAGCAGATTGACAGGGTGGGTGTAGAGTGAATGTTTCCACTTGTTGGACATTCTAGAACAAGACGCCATAGTTTTAGGTTTAGCGGTGGCAGATTTAAAACAGAAATGAGGAGGAAGAAGGAGGTACAGGCTTGGAGGGCTGAAGGGCCATTCTTGTGCTGTATTGTTCTTTGTTCTTGAATTACTTTATTCAAAGGGTTGTGAATCTGTTGAAATGTCTACCCTAAAATGCAATGTACGCCAAAACACTAAACAAATTTATGGAGGAGATAGACAGATTTTAAATTAGGAGCAGGATGAAGAGTTATTGAGATGGAAATTGGTAGGGCCACACTTGGAATATTGCGCACAATTCTGGTCGTCACACTATCCAAAGGATGTGGAGGCTTTGCAGAGGTTTACCAGGATGTTGCCTGGTCTGGAGGGTGTTAGCTATGTGGAGAGGCTGAATGGACTCGGACTGTTTTCATTAGAGGGGTGACCTGATAGAGATTTACAAGATTACGAGGGACATGGATAGAGTGGATGGTCAGGCACTCTTTCCCAGGGTGGACGGGTCGGGTCAGTCACCAGGGGGCACAGATTTAAGGTCCGTGAGGCAAAGTTTAGAGGAGATGTGTGAGGCAGGTTTTTTATGCAGAGGGTAGTGAATGCCTGGAACGCGTTGCCAGGGGAGGTTGTGGAAGCAGATACATTAACAGCGTTCAAAAGGCATCTTGACAAACACATGGATATAGAGGGATACGGCAGAAGGAAGTGCTGAGGGTTTTTGGCAAAGGTAGGTATCATGACCGGTACAGGCTTGGAGGGCCTGTGCTATACTGCTCTTTGTTCTTGAATTACTTCATTCAAAGGGTTGTGAATCTGTTGAAATCTTTACCCCAAAATGCAATGGACACCAGAACACTAAACAAATTTATGGAGGAGATAGACAACATTTTTAATTAGAAGCAGGATGAAGAGTTATTGGGATAGCAGGCAGGAAAGTGGAGAGATGAGATCAGCCATGATCGTATTGAATGGTGGAGTAGGCTCGAGGGGCTGAATTGCCTAATCCTGCTCCTAGTTCGTATGTAATGTTCAAAGATCATGGCTGATCGGATTGTAACCTCAACTCCGCCATCAATCCGTTAGCTGCCAATAAACTAACCTCTGAAATTTCCTCCCTAAATCTCTCTGGTTCTCCTTTTTACTGGCAACTCCTGCACACCCATTGGCTATCAATATGAAAATGGCTTTTTCGAGACTAGGAAGCAAATTACCAGCCTACCTAGTGGACGTTGTCACATTGAGGTTTGAGTTAATTTTTTTTCATTCAGAGTAACAAATTCTTTTTTTCCCAATTAAGGGGCAATTTAGAGTGGCCAACCTGCCTACCCTGCATTTCTTTGGGTTGTGGGGTTAAGACCATGCAGACACGGGGAAAATTAGCAAACTCCACACGGACAGTGACCCGGAGCTGGGATCGAACCCAGGTCCTCAGCGCCGTGAGGCAGTATTGCTAACCACTGAGCCAACCCAGAGGTTTGAGTTAATTAGAGAGTCAGCATGGATTTGTAAAGGATATATTGTGCTTGAATTTTTTGATGAAGGAACAGAGAAGGTTGCTGAAGGAAGAGAAATGGATGTTGTCTGTACGGAATTTTTAAGAAGGCGTTTGACAAAGTGCCACAGAAAAGGCTAGTTAATGAAGTTGAGGTCGATGGAATAGGAGGATCAGTTCCAGCTTGGATAAAACATTGGCCTGAACACAAGACAAAGTGGCGCAAATGATTTGTTTTAGATTGGGGGATGGAAGGCAAGAATCATTTGCAATGACTTCGCTGCCTGCTCAAGCACCTTTACCTCTGATGCTCCCCAAAAGCATCTATTCTAGGCCCTGTCCTATTTCTCATCAACAGGCTGCCAAAGGCAGTGTTAGTTTTCACATGTATCCCATCCTCCACCTAAATTATCAGACTGCTGATTCAACTTTGTGACCAAATATGACACCAAGGCTTCATTCTGTACAATTGCCAGGGAGATGGGTGGACTCAAAGCTCGGAACAAAGTTTGTAGCAGGAAGTGAAAACAATGAATTGTCTTCCCAATATTTAATTGGAGGAAATTTCTGCTCATCCAGTACTGGATGTCAGATAAATAGCCTGATCTCATATTCATGCTATCACTAAGACTGCCTATTTTCACCTCCATAACACTGCCCGACTTCTGCCCGTCTCAGCGCAACTGCTGTTGAAACTCTTATTCATGCACTGCACTCCTGGCTGGTTCAATCCACTGCACCCTCATGGTCCCATTCTCACTCATCTGAGTCCAGGGATGCAGTGACAATCCTTGGTGAAATCCCTGCAGCCACCACACCCGGCGGCGCTGCCGGCAATGGAAAGCTCCTGGTTTCGGATTGGTTGGCATCTCTCAGTGGGTGTGATTCCACTGCTGGGGTCTTAAGTCATGAAGAATGCTCTACATTGGCCAGTTAAGTGCCTGCAAGACACAGAATTTGGACGGAACACCGCCATGGAAGCAACCTGGGCTTCTCACCATTTCTCCAACGCGTGAATCATAGAATTTATAGTGCAGAAAGAAGCTATTCGGCCCAAGTCTGCACCGGCTGTTGGAAAGAGCATCCTACTTAAGCCCACACCTCCACCCTAGCCCCGTAACCCCACCTAACATTTTTTGGACATTAAGATTAATTTAGCATGGCCAATCCACCTAACCTGCACATTTTGGACTGTGGGAGGAAACCGGATCACCCGGAGGAAACACACGCAGACGCGGGGAGAACGTGCAGACTCCGCAAAGAGAGTGACTCAAGCTGGGAATCGAACATGGGACCCTGCAGCTGTGATGCAACTGTGCTACCCACTGTGCTACCGCCGCCAAAGTGGGAGGGACCCGCACCACGAACAATTAAATTCCGCCTATAATTTGAAGCCTGGATCAATTCTTTACCAAAATTGACTGATCTACCCAACACCTAGTAAAAGGAAATAAACATATGCGGCAGTTCAATACACACCAGGGCTAGGAGGAAACGGACAACGATGAAGCTGTAATAATCATTGGTGAATGCAACAGCCACTCCAAACACAAACTGAGCTGTGCTTGTGAACCACAGTATAGATCGGCGTCCCACCCTACGGAGGTTAAAAAAAGAGATTAAGAATGACAAATTCAAGTATCTGAAATCTCAATGAAATATGTTACTGTACCTAAAACTGTGCAGATAAGTAAAATATTAGCTCACAACTAACATGAGACAAAGATGTTTCTTAGGAAGAGTTCCAAAGATTCAAATTAAGTGGTCAATGCAGTTTGAATCAGAACTATTTCTGCAGTAAACAGAATTGTACAACTGGAAATAATATTTAAAATATTCATACCTAAAAATACAATAGCAGTTTAATTTTAAAAAACAGGATTATCTAGTTTTTAGCATCGAGACCTATCGTGACAATTGGTTCTTTTTGAATCAAAGTGATTTGTTCGTCTAAAACCTACAATTAATGTTATCAATTTGGATACCTGGCAGGTTTGTTTCGCTATGTTGTTACTTTCAGCTGATCTGAGCAAGATGCCTATCTGCTGGGCAAAGAATTGGGAATTTCACCTTGTGAGACAGCTGTGAGCAGCATTGTTAAGTCACAGGAGGCGGAATCTTAACCATATTTTTTCAAATTGTCAGTTGCAATGAGAAACCAGGGAAATCCCGTTGGCACCAATGACGGGAAACCTCACCGCATGTTCAGCCTCTTTAACAATTTTTTTTTCTCCACGTGTATCACGCCGCGCTAATGGCGGCTTGTCTGGGAACATGCCCGTCCTGAGAAAACTGTAATCAGTGGGGCGCTCCTTTTAAACACTTCCCAGCAATTGTTCCAAGTCCAATCAGGGAGATGGCTGTCAGAATGACTGCACCACGTTTTACAGAGGGCGCTCTCAGCAAACCTCTCAATGTGGTTGAGCAGAAGCAGGAAACCGTCTACCCACAATTGGGTAGACGTCCAGCCAGCAAGGTGACCAGCCCCATCTGGGAGACTGTGGCCGTGATTGCCAGCACCAGCTCAATTCAAAAAAGTATGTGGCTACAGTGTCGTCAGAAGATTAATGACCTTCTTCGTGCATCCAGGGTAAGTCTGCCTCATGTTTCATTCAGCACCCCTTAACACAGCCCTCACACCTCCATGAGCGGCACGGTAGCACAGTGGTTAGCATTGTTGCTTCACAACTCCAGGGTCCCAGGTTCGATTCCTGGCTTTGGTCACTGTCTTTACGGAGTCTGCATGTTCTCCCCGTGTCCGCGTGGGTTTCCTTCGGGTGCTCCGGTTTCCTCCCACACGTACTACTGTTGTTAGGTGAATTGGACATTCTGAATTCTCCCTCTGTGTACCCGAACAGGCGGCAGAATGTGGCGACTAGGGACTTTTCACAGTAACTTCATTGCAGTGTTATTGTAAGCCTACTTGTGACAATAAAGATTTTTTTAAAAAAAAAATCTTACTCACACCCACCTCAGGTGTCACATCACTTATTATACGCCCCCTTGCTTCCACCGTATAATGCCCACAGTAGCCCCGGTGCCCTGAAATGACTGCAGCTAATCACCTGCCACTCATACCAGACTTCATCCCAATATGATGTGTTAAGACTCCTGCCTACACTCTTCCCAGCTACACTCAATCAGTGGACCAGCCCAACCATGCTCGCAGCCCTTGGACACCATGGATCCGAGGTAGACATCTTGGAGACCATCAATCTCACTGCAGTCGTTCTCCCCACATAAGGATCTTCAGGCCTCTTGTGAATGGAAAACACCCCTTGTCTGAGTCCCCCACTGCCAATGCAGCCTAGCATCTCATGGGACCTTACCCATGAACCTCACAGTCGTCCCCAGTGCTGACCCTGTGGATTCACCTGCTCCCATCCACTTTCCTGCTGCCCCTTCAGAAGGACAATCACTCAGAGGTGATATCGCCACAAGCCCAGCAAGGAGGACACTGGAAGCGCTGCCTCCATACCAGACACTAGACCCCTTTAAACCTGGAGGCTTCCAGCCACAAAAGGATGCTAAAGCCTGTGAGTGATCCCACTCTCTGAGGTGCCAATTCTGACCCTCACCCCACACCCGACTCCAGGTTGAACTTATTTGGATCCCCTGTGCTCTCTCTGCTGCCCCCTCTGTGACTGACACCCTGGAGGGAATGGTGATCTGAGCACTCACCTCCAACATCCCCTTCAGAGGAGGTGGGGTCGTCAGGTTCTCGCTTTTATACAGCCGTTGTAAACCATGGACCAATGAATATTCAGTAAGGGGGTAGACCCAGCGGTAAGGCTAGCGAATGATTTTATAATGTATCTAAGTGAGGTTCCTGGCTTTCTGTGGCAGGATTTTCATTCCGCCACTGGCGAGTGGCCTGGAAAATCCGAAAACACAATCTTGCCGGCAAGCATTACATTTCCCGATTCTCGGCATTTTTCTGCCCGCATCAACATATTTGCTGACGGCTAACGCGGGCTGAAAACACCACCCAAGGAGTCAGCTATTAATTTGGTTGTTGATTGTGTGTGGTTTGATGAAAAAAAGAGAGAAATGGAGGCATTTCATATGCAAAATAAATCATTCTTACATGTTTTTAAATGAGATCCAGAATTTAAGTGTCATGGGAATGTCACTTTAAGAAATGTTTGTCTGCTCAAGTGGCTGCAGTGATGTCAGAGTGTGGGTGGAGCAGAGCTCTGGTTCTGCTTTTTAGTTCCGCTTTGAGGAAAAGCTTGGGTGTGTCTGTGTTTTTTAGTTTTGTTTTAGTGTTGGAGCTGCAGCCAGCCAAATAAGGCGTAATTTTGATCTCTCTGCAATCTAAAGACTATCTCTAGATCATTTGGTGAATTCAGAGTGATAACTGCTCTCAGTAGAGAATTTAAACCTGATGTGCTTCTGTAAAAAGGGTTTTTGTCTTATGGATGTTAAAAGGAAAGTTTAAGGATTACTTAAGAGTGTTGTATTCTTTGGGGGTTGTATTTGAATTGATGGTTGCTAATATGTTCACTGTAGGTTTTAAAAAGGTTAACTGAGTTCATAGAATAAACATTGTTTTGCTTAAAAAAATACTTTTAGATTTCTGCTGTTTACCTGTAGAGTATGCTGTGTGCTCCCCATATCACAATCTAGTAAAAGTCATGGGTCAGGTGATCTCCATGATATACTTTGGAGTTCTCTAAACCCTGGCCCATAACACAAGGAAGTTGGTTGATGCTGGGATGTCAGACTAGAATGATGGACCTAATTTCTCAGCTCACTGACTAGAGTATTGCGCATTAATTGCATTATTAAATACAATATAAATCTTTCCTTTTATTATTCATAGCATATTTTATAAACTTGTGTAAATTGTATTGGGCAGCACGGTAGCACAGTGGTTAGCATTGTTGCTTCACAGCTCCAGGGTCCCAGGTTCAATTCCCGGCTTGGGTCACTGTCTGTGTGGCGTCTGCACATTCTCCGTGTCTCCGTGGGTTTCCTCCGGGTGCTCCGGTTTCCTCCCACAAATCCCGAAAGGTGAATTGGACATTCTGAATTCTCCCTCTGTGTACCCGAACAGGCACCAGAACGTGGCGACTAGGGGCTTTTCACAGTAACCTCATTGCAGTGTTAACGTAAGCCTACTTGTGACAATAAAGATCATAATAAATTTTTCAAGCCTGTTTGCCTCAAAACATACATGCCAATTGGTTTATCTGAGTCATATTCTCCTTCAGGTTTCCCTATTAGTTGATCTGCTAAATTGCCCCTGAAGTGTGGAGGTTAGATTACGGGGATAGGGTGGGGTGGACGAGGGAGCAGGCCAGGATGGAGTGCTCTTTTGGAGGGTGGGTGCAGACTCAATGGGCCGAGTGGCCTCTTTCTGCACTGTAGGGATTCTATAGATTTCTCTGCAGTATAGACAATGAACCCAGCAGCTGATTTATAAATGGTGCCTTCCGAGCAGCTACTGCTGTCAGCTGTTGTCTGTGGTACTCAAATGTCAATTTTCTCTCCAGCTGATTGAAGAGTGGAAATTTAAAGTCAGCGCTAAGAAGCAAAGTTTAAGTCAGAACAAAGAGCTAAGACTTGATTGTCGGAAGTAGATCAACAGCTCATAGGCATCCACTGACTAAAAGAGAAAGAAAATGCATTTGGGGACACAAAAGAAGCTTTGGCACTTTGGCCCTCATCTCATAAAAGAGTCCTGGGTTCCTGGTGTCATTTTGAGGGTCTGCTTTATTTGTCATTGCCCTATACTTGAGTCATCCCAATATTTTACTCATCAAATTGGTAAATGCACTGCAAATCTGGCACAAACAAATTTACAAGGTTTTCCTTTCCTTTTGCTATTTTATGACTCTTAAGACGAAAACATCACCTTTGGTTTGCAACTTGATATGCTTCTAGGCTTCCGAGATTGACTACCAGTAGGCTGTACAAGAATAACCGAAGAACAGCAAGTAATTTGAATTTTCCTTCTTAGGGTTTTTGCTAAGGAACTGTGCAAATCTCCACACTGTCACTTAGATTATGCATCTAGTACTGAATCAGATTCAGCATTATCAATCCAGTTTCCAATGAATGTTAAGCTCATTGCACAAATTCTCAGTTACATGGTGTTAGGAGAGTAGATGGTAACAAATCTGTTGCAAGCAGATCTCCAATGTGCGATATAGATTTAAAGGAGTCATGGGTGGTGAAAGAGAACTGGTTCAATCTAGTTGAAACGTCATGTGAACATGGTTTCAGATCAGATCCTCTGTCAATATACATAGCAGATACAAAGTCAACTCAGCCCAACTTTCCTGTTGTCAGTTGAGCATTTACTGGAGGTTTCTATAAAAAGTTTTTGGGAATTTCAATCCATACAACATACATGCAAAGAAAATAGATTGATTGGTTATTCATCTCACTGCTGTTTTTGAGACCGTTCTGCATGCACAATAATTTTCTACTGACAATCGTAAATGTGTGGAAATATTGGGCAGCACAGTAGCACAGTGGTTAGCTTTGTTGCTTCACAGCTCCAGGGTCCCAGGTTCGATTCCCGGCTTGGGTCACTGTCTGTGTGGAGTCTGCACGTTCTGCCTGTGCTGCGTGGGTTTCCTCCGGGTGCTCCGGTTTCAATCATAATTCATTGTTGTCAAGTGCTTTGGAATGTTTCTGAGGCATATTAAGGTGCTTATGAGTATAATGTTTTTCTTATTTCTTGTGGGAACTTAGGCCGGGATTCTCCCTTCTGGGGACTAAGTCCCCACGCCGGCGGGAAAACCGGCGCCAACCATTCCGGCATCAACAGCCCCAGAAAGTAAAGAATTCTCCAAACTTTCAGAGGCTAGGTTGACGCCGGAGGGGTTGGCGCCGCTCCAGCCAACGCTGACGGAACATGCAGCCCCCCTCCCCCCCCCCTCCGTGGACCGCCCCCGCATACTCACCTGCCAGGTCCCACCGTGCATGAGGTGAGTAATTCACGCCGGCGGGACTGGCAACAAAATGGACGGCCACTCAGCTCATCGGGGCCCAAAGAATCGCTGGGGGGCTGTCAACGTCCCCTGACCGGCATGGCAGGAATCCCGCCGCCACCCGGAAAACGGCGCCGGAGAAAGGGCGGGGCGGCGAATCCCGGCCTTAGTATCTGAATACAGCTGCATTTGACCTGGGATACTTTCACAATGAATAGAAGGGTATTTAATTGAATTTTCACAATAGAATCCCAACTTATTTTGAGCTAAATATTCAGAAGTTTTAAAAAGGTCAATTTTCCAAAAGCAGCACCGTTGCAGAGAATCAACATGTTGTATTGAACTGTGGAACTCTGCCTATGATTCCTCACAAAATGAGTTCCCTGTGGCGGGAAAACAATTAACAAAAATCATATTGTTTTATAACAGACAGAAAGTAAAATTAGGGGCTAAATGTCCTTGCTCACTCTCGTGTACAACCCTAGTCGTCAATTAGAGAAGAGCATTGGGAGAAGCCCGAGAGCAAGTTTCCAGTCCACCAACTCAGATGGGGAATGGGAATGATCCTCCTTGAAATAAATCACAAATAAAATGTCAGAAGTTAACAGAATTAGCAACAATAGAAAGAATTACCTGTCAGCAATATCCCCAAACACCACAGCCCCCAGTAGGACTCCAAACATAAAGATGGGCTGGATGAGTTTTGCTAGCCATTCCCTGTCACAGACCAGGTCCCACTCAGTCACAATGCTGTTTTCAATGTGGCTTTGATCATAGTTAAAACCATCAGTGCAGGAATAACGTGTCCTGTTGCCTTTAAAGTAATTCACCAGCTCAAAGCTCCCGTTTCTTTTGAAGCGACTACATTGCTCGGCTTCCCAGATCTCTCCATTTTCCATTTGAGCGATAATACTGCGTGATCCCGGAGTCCACAAGTTCCACAGATCTCCAGGGCCAGCTGTCGTATTTGAAACAAGGATTGTGGTCACATTTCCAGGTAACTTGCACACGAACTGTGGTGTTACAGCAAGAAATACTGAGGCCAAATAGTGGATTCCACATGCTATAGTTTGGAAATTAACCACAAAATATACAGAAGCTTGGAATCTGGAAAATACAAAGACATTCTGATTAGCAGCCAATGAAAGCAAAGTTGCACAGCATAATGTTCTTAGCAAAATCATTACTTCTTAAAATAAACAACTTGTTCTCATAAGATCAAAAGCTAGGAGTGAAAAGAAATTAAAAACTGGACAACAGGAATGAGTATTTTAAGAGGAAGTTGCCTTTAGTCTTCAAATGCTGCTGTGTCTGCTGATAAGTATTATTAAGTAATGTCCCTGAGCAAAACTTTTACTTTTTTCCCCCGATGAAAACAAAAGCCAATAAGTACAAGTGTAAAACATTTACCTTCCAAAGTGGCCAAGTTTGTCAAATAGCTTTTCCAGGGTCTGTGGTGCCATGGAGATCAGTGGTACTTGTTGCCCTGCCTTTTCAGAAAGAGTGAAAGTTTAAGAGGACTGAAGGTAATTGGAGATTTGGCATGAGGACAAAGTAGAAGATAAATGGGGTATGGAGCAGCTTGAACTCCTCCCACAACCCAGTGAAAAAAAACACACACAAATTGCATAAACCATACAGTTACTTTCTTTCACATTTTAAAGCATAACAATGGTTAAAATATTAACGTTACCGTCAGTGTACTGTCCCTAACAAACGTCTTACTCCTGCTTAAAGACACATCCATTCTCTTACCCGCGCCCCACCATCACCCGCCCACCCTCCAACAGATCCTGTTTTTCCCCAACCCAGATCAAAAATTGATAAAACGTTATCATTCAGCCACAGCTTTGGAATACTGAAATTACAGGTTTTTCTTTCATTTTCCAGAGCCTACTGAAATCTACAACAATTTCATTTGAAATATTTCACATCGAGCAGTTTTTGTTTCCCCCATCAGGTTTACTTACCCTACATTTTATCACCGGTACTTGAGGGTCCCGTCACATTTTGAACTTATGAACCTGATCTGAAAGCTGCATGACACAGTCATTGGAAAAAGTGTTACTTAACTTTTCATTGTTTTAGCACAGGGATGACAGCTCTGTTCCAACAGCAGCTTCTTGTTATATTTTAAAGCTGTTTATTATTCAATTGTGTGTTTGGTAACTTTGTAGAGGCTGCTGTGTGGTAACTTGTGTCCCCCAACGTTTCATAAACCAATGATTACAATTTATAAAACATTTTATTTTTTAAAAAAATTTATTTGACTTTTGAATTGACTCACAAATGACATTTAGGCCTCTGTAAATATTTGCATCAGGAGTCTAAAAGGGCACCATGTGATCTGTTCTTTTTACCCCAATAGAAGCAAAAATCATTTTGCTTCACACTGGAGACTACACACAGTTGTGCAATCTTCTGTTATCTTGTGGCACATGATAAAATAAAATATAAAAAAAGCAGCCTCCCTTTCCTGAACTTTTACAGACCTAACTGAAACGGATTAGAAACTGCTGCCTTTCTCAAGGGCAATTAGAGATGGGCAATAAATGCTGGCCTTGCCAGCAATGCTCACATCCAAGAACAAATGAACAAAAATCCCTGGTTTGAATTTCTGCAATTATTTCATTCTTCATTAAGGCTGCCTAATCTTTGGAATACTTGCACTTTTAAATACTCCGTGTAAATTGTGAAAAGAAAATATACTTCTCATCAGGAGAAATCACACATAGGAAAATCACAATTGTGTAACTGGTTGCTGAGATTCAAGTTCACTAGCAAGACATTCTGTAGACATAAAGGGCAAATATATCACCAAGAGGCTCCCAAGATAAAGGATCAACACTCTGCCTTGGTATGGATACCATATTCTACAGTTGTTTCAGACCTCATACAAATCTAACTCATCACCTAGTCCTCTATCCAGTCATGGATCCATTGTACAAGTCAATGCAGCAGTCCGCTCCAAACTGTGACACTCATCATGTGCATTTCCTTTCTCAAAAGGTAAAATATTTTTAAAGCTATATAGGAAAGTGTTCCATTTTGTGAAATGGATCACTTTTACATTTCTAAATCAGCTGTAAACCTCAGGGTCACCTATATAACAGGCTGACTCCAGATAGTTTCTATTTATTGTTCGGTTAAATGCCATTAATGTAGCGAATAAAGTTTTTTTTGACAAGAAAAATGATTTGCTCTTCAATATTTAAGGCATAAAATTTAGTCATCATGGTTTTCTCTCAAGTGTATATTTTGAATATTTTAACCTACTGAAGTCACATTTGCACTTTCTGGAAAATGCTTTACTAACAGAAACAAACCTACGGTTTCTAGCTCCTGAAAAGTAGCCAGTGATGAGGGGCTGCTTGCCCTGATCACACCAAAACTATTATTGAGCAACCTAGGTAAGGGGCCAAGGAGCAGACACAACAAAGATTAAATGAATAGGAGAAAAGAGGAGGTAAATCAAGAATTGATAATTATTAGAAATATGAAGGAAATATACTGTACAATGTTGAAGCTTGACAGGCACATCATTGTAAATGAAATACATTAAATGCTGATTGAGTATGCATTTTTCATACTTGCATTAATCTTCATATTTTTCTAAAAGATTCAAAATTGTGCAAAAATGTCTAGGTAGGGACAAATGGGTGCAAAATTCAGATAATACGTACAAGTTGAAGGTAAGAAAATGTTTTAATCTGTTGGTAACTTTTGTTTGCCCCGTCTCTTTTGTTTTATTCAAGCAGTTATGGAGTTTTGTTATTTCCTGCACCTGGCCTATTTGAAGAACATTGTTAAACACTAGCCTATTTTATCATATTCTATCCTTTTCTGATTTTCACAGTTAAGAATCTGGCATCAAAAGGATATATGTTGGATAATAAACAATTTGCTTCTAGAACTTACAAACAATGTTTCCTGTTTGAGCAACAGTGTCAAGAAACTCTGCCATTTTGAACTGCACTGTGTTCTGCTGATTGGATAGTTATACCACTGTTGCGGGCCTATTTTCTGCTAAGCACGGCTTACTGCATTTCCCACCAAATGAAAGTGAAGTAATCCAATTAGAAAGTTATTGCAAGAATCCACTTTAATTAACTTAACTAGAAATTACTTGGTTGACTTCAAGAGTTAAGGTCTGGCAATAGCAACATTAGAACACTGCAGAAAATGGTAGAGAAGCAATGGGAAAGCTGCATTTCACAAAGGCAGAAGTAGAAATGTCGACAAATGAGGCCATGCCAAAAGGGGTCTCCATATTTTCCACATCTATGCACGCAGAGACATGCAGGCAAGCATGTGAAGAATTATGAAGTGGTGAATGCTATTGCTAGGAATAAAGAAAACACTTTGATGTTTCTAGAGTTAATGATGTTACAATTGAACACAAAATAGAAAGGAAGACATCTGCAATTCAGGAAGAACTTGGCACCTCAAGAAGAGGGGTTTGATAACTTCTTCCTGGAAACTCAGGAGTTTGTGATACCAGCAGCTAGTTCATTGAGTCTGGTTAATGTTGCTAAAATAATTACTATTACATTGAAACTGTATGCTGAAGCAGTTTCTTAAAATATAATGGTGAAAACATAGTGGATCAACATTTCCAGTGTGAGAAAATTCTACTTCTAGATGTACCAGGATCATTGTGACTTGCCTGCATCAGTTCTGCTACAGAACTCACAGAAAGAACTATCACAACTACAAACCCTATAGCATTCAATACTAGCAGCAACCCAGAGAGGCTATACCATTACAATAGCCATATTATCACCACCTACATGACATAAGCACCCATGGTTCACTGTGGATATTGAACTGCACCAGGAGAAGCACCCTATTGGATCATGTGATGACATATAGATACAGTATGAGTCTCTATGTAGTGCAATTATCTATTGGACAAAACTGCTTGGCAGCTTACGATGTTAGAAGTAGGCAAAACAGACCTACAAACATGCAGTGGAGCAAACCATGCAGGAACTGCACACTGACATGCATATTGCCCTTTTGCTGACGGAAATTTAATTTATTATGGAACATAATATAAATGACCTTGTTGACAGTTTGCAATCTGAGCTCACTTGACTGTTTTAACAGCCTTAGTGAGGGATTGCAGACTACACTGATGCATGCTTTGATAACATCAGAGCTACAATGCAAATTGCTCTGATTGTAGCTGTTGCTGATACCAGGGAAACGCTCCGAAAAAATCTGTGCAACAGGTAACAAGACTTTGGGCTATACTTGCATACTGCTGTCCCGATGGGATCTTACAGAACTTAAAGATATTAATCACATTGATCTTTAACCGTTGTCAAGTTAGTTAAATGGGTGGCTCCCAAAATCTGCAGAACACATTTAAGATGAGAATCTTCTGGTTATTGTCTGTGGCTGAGACTACATTGAATGACCTCTGTGCAAAAGTTCCAATAGTATGAACTATAGGCACTAAACAACTAAACGTATCAGAACTATTACTCAGTGGCAATGTAGCCTCCACCACTCTAACGTATGATTCTTCCAAACTGATCTAGATAACAGTCCTTTCTCTGCTGGTAGTGCTTCAAATAGAGACACACAAAGATCACAGACACCAATTCATCCACATATTAAAGAGCAGTTCTAAGACATACAAAGTGTCACATTAGAATCTGCAAACACAATGGGCCTGATTTTCACTCTGTTAACGGAGTTAAAATCAGGCCTAATATTGTTTAAAACACTTCAATCATTAGTTTATGATATCTGTTACTCATGAACTGGATCCTTACATACTGATACAATTGTATCTTTTGAAACTTTAAGTCTATTAGTGTGAAAAAGGTAGATATATTGTAATTTTAAGCATAACATTTTTTCATATTATATCAGTTTTATTGCATTCAGATGGGTGACTTGACTGTGACCATGGAAAAGGGAGAGAGTGCTTTAAGCGAACAATGAACTATTAAAGTTTGAACTAGTCTCTCACCATGGTATCTCCCTGTCTCAGGATGTTCAAGGTCCTCTTCGTCCACTGCCGGAATACAGCCATTCTTCTTGTATGTCGAGATATATGCCCTTCTAGATTACAATGTTAAGCAAAATCCACATGGCATACTTTGTGTGGTGAATAATGTACAGTACCTCAAAACCAAAAGATCAGAATTTATTTCTGGAATAGCTTCTTTACATTTGCATACTTAATTATATTTATACTCAGTTCTACTTTCTGACAATTGAAAAGCGTTGGAAGATGTGTACGAAGATTGTAACTTTGGCTCCTCCAAAAACTATTAAAATGAACTAGGTGCAAAAGGTTATGTATGCATGTGCAATGTGTTGACACTATTTCACAGAACTGAAGGATTATGTTTGATTAAAAAGCACTTGCAGTTAACACATCACTGGATTGGTTGACTGCACCAATATCTGTGTGTGGCTACAATCAACCACTAACAGTACTATGTGAAATCCAACAATTGTATTAAACCTTTGGTGTATGGCCAACTGTTTCAATGCCAGCTTACCGTATCACAAAGGGCTGCAGTTGACAGTGCAATGTCATTGTAGTTTCCTCTACCTAACATGTTGTATCTTTATATTGTCACCACCTGAGCACTCGTGGCTCACTGTAGATACGGATGTGCACCAGAAAGGACATGTAAAGCATCCTATTGGCTTACAGATGTAAAAATGCCATACAGCAAGACAACCTGTTTAAAGCAATTGCCCAGTGGACTATGGGGGTGGCACGTGGCGCAGCGATTAGCACTGGGACTACGGCGCTGAGGACCCGGGTTCGAATCCCGGCCCTGGGTCACTGTCCGTGTGATGTTTGCACATTCTCCGTGTCTGCGTGGGTTTCACCCCCACAACCCAAAGATGTGCAGGTTAGGTGGATTGGCCGTACTAAATTACTCCTTAATTGGAGAAAAAATAATAATTGGGTATTCTAAAAAAAATTTTAAACCTTCCATTATTATATAAATGTGTAGAATATCACCATTCAGCTGAGTTATTAAAAAAGAATCAAGATCTTGTTTCAGCTCCTAACTGATGTGGTTCAATGTTGTCCTGATTAAGCTTCAATCTTTGAACACAATGCTTCTCCAATAAACAGAAGTATGTCATGGTCTGATGATGTACCCTTTGAACAGAATATTTCCGGATTAACCTTTCTTTTTTCCCATCTCAGTCTCAGACCTTCCTTATTCAGTTCCAGCAAAACAATTAAAAAATCTTAGCTGTCACGAGAGTTGTATATCTGATCGAAATTTTTGCAGATCTAGGATAATTTGTCTTTAAATACATACAATATGGAAGCCTTGTTATTCAATGGAAATATATCAATAATTGGTTCAACTGCTTTAATTTAGCAGCAGTAAACATTAAATGACATCTCAAACCTTTGTCAGAAAATGTTAGTAATATTATCATTGCGGCCCAAACTAGCACTTTCACATGGCAGTACCATTCCTGCGTGTTAACTTTTTAATCCACTCTCCTTGCAGTTATGGTGGGGTTCATTTTGTGCCTCTTTGTGTGAAGTGCCATTTTGTTTAAAAAGAGACCTCAAATTCACGACTCTTTGAATAAATCGAAAAGCGAATGAGACAAAAGGGTGTTTCTAAGTGTACAACTATCTCTTTTTAGAACATTTAGAAAATATGTGGGGACATTCAAGTAGAATGTTTTTCCTTTTTAAATCTTTTCCACAGATCAGGGAGGATTTTGACTTGGATAGATTTGATTTCTGTAGAATACTGCAAATCAAACTCATCTATTATCAAAATTCAGTATAAATCCAGTCACAACAACTGAGCTTGACCTCTTTATTAAAAATTGCAATACAGCAAAACTATTTTCCATATGCATATTCTACTGTGAGGCAATGTATTTGAAAATAAGGAGCTTCTTAAATCCACCAGGCAGAAGGTCTTGGTACCACCCAATAGATAATGAAGTCTCCTGGTCCTTAGTCCTGAAGAAGGTAAACAAACTTTCCACCTGTAATCAGATTAAAGAGAACCATTTCAAAATTCTTCACAGAAACCATTCTCCTCCTCTGCTTTCTGGCTGAATAAAATCCTGAGCATAATGGGAATTGCATGTGTGCAAAATTGAAATGAGGCTAATCATGTTCTACTTTCAGCTAAACTATTTACAGCTGCAACTGGATTGCTGTAAATCTACTGATGAAACTGTTGTCTGAGTTTGACTTACTCATTATATAAGACTGTACTTAAAAGTCATATAACGTGTTTCTAGAAATATTTTTTTTTGGCTGTTAAAAACATCCAGTGATGTGGTCTTCCTCAGTCTCAAACATGTCTGGCTGAAGTTCACAATAGACTTGCAACTTGTAAAAAACCTTTTTTTCTAATCAATGTGATCATTTTTCATATGTCTGCTCAAATGTTTTTGAAGAAAGCACAATGGTCACAGATAACCAATATTGTGCCACACATCACATTTCCTTTCAGGCAGCTACAGGAGTGCACTGATAAAAGACCAGGAACAGGTTACATGAGTACCCCCCCCCCCCCTTGCACTTATTCAAGGCTGATTTAGGCAGATTATTGATAGACAACACATTTGAGGGTTATGAAGGGCAGATGACAAAAGTGGATTTGAGACCACAACCAGATCAGCGATGACCTTATTGAATGGAAGAGTTAGTTCAAAGGGCTGAACGGCTTACTCCTGCTCCTGAAGCCTATGTTTCTCCCAGCAACCCATCTGCATGAACACAAAGTTCAAAATATGCCTTAGGGTATTTAATACTAAAAGATTCCATGACACTATTATGAAGAGCAAGGAAACTCTCTGGTGTCCAGGCCAGTATTCATTCCAATCATTATCACTAAACCAGATAATCTGGTCATTATCATATTGCTGTTTGTGGGAGCTCGCTGTGCACAATTTAGCTGCTGAATTTCCTACATTACAATAGCGATTACACTAAGTAGTACCTCATTGGCAGTAAAGCACTTTGGGATGTTGGGAGGTCATGAAAAGTACCGTACAAGTGCAATTCTTTCACCTTCTTATTTGCATTGTTGTTTAGTATATACAATATACTAGATGTAGTTAAATACACACAGCTCTGTGCTTACATTACTGCTAAAAATTGAAGTACTACATTCTTTGGTGTTTCATAAGTTGGTATTAGATGTGGAATCAAGTTTGGTGTATGAATTGCTAGAAGTCATTCACGACGTATTCAAAATAAATTGGTGTTATTGGATTATCATTATTTATTTTGCTTAAAATTGCTAACTGCTTTTTTCAGTTTCTTCCAAGGGCAAAATCTATCTGGACCGTTTTCAATTGTTTTAATTTTGTAATCTGATTATTGATTGCAAAATAAGAAAAAGGTTTGAAAAGCTATTTGTACGCATGGTTTGAAAATCAATCTCTGGTTGCGTTTTGTAATTGTTACATTTTAGCTGTTATGAAAACTACTAAATTGGCTCAGATTTCAAAATAGTGAAATTCTTACTTGAAAATCTATTTGTTTCCTAACATTAAAGAGATGTTCTATGATCTACTGCCTCTTTAAATGAGCCTTTAACATAGTAGCTACAAACGTATCATGCAACAATGCCTCTTCCTACTTTAGTCATTTTTTGTGTCAGAGTGTTATAACCTGCCTGCTTACCATTAGCTGGGGACTAATGGCAATCCCATAATCCTTTGGGAGTATGAGCTTCCCCAATGAGGGGGGCGGAGAAATCATTAGCAAATTCCTTGCATAAATAAAGCTGGCCAGTTTGGAACCGGCTAGAGGAGAGTGAGCAGCAAGGAAGTTGCTGCTGTTGTACATATATGTTATTGTAAATAAATGTTATTTCTTTCCATCCTTCAACTCGTGCTGAATTCTTCGTGACCCTCACAAAACTGGCAATGAGGGTTAAAGTGAATAGCTGTCTACACTGCTGAAGCCACCTCCCTGGATTTTTGTTGGATACAGGTAGGAAGTTGTTTTCTATTACACCATGCCTCTGTATGGACGTTTGGATGTTTTTGACACTGCGCTGGAAAGCTGGAACCAGTACGCACAACGGATGCGTTACTAATTCCGGGCAAACAACATCACCGAAAATGAGCGCCAGGTGGTCATATTGCTCACCGCCTGCGGCCCGCATACGTTTGGGGTGATCAGGTGCCTTACATACCCAGATGCGCCAGACACTGAAACGTTTGATGAACTTGTGAACTTAGTGGGGCAACATTTTAACCCAACCCCGTCCATAATAGTCCAGCGTTACCGGTTTAATACCGCTGAGAGGACCCCAGGAGAATCTCTTGCCGATTTTCAATCCAGGCTACGCAGGATTCCGGAGTACTGTGACTATGGTGAGACCTTGTCAGAAATGTTACGCGACCGTTGGCCGTCGGACATTCCTCCCCGAAGGGAGCCTTCTCCAGAACCAATGGATGAGGAGCCATGTCCGTGTCAGACTTATGGGCGCCGACACCGTCGCGGACGCCGGTCCTGGGGGCGCCAGAGATGCTGTCGTTCCGACAGAAACTGGGGCCAGCCCAGGGGCCGTACCTTCCATTTGGATGAACCTGCGGCGACTACTTCTGAGGATGTGGAGACGGAGGATGACTGCCTGCAGCTGCATTGTGTGGCAGCACCCCGTGTGGCCCCCATTAAGGTGACAGTACAGGTCAATGGTCACCTGCTTGAGATGGAGTTGGACACTGACGCAGCGGTCTCCGTGATCGCCCAGAGGACATTCGACTGCATCAAGCAGGGTATACAGACCCTTACATTAACCGACACACAGGCCAGGTTGGCCACCTATACGGGGGAACCATTGGAAATTACAGGAACTATGATGACCCCTGTTGTTTATGGACGTCAGGAGGGGTGTTTCCCACTTATCGTGGTGTGCGGCCACGGTTGGGACTGGTTGCGCCACTTGCGGCTGCAGTGGCAGCACGTCCTCCAAACAGTTTCTGGAGGGTTGACTGAGGTGCTAGGACGATACCCAGATGTATTCCAGCCCGGTTTGGGGAAAATAAAAGGGGCCGTAGCCCGTATCCAAATTGAACCAGGAGCCACGCCGTGCTATTTCCAGGCGCGCCCAGTGCCTTACGCCTTGCTCGAGAAGGTAGAAGGGGAGCGTGGATGCAGTGGGCGGAGGAGCAGCAGGCGGCTATCCAGCACTGCTTCAGGGAGATCAAAGCGGACCTGCTGGAGCCGATGAAGGCTTCTATCGACAAGCTGCTGGAGACCCAGACGGCCCGGGGGTGGCGATGCACGAGGTCTGACAAAAGATCTCTGACAACGAGGACGAGATCTTAGGCCTTGCGGTAAAGGTGGAGGAGCAAGAGGCACTCCACAAGAAATGGCAGGAACGGTTCGAGGAGCTGGAGAATCGGTTGAGGCGGAAGAATTTGCGGATCCTGGGCCTCCCGGAGGGGTCGGACGTGGGAGCCTATGTGGTCACCATCATAAACTCGCTGATGGGAGCGGGGTCCTTCCAGGGGCCCCTGGAGCTGGAAGGGGCCCATAGAGTGTTGGCGAGGAGGCCTAAGGCTAACACGCCGCCGCGGGCGGTGCTGGTGCGGTTTCATCGGTTCGCTAATCGGGAGTGCGTGCTCAGGTGGGCTAAGAAAGAGAGGAGCAGCAGGTGGGAGAACGCGGAGGTTCGAATGTATCAGGACTGGAGTGCAGAGGTGGCGAAGAAGAGGGCCGAGTACAACCGGGTGAAGGCGGTGCTGCACAGGAAGGGGGTGAAGTTTGGCATGCTGCAGCCGGCGCGACTGTGGGTCACCTACAAGGACCGGCACCATTATTTTGAGTCCCCGGAGGAAGCGCGGGCCTTTGTTCAGTCCGAGAAGCTGGACACAAACTGAGGGTCGGGATGGGTTGTCGGGGATTGCTGTTGGTGTGTTACATTTTGAGGGGGTTCTTTGCTCGTTTCTTTTTGGTTCGGTGTGGGTGGTTAGGGTCGGTTGGGCACTGTTTTGGTTGGGTCTGTCGGGTGGGCTCTTGGGGGGGTGTGTGTGTGTAAGTAAATGGAGTAGGGGTGGATGGCTGGAGTAGGGGTGGATGGCCGGTAGGGGGGATGGGCCCTTGCGGGGGATGGGCCCTTGCGGGGGAGGGGCCCTTGCGGGGAGGGTGGTGAGGGGACTGGGCCTGTAAAAGGAGCTGCGTCAAAGGTGGCGGGGCAGGTGGAAAGCGCAGGCTTTTTCCCGCGCTGAAGGGGGCGGGGAAGCGAGGGTTGTTTCCCGCGCTTGGGATGGAAGGGGGAGGCGGAGAGCCCGCTGATGGGTAATGGAGGAGGGCATGTCCCACAATGGGAGGAGTCGAAGGAGAGGCGGGAGTGGCCGGGGTCAGCTGACTTGTGGGAGTGCAATGGGGGGGGGGGAGCAAAGCAGCTAGGAGGGGTCCTAGCTGGGGGGGGGAACCGGGTTGCTGCTGGTATGGTCAAGGGGGAGCTGGAGCGAGTAGAAGAGGTTAGGAAGGGGGGTCTGCCGCCGGGGGGAACGGGCCAGGCGTGGGGTGCGGGCATGTAGCTGGCTGAGGAGGGGTTATGGCTAGTCGGCGGGGCGGGTAGCCCCCTGATCCGGCTGATAATCTGGAATGTAAGGGGACTGAACGGACCGGTCAAGCGGGCCTGGGTGTTCGTGCACCTGAAGGGGCAGAAGGTGGATGTGGTCATGCTCCAGGAGACACACCTGAAGGTGGCAGACCAGGTAAGATTGAGGAAGGGGTGGGAAGGTCAAGTGTTTCATTCGGGGCTGGATGCCAAAAATCGGGGGGTGGCGATCTTGGTGGGAAAGAGGGTGTCGTTCGAGGGGTCGAGCATTGTGACAGACAATGGCGGCAGGTATGTAATGATAAGTGGTAAGCTGCAAGGGGAGAGGGTGGTGCTGGTTAACGTGTACGCCCCGAACTGGAACGATGCGGGTTTTATGCGCCGCATGTTGGGTCGGATCCGGACTTGGAAGTGGGGGGCCTGATAATGGGGGGGGGGGGTTTAACACGGTGTTGGATCCAGCACTGGATCGCTCCAGGTCTAGGACGGGTAGGAAGCCGGCGGCGGCTAAAGTGCTGAGGGGGTTTATGGACCAGATGGGAGGGGTGGTCACTTGGAGATTTGCAAGGCCGGGGGCTAGGGAATTTTCATTCTTCTCGCATGTTCATAAGGCTTATTCCCGGATCGACTTTTTTTATTGAGTAGGGCGCTGATAGCGAGAGTAGAGGATACCGAGTACTCGGCGATAGCCTTTTTGGATCACGCCCCGCATTGGGTAGACCTGGAGCTGGGGGAGGAGAGGGACCAGCGCCCGTTGTGGCGCTTGGAGGTGGGGCTGTTGGTGGACGAGGCGAGTGAGTGAGTGGGTCCGAGGAAGCATAGAGATACCTGGAGGCCAACGATAACGGGGAGGTCTGAGTGGGGATGGTATGGGAGGCACTGAAGGAAGTGGTTAGGGGGTAGCTGATCTCCATTAGGGCCCACAAGGAGAGGAGAAAGCAGAGGGAGAGGGAGGGGCTGGTGGGGGAGATGGTGAGGGTAGACAGGAGGTATGCGGAGGTGCCTGAGGAAGGATTGTTGTGGGAGAGGCGTAGTGTCCAGGCCGAATTTGACCTGTTGACCACCAGGAAAAGCAGAGGCGCAGTGGAGGAAGGCCCAGGGGGCGATTTGAGTATGGGGAAAAGGCAAGTCGGATGCTGGCGCATCAGCTTCGGATGCGGGACGCAGCTAGGGAGATTGGGGGAGCTAAGGATAGGGGAGGGAGTGGGGTTGGCATCAATGGGGTCTTCAGGGACTTTTATGAGGAACTGTATCGGTCCGAGCCCCCACTGGTGGAGGGAGGGATGGGCCGCTTTCTGGACCAATTGAGGTTTCCGAAGGTGGAGGAGGGACTGGTGGTGGGATTGGGGGCCCCGATTGGGCTGGAGGAGCTGGCCAAAGGGATAGGGAGCATGCAGGTGGGGAAGGCACCGGGGCCGGATGGTATCCCGGTCGGATTCTACAAAACATATGTGGACCTGTTGCTAGTTAGGACCTTCAATGAGGCAAGGGGGGGGGGGGCTTTGCCCCCAACGATGTCCCGGGCACTGATCTCCTTGATCCTGAAGCGGGACAAGTATCCCCTGCAGTGTGGGTCTTACAGGCCGATTTTGTTGTTAAACGTAGATGCCAAGGTGCTGGCGAAGGTCTTAGCCACGAGAATTGAGGATTGTGATCCACGAAGACCAGACTGGGTTCGTGAAGGGGAGGCAGTTGAACGTGAATGTGCGGAGGCTCCTGCTCTTCGCACTAGCGATTGAACCCCTGGCACTGAGGGAGTCGAGGAACTGCAGGGGGTTGGTGCAGAGCATAGGGTGTCGCTCTATGCGGACGACTTGCTGCTATATGTGGCGGACCGGGGGGGGGGGGGGGGGGAGAAATGCCGGAGGTAATGAAGTTCCTCAAGGAGTTCGGGGATTTCTCAGGGTACAAGCTCAACATGGGGAAGAGCGAGTTGTTCGTGGTTCACCCAGGGGACCAGGAGAGGGGATTGGCGAGCTCCCACTAAAAAGGGCGGAGAGGAGCTTCAGGTATTTGGGGGTCCAGGAGCTGGCAGGCCCTGCATAGACTTAATTTCACGAGGCTAGTGGAGCAAATGGAGGAGTTCAAGAGGTGGGACGCGTTGCCGTTGTCCCTGGCGGGTCGGGTGCAGTCAGTTAAGATGACGGTGCTCCCAAGGTTTTTGTTCCTGTTCCAGTGCCTCCCCATTCTTATCCCGAAGGCCTTCTTTAGGCGGGTCAACAGGAGCATAACGGGGTTTGTGTGAGCGCGAGGGACTCAGAGGGTGAGAAGGGTGTTCCTGGAGCGGAGTAGGGATGGGGGGGGGCTGGCACTGTCCAACCTCTGTGGGTACTACTGGGCCACCAATGTGGCGATGGTGCGCAATTGGGTGATGGAGGGGGAAGGGGGCTGCATGGAAGAGGCTGGAGACGGCGTCTTGTGAGGGTACGAGTCTGGAGGCGCTGGCAACGGCGCCGCTGCCGCTCCCTCCAATGAGGTATACCACGAGCCCGGTAGTGGCGGCTACCCTCAATCTGGGGGTAGTGGAGGCGGCACAGGGGGGAAGTGGGGGCCTCGGTGTGGACCCCAATGCGGGGGAATCACCGGTTTCTCCCAGGGAGAATAGATGGAGGGTTTTCGGGATGGCACAGGGCAGGGATAAGAAGGTTGGGGGACCTGCTTGTGGATGGTAAGTTCGCGAGCCTGGGTGAGCTCGAGGAGAGGTATGGGCATCCCCCCGGGGAACACCTTTAGGCATTTACAGGTAAGGGCGTTTGCCAGGCAGCAAGTGGTGGAATTGCCGCGGCTGCTGCCACGCACAGTACAGGACAGGGTGCTCTCTGGGGGGTGGGTTGGAGAGGGGAAGATCTCGGCAACTTATCAGGTGGTGCAGGAGGAGGAGGAGGTCTCGGTGGTGGAGTTGAAAGGTAAGTGGGAGGAGGAGTTGGGAGAGGAAATAGAGTAGGGGATGTGGGCAGATGCCCTTGGGAGGGTGAACTCTTTCTCTTCGTGCACGAGGCTCAGCTTCATACAGTTTAAGGTGTTGCACAGGGCACACATGACTGGGACATGGATGAGCTGGTTCTTTGGGGGTGAGGACAGGTGTGTTAGGTGCTCAGGGAGCCCAGCACACCCATATGTTCTGGGCATGCCCAGCGCTGGAGGAATTTTGGAAGGGCGTAGCGAGGACGGTGTCAGGGGTGGTAGGATCCAGGGTCAAACCGGGCTGGGGGCTCGCAATATTTGGGGTTGCAGGGGAGCCGGGAGTGCAGGAGGCGAAAGAGGCCAATATTCTGGCCTTTGCATCCCTGGTAGCCCGGCGAAGGATTCTTGTTCAGTAGAAGGATGCGAGGCCCCCAAGCGTGGAATCCTGGATCAACAATATGGCGGGGTTTATTAAATTGGAGAGGGTGAAATTCACCTTAAGGGGATCGGTACAAGGGTTCTTCAGGCGGTGGCAACCGTTCTTGGACTTCCTGGCAGAACGGTAGACAATGGTCAGCAGCAGCAGCATCCCGGGGGGGGGGGGGGGGGGGGGGGGTCTATTTTATTTTTGTTTATTTACCCTGGGGGATCTGAGGGGGTGTATATATTTGCAATGTTTGCTTTGTGTTAATTCGGGGTGTTCATTTATTATTGATGTATAGGGAGGAGGGGGGCACGGGGGTTATTTTATTTTGTTCTGTATTTAATTCTATTGGGTTCCTTTTTCATTTTGTTGTTGATATTTTGTGAAAACCTCAATAAAAATTATTTTAAAAAAGAGAAAATGAACGGCATACGCCATATCCGCACCGCTCCATAACACCCGGCTTCAAATGGGTTGGCGGTGCGCGCAGTGCCGACATTCAAACGAGGCCTAAAGAAGCAGTCTTCCGGGTCGATGGACACGAGACTGACTCGTTTTTTGTTTTCATATCGGACAACCCCACATGCGGTCACTGGGGTAGCTCCCGCGGAACTCCTAATGGGCCAGAGACTTCGCACCCACTTTAGCATGGTTTTCCTGGACATTGGCACAAAAGTACGCCGCACACAAGAACGGCAGGGACATGGTTTTTCTCGGCATCGGCCGATTCGAGTTTACGCCCGGTGACCCAGTGTTCGTTCGGAATTTTGCTGGTGGTGCCCAGTGGGTTCCGTGGCCTAATCTTTCGCCAAACGGGCCCTATCTTTTACCAGGTGCAAGCATGTAGACCACGTTCGGTCCAGACCATCCCTTCCAAAGATTCCCCGGAGTTCATTTTTACAGCCAGAGACCAGACACAGTGGAAAATATTCCTCAAAATATTCCTCTGGTGTCGCACTCAAAGCCTGCGCAAGTCGTTACAGAACCACGTAGAGATAGAGACGCCGAGATGACGGAGGCAGTGGACTCCGAGATGGAGACACAGGACGCATCAGAGGGGGAATCCTCGGGCCCACGGGCTGTGGATGTACAACCGTTACGCCGTTCATCACAGAAGCGCCGCTCTCAGTCTCCTTACACGCTGCCCGATCGAGCACCTCGTGCAAATGGTGGCCGGCCTGCGGCAAAACGCGTCTGACGCCCTCCTTCTTCAGGGTCTTCGGTGTATTCCTTGGACTTTAGGGGGGGGGGGTTGTTATAACCTGCCTGCTTACCACTGGCTGGGGACTAATGGCAATCCCACAATCCTTTGGGAGTATGAGCTTCCCAATGAGGGTGGGGGGAGGGGGGAGAAATCATTAGCAGATTCCCTGCATGAATAAAGCTGGCCAGTTTGGAACTGGCTAGGAGAGTGAGCAGCAAGGGAGTTGCTGCTGCTGTTGTGTGTATATGTGTTATTGCCAATAAATGTTATTTCTTTCTATCCTTAAACTCGTCCTGGATTCTTCGTGGCCCTCACAAAACAGAGATTGACCAAAACATAATCAAGAAAATGTTTAAATTGTGCTTCTAATTGATTTAGTTGTTTTTTTTCCCATCAAAACATATAGTGCGAGAGAGGGGAAGATACAACTTGCATTTATATAGTATCTTTAATATAGACAAACATCTCAAGGGGCTTCTTAGCGGCATAATCTTAAAAATTGATGTCAACTCAAAAAAGGTCTGAGGAGGAGTATTCAATAACTTGGTTAAAGCAGTCGGGTTGGATGAGGGAGGCTTGGGGTGGGAAGGCCAAAATTCTACAACCTGAGGAAAATGAAAGCACGGCTTTCAACGGTGGAGATTAGAAGATGAATTAAAAACAAAAATTGGAATAGCAGACTTGGAAGGTTGATGAGCTGAAGGAGGTCATGATAGGATGAATGAAGGAGGTTATAAAGAAAAGGAACGGAATAGGCCATGGTATCTGACTAAAACAAGTGGAGTAATTTAGGATCTAACAAAAAGCAAAACAGAGGGCACAACATAATGGCCACACTGTGCCCAAAAAGCAGCTTACCGTGGCGCAGCGTGACGGAAAAAAGCCGACAGGCCCCGCTCCCGGGATCTACCCGGCTCGCAACATCTCGTTTGTGATGTAAATCCCACCCATTGTGAGCAGGATCACTTTTTAGCAAATCTGCATATTAAAGCAAGACAGCTAGTCTCACTTTATTGTGCAAATTCCCGAGTTATTCCAGGCTTGGGATCAATCTCTTTCGCTTCGGGTGAGCCTTGTTCAGTACTGGTCTCCAAAAATGGGGACCAGATGGAACAGCACTTGTGGGGGTCTTCTAGGATAGGCTGGCACCCAAATGGCACCAGCCATGCCAGGGTGCCAGCCTATCCTAGAAGACCCCCACGATGTTGTCATGGTGGCCAGGTTGGCAATATCAAAGTGTAAATTTGGCATTTTTTGTGTGGGTGTGATCAGGCCAGGGATGCCCTGCAGGGGTTGCTTCGGGGGCCTCGGAGATTCCTTGTTACGTTGAGGAGTTCCAGCGAGTGGAGCTCAGTGCTCAAAATGGGGCTATGTGCGGCCATGGCCGCATGTTCCCCACTAAGGCCCCTTATCAAATGTGAGTTGCGTTTTGTAGCCTTGTGTTTCTTGTTGCTGCAAGCGCTTGCTATGGGACATTGCCATTTAGTTAAATCGTGCCCAGAGTCCGTTCTGGGTGGGATTAGAGAGGTTGTCCCGGTGCTTCTAATGGCATTCTGTTTTTGGGCCTCAAATGGGGAATGCTCTGACGAGGATGCACTCAGTCGCATTTCCTGTACTGACCAGCTGAGGGACAGATTACATAAAGTAGGGTTGCATTCCCTGGAATTTAGAACGATAAGGGGTGATTTAATCAAATTTTCCAAGACACTAAGGGGAACCAATAGGATAGATTGTGAGATTAGATTGTGAGAGATTATTTCCACGAGCTGAGTCCAGAACTGGAGGAATATTTAAAAAAAATTAAATCCAGACCTATCAGGAGAAACATTAGTAAACGCTCTACATACAAAAGGTGGTAGGAGTATGAAATTCTCTTCCACAAATGGCAATTGATACTACATCAATTTAATGTTTTTAGATTGTTAGCCAAAAGTATCAAGGGATTTGGGACAAAATTGGGTATGTGGAGTTCAGTCACGGATCAGCTGATCTCTCTCTGAATAACAGGCTTGAGGCGCTAAATAGCTTATTCCAGTTATGTAACTACATTAGTGAGTTTCGCAGATCAATGCTCAAAAATCTGTTTGATCAGAATCTTACCTGTGTGCTAGTAGGTGGGCGAACCGTCGATTGATGTGATGCAGAGATAATTAATTAGAAAATATTTTAATAAAACAAAGTAAAATTAAAATAATAAAAAAATAGCAAAAGCAAGTGGACAGACAGAAAAGCATTTGATTTTTTATTGTATTTTAATATAATTAATAACTTTATTGCTGTCAGATTTTGGTTTGTTGCAGCAAGACAAACAAACTTTACATGTGAATCATAGAATTTACAGTGCAGAAGGAGGCCATTCGCCCAACGAGTCTGCACCAGCCCTGGGAAAGAGCACTCTGCCTGAGCCCATACCTACACCCTATCCCCACACCTACACTCTATCCCCGTAACCCCACCTAACTTTTTTTTTGGACACCAAGGGCAATTTAGCACAGCCAGTCCATCTAACCTGCACATCTTTGGACTGTGGAAGGAAGCCCGGACCTATACAAGAAATCCAGGTACAACCTCTGCAAAGCCATCTGGGATGCCAAGAGAGAATATCAGACCAAGCTAGTCACAGACAAGTGTTACAGACTTTTGTAGGTTGTGGCAAGGCCTAAACAACAGAACGGGCTACAAAGCGAAGCTGAGCAGTATCTCCGGCAGCAGCGCACCCCTCCCCGATGAACTCAATGCATTCTATGCTCGGTTCGAGCAGGAAACCATCGATCCGCTGTAGAGTGCTCCAGTAGCCCAAAACACATCCATACCCACCGTCACAACATCCAAAGTCAGATCGGCTTTCCTGAAAGTGAACCCTTGGAAGGCGACCGGTCTGGACGGGATCCCTGGTCGTGCACTCAGAGCCTGCGTGGACCAGCTGGCAGATGTGTTCGCGGACATTTTCAACCTGTCCCTACTCCGCTCTGAGGTTCCCACCTGCTTCAAGAAGACCACCATCCGGTGCCAAAGAAGAACCAGGCAAAGTGCCTCAATGACTACCGTCCGGTGGCCCTGACTTCAGTCGTAATGAAGTGCTTTGAGAGGTTGGTCATGAAGCGCATCAACTCCATACCCCCAGAACGCCTAGATCCACTGCAATTCACATACCGCCGTAACCGGTCCACAGCAGATGCCATCTCCCTGGCTCTATACTCATCCCTTGAGCACCGAGACACCAAGGACTCCTATTTATTGAGTACAGCTCCGCCTTCAACATCATCCCAGGCAAGCTCATAGCAAAGCTCCAAAACCTAGGACTTGGCTCCTCACTCTGCAACTGGATCCTCGACTTTCTGACCCACAGACCACAATCAGTAAGAATAAACAATACCACCTCCTCCACAATAGTCCTCAAGACCGGGGGTCGCACAAGGCTTACCCCCCTACTGTACTCCCTCTACACATGACTGCATTGCAAAACTTGGTTCCAACTCCATCTACAAGTTTGCTGCCGACACAAGCATATTGGGTTGGATCGCGAATAATGACGAGTCAGAATACAGGACGGAGATAGAGAACCTAGTGGAGTGGTGCAGCGACAACAACCTGCCTCTCCATGCCATCAAAACTATAGACTTCAGGAAGCAAAGTACTGTACACACCCTTGTCTGCATCAACGGAGCGGAGGTGGAGATGGTTTACAGCTTCAAACTCCTAGGAGTGCACATCACTAAAAATCTGTTCTTGGTCCACCCACGTCGACGCTACCACCAAGAAAGCACAGCAGCACCTATACTTCCTCAGGAAACTAAGGAAATTCGATATGTCCACCCTGACCCTTATCAATTTTTACAGATGCACCATAGAAAGCATCCTATCGGGCTGCATCACAGCCTGGTATGGCAACTGCTCGGCCCAGGACCGCAAGAAACTTCAGAGTCGTGAACACCGCCCAGTCCATCACACGAACCTGCCTCCCATCCATTGACTCCATCTACGCCTCCCACTGCCCGGGGAAAGCAGGCAGCATAATCAAAGATCCCTCCCACCCGGCTTACTCACACTTCCAACTTCTTCCATCGGGCAGGAGATACAGAAGTCTGAGAACACGCACGAACAGACTCAAACAGCTTCTTCCCCGCTGTTACCAGACTCCTAAACGACCCTCTTATGAACTGACCTGATTAATACTAAACCCCTGTATGCTTCACCCTTGTGTACCTGGTGTTGCCTTATTATGCATTCTCTTTTCTTTTCATGTACTTAATGATCTGTTTGAGCTGCTCGTAGAAAAATACTTTTCACTGTACCTCGGTACACGTGACAATAAACAAAGAAATCTAAAAATTGTTTAATATTTGGATATTATCTTATTCCGTTTTCAAAAAAACTGTACTCGGTTTTAACTTTCATAGTTCAACTATCCTCTAAGCAAAATATTTTTCTCTAACCTTCCTTTAATTCTTTATTATCTTCGGGCAGCACGGTGGCGCAGTGGTTAGCACGGTTGCCTCACGGCAGCGAGGTCCCAGGTTCAATCCAGGCTCTGGGTCACAGTGCGTGTGCAGTTTGCACATTCTCCCTGTGTTTGCGTGGGTTTCACCCCCACAGCCCAAAAAGATGTGCAGGGTAGGTGGATTGGCCACGCTAAATTGCCCCTTAATTGGAAAAAATGAATTGGCTACTCTAAATTTATTAAAATAATTTTTTTAAATTATCTTCAATTTGTACCCTCTTGGTATCTCACTCACCTGTGGAAAGATTTTTTTGTTACTTGCCATAATCTTGGACGCCTCTACCACATCACTTCTGAACATCGAGAAAAAGGCCTCAACATTCAGGTATACAATAATAACTGTCACCATTTATTTCTGGTAATATCCTAGTCCATCAATACTACATACTTTGCATTGGTTTTATATCCTTCCTAACAGCGTGCAAAAACATTGCATAAGGTTCTGTGCAAATTTATCATTACCTCCTTGGTTTTATATAAAGGCTGCAATATTTTCTTCGGTGCTTAACTTGTCCATACCTCCGACTTTGCCATGCCTTGTTTCCTTGAGTAGGGATCATTGAAAAATGAATGGTGGGCTTCTGCTATCAAGGAGTCTGCTAGTAGTGAGCTGCAAAAACAAAACTATGCTATGCAAAGCTAGGGTGGCACAGTGCTTGGCACTGCTGCCTCACAGCACCAGGAACCCGGGTTCAATTCCGGCCTTGGGTGACTGTGGAATTTGCACTTTCTCACAGTGTCTGTGTGGGTTTCCTCCGGTTTCCTCTCACAATCCAAAGATGTGCAGGTTAGGTGAATTGGCCATCCTAAATTGCCCCTTCGTGTGCAAAGGTTTAGGTGGGGTTATGGGGCTAGGGTGGAGGATTGGGTCTAGGTAGGGTGCTCTTTTGGAGACTCGATGGGTAGGATGGTCTCCTTCCACACTGTAGGGATTCTATTCTATTCTATAGAGGGGCTGGTGATGCAACATTAGAAAAGGCAGCCAGGTTTTTAAAGCATCGGGAGAAACAAGAAAATCAATGAAACTGAAGCCGTTTAGGCCTACACAGGTAAGCAACTGAGCAGATATTAAGGCCCCCAGAAATATGAAAGTGGTGCTGATCCTTCATCTTAGGCAGTCTCTTAAGGTCAAAATGAAGGAAATGCTTATGTGGGGGGAGAGAAAGAGTCCGAAATTAGGGACAGTAGGGGTAAAACAGTCAGTATTAAATCAAATGAGGAAATCAGGACTGTTTCTCCATTCTGTAAAGATCCTCCGGTTTAATCCTTGCCTGTTCCCATTTCCTCCTTTTAATTTCCGTTAACCTGCTCGCTACTGCCATTTTTTTGACCATGGATGGGTTAATGCCTTTAAGATCTAGCAGCTTATCTTAATTTGAAAAAGGAAACATAAGCAGGATGTGGTGTTTGGTCTGAAACCTCTTAATGGACCCAGGCGGTGGCCAACAAGCTGTTTGGTGCTGACCATTCTAGAATGTTCTACAGAGCTGGGAAGGTTTGATCTCGTTGCAGTTTAAACGTCCAGCAGATCAATATTGCTGGGGCTCTCTCCAGGTAAACGGATCGAGCCACCTGTTCCTCCCTATCCAGCCTGAGTGTTTAATACCCGAAGACAGAGCTAGAGGGAACTCTTTGGGTTTCTCTCCCTGAAAGCTTGACAGACTTCTGTAACATCTCCTGGAAGCTTCTTCTCTGATACTCTATTTTTCCTCAGTAAAGCTAGGAAACCAGTTAAGTTTAACCACAGGCTGAAGCGAGGGAGAAGGTGAGACCGAGAGTTTTAAGAATCAAACTGGTCTAAGGCTACTCTTTAGAGTGAAGTCCCAGGGTAATAAAAGAAGTGACTCCCCCAGAGGAAACCCTACAGGGTTTCAACTCCCTACCTGCTAGAAAATCCTTGTTAGCAATCCAATTGGTGATTTCAATCACTCCGTGTCCTGGGAGGACAGGCTGCCGCAGCGACCTCAATACCAGAAACAAGGACAGTCATCCTTTTTCATCTTGATCCCTATTGCTTTAACTCTATCTCTATCCCTCCCTCAGTGTGTGTCTATCTTGTGTGTTTTGCTAGTGGGTGGGACGGTCAAAGGGGGAGCAGTAGATTACCTGGCCGTTATTCTGTTATAATTATTGCATGTTTCAACTTGATTTCTATTATAAATAAAAAGTTGAAATCTGGTGCCTGTAAGTCATTGGAGCAGCCAAGGGCCAAAGATCTCAGAAATGTTATACAAATTATTGGTTAATTCACTTGTTACAGAACCACAGAATAATACTGCAGAGGAGGCCCTTCACCCATCGAGCCTGCACTGTGCATGAAAAACACCTGACTGGCCTACCTGATCCCACTCCAGACAGACAATGACCCAAGCCGCAAATTGAACCTGGAACCCGGTGCTGTGAAGCAACAGTGCTAACCACTGTGCTACTGTGCCACCCCATCAAGTCTGCACTGACACTCTGAAAGAACAATCTGCCTAGGCCCACTGCATAATCTCCATCCCATAACCCCACACATTGATCATAGCCAATCCACCTAACCTGAACATCTTTTGACTGTGGGAGGAAACTGGAGCACCTTAACCATGCATACACAGGGAGAACATACAAACTCCACAAAGACAAGAAGAATTGCCAGGTCCATGGTGCTGTGATGCTGTGTACGAACCAGTATGCTAACAGTTGAATATTGCTGAAAAGAAACATCTGTTGTTGAGGCTTCTGTCTTGCACTGATCAGTACAAATTCAAAGATGTCAAATTTCAAACTATCATGGTACAAATTGTTGTGATTGTTTAAAATTAGTCAGCTTAGCATGGTCCTGATGAGTGCAAGATGAAAAGCTTTTACAACTTGTCTCTCTAATCAGCAATACCTTAAACTTAGTTACCCAGCTTTTTTGCCACTCGAAAGTTTCTCCTTATTTAACCTTCTATTAAATCCCCCCTGAACTTGCTGTGAACCAACTCATATTTATATAAGCACCTAGAACATAACAAAATGTCCTAAGGAACTTCAACAGAGCATTATAAAACTAAATGTAGTCGATATTTGATCTAGCTTTTGATCATCTGACCTGACAAAGAATGAAAGTGAAGTAGAGGTTTGGTCCCTTGTTCCGCACTGTAACTAATCACCGTTTGTCGACATACCACTTGTCAATGTTCTCTGTTGATTATTCTTTTTATCTACTATGTATGTCCCTCGGCCGCAGAAAAATACTTTTCACTGTACTTCGGTACACGTGACAATAAATCAAATCAATCAATCAATCAGAAGCAGGGAGGTGTGGATAGGGTATTTAACTGTGAAGAATGAATCCAGCTTCCCATGTCGATGTAACTGAATTACAGAATCCCTGGTACCATCAGTGAATAATCTCTGCAACCTAAGCCTTTGGCATCCTGCCTAAAAGGTGCGCCCAGAATTAAGCACAGTAGTCCAGGTGGGGCTTAACCGTGTGGTATACAACGTAATACCCTTGCTTTTACACTCAATTCTTGTTTCAAGTCAAGTATCCTATATGCTTTTTTAGTCATCATGGTACAAGAGGCCATTTAGCCCATCAGGTCCATGGCTACTCTCCAAAGAATCAACCAGGTACCATTCCTCCGCTCTATCTCCATAGCCCTAAAAGTTTATTTCCTACCAGATTTCTTTTTCATATTTTTGATGGAGTTTGCTTGTTAGGCTGAGAGTTCCAGGTCATTGCCATTGGTGTGTAAAGCAGCAAAAAAGACTCCTGAACTAGCTCTTCTATCTTCAAAGATTTGTGCACATACACCTTAGCTTAGAATCATAGAATCCCCAATGTAGAACGAGGCCATTCAGGTTATCAAGTCTACACCGACCCTCTGAAAGAGCACCCTACCTAGGCCCACTCCCCGCTCTATCCCCGTAACCCCGGACATGAAGGGCAATTTAGCATGGCCAATCCACCTTATACCCCTATTACGGTTAAGTGGCCACTTAAGGGCCTTTTCATTCCCAGCCTCAATTTTTGGGTTGACACCAGTTGGAACAGGGTCCCAAACTGAAAATGTTAAAAAAACTTCATCTTGGGTTGGGTGCGCCTCAATCTGAAGGCCCCTTCAGATTTGGGGTCACCCCCCTCTGGGACCTCTGGCCAGCCAATCCCCTGGCCTAGCTCCCAACACCGAGATCACCCCCCCTTCCGGCCCCTCAGGGCATCTCCTACCCTGGACCTAGCTGAAGTGCTGTCCCAGTTATTAGGCTCAGGCAGTGCTGCAGTATTTCTTCTGGCCACTGCAGCACTGTGCCTGGAGAGCTGGCGGGATCCATTCAAGGGCAAGTGAAAGTCCCGCCTACTGCCAATCAACACTCAATTGAGCATAAAATGCCAGCGGGCCTGTTGGGTGCGGGAATGGGTTACACACCGACTCTCAGGATAAATTCAAGCTAAAGGAAGGATTTATAGCTCCAAGATGGCCAATGCTGGCCGAAGAGTTAAAGAATCAAATTTAATCTACTAGCTCTTGGTCCATACTTGACCACCTCAAGTATTATCCAAATGTTTATTTCGGATGCAGTGAGGATTTCTGCTGCTACCATCCTTTCAGGCAATTAGTTTCAGACCTCCATGGAGAGGAATAGAATAGGAAAAAGTAGAATACAAACTTCAGCCACATAGAGCACATAGGGGCAGCACGGTAGCCTTGTGGATAGCACAATTGCTTCACAGCTCCAGGGTCCCAGGTTCGATTCCGGCTTGGGTCACTGTCTGTGCGGAGTCTGCACATCCTCCCCGTGTGTGCGTGGGTTTCCTCCGGGTGCTCCGGTTTCCTCCCACAGTCCAAAGATGTGCAGGTTAGGTGGATTGGCCATGATAAATTGCCCTTAGTGTCCAAAATTGCCCTTAGTGTTGGGTGGGGTTACTGGGTTATGGGGATAGGGTGGCGGTGTTGACCTTGGGGCGGGTGCTCTTTCCAAGAGCCGGTGCAGTCTCGATGGGCCGAATGGCCTCCTTCTGCACTGTAAATTCTATGATCTATGATCAGAGCCACTGTCAGACCACACCTGAAGTACTGCAAGCAGTTGTGGACAATACAACTCGGCAGGATATATGGTCTTGGAGGAAGTGCAAAATGAAAGCTGTATTCTATAGGTTAAATTATGAGGCGAGATCACACAAAGTAGGGAATTCACAAGGTGTTGATTCAAAGTTTTCAAGATATTATGGGAAACAGACAAGGTAGATAGAGATAGGATAGATGCTTTTGCTGGTTAGGGAGTCTAGGAGCAATAACACAATGTAAAAGAGCCAGACCTTTCAAGAGTTAAATTAAGAAACATTTCTACTACAAAAATGGTAAAAATTTGGAACTTTCTTCTGTAAATGGCAACGGTTGCTAGGTTATTTATTGATGTTAAATGTGAGATTGCTAACATATTTGCTCACCAAAGGAATATGGGGTAAAAATGCACTATAGAACAATCATCTTTAGCTGCTTTATTAATAACCTTCCTTCCATTATAAGGTAGGAATTGGGGATGTTTGCTGATGATTCAGTACATTCAGCACCATTCCCAACTCCTCAGATACTTGAGCATATGTACGTTCATATGGACAGAGACAGAAACAAAAGGCAGTAAGGGGGAAAGTGTAAGGCAGAGAAGCCATAGTCAAAAATCAAAAAGGGCAACAGTACAAGGTACAGTGACTGAGGGGAGCTCAGTGAATAGGCCCAGTAATACGAAAAGGAATAAAACTGGAAGTAAAAACATAAATGGAAAGCGACGTGGCAGGTTGTTACATGAAGATATGGGTTCAACGACAAGGAAAATTAGGCGAAAAGTTAAGAGGAAATATAATTTAGGAGAGGTTACTGATCAAGGTGTTAAGATTCAAAACAGAGGTATAAAAGCCAACATAAGTGTACTTTAACTGAATGCTCGTAGTATTCGGAATAAGGTAAATGAATTGATGGCGCAAATCATCATGAATGACTAGGGTTTAGTGGCCATTACTGAAACACGGTTAATGGACGGTCACGACTGGGAGTTAAATATCCGAGGGTATCAAACTATACGGAAGGACAGAGTGGCTGGTAAGGGAGGTTGTGTAGCTCTGTTATTTACATCATCTGTTATTTAACATCATCTGTTATTTAAGGATGACATCCGGGCAATAGTAAGGGATGACATCGGTACTATGGCGGATAAGGTTGAATCCATTTGGGTGGAACTCAGGATTAGTAAGGCGAAAAAGTCACTGATAAGAGTGGTCTATAGGTGGGGCAGGCAATAAACAAAGAAATAACTGATGCACGTTGAAATGGTACAGCAGTTATCATGGGGGATTTTAATCTACATGTCGATTGGTTTAACCAGGTCGGTCAAGGCAGCCTTGAGGAGGGGTTCATAGAATGTATCCGCGATAGTTTCCTCGAACAGTATGTAATGGAACCTACGAGGGAACAAGCGGTCCTAGATCTGGTCCTGTGTAATGAGACAGGATTGATTCAGGATCTCATAGTTAGGGATCCTCTTGGAAGGAGCGATCACAATGTGGTGGAATTTAAAATACAGATGGAGGGTGAGAAGGCAAAAATCAAACATTAGTGTTTTGTGATTAAACAAAGGAGATTACAATGGCATGAGAGAAGAACTAGCTAAGGTAGACTGGGAGCAAAGACTTTATGGTGAAACAGTTGAGGAACAGTGGAGAACCTTCCAAGCGATTTTTCACAGTGCTCAGCAAATGTTTATACCAATAAAAAGGAAGGACGGTAGAAAGAGGGAAAATCGACCGTGGATATCATAAGGAAATAAGGGAGAGTATAAAATTTAAGGAAAAAGCATACAAAGTGGCAAAGTTTGTGGGAGACTAGAGGACTGGGAAATCTTTAGGGGGCAAAAGAAAGCTACTAAAAAAGCTATAAAGAAAAGTAAGATAGATTATGAGAGTAAACTTGCTCAGAATATAAAAACAGATAGTAAAAATTTCTACAAATATAATAAAACAACAGAGTGGCTAAGGTAAATATTGGTCCTTTAGAGGATGAGAAGGGAGATTTAATAATGGTGAGGTGAGGAAATGGCTGAGGAACTGAACAGGTTTTTTGGTTCAATCTTCACAGTGGAAGACACAAATAACATGCCAGTGACTATGACAGGTGAGGACCTTGAGATGATTTTTATCACTAAGGAGGTAGTGATGGGCAAGCTAATGGGGCTAAAGGTAGACAAGTCTCCTGGCCCTGATGGAATGCATCCCAGAGTGCTAAAAGAGATGGCTAAGGAAATTGCAAATGCACTAGTGATAATTTACCAAAATACACTAGACTCTGGGGTGGTCCCGGCGGATTGGAAATTAGCAAACGTGACACCACTGTTTAAAAAAAAGAGGGAGGCAGAAAGTGGACCAGTTAGCTTAACTTCGATAGTAGGGAAGATGCTGGAATCTATCATCAAGGAAGAAATAGCGAGGCATCTGGATGGAAATTGTGCATTGGCAGACGCAGCATGGGTTCATAAAGGGCAGGTCGTGCCTAACTAAATTAGTGGAATTTTTTGAGGACATTACCAGTGCGGTAGATAACGGGGAGCCAATGGATGTGGTATATCCAGAAAGTTTTTGACAAGGTGCCACACAAAAGGTTGCTGCATAAGATAATGCATGGCATTAAGGGTAAAGTGGTAGCATGGATAGAGGATTGGTTAAGAGAAAGCAAAGAGTGGGGATTAATGGGTGTTTCTCTGGTTGGCAATCAGTAGCTACTTGTGTCCCTCAGGGAATAGTGTTGGGCCCACAATTGTTCACAATTTACATAGATGATTTGGAGTTGGGGACCAAGTGCAATGTGTCCATGTTTGCAGACAACATAAAATGAGTGGTAAAGCAAAAAGTGCAGAGGATACCGGAAGTCTGCAGAGGGATTTGGATAGGTTAAGTGAATGGGCTAGGGTCTGGCAGATGGAATACAATGTTGACAAATGTGAGGTTATCCATTTTGGTAGGAATAACAGCAAAAGGGATTATTATTTAAATAATAAAATATTAAAACATGCTGCTGTTCAGAGACCTGGGTGTGCTAGTGCATGAGTCGCAAAAAGTTTACAGGTACAACAGGTGATTAAGAAGGCAAATGGAGTTTTGTCCTTCATTGCTAGAGGGGTGGAATTTAAGACTAGGGAGGATAGACTGCAATTGTATAAGGTGTTAGTGAGGCCACACCTGGAGTATTGTTTTCAGTTTTGGGCTCCTTATCTGAGAAAGGACATACTGGCGCTGGAGGGTGTGCAGAGGAGATTCACTAAATTAATCCCAGAGCTGAAGGGGTTGGATTACAAAGAGAGGTTGAGTAGACTGGGATTGTACTCATTGGAATTTAGAAGGATGCGGGGGGATCTTATAGAAACATATAAAATTATGAAGGGAATAGATAGATGCGAGCAGGTTGTTTCCACTGGCGGGTGAAAGTAGAACTAGGAGGCATAGCCTCAAAATAAGGAGAAGTGGATTTAGGACTGAGTTTAGGAGAAACCTTCACCCAAAGGATTGTGAATCTATGGAATTCCCTGCCCAGTGAAGCAGTTGAGGCTCCTTCATTAAATGTTTTTAAGATAAAGATAGATAGTTTGAAGAATAAAGGGATTAAGGGTTATGGTGTTCGGGCCGGAAAGTGGAGCTGAGTCCACAAAAGATCAGCCATGATCTCATTGAATGGCGGAGCAGGCTCGAGGGGCCAGGTGGCCTACTCCTGCTCCTAGTTCTTATATGCAGCTAGAGCTGAACATCATCCAGACTTGGGCTGGTACATAACATTGACACTACCAAATTGCCAGACAATGGCTATCTCAAACAAGAGAGAATTCAACCATCTCGCCATGACATGCAATGGTATTACCATCACTGAATCCCCCACTATCAATATCCTGGGGGGGGGGGGGGGGGGGGGGGGAATTACCATTGATCAGAAATTTAACTTGGCTAATCATATAAGTACTGCAGCTACAACAGCATATCAGGCGAATAACGCTCAGCCTCTCCATCTACTAGGCACAAGACAGAGGTGTGATGGAATTGTCCAACTTGCCTGGATGAGTGCAGTTCTAACAATACTCAAGAAGCTCTTTCATCCAGGACAGAGCAGCCTGATTGATTGACACACATCCATCATCTTAAACATTCACACCCGCCGCCACCTATGTACACTTGGAGCAGTATGTACCATATACAAGATGCACTGCAGCAACTTGTCAAGCCTTCTTCGATAGAACCTTCCAAACCCGTGGGCTCTACCAGCTGGAATGACAATGTAGCAGATGTTTGAGAATGCCATCTCCTGGAAAATTCCCTCCAAGCCACACAGCATCCTGAGCTGGAAATATATTGCAGTTAGGTCAAAATCCTGGAACTCCCACCCTAACAGCACTCTGCGTATACTTACACCACAACAGCAGTACAAGAAGATGGCTCTACTATCTTAAGGGCAATTAGAAATGGGCAACAAATGCTGGCCTTGCCAGTGACACCAATTACCTATGAAAGGATAAATACAAAATGACAGGTAAAAAGTGTCAGGTTTCTGATTAGCCATGGTACCAGTCCAAAGATGTGCAGGTTAGGTGGATTGGCCATGATAAATTGCCCTTAGTGTCCAAAATTGCCCTTAGTGTTGGGTGGGGTTGCTGGGTTGTGGGGATAGGGTGGAGGTGTTGACCTTGGGTAGGGTGCTCTTTCCAAGAGCCGGTGCAGACGCGATGGGCCGGGTGGCCTCCTTCTGCACTGTAAATTCTATGATAATCTATGATTAATCTAGGACAAAGGTTCGGCACAACATCGTGGGCCGAAGGGCCTGTTCTGTGCTGTATTTTTCTATGTTCTATGGGAAGATCGTGCTGGAACATCCACTGCGATCCGCATTGGTTTTACTGCCTAAAATAAGTCATTTTGGGGGATAATTCTGCCCAAAGAACCATTTATAGTACAGCAGTGGTTATTTGGCCTATTGTGTCTATGCCAACTCTCCAGAGTAATCCAGTCAATCCTACTCCCCACTCAATCTTCAAAGCCCTGCAAATGTATTTCCTTCAATGCCCATCCCATCCAATTTATTTTTTAAAGCACTTGACTTTTTTCCCACTTCTATCATCTTTGTGGGTGGCAAGTTGCAGGTCATTATCACACATGCGGGAAAAAAATTCTTCCTCCTTTGGTTCTTGACCCTTCCATCAATGTACTACTAAGCTGTACCAAACCTGCAACCATACTTTCTTGTTTTATCCAATCAGTGCATAACTGTACTAGACATTACACAGAATTAACAAGAACTAATTTGCACCAGGTAGAAAAGAGGTGACAGAGGAAGAAAGGTTGATTTGCAGGGAAAGGCATGACTCAGGATTTTTTTTAATGGCACTTCAGTTCCTGCTCCCGCCTAAATAAATGGGACAAATCCGCCCGAAGTATCCACATGTCTTCAAAGCTGACTTCTAACCTGCAGCATCTGTTTCAAATGTTTTCCCAGATAGCCAACATGTCTTCAGTGTTTTTAAACAGGAATACAATTAATTTCCAAAGGGGTTCCCTTGAATAGCCACATTATACCACATCTTTAGGATTTCCAGATCTTCTGCTTCATATAAAAGCACCGATCAGCATAATTCGGTCTTGGTGGTCTCATACCAAATCCCACTATATTGACTATTTAATCCCCAGCCATCAATTTTCTAATTTCTCACAAACTGCCACCATTTAATTTGGTCCACATTCTTTAAATGTTACTGAGTCGTGAATGTCACTTGCAAAGCATTTAATGCTCATTCACAGTTGCTTTAAACTCAAGTCTTGCTAGGCTATTTCAGAGTCAATCACATTGGTGTAGGACTGGAGTCAAATATCATCCAGGCCAGATGGCTTCTACTTTCCCAAAGGATATCAAAGAATCAATTGAGTTTTGCAACAAGCCGACGGATTTACATGATATTAAATGGCCAAATAAGCATAAGAGGATGAAGTCTATTCCAGATCGTATGAGAGATTTGTGGTCACTTATTAATTGACACCAGCTTTTTAACTATTACAATAAATATTAAAAATCAAATTCTCAAACTGCCATGGTGAGATTAGAACCCGATTTCTATGATGATTAGTTTAGGACTTCGAATTACTAATCAAGTAGCAATATCACTATTCTATCATACCTCTTTAAATACTTTGCTCTTCATTATCCATTCCATCTTTCCTTACCTCATACTTGATCCCCCACATTTCCACTCCTTCACTGAAATCTAAAAATGGACTCCAGGTTTATTCAGGATAAGACTTGGGTCTGAAGATGTACTCCGTATTTACTCAGGATTAGTACTACGGTCTGAAAATGTACTCCGTATTTACGCAGGATTAGTAAGAGGGCAGCACAGTGGCGCAGTGGCCTCACGGCGCTGAGGACCCTGGTTCGATCCTGGCCACAGGTCACTGTCCGCGTGGAGTTTGCATATTCTCCCCATGTCTACGTGGGTCTCACCCCACAATCCAAAAAGGTGTGCAGGGTAGGTGGATTGGCCATGCTAATTGTCCCTTAATTGGAAAAAAAAGAATTGGGTACTCTAAATTGGAAAAAAAAAGGATTAGTACTACGGTCTCAAAATGTACCCTGTATTTATTCAGGATTAGTACTGGGATCTGAAGATGTATTCAGTATTTACTCGGGATTAGTCCAAGAAGCATAAATGGTTAGGTTAGAACATTACAGCGCAGTACAGGCCCTTCGGCCCTCGATGTTGCGCAGACCTGTGAAACCACTCTAAAGCCCATCTACACTATTCCCTTATCGTCCATATGTCTATCCAATGACCATTTGAATGCCCTTAGTGTTGGCGAGTCAACTACTGTTGCAGGCAGGGCATTCCACGCCCTTACTACTCTCTGAGTAAAGAACCTACCTCTGACATCTGTCTTATATCTATCTCCCCTCAATTTAAAGCTATGTTCCCTCGTGCGAGAAATCACCATCCGGGGAAAAAGACTCTCACTGTCCACCCTATCCAATCCTCTGAACATCTTGTACGCCTCAATTAAGTCACCTCTTAACCTTCTCTCTAACGAAAACGGCCTCAAGTCCTTCAGCCTTTCCTCATAAGATCTTCCCTCCATACCAGGCAACATCCTGGTAAATCTCCTCTGCACCCTTTCCAATGCTTCCACATCCTTCCTATAATGCGGCGACCAGAATTGCACGCAATACTCCAAATGCGGCCGCACCAGAGTTTTGTACAGCTGCAACATGACCTCATGGCTCCGAAACTCAATTCCTCTACCAATAAAAGCTAACACACCGTACGCCTTCTTAACAACCCTCTCAACCTGGGTGGCAACTTTCAGGTATCTGTGTACATGGACACCGAGATCTCTCTGCTCATCCACACTGCCAAGAATCTTACCATTAGCCCAGTACTCTGTCTTCCTGTTATTCCTTCCAAAATGAATCACCTCACTTTTCTGCATTAAACTCCATTTGCCACCTCTCAGCCCAGCGCTGCAGCTTATCTATGTCCCTCTGTAACTTGTAACATCCTTCCGCACTGTCCACAACTCCACCAACTTTAGTGTCATCTGCAAATTTACTCACCCATCCTTCTACGCCCTCCTCCAGGTCATTCATAAAAATGACAAACAGCAGTGGCCCCAAAACAGATCCTTGTGGTACACCACTGGTAACTGGACTCCAGTCTGAACATTTCCCATCAACCACCACTCTTTGTCTTCTTCCAGCTAGCCAATTTCTGATCCAAACTGCTAAATCACCCGGAATCCCATGCCTCCTTATTTTCTGTAGTAGCCTACCATGGGGAACCTTATCAAACGCTTTACTGAAATCCATATACACCACATCAACTGCTCTACCCTCATCTACCTGTTCAGTCACCTTCTCAAAGAACTCAATAAGGTTTGTGAGGCACGACCTACCCTTCACAAAACCGTGTTGACTATCTCTAATCAAATTATTCCTTTCCAGATGATTATACATCCTATCTCTTATCAACCTTTCCAAGATTTTGCCCACAACAGAAGTAAGGCTCACTTTAAGTCTAAAGTCTATAGTTACCTGGGTTGTCTCTAATCCCCTTCTTGAACAAGGGGACAACATTTGCTATCCTCCAGTCTTCTGGCACTATTCCTGTAGACAAAGATGACTTAAAGATCAAAGCCAAAGGGTCAGCAATCTTCTCCCGAGCTTCCCAGAGAATCCAAGGATAAATCCCATCCAGCCCAGGGGACCGATCTATTTTCACACTTTCCAGAATTGCTAACACCTCCTCCTTATGAACCTCAAGCTCTTCTAGTCTAGTAGCCTGAATCTCAGTATTCTCCTCGACAACATTGTCTTTTTCCTGTGTGAATATTCATTTAGCACCTCTCCTATCTCCACGGACTCCAAGCAGAACTTCCCACTACTGTCCTTGACTGGCCCTACTCTTACCCTAGTCATTTGTTTATTCCTGATATATCTATAGAAAGCTTTAGGGTTATCCTTGATCCTACCTGCCAAAGACTTCTCATGTCCCCTCCTGGCTCTTCTTAGCTCTCTCTTTAGGTCCTTCCTAGCTAACTTGTAACTCTCAAGCGCCTTAACTGAACCTTCATGTCTCTTTACATAAGCCTCCTTCTTCTTCTTCTTGACAAGTGTTTTTATAAAAAATATATATTTTATTAAAGTTTTTCGATCAAACAAAAAACATAAATTTCCCATTTTACAACTTTGTAATAATATATACATTGATCGTCTTTGAAATAAATAATATGCTAACCAACGGCAACTGCCAACAACAAAATAAGAAACAACAGAAATAGTAACTAAAATAGTAACTTTGTAACATCTAATATAAATAACTAATATATAAACACACACATAAAAACCCCCACGGACCCAAATGGGTCCCCCTCCCCCCCCCCCCCCCCAACCCTCCCCCCTGGGTTGCTGCTGCTACCTTTCCTATTTTCCCTTATCGCTCTGCGAGATAGTCGAACGGTTGCCACCGCCTGGTGAACCCTTGAGCCGAACCTCTTAGTGCGTACTTTATCCGCTCCAATTTTATGAACCCTGCCATGTCGTTTATCCAGGCCTCCACGCCCGGGGGTTTAGCTTCTTTCCACTGAGTAGAATCCTTCACCAGGCTACTAGGGACGCAAAGGCCAAAACATCGGCCTCTCTCGCCTCCTGCACTCCCGGCTCATCTGCAACCCCAAATATAGCCAACCCCAGCCTGGTTCGACCCGGACCCCCACCACCTTTGAAATCACTTTTGCCACACCCACCCAGAACCCATGCAATACCGGACATGACCAAAACATGTGGGTGTGGTTCACCGGGCTTCCCGCGCATCTCCCGCACCTGTCCTCCACTCCAAAAAATCTACTCAGCCTTGCTCCAGTCATATGCGCCCTGTGTAGAACCTTGAATTGTATCAGGCTGAGCCTGGCACACGAGGACGAAGAGTTTACCCTACTTAGGGCATCTGCCCACAGCCCCATCTCAATCTCTTGCCCCAGCTCCTCCTCCCATTTTCCCTTCAGCTCCTCTACCATCGTCTCCCCCTCGTCTCTCATTTCCCTATATATATCTGACACCCTGCCATCACCCACCCATGCCCCCGAAATCACTCTGTCCTGGATCTCTTGCACCGGGAGCTGCGGAAATTCCCTCACCTTTTGCCTCACAAATGCCCTCACTTGCATATAGCGAAATGCATTCCCGGGTGGCAACCCATATTTTTCTGTCAGTGCTCCCATACTCACGAACGTCCCGTCTAAGAACAAGTCCTTCAATTTCGCAATTCCTGCTCGCTGCCAAGATTTAAATCCCCCATCTATCCTTCCCGGGACGAACCTATGGTTGTTCCTTATCGGGGACCACACTGAGGCACCCGTCACTCCCTTATGTCGTCTCCACTGCCCCAAATTTTCAGAGTTGCCACCACCACTGGGTTTGTGGTGTATTTTTTCGGGGAGAACGGTAACGGCGCCGTCGCCAGTGCTTTTAGGCTAGTTCCCCTACAGGACGCCATCTCCAGTCTTTTCCACGCCGCTCCTTCCCCTTCCCTCATCCACTTACATATCATTGACACGTTGGCGGCCCAATAATAATCACTTAGACTCGGCAGTGCCAGTCCCCCTCTGTCCCTACTGCGCTGCAGGAACCCCCTCTTTACTCTTGGGGTCTTTCCAGCCCACACAAAGCTCATAATACTCTTGTCCATCTTCTTAAAAAAGGCCTTTGTAATCAGTACAGGGAGGCACTGGAACACAAAAAGAAACCTCAGAAGGACCACCATTTTAACCGCCTGCACCCTGCCCGCCAATGACAGGGGCGCCATGTCCCACCTCCTAAAGTCCTCTTCCATCTGCTCTACCAGTTGTGCCAAGTTAAGCTTATGCAAGGTTCCCCAGTTCCTGGCCACCTGGATCCCTAAATACCGGAAATCTCTTGTTACCCTCCTCAACGGTAAATCGTCTATTCCCCTGCCCTGTTCCCCGGGGTGCATCACAAACAGTTCACTCTTCCCCATATTCAATTTATATCCTGAAAATTCTCCAAACTCCCTGAGTGTCTGCATTATCTTAGACATCCCCTCCACTGGGTCCGCGACATACAACAACAAATCATCCGCGTATAATTACACCCGATGCTCTTCTCCTCCTCTAAGTACCCCCCTCCACTTCCTAGAGCCCCTCAGCGCTATGGCCAGTGGCTCAATTGCCAACGCAAACAGTAACGGGGACAGGGGACATCCCGGTCTTGTACCCCTATATAGTCGGAAGTGGTCAGTTCGTTGCCTATTTGTAATCACACTTGCCACCGGGGCCCTGTACAGGAGCTGAACCCATCTAATGAACCCCTCTCCAAATCCAAATCTCCTCAGTACTTCCCACAGGTAGTCCCACTCCACTCTATCAAATGCTTTCTCTGCATCCATCGCCACCACTATCTCCGCCTCCCCCTCCGGTGGGGGCATCATCATCACCCCCAGCAGCCTCCGTTAGCATTCAATTGCCTCCCTTTAACAAACCCCGTTTGATCATCATGCACCACCCCAGGGACACAGTCCTCTATCCTCATCGCCATCACCTTGGCCAAAAGCTTGGCATCTACGTTCAAGAGGGAAATAGGCCTGTATGACCCGCACTGCAGCGGGTCTTTGTCTCTTTTCAGGATCAGCGATATCGTCGCCTCCGACATTGTCGGGGGTAATGTCCCCCTTTCCCTAGCCTCATTAAAGGTTCTCGTCAGAAGTGGGGCCAGCAGGTCCACTTATTTCCTATAGAACTCCACCGGGAACCCATCCGGTCCCGGGGCCTTCCCTGCCTGCATGTTCCCAATTCCTTTTACCACCTCCTCCACCTCAATCTGCGCTCCCAGTCCTGTCATCTCCTGTTCCTCAACCTTCGGGAACTCCAGCTGGTCTAGGAAACGCATCATTCCCTCTTTCCCTTCCGGGGGTTGAGCCTTATATAGCCTCTCGTAAAATACCTTAAACACCCCGTTCACCCTCTCCACTCCCTGTTCCATCTTACCCTCCTCGTCTCTAAGCCCTCCGATCTCTCTCGCCGCCCCCCTCTTCCTAAGTTGTTGGGCCAGCAGCCGGCTCGCCTTCTCTCCATATTCATACGGCACTCCCTGTGCCTTCCTCCATTGTGCCTCCGCCTTACCCGTGGTCAACAAGTCAAAGTCCGTGTGCAATCTCCGTCTTTCCCTGTATAGCCCTTCATCTGGAGCCTCCGCATATTGCCTATCCACCCTCAAAATCTCCCCCAACAATCTCTCCCTTTCTTTACCCTCTTGTTTCCTCTTATAGGCCCTTATGGAGATCAGCTCCCCTCTAACCACCGCCTTCAGCGCCTCCCAGACCACTCCCACCTGGACCTCTCCGTCTTCATTAATCTCTAGGTACCTTTCAATACATCCCCTCACCCTTACACATACCCCCTCGTCCGCCAACAGTCCCAAATCTAATCTCCAGAGTGGGCGCTGCTCCTTTTCCTCTCCTACTTCCAGATCTACCCAATGTGGGGCATGATCTGAAATGGCTATAGCCGAATACTCCGTTCCTGTCACCTTCGGGATCAGCGCCCTTCCCAGGACAAAGAAGTCTATCCGGGAGTACACTTTGTGGACATGGGAGAAGAAGGAAAACTCCTTCTTTACTCCTTGGCCTAGTAAATCCCCAGGGATTCACTCCTCCCATCTGCTCCATAAAGCCCTTAAGCACCTTGGCCGCTGCCGGCCTCCTCCCGGTCCTGGATCTGGACCGGTCCAGCCCTGGGTCCAGCACCGTGTTGAAGTCTCCATTACCAACTTTCCCATCTCCAGGTCCGGGATGCGCCCCAACATACGCTTCATAAAGTTTGCGTCATTCCAGTTCAGGGCATATACATTCACCAGCACCACCACCTCACCTTGCAATCTGCCACTCACCATCACAAATCTACCCCCACTGTCCGCCACTATGGTCTTCGCCTCAAACAATACCCGTTTCCCCACCAGTATTGCCACCCCTCTATTTTTCGCATCCAAGCCCGAGTGGAATACCTGTCCCACCCATCCTTTTCTTAATCTGACCTGATCCGCCAGTTTCAGGTGCGTCTCCTGAAGCATGACCACGTCTGCCTTTAGCTTCTTTAGGTGCGCAAGTACCCTTGCCCTCTTAATCGGCCCATTCAACCCTCTCACGTTCCACGTGATCAACCGGGTTGGGGGGCTCTTTACCCCCCCCCTCGTTGACTAGCCATCCCATTTTTAGACCAGCTCCTCACCCGGTTCCCACGCACCCGCTTATCCCCCCGACGGCGCCCTCCCGTCCCGACCATCCCATCCCCTAACAGCTGCCCCTTCTCCTTAGCAGCAGCAACCCAGTTCCCCACCCCCCCGCTAGATCCCTCTCTAGCTTAGTTGCTCCCCCCATATTGCTTCCGGAAGTCAGCAAACTCTGGCTGACCTCGGCTTCCCCCGTTTATCCTTAGCCTCCCATCATGTGAGGCCCCCTCCTTCCTGCGCCCCGCCCCCTTTACCCGCCACAATTTCCATAGCGCGGGAACAAAGCCCACGCTTCCCTCTCGGCTCCGCCCGATGGCGCAGCTCCCTCTCTCCTACCCCTCCCCTCCCCACCGGCACCCACATTTCTTCGTGTCCACCCCCTTCGAGGGGAAAGAAAATTTTCCCCCCATCTGATTCACAGTCCCTTGCCACCACCTCACTACTTCATTTCAAACACTCTTTCTCCAATCTAGTCCAACTTCTCCTCTTCAATAAATGTCCACGCCCCTTCTGCCATCTCGAAGTAGTGGTGTTTACCCTGGTGTGTAACCCACAGTCTTGCCGGCTGCAACATTCCGAACTTCACTTTCCTCTTGTGGAGCACCGCCTTGGCCCGATTGAAACTCGCCCTCCTCCTCGCCACCTCCGCACTCCAATCCTGATACACGCGGATCACCGCGTTCTCCCACCTGCTGCTCAGTGTCTTTTTCGCCCATCTCAGGACCATCTCCCTGTCCTTGTAGCGGTGGAACCTCACCACTATTGCTTGAGGTATTTCTCCTGCCTTTGGTCTTCTCACGAGGACTCGATACGCTCCCTCCACTTCCAGGGGGCCCGTCGTGGCCTCAGCTCCCATTAAGGTATGGAGCATCGTGCTCACATACGCCCCAACACCCGCTCCCTCTGCCCCTTCGGGAAGACCCAAGATTCTTACGTTCTTCCTCCTCGAGCTATTTTCCAGGGCTTCCAGTCTCTCCATACACCTCTTATGCAGTACCTCGTGCTTCACCGTCTTCACCACCAAGCCCTGTATCTCGTCCTTATTTTCGGCAGCTTTTGCCTTCACTCCACGGAGCTCCATCTCTTGGGTCTTCTGCGCCTCCTTTAACCCCTCAATCGCCAGCACCTCCTTCTTGAGCTCCTCCACACATCGCCGGAGGAACTCCTGCTGTTCCAGGCCCCATACCAACTGGCCTCCCTCCGCCGCCATCTTGCTTCTCACTTCCCTTCTTTGCCGCTGCTCCAGAGGATCCTCCGCAATCTGGCCACTATTATCTCTCCTGTCCATTCACATCCGCGGGGACTCCCATCTATGTCACCTCAGTGGGTTTAGCCTTCGAAAATTGCCGTTGGGGCTCCCGATAAGAGCCCAAAAGTCCGTTAAAACGGGAGGTGCCGAAACGTGCGACTTAGCTGGTCATCGCCGCACCCGGAAGTCCTGACAAGTGTATTGACTGCTTTAGTAAACCACGGTTCCCTTGCTCGACCACTTCCTCCCTGCCTGACAGGGACATACTTATCAAGGACACGCAGTCGCTGTTCCTTGAACAAGCTCCACGTTTCCATTGTGCCCATCCCCTGCAGTTTTCCTCTCCATCCGATGCATCCCAAGTCTTGCCTCATCGCATCATAATTGCCTTTCCCCCAGATATAACTCTTGCCCTGCGGTACATACCTATCCCTTTCCATCACTAAAGTAAACGTAATCGAATTGTGGTCACTATCACCAAAGTGCTCACCTACCTCTAAATCTAACACCTGTCCTGGTTCATTACCCAGTACCAAATCCAATATGGCCTCGCCTCTCATTGGCCTATCTACATACTGTGTCAGGAAACCCTCCTGCACACATTGGACAAAAACGGACCCATCTAAAGTACTCAAACTGTAGCGTTTCCAGTCAATATTTGGAACGTTAAAGTCCCCCATAACAACTACCCTGTTACTTTCGCTCCTATCCAGAATCATCTTTGCAATCCTTTCCTCTACATCTCTGGAACTTTTCGGAGGCCTATAGAAAACTCACAACGGGGTGACCTCTCCTTTCCTGTTTCTAACCTCAGCCCATACAACCTCAGTAGACGAGTCCTCATCAAACGTCCTTTCTGCCACCGTAATACTGTCCTTGACTAACAATGCCACAACTCCCCCTCTTTTACCACCTTCCCTGAGCTTACTGAAATATCCAAACCTGTTATTCACTCCTCTTCTCAGCAAGCACTCACTCAGTAACCTCTGCGCCCTGCACGATAACACCCGAGGGAAAAGAAAAGAAAAACTACTTACCAGTCACCAGCCAATCCCTTACCTGCAGGCTGTGATGTCACGGTTCAACTTCTACCCGCCCTCGAGCCTTCCTCTTGATCTTTACAGCAGTTGGGTTTTTTTTGGTTAGAGGAGGGGGTAGGGAGGGAAACACTGAAGAAGTGTTTCGGGTTTAAGTGCCACTTGACAACAGCTCCTCCACAAACCACCTTCAAGTTAGGGTGAGCACAACAGACGTATGCAAATTGCCCCCACAACAGCCAATCAGCAGCTCCACTCTACTGCCCTCTGCTGGATCCACGACTTGGGGCTGCTCCCCCTCCCCCTTAAGGATCCTGAAAACACGATCCGAGACATCACGCACCCTGGCACCTGGGAGGCAACACATCAACCGCGAGGATTTTTCAAGGAAATTATTATTAGACTATGGAATGCATTATGACAAGTAGGTGTTGGAATCAAGTCAATTAGTACATTTGAGAAAAATAAATAAACTCAGAAAATAATAAGGGCGAGGAGAGTAGGGAAATGTGTTGCATTGTTTTGATCTGCAGCTAGTATGGCACAAATTGGGTCTACTATGGTGCCAATATTTCTATGCCTAGGTCATAAGCAATGTTGGGAATGTCTATGCCTGCAACCTTTTAACTTCTGCTTTCAATTTACACACAACTTATTTATTTCTTTGTCCTACATTTCAACCATACCTGCAACTTTGCATATTTACATAAATTTGAATGTTCCACTAAAGTTCTCCTTATTTAATTCCTGCATGACAATTTTATTAGTTGACGTAAACATGGCAGATTTCTTGGATTGCATTGTTCTGGAAAGGGGACTTCTGCTGTGCATCACTGTTGAAGAGAATCAATACTTGAAAAGTGGTGAACATTCTAATTGGTGATATGATTTTACGGAGATATGTGATGGGCAGTGACAGGTTTTGGTCCATCTAATGTTCGGGAGCTATCGAACCAGAGAATGCATTTTCTGTTAATGCCTGTTCTTGTCAGCTTGTACCTAGTATGTCTCTTTTGTGGAGACCATGAACTCAATTCAATTTGTATTGGAATTGGTTTTTTTTTTACAGCAAGCAAGGCGATGGATTAAGGACATGCCCTGTCCACTCTGCTCATTGGCTTTGTAACTCTGAGAAAGGAACAACATTTTAAAAAATAAAATCAAAGCCAGTGCTGTACATGTATCACTTCATTGCTGTACATTGAAGCACTTCAGAGTGCATCATGCTACATGTAGACAACTTTAAATTATCATTGTGCTGTTTGTAATGACGATTTTGAAATGTCTGGAAAGTTCTTTGATTGCATTGAAGCACCTCAGGGTGCAACATGATCTATGTAAAAATAACTTTAATATCAATGCACGTTTTGTAATTACCACTTTGAAATGTTTTGTAATGTTCTTTTAGATATTTTTAAAGTATATTTTTGCAACAAAAACAAATCAAAGTCAGTGCTGTATGCCTGACCAGAGGCAGTGGTGTAGTGGTATTGTCGCTGGACTAGCAATCCAAAGACCCACAGAGTCATGCTCTGAGGACCCAAGTTTTAATTAAAGTTCAATAAAAGACTAACGATGACCATGAAACCATTGGCAATTGTTGACATGTGACTCCAGCAATGTGGTTGACTCTTAAAAGGCGCTCAAGGATGGGCAATAAATCTTGGCCCGGCCAGCGGTGCCCACACCCCATTAAAGAATTTTTTTAAACTTGAGATGTATAATGTAAAAATCAAATCATTACGATTGTATAATGGCACCTTATAGGTTTCAAGGCACTTTGTAATTTTGAAGTTGAAACGTTTTGTATTTTTATAAATTTTATGAATAAAGTATATATTTTTTGGAAACATGTCAAACCAATTCCCAAGTTTTTTTAATTTTGTATTCAGAAAAGTCTTTATGCTCTCTGGAGCATAATTTAGAAGTATTACCAAAAACTTAAATGGCCAAGCAAAAACAGATGAAGCAAAAGATGACAACATATTTTCACCCTGGAGACCAGGGGCTGGATTCTCCGTTTCTGAGTCAAAGTATTGACGCCAACGGAGAATCCGTGGAGTTTCACATCAGAAAAATTGGCGACACACCTGCACCGATTCCGCTACCAGTCAGGGGCTAGCACCAGCACTGCGTGGAACACCAGCAAAACCCACGAAAAATGGTGTGGGAATCGCCGGGTCCGTGATGGACACTCTCAGGGCTGACAAAACTATACACCCCCCACAGACACACTGATCGCGGTCGAAAAGATGGGTCAGGTTGTGCTGGAGCGCCCATACAGCTGATGAGTCGGCTGAGGCCAGAGGGCACCTGGGGGGGGTGCCCCAGGTTTATAGCGGGCGGTCAGTGGCATGCGCAGCCACATGGCTGCCTTGCCGGCTGCGGTAATGATGTTGCGTACCCAACCGCAACTGCTGGCCACCCCCACTACTTCCCCCAGCCCTGGCAGAGGCCCCCCGGTCATTGGCACGGCTGTCGGCAAAGTATGGTGATGTTGAACACTGTCCGTATGCCCCCTTTCTCTCTCAGCAGCCTCACGATCTGTGAGAGCACACGAGGACCGCAACATTGGGAACGCAGCCGATTGGAAGCGCAGCATCGCAGGTGGACCCAACAATGATATGCAAACGGTGTTTCAACTACGCGCAGCGCGCATCACATTGACGCTGTTATCGAGGAGGCGGAGCATCGCAATTCAGCGTCAAATCGAGGCCTGCTGCAATTTCGGTGTCGGAAGCTATTCTCCGCCCAATCACACGCTCCGATTTCGCCATTGGCCAACGGAGAATCCTGACCCACGGATTTTGCCCCAGCGACAGTGAAGGAACGGCAACATACTTCCAAGTCAGGGTGATGTGTCACGTGGAGGGAAACCTCCAGGTGGTGGAGTTCCCAGGTATCTGCTGCTCTTGTCCTTCTGATATCTAGATGGTAGCGGTCGTGGGTTTGGAAGATGCTGTCGAAGAACCTTGGTGAGTTACCAGTGAATCTTGTAGATGGTGCACACGGCTGCCACTGTTCATCGGTGGTGGAGGAATTGAATGTTTGTGGAAGGGGCATTTTATACAGTGCCACACACAACAGACTTTTAAAAATAAAGAAATAAAGGGACAGTAGCACATGGATACAAAATTGTCTGAATGACAAAAAAGGGAAAGTCGTGGTTAATGGATGCTTTTCGTGCTGAAATAAAGTTTGTAGTGAGTTCCCCATGGGGTCGGTATTGAGACCCTTGCCTTTGCTTATATATATTAATGATTTAGAACTTGTGTACAGTGAACAATTCCAAAATTTGTGGATGATACAAAATTTGGAAGTTTGTAATCAGGAGTGTAGAACCTCAAAAGGACATGGACAAGTTGGAGGGGTGGGCAGATAGGTGGCATTTGAAGTTTTTTAAATTCATTCACGTGATGTGGGTGTCACTGGTTGGGCCAGCATTTATTGCCCTTCAGATGGTGGTGCCGAATTGCCTTCTTGAACCGCTGCAGTCCTTGAGGTGTAGGTATACCCACTGTGCTGCTAGGGAGTTCCAGGATGTTGCCTCAGCGACAAATGAAGGAACGGCGATATATTTCCAAGTCAGGGTGGTGAGTGATGTGGAGGGAAACTCCAGGTGATGGGGTTCCCAGGTATCTGCTGCTCATCCTTCTAGATGGTAATGGTTGTGGGTTTGGAAGGTGCTGCCCAAGGAACTTTGGTGAGTTACTACAGTAAATCTTGTACATGGAACACATGACTGTCATTGTTCCTAGGTTTGTGGAAGGGGGAGCAATCAAGCAGGCTGCTTTGTCCTGGATGGTGTCGAGCTCATCTAGGCAAGTGGAGAGCATTCCATTACACTCTTAATTGTGCCTTATAGATGGTGAACAGGCTTTTTTTAGGGCGGGGCGGGGGGGGGTGTCAAGAGGTGAATTACTCGCCATAGAATTCCTAACCTTTGAACTGCCCTGGTAGTCACAGTATTAATATGGCTAGTCCAGTTCAGTTTCTGATCAATGGTAACCCCCAGGATGTGGGGGATTCAGCGATGGTAATGTCATTGAATGTCAAGGGGCGATGGTTAGATCCTCTCTTGTAGGAGATAGTCATTGCCTGGCACTTGTGTGATGCAAATGTAACTTGCCACTTGTCAAACCAAGCCTCATGATTATCCAGGTCTTGCTGCATTTGGACATGGACTGCTTCATTATCTGAGGAGTCGCGAATGGTGCCGAACATCACGCAGTCATCCATAAACATCCCCACTTCTGACCTTATGATGGAAGGGAGGTCATTGATGAACCAGTTGAAGATGATTGGGCCGCGGACACTACCCTGAGGAATGGATAGAGTGGATAGCCAGAGACCTTTCCCCAGGGTGGAAATGGCTGTCACGAGGGGGACATAATTTTAAGGCAATTGGAGGAAGGTATAGTGGAGATGTTAGAGGTAGGTTCTTTACACAGAGTGGTGGGTGTGTGGAATGCACTGCCAGCAGTGGTGGAGTCAGGGTCATTAGGGACGTTTAAGGGACTCTTAGACAGGCACATGGACAGCAATAAATTGAAGGGGTGTAGGTTAGGTTGATCTTAGGTTAGGATAAATGGTCGGCACAACATCGTGGGCTGAAGGGCCTGTACTTTTCTATCCTGAAGGGCCTGTACTGTCCTGCAGTGATGTCCTGGAGCTGAGATGATTGTTCTCCAACCATCGTCCTTTGTGCCAGGTATGACTCCAACCAATGGAGTTTTCCCCGATTCCCATTGGCGCCAGTTTAGCTAGGGCTCCTTGATAATTCTGCCTTGGTGTCAAGGACAGTCACTCTCACCTCACCAATACAGAGAAATATGAGGTGGTTCATTTTGGTACAGAAAACAGAGACAATATAAAATAAGGGGTAAAAGTCTAAAGGGTGGGTGCAGGAGCAGAGTGTGTATATGCGCGCACGTCATTAAAGGTGGCAGGACAAGTTGAGAGAGCAGTTAATAAAGCATGCAGTATCCTAGGCTTTATTAATAGGAGCAGAGTATTGGTTAGATCTCAGCAAGAGTACTGCACACAGGTTTGGATGTTGCATTTTAGGAAAGCATTGGAGAGTGCAGAAGAGAGTTATGAGAATGGTCCCAGGGATGAGAAACTTTGTTATGGAAGATAGACTGGAGAAGTTTGTACTTTTTACTCCTTGGGAGAAAAGATAGCTGAGAAGAGATGTGATAGAGGTTTTCAAAATCAAGGAGGGGCCTGGACAGAGTAGAAAGGGGAAACTGAAACATGCATGACCAGGCACAAATGTCTGAAATCAAAATCATCCAAATTGCTTTTATATGGATTTGGAATTACTTTAGGTTTCTTCACTAGCTGGTAGTAATTGAAGGTCAGTTAGCTAGACGGCTGATTCATGATGCGGAGTGACGCCAACAGTGCAGGTTCAATTCCTGTACTGGCTGAGGTTATCCATGAAGGCCCTGCTTTCTCAAGCTCGCCTGCCCCTTGCCTGAGGTGCGGTGACCCTCAGCTTAAATTATCACCAGTCAGCTCTCTCTCTAAAGGGGAGAGCAACCTACGGTCTTTCATTTCAGTAAACTATATTTTTGATGTTCATTTCCTTTCTCAGAGAAACACATATTGCATGGATTGAGGATTTGATCTCTGTGCAGCATGGATGCTTTTAACTGTTCAGAGGAACCATGACAATCTCATTCCGGTGTTCTTCCATGCGGTTTCCCAAGCCACATGAACTGATGGCCAACTAAAATCATGGGCTGAGAACTCTTGGCATCCCAGCAGCCTTCATCAGACCAGCTCTATTAATAGCTAGCAATGGGTTGCCTCTGGTGAATCCTTAAAAATTGTTCGTTATCTGATTGAAGATATGCCAGATGGTCTGGCTGCATTCAGGAAGCCAAAACACATGCATGACTTTTAATTCATGAAGCCATAGACTGTGTCAAGCAAGTTGATTTAATATACTTAAAAATATATTCTTTAAAATATTTCAAAGAGGTTGTCTCTGAAGTTTAACATTTTAATGATGTACTACTGCAATACTGCACCTGTAGATAATCCTTTGGAACCTTTACTGGTTTTCATGGCTATGGTCATGACCTTAAAGCTGCTAGTGAGAGCCTATAAAGCCTTTGAGAAATAGTAATTAATTTTAGCAGTCCAAGTTGCAGCACAGTGGCTTCACAGCTCCAGGGTCCCAGGTTCGATTCCCCGCTGGGTCACTGTCTGTGCGGAGTCTGCACGTTCTCCCCGTGTCTGCGTGGGTTTCCTCCCGCAGTCCAATCGATATGCCGGTTAGGTGGATTGGCCATGATAAATTGCCCTTGGTGACCAAAAAGGTTAGGAGGGGTTATTGGGTTACAGGGATAGGGTGGAAGTGAGGGTTTAAGTGGGTCGATGGAGACTCGACAGGCCGAATGGCCTCCTTCTGCACTGTATGTTCCAAGTACTACATTTGTTTGTATTATATAACGTTAAGAACAATTTTCTGTTTGCCGAGCAACATTTACAAGTTGCTCAATCATTTTAGGTGTCCATTCATATTCAGCAAGGACTTTAGTTTGAGTTCAGATCACTGTACAGTCCAGAATAGCTCCAGGTCAAAGGTTACGGTTTGAATTGCCCAGAGATTAATCTTACAGCATTGGCTCAAAAAAAAACTGTAGCACTTGTGATGAACAGCCAGGCTGCTTCAGGATGGTTATGGGATACTGGAATGAAGCTACGCCCAAGTAAAACAGTGCAGAAAAATACAGGCGAATCTTGTTGGTGGGCGACGTCTGTAAAATGAAGTTAACTTTGTATTTGAAATACCTCTTTAACAAAATCTTTGAATTTGCATTAAGTCAAAGCTAGTGACCTTTATGTCATCTGGTTTTCCTGGCATTACACCAACTGTCAACAGCTCCATGTAGCAGGAAAAGTGCTACTATAGTTAGTAGCAGCAGAAATCTGTGAGCACGATGCTTTGCCAGTGTCCATTTCAGTTATTTCAATATTTAGCTGCAGTCATCTTTTGCATTGCTCTGTGGATCTGCATTCGCAAGAATATTTCTCAACACTCCGTGTCAAATATCTCCAGCAAACAGCTGAAGAACAAATCATGATTGGTATGTACAAGTTCAGATTGATACTATTCACATGATATAATGGCCCAAGTCTCCAACTGAGTAATAAACTACTAAATCAATTGCCTAATCAACCTCATATCACTGCAATACATGGACTGCTGCACTCAATAATGCTAAACAAACTAGCCAGCTGAAAAGTAGTTTGTTGTCCGACACACCAATATGTTTATATTCCATAATAGGCATCTATTTCTTTGGGTGCACGTAGAAGCTGGTTGGTATGCTTATTTTCATTTCATACTTTAATGTATCTCAAGTAACCTGTGTACCCAACCACAGTGCTTAGAAACATGTAGCTATGATCGACAGGTTAAGTGCTTTCTACTGAGAAAAAGAGGGAAGTGAAAGCACTTAATTCCTTGATGTTTATAAACATTGCGGTTAGGTTCAAAGCAGGCTACTTGAGATAAATTCAAGTCCGAAGGGAAATTAAAATAAACAATCCAGGCATCTGGCTGGAACCTGTCAATTACAGCCTACTAAAAGCCATTTATCCATGAAGTGAATAGAAGCCTTGCAGATCAAAAGATATGAGGGAGTTTAAAGCCTTATGGTGTGGTTTTGGCTTTCTATGAAGTCACAGCTCCTGTATTCCAAACATTTGCCTGAGGCAACAGGTGTAAAGGACAGGCGAGTGAAAAAGTGATTCTTTTCACCGTTTCTGCTGGACTACTGCTTTCAGACAGAGGTGACATCGAGAGAAGGGATGGGCGGGGTCTCTTTTGGGTGGTTCTCATTATTGGGGGAGGGGGGGGAAAGAGGGTGGAGTGGGCAGGTTAGCATTGGGAGGGGTCCGCCGATAGACATTGGGGGCACCTACCTTAAATACTTACTCGCTTGGCCCACTGCAAGGTCCATACGCAAGCAAATACTTGCACCAATCCACGCCAGCGTGACTCCTGCCTCAAGAGGGCCAAAGCCCTCAAAAGGTATGGAAAATCCGGTCCCGCACATTAATAGGATTCAAATGGGTTATTTTTACCCATTTGCATCCTCCCGCTGGTGTGGGACGTGAACCTCAATGTCACCACCAGTGGCGAACCGGAGCATTGCAAGCATTCTTTCTGCCGACACTGGATTCTCCGTCGCATTGTGAGGTACACTATCGGTGGCGGAGAATCCAGCCTCAACTTTGGAAATGATTGCTAACACAAAAGCAAAGAAGACCGAGCAGCTCATTTGAATTCTGGGACCAAATCCTTCACTACGAAGGCACAAAGGTAAATTCTAGAATTCCTAAAGGGCATCAATAAGTAGCCCATGTAGATGAGACTGCAATAATGTCCATTTCTTCCACTGGCGCTGTCTGTACACGTGAAATGGATTATTTATTTGCTATGCCAATCATAGAGTTTCAGCTAATGGGATACCTATCTGGTAGGCAGAATCAAAAATTAGCAATCCCTATGTGTTTCCTCCTCACCTGAACTAATGATGTGTTCTCCACGAGCACAAATGTGTGATTTTATTCCCCTGCCACGGAGTAAATATTCCTAGTATTGAAGATGGTGATACAAGATTGCACCATCAACCATACAAACATGAAAAGTTGAATGATTTTTTCTCACTATATTATTGGTTAGTCAGACCTTTGAAGAGTCCTACAAAGATGTTCTAACTGCAAAGCTGAAAATCCTTCTGTAAATTCTTCTTTTATAAAAATAAGCTAATAGCTCCTTAATAGTTCATTGTATTTACCAAGAATGCTGAGCTTTAAATTAACTGAGTTTGAGCTATCCAGTGTGGATCTAAAGTGATAAGCACTTTGTTTACTTGTTTCTCAAGAATTGTGTTTATCTGCCGTTAAATTGATATGACCTGGTATGAATTCACAGTAAGGCCTTTGTGGTTGTATAACTGTAATATTGAATCTTGTTCTGTTGTCTTCATAGAAGCTCCAATTGACTTAAGCAAACAATTTAATAGATAGAAATGGTCTCATTTTAAATAAGAGTGTGAGTGAACAGAAAATGACCAATCATAAAGAGCAGCAAGAACTTAGACAAGCAAGAAACAAGGCATAAACTCAACACCAGAGTCACATTCATGATGAAGTCTTGCTGAAGTGGTTCTTCAGGAACTCCTGTAATGGCCATCAGTAACTGGCTGCATCTGTAGAACTGACAGCATGTATAAATATATCTTTTCTTTGTTTTGGATTTTATTTATCCAGCTGTAATACAGATAATGATTGATACAGGAATACGTTATATACAGTTCAGAAACCTAGTATTACAACAGGATAAAACTATATATTTGCAGGAAAGACAAAAATGTAACTAGCACATGGACTAGTCTTTCATTTCTACCAAACACAATAGAAGAACATAATTAGCTTGGGATCAGGTATCTGCCAGAATCTTGATGGCACTTGGGAATCAAGAAAAATAAAGTAATTGACAAGGAACAGCTTCAGAAAACGAGAATGAGAATAACAAGAAACAAATGTGAACATTTAGCAGAGATATAGGTGGAATCTTCCACGAGCATAGATTTGAAGGCAGGAGTAGAAATGAGAATAAGGGGTGGGCCCAATCATAAAAGGTGTGGTCCACTCATTAAATAGGTTTGTGTGAGGAGCACGGTGAATTTTGTGGCAGGAGCTAGTGGGATGTGGATGACCCAGCCGCTGAAGCATAACTAGTAGAAGTACAGGGTTGCCTGATGCCAGTATGCCTGAAGTGATCGGTGAACAAACTGCAACAATCCAACTAGTCAGCATATTCTTTAAAGTCCTTTGGCCCTGAGCATTTCAACGAATGGGAAACGCTGTAGCTGGCATTGGTCTACCCTTGGCCTTCCCCCATCATGGTGAAGATAGCCATGACCCTCCACTTGCTATAAGGAGCTGGTTTAGCACACTGGGCTAAATAGCTGGCTTTTAAAGCAGACCAAGGCAGGCCAGCAGCACGGTTCAATTCCCGTACCAGCCTCCCCGGACAGGCACCGGAATGTGGCGCCTAGGGGCTTTTCACAGTAACTTCATTTGAAGCCTACTTGTGACAATAAGCGATTTTCATTCATTTCATTTCATTCATTCAAGCCCACACCTATTACCATTCTCATGCACACCTTGACCCCTCCCATTATCTTTTTTCAGTTTCTGTGACCCACATATGAAACCGTAACCAACCTAAACCCTGGAGGCACTGTTGGGGCGTGGTCCGGGGTTCTCGAGCCGGCCAAAGGAGGAGGCACTATTTTGCAGGCCGGTTCCATGGCGGCCGCGCCATGTTGCACGGCGTGACCGCTGCAGGCCGCCACCCTGTGCATGCGCAGAGGCGGCAATTCTCCGGCCATATCGGCAGCCACAGCCGGGTGCTGTAGGCTGCCGGCATGCTAGCCCCCAGCTACACGGAGGATGAACGTACATCGCGCGACAATTGCCAGGCATGAATGTTCCCTTCCAATCGGGTAACACTTCAGCAATCAAGGGCATTCAGCCTCTGATGTTCGGGTAAGCGTTCTCCAAGGCAGCATTCAGGACAGGTGACAACGCAGAATCGCCGAACAGAAACTTATAGCCAAGTTCTGCACACATGAGTACGGCCTCAACCGGGACCTTGGATTCATGTCGCATTACATTCACCCCCCCCCCCACCATCTGGCCTGGCTTGAGAAATCATACCAACTAGTCCTGGCTTGAAACAATTCACACCTCTTTAACCTGTGATTATCCTTCTCGCCAGTTGCTCCGCCTGGACCTGTAAAGACTTAATTACCTGCAGCTCACATTCAAAGTATCGTCTTGCATCATTGACTGTGTCTATACATTTGTGTTTCTGGAACCCACCTCTTCATTCAACTGAGGAAGGAGCTGTGCTTCGAAAGCTAGTGATTCGAAACAAACCTGTTGGACTTTAACCTGGTGTTGTAAGACTTCTTAATGTGCTCACCCCAGTCCAAAGTCCAAAGCATCTCCACATCTTAAAAGCATTCAACAAGGTAACCTCAATTGCTTCACTGGGCAGAGAATTCCACAGATTCACAACCCTCTGGGTAAAGAAATTCTTCCTCAACTCAGTCCTAAATCTGCTCCTCCTTATTTTGAGACTACACCCCCTAATTCTGGTTTTACCAGTCAGAAGAAACAATCTCCCTGCTTCTATCTTATCTACTCCGTTCATAATTGTATATGTTTCTGTAAGATTATCCCTCATTCTTCTAAATTCCAATGCGTATAGTCCCAGTCTACTCAGTCTCTCCTCATAAACTAATCCTCTCAACTCCGGAATCAACCTAGTGAATCTCCTCTGCACACTTCAAAGAACAAAGAAAGGTACAGCACAGGAACAGGCCCTTCGGCCCCCCAAGCCTGCTTCGACCATGCTGCCCGCTTAAACTCAAATCTTCTACACTTCAAAGAACAAAGAACTCTCCAGTGCCAGTACATCCTTTCTCAAATATGGAGAGTAAAACTGTCCGCAGTACTCCAGGTGTGGACTCACCAGCACCCTATACAGCTGCAACATACTTCCCTGTTTTCCCTACATCCCTCTAGCAATGAAGGACAAAATTTCATTTGCTTTCTTAATTGCCTGCCGCACCTGCAAACAATTTTTTTTACGATTGATGCACAAGGACACCCAGGTCCCTCTGCACAGCAGCATGCTGCAGTTCTTTACTATTTAAATAATAGTCCATTTTTCTGCTATTCCTACTAAAATGGATGACCTCACATTTACCAACATTGTACTCCATCTGTCAGACCCTTGCCCACTGAAACTATATCCGCTGCAGGCTTTGTGTCCTCTGCACACTTTGCTCTACCACTCATCTTCGTATCCTTTGCAAACATTGACACATTACAATTGGTCCCCAACTCCAAATCATCTATGTAAATTGTAAACAATTGCAGTTCCAACACTGCTCCCTGAGGCACACTATTAACCAATGATTGCCAATCAGAAAAACACCCATTTATCCCCACTCTTTGCTTTCTGTTAGTTAACCAATCCTCTATCCATGTCAATATATCACCCATAACACTGTGCGCCTTTATCTTATGCATCAGTCTTTTGTGCGGCACCTTGTCGAATGCCTTCTGGAAATCCAGATACACCACATCCACCGGTTCCCCGTTGTCCATCGCACTCAATGTCCTCAAAGAATTTCAGTAAATTAGTTGAACATGACCTGGTTTTCATGAACCCATGCTGCATCTGCCCAATGGGACAATTTCTATCCAGATGTCTCGCTATTTCTTCCTTGATAGATTCAAGCATTTTCCACATTACAGAGGTTAAGCTAACTGGCCTATAGTTACCCACCTTTTGTTTACCTCCTTTTTTAAACAGTGGCGTCACATTGCTTTTTTCCTATCTGCCGGAACCGCCCCAGAGTCCAGCGAATTTTGTTAAATTTCCACAAGCGCATTTGCTATTTCCCTCGCCATCTCTTTTAGTACCCTGGGATGCATTCCATCAGGGCCAGGAGACTTGTCTACCTTTAGTCCCATTAGCTTGCCCAACACTACCTCCTTAGTGATAATGATAGTTTCTAGGTCCTCACCTGCAATAGTAGCCTCCTTGCCATCAATTATTGACGTGATTTGTGTCTTCCACTGTGACGACCGACACAAAATACCTGTTCAATGCCTCATTTCCCATTATCAAATCCCTCTTCTCACCCTCTGAAGGGCCGTCACCACTCTTTTTATTTGTAGAAACATTTGCTGTCTGTCTTTATATTCCGAGCTAGTTTAATCTCATAATCTATCCTACTTTTCTTTATAGCTTTTTCCTTGGCTTTCTGTTGTCCCTTAAAGATTTCCCAATCCTCTAGTTTTCCACTAATCTTTGCCACTTTGTATGCATTTTCTTTCAATTTGATACCCTCCTTTATTTCCTTAGATATCCATGGCTGATTATCCCTTTCCTACAGTCCTTCCTTTTCACTGGTATATACTTGCTGAGCACTGAGAAAAATCACTTTGAAAGTCGTCCACTGTCCCACCATAAAGTCTTTACTCCCAGTCTACCTGAGCCAACTCATCCCTCATCCCATTGTAGTCTCCTTTGTTTAAGCACAAGACACTGGTTTAGGATTTTACCTTCTCACCCTCCATCTGTATTTTACATTCAACCATACTGTGATTGCTCCTTCCAAGAGGATTTCTAACCTTGAGATCATTAATTATTCCTGTCTCATTAAACAGGACCAGATCTAGGATAGCTTGCTCCCTCGTGAGTTCCATTACTTACTGTTCGAGGAACCTATCGCAGATATTCTATGAATTCCTCCTTAAGGCTGCCTTGACTGACATGGTTTGACCAATCGATATGTAGATTAAAATCCTCCATAATTGCCTTACCATTTTTACATGCATCAGTTATTTCTTTATTTATTCCCCGCCCCACTGTGATGTTATTATTTGGTGGCATATGGACTACGCCTATCAGTGGCCTTTTCGCCTTACTATTTCTAAATTGCACCCAAATTCTCCATAGAAGCTACATCATCTCGCACGACCCCCCTGATATCAACCTTAAATATCAGAGCCAAGTCACTTCCCTTACTTTCCCGTCTGTCCTTCCGAATAGTCTGATACCCCTGGATATTTAACTCCCAGTCGCGACCACCCTCCAACCATGTCCCTGTAATGGCCACTAAATCATACTCATTCGCGATGATCTGTGCCATCAAATCATTTCTCTTGTTTTGAATGCTACGAGCATTCAGGTAAAGTAACCTTATGCTAGTTTTTTAAAAATAAAGCTTCTCTTTGAATGCTAACACCTCCATTAATAACATCTCATGAGTTCTTCTTCCCTTTAACTTTTTTCATAATTTCCCATGTAGTTGAACCCACCTCCCCACATTCTAACTTCTGTTTTGCTTCCCATTAACCATTTTACTTCCCGTAATTTTACCCTTCCTTCGCCCATTTGCTAGTTTAAAGTTCTTGAGACCACCCTATTTATCCTTTCAGCAAGATCAGTTCAGGTGACAACCGTCCCAACGGTACAGATCCCTCCTGTCCCAATACTGATGCCAATGCCCCATGAAATTGGACCCATCTTTCCTGCACCATTCCTTTAGCCACTTTACTTCTCTAAAATACACTGATTGATTTTGCACACCCTCTTAATAGTGTGAATGAATGCACTTCCTTAACACCGGAGCATGTTTCAAAAGTATATGCCTATTATCACAGATCTCCTTCAAAAATAATTAATTCAACAAATTTCCCACTGTTGCAACAGGAACACCAAGTTACTTTTACTCCCATATCCCACAATTGCCCATTAGATAAACCATGTTCTCAAGAGAGAAAATAATTAAAGCAATTCCCCTTCAAGGAATCTAAAGCATTGTCAATATTGGGTTGGTATAAATGATTCTCCTGTATATATTGAAAACAAAATTGCAACTCTTCTGGACTTTGGCAGGTGGGAAGTAAACAATAAAATAATTCTGGATATTTAAATGTTAAATATATAGATCACAAGACGAACCAGTTAGGCTAAAACTTGGCAAATGTAGTTGGTTTTCATTTGAAGAGTGCTAAAAACTCTTCTGGGTAAATAATGTAACCTGAAGCCGTTCTGCTTCTCTTGAAACCCCCCTACTATGAAGATCAAAACTATCACCTGTCAAGGAGTGTGAACTGATCTACAATGGAAATGTGTGGAGGCATGTCTAAATAATACTTAAGTGTAGAATGATGGTTCCACATGGACATGCACCTGGTGCAAGAACACCAAATTGTAATACAATGTGAAATCCGCTCCTGTCCTCTGAACAACAATTTCACACTGGCTGGCCAATTAACTGCTGCCCAGTGTAAAACGTGCTCAGCAGTGGGGAGCCAGGGCAGGGCAGGTACCAAGCCAAGCAAGGGTGCAGGCAGGATTACATAAGCTCCCTGAAGACTGACAACTGCTATGAAGATACCTCAGGGAGCTGCACAATTGTTGGAAGAATATCAGCACACACAAAAATTGCCCAATATCAATAATGAAACAACGAACAACTGACAAAGAGTAATACTCATAATCATCAAATTTCAAGCACATCCAAGCCTTTTTATCCCGTCACTGATCGAGAATGGCACGGAAACATGAATACCGCTGGTCGATTCGCCCATGGGCCAAGCGGAAGCACAGGTATGTAAAATTCAAGACAATTTCAGGTTTGATGGGCTGAATAACCCTTCTAATGGCGTTTTCACATTCTCCCAGTGTTTCCATGGGTCTCACCCCCCTACCCCAAAGATATGCAGGGTAGGTGGATTGGCCACGCTAAATTGCCCCTTCATTGGAAAATAAAAGAATTGGGTACTCTAAACTTATTATTTTTTTTTTTTAAATCACCCTTCTAATTGTTGGCAAGCATGCTCCCGACTCCAGCAAGCACCCAGCGGCTGTAATATTGCACGACGACGCCATAACATTGGGATGCGTGACTGACATTACCTCAAGCAAGTTTGGGTTGGCCTTGTGCCCAATCAAACCACGTAAAGGTTTTGCCCAAGATTCCCTTATCATTGTGGTTATCGGGTTACGGCTCAAGTTGGGCAGCACAGTAGCATAGTTGTTAGCACAAGTGCTTCACAGCTCCAGGGTCCCAGGTTCGATTCCCGGCTTGAGTCACTGTCTGTGCGGAGTCTGCACGTTCTCCCCGCGTGTGCGTGGGTTTCCTCCGGTTTCCTCCCATAGTCCAAAGATGTGCAGGTTAAGTGGATTGGCCATGTTAAATTGCCCTTAAGTGTCCAAAAATGCCCTTAGTGTTGGGCGAGGTTACTGGGTTATGGGGATAGGGTGGAAGTGTGGGCTTGGGTAGGGTGCTCTTTCCAAGAGCTGATGCAGACTCAATGGGCCGAATGGCCTCCATCTGCACTGTAAATTCTATGAATGATTCTCAATGAAAATACCAATCCACGCCTGAGGAGTAAGGTGGAAGGAAAAACAGTGAATATAAAATGGTCTCTTATTTTCATGAAGACTTTTAGTGGCATCTAAAAATGCTCTATACACATGCCATTCTGGCAGGTTAGCCTTATACCTAGGGCAGAAAAAGGATATGGAATCATAGAATTTACAGTGCAGAAGGAGACCATTCGGCCCATCGGGTCTGCACCAGCCTTTGAAAGAGCACCTTACCCAAGCCCACACCTCCACCCTATCCCCATAACCCAGTAACTCCATCCCACCTTTTTGGACACTAAGGGCAATTTATCATGGCCAATCCACCTAACTTGCACATCTTTGGACTGTGGGAGGAAACCCACGCAGACACGGGAGAAAGTGCAAATATGTGGTGGATTCTCCATTGCCTGACGCTGGTAACGGGTTTCCCGATCCAGCAGAGCGGACGGTTACCAGAAAATTGAATCAGCGCCCTTCCAATGCTCCAGTCCCCCGGCGAGCTCGGACCCGCGGCCGCAGTCCTGGTGGGGGGCGGGGCCCTCAGCGGTGGCCAGGCCCGCGTTCGGGGGCCACCGATCGGCGGGCCATCGCAATCTGGGGGGGGGGGGGGGGGGGGGGGGGGCTATCTTACTCTGCGCGAGCCCGCTGTGTGGCTCCACCATGTCGATGGCGCCCGCGCCGAAGTGGGCCGCCGCACGCATGTGCGGACCTGCTTGTGGCCGCTGTGCGCATGCTCGGCCGCGCGATCTGGACAGCAGGGCTCCACCGGCAGCCAGAGCTGCAGGATGCAGTTTTCGAGGAAAAAGTTTGGAGCGTTTCTTGTCCGTTTTCCAGCAGGCGTGGGGACTTAGTCCCCAAAAGGGAGAATCCTGGTCTATATGTCAGGTGAGCTTCATAATACACTTGAGTTTCTAAGCCCTGGCCCATAACAATAATTAAAAATAATCTGGCACTGGCTGTCTAAATTCAAATGAAAAATGCCTTCTGTAAGTCATACTTAGATAAGCAGTAGCCTCAAACACAATTTATACTTTAGTCAAATTGGGACTAATAAAATCAGAAAACTGACTCCATCTGAGCCATTAGTAAGATCCAAGGAGTGAGGGTAAACCACTGGAAGGCAATTCACTGAGTCACAAAAGAAAGTCATTTTGAGATTCAGTAATTCTCTTTTCTATGGAAAACAAAGAACTGGAGAAACACAATATTGATGAAGATTGTGAAGAAACTTAAGACCGGTCAACATCCTGTTTCATCAATATAGGTATTAGCAGTGACAGACAATTCAGTCTTTTCTGAAACTTGATCAATATAGAGCTCAGGAAGTTATAGACTGCATTAAACCGGTTACTGTCAGAGACACTTGACCTACACCAGAAGTGAGTTGCAAAGCAATACAGCAAATAATCTATTCCTGCTTTTTATCATAAACCATACCAGTGTTTGCTCTCCAAAGGTGGTTTGTCAGATAAGAATTTAAGGGCAAGTTTAACCTCCGAAAATACATCTAAATCCGAATCCGTCTCTATTTTATTGGAGGAGGCACAGGGATAGACAATATCCCACGCCCCACTGCTTCAGCTTTCCAAACAACCCCTGACCTCCTCGACATTGCCTGGCTCCATACCCAGATCAGACCCAGCTCCTGTTTGCACCCACACATCTAATTTTTTCCAGCTCCAGATTCAAACTTTCCTCCTGATCTGCTCCCCGGCTAAGGACTGGTGCTTCTTGACAGCAGCCAGCCTCCCAATCGGCTGGCTGCAGCAGGGAAACAGAAAAAAATACAGATCACATACACTACCATCAAATTTGGCAGGACCTTTTCGAAACCCGTTCTTCTGGGTTTCCTGACCTTAAACCCGAACATCCACCACCACCTCCTGACTTGAGGAATAAATAATATCCAGTCATTCGTCTCTGTAATTGATTTATTTAAATAAACACAAATGAAGTATAAATTAACAAGTGCACCACTCCAGGGTGAAGCTATAATTTAGGTTCATATACAAACGTGGTACTGTAGATCATGGGCAGGATTCACCTTTCCCCCCCCGACGCCGATATTGTAATCAGTGATCGGGTGGAGAATCCCTTCTGACGCCCAAATCAGGAGTGGTGCCGTTTTGACGCTGGGTTCCTAACCTCCAAAATGGCGTCATCGCGCTGCAGGAACAGCATTGGCGCGTCACCTGAAGGCCCTCCCCCAATGCTCCGCCCGGGGGATGTGAGGTCTCAGCCATCGGGAATCCGGCGTGGCGGCTGCGGACTGTGTTCAGTGCGCCACAATTGGCCGGGAGCCATGCAGCTGACTGCGGGAAGGATGGGATGGCCAGGAGGCACTATTTGGCAGGTCGGGTCTGCGCACTGCCGGTGCCATGTTTTACAGCGCGGCCGCTGCAGGTTGACTCCGTGCGCATGTGCGGCCACGGACCTAGCCATTCTTCAGCTGTTTATATAGTGGGAGCTGGGAGTTTTACTCAACACGACTGCTAGCCCCTCACTGGTTGCGGGTTCGGTGCTGATTTTGGCGTCGTAAAACGCCACTGTTCCCATGCTGGCATCGGCACTTAACCTGACAAATGGTGAATCCAGCCCGCCATCTTACTGATGAAAGATTAAAATGTGCCACATCTCCAGGAGAATATTCACCCTCTGAGAAACAGAAAAGCTCCTATTTCCACTTTTGAGAAGGCATCAGCTATCCCAGTGTCCTGGCCAATAGCCAATCCTCAACCAATATCAACAAGGATTAACTAGTCATTCATTTTACTGCTGTTTGTAGGAATTTGCTTTGCACAAATTGACTTGTCGTATTTGGCAGGACTGGAAAGCACTTCAGAAGTTCCCGAGGACATGAGAAATGTTACATAAATGCAAATTAAATTTTTCAGTTGGTGACTGGCTGGCAGATTTGCCAAAATGAAAGATAAAGCTGGTTAGTTACCGAAGCCATATTTTAACTCCACCAAATAAAGTCAAACAAGGCTATCCAAAGCTTTCCATTTAAGAAATAGAGCAATCGGGCTCACTAAAACACAAACTATAACCCACAAATTATTTGACTGTACCTCATTACAGGTGGTAGAACTGCACAGTGTTGAACTTTTAAAGATATTGTCCATCTCACTGTCCTTCAATGCATCAGTATTATTCATTTCAACCATTCCATGATAGCCAAGCTCAACATCCTTGCCACTTTTTGGGTGACTAACTTTCTTCTCATTTCCTATTGGGCTTCTCAGTGACGAGCTTACATTTATGGTGTCCAGTTAAATTTCTCCTCACAAGATACAACATCCTCTCCCAAACCACTCGATCAAAACCTTTCATAATTTTAATGATCTCTATTAATTCACCCATGAGCCTTCTATTTTCAACAGAAAAGAGACCCAGCTGTCGATCCTATCCTGATGATTATACCTACGCATTTCGGGTATCATCTTTGTAATCCCCCCCCCCCCATCTTCTTCAGTGCCTCTATGTCTTTTATATAATACAGCGACCCAGAACGACACACTAGAAGACCTGATGACAGTTCAGCACCAAACACACACAGAACCCCTTAGTATTGGAAGATAAGAAACTAATTGCACTTATATTTATTATTCACTGCTTCGTTGCTTGAATTTTGTTTGAGGGAGGGCTGTTCTTAGTATTTTTGACAAGTTGTTGGCGAGTACACCAACACCAGTTAAAATCTGCAACACAATACATGCAAATCAAATGGAATACAGAACTATATGTGGCTCTCTAGGCTGTGTCTTACATCTCTGAAGGCCACAAAGACAAAATTCTTGGGACACTTCAATCAGATACTTAACATCTTAAAACTTCAATCTGAGGAACTAGGAACATTGCTGTCTCTAGATTTATTTTGCATATTACATTTTGTGAAAACCAGTATTTAAGCCAATATGCATCTGTGATTGTTAATTCATCCGATTAAATTGCCTTTATCACTTAGTGGCAAACAGCACATGTTCCAGGCACAAAGGTGTGGAACAGTAGGCCATTTATTCTTCTATGAGCTGCTCCACCATTCAGTTAAGACTGTGGCTGATTTATTGCTGAATTCCAGTTATCCGGATGTATTCCATATCCTTATCCAACACAGAAATTATCAATCGGTCTTGAAATCTATAGTTCTGGCCCTGCCACTCTTTTGGGGGAATGCTAGCCTTTTTTTTCACAAAAGGGCTTTGTGATTTACTCTTCGATGATTTGCCTCTAATTTTAAAATTATGGCTTGGATTTTCACCGAGTCAGGTTGTTCTGGGAGCCCTTTAAAATAAGCAGGTAGGGTCTGATTCCAGGATTGCCAACCCCAGTCCCAGGCTGTGTAATTTTTTTGGGTTCCATCAAAGATTGTGGGTTGGTTCCATCAGAGGTCCGCATCCAAAACGCCCGACCTAGCCGACTCCCTTAGGCAGCTAGGCATCTCCTACTCCACAATTTTCATGCAGTAGTGCCAAGCTTTTAAGGAGTTGTGGTTCACAGCCTCTTAAGATGAGTTGTGAACTAAAGTCTGCATAAGGGGACCTTTTAAAAATGAAAGTTCAAAAGGTCCCCATGATGACCAATATGCTAAGTTCTGCCCTTCCACACATCCCCAGGCCAAACTTTGCCCTTCAATTCACCTCCCATCACCCCTCATGCTACCTATGCCAAGCTATGGAACTTCCATACCCATTGACCCACTGAATACTTTCTAGAACTAATGGACCCTCTTGTGTAAACTGGCATGTATAAAGAAACCTTGAAAATAAATTGTTCATTGAGAACTTCCCCTATGTTTGAAAAAATGGCTGCAGTGCAAGATAACGAAGTTTTCAAAACCACAAGCCCTATAAATCATGAGTGTAAATAAACATTGTAAAATTAAAAGCAGAACCCAGAGTCCCCGAGCTGTCAATCAACAATGGGGAACAGGCATTCTATTATTCTAATAGCTGTCTGGGTTATTAACCAAGAATACATAATGAGGCTCAGATGGGGCAACAGAAGCTTTCGGAGGGTGATGCGGTTTCCTCCGGATGCTCCGGTTTCCTCCCACAAGTCCCAAAAGACTTAGGTAATTTGGACATTCTGAATTCTCCGTGCACCCGAAAAGGCCCGGAATGTGGCAACTAGGGTTTTTTCCACAGTAACTTCATTTTAAATGTTAATGTAAGCCTACTTGTGACAATAAAGATTATTATATTATTATTATGGTTATGTGAGGGGGAGGGCCTTGTGTTTTTCAATTAGCTGGGACATGGATGTATAGCACCAAGGTGGGCCTTGAAAACAACTCGCCTCTGTACCCAGCAGCCACGGTGGCTGCTTTTCAGTCCCGTGTCGGCACCCCCCCCCCCCCCCCCGGAGTCAGCTGGCCCAGTTTCCCCAATACCCTCACCCGTCTCGAGGATGAAAATCCAAACCCATGTCTTGCTTTGAAATTCCCCACTAGGAGAAATAATTTCTATCTAACTTTTGAGTAGCTATCATTTTAAACATCTGAATATCAATCCTGAGTCTTCCGAATTCGAGGCCATACATTCATCCTTTTGATGAATTGGGTGATATTCCTTCCAAAGCGATTACATCGTTACTGACGTTTGTCACTTAAAACCGAGGCCAGTACACTGGATGGAGGTTTGACCAACATCAATTCTCCATTTTTGACTTTAATTCAGATTATGGCCAACATTTCATTCGTATTTTTGCATGGCTGCACTCTTGCCTGAGTCAGTAGATTATCGTTAAAGCCGCACTTTTAAATCTTCCTTGCACATAACCTAAGTGCACACTGGTTTGTTGCAGCAGGAAGAAATTAAACTTTACAACAGTTCAAGACCCATTCAGAGGTGTGAGAACACCCACGAGAATAGTAGTTCAGTGCAAGGGTGATCTCATGCTGCATTGCTGAGTAGTACTGCCTTTCAAGTGAGAATCAAACTCAGTCTTCACATGCTCTCAGGTTGTGCAAGAGACCCAATGGCACCATTCACAAGAAGAGCACTCAGATTCCGTGGTTGCTAAAGGCGCTAGATAATGCAAGTCCTTTCCTTTGGAAAGGAAATATCTGTAAATTAACAGTGTGCTGGGTATTTGCAGGTACACACGAATGTGAAAAATTCATTCTCCATTACACTTGTGTCAGCATTATTTGACTCATCAGCCAATGTTGTTCCAACACATGGGAAACCTGGATACCAGCTGTCATGTGAGAGTACCTTTACGAAATAGGTGTTTATAAATTGGTGTGTGTATAAATATCTGTAGTGAGAGTACCTTTAAGAAATGGGTGGTTACTACTGCAGTGATGTCAGAGAGTGGGTGAGCTGGGCTGTCTCTCAGCTTTTTACTTTCGGTTTAGGCTGTTTGCTGCAGGGTGTGTTTTAGTTTTGTTTTCACAGCTGGATAGCTGCAGTCATAGCCAGAAGGGGTATGAGTTTCTCTCTGTAATCGAAAGACTGTAAATCGATCCTGGTGATTTAAAACTAATAACAGTAGTGACTTGAACCTGATGTGCTTCTGGTAAAAGGTGTTTTAAGTCGTATGGATGTGAAAAGGAAAGCTTAAAGGATTACTTAGTGTTGTATTCTTTGGGGGTTGTATCTGAATTAATGGTTGCTAAGATGTTCACTATTTTTTACAAAGGTTAACTTGAGTTCATAAAATAAACATTGTTTTGCTTTTAAAAAATACTTTTCCATTTCTGCTGCACACCTGTAGAGTGGGCTGTGTGCTCCCCATACCACAATCTATTCAAAGTTGTGTGTCAGGTGAACTCCATGATACATTTTTGGGGTTCTCTAAACCCTGGCCCATAACAAATTGGGGGCTCGAGGGGGATAAAAGTCTATCTATTGGATTGGCTTAGTGCACTTAAAGACAGTGAGGGGTGAGCATATTGTGGTTGCTTTTCAAGTGTGGTATTTCAGTTTAAGTAGGGAGTGTGTTGTGGACAATGACTCTTTCAGAGGCACAGAAGTTTTTGGGGATGGAGACGGTCACACGCAGTACCTTACGGACAGGGACTAAAAGCAGACTTTTAGATTTGGCAAAAACATTGCAGTTAACATTACCTGACAAAATGCGAAAAGAAGAGGTAATTATGGCGGTGGCTAAGCATTTAAAGTTACCGGAGATACAGTTTGACTCATTGGAAATAGCAAAAATTCAGTTGCAAATTAAACAAATGGAACATGAGATTTATAGCAGCTTGAATAGGAAAGAGAGAGAGGAAAAAGAGAGAGAGAGAGGAAAAAGAGGGAGAAGGAAAAGGAAACAGAAAGAATACCCCGAGCAGAACAAAAAGAGAAAGGGAGATACAGATCAGGGAAAAAGATAGAGAGAGTGTTTGAACTTCAGAAAATGGCCATGAAACATGACAGTCAGTTAAAATTGGCAGGCATAAAGGGAAATGTACAGTTGGTGGATAGTGATGAGGATAGTGAGAGAGCGTCACAGTCGAAGACTTGGTGGGAATCTACTTACATATGTCCAAGCATTGCCAAGGTTTGACGAGAAGGAGGTGGAAGCCTTTTTCATTTCATTTGAGAAGGTGGCTAAACAAATGAAATGGCCACAGGACATGTGGGTATTACAGATTCAAACAAAGCTAATAGGTAGGGCTAGTGAAGTGTTTGCATCACGACCGGAGGAGGTATCTGGGACGTTTGAGGAGATGAAAAAATCCATCTTAGGTGCATATGAACTAGTGCCTGAAGCCTACAGACAAAGGTTTAGAAATTTAAGGAAAGAATTTGGTCAAACATACATGGAGTTTGAAAGGATCAAACAGAGTAATTTTGATAGGTGGATAAGGGTTTTGAAAATAGACCAACCGTATGAAGCTCTCAGAGAAGCTATACTTTGAGGAGTTTAAAAATTCAATTCCTGATGTAGTGAGAATTCATGTGGACGAGCAGAAGGTTAAAACTGCGAGATTAGCAGCAGAAATGGCAGATGATTATGAATTAGTTCATAAATCAAAGCTTGGTTTCCAACATCAGTTTCAGCCTGTGAGGGATAGAAACTGGGGACATGAAAAATACTCAAGTGGTAAAGGTAAAGGTGATCTGATGGGAGATAATAAGGAGAGTGTACCTCAGATTAAAAAAGAAATCCAGGAGGGTGGAAGAGACATGAAAAGTTTCAAATGTTTTCACTGTAATAAACTAGGCCATGTGAAGTCACAGTGTTGGTGGTTGAAGAAAAGCACTGGGTAGGCTGGTGTGGTAAAACAGGATAAGACAGTGGGGTTTGTTAAAGTGGTAAAGGAAAGCCCAAGTGAAGCGAAGGAGGTGCAAATGATTGTACAGCCTGCTCAAGAAGTAATTGTTAAGAAGGTGCCAGATCTCTTTAAAGAATGTTCTTGTGTGGGTAAAGTTTACTCGTGTATCAGGAGGAGCAGGTAAATAAGTCACAATTTTAAGAGATACAGGAGCTAGTCAATCTTTAGTTGTGAGAGATGAGGAGTTACATAGTTTGGGAAGAATGTTGCCCGAAAAGATGGTAATATGTGGAATTCAGGGTGAGAGGAGTAGTGTTCCATTATATAAGGTAAGGTTGGAAAGTCCAGTGAAGAGTGGTGAAGTGGTAGTAGGAGTAATAAAGAAACTATATTGTCCAGGAATAGTTTATCTTGGATCATGATATAGCTGGATCGCAGGTGAGAGCGATGCCTACTGTGGTGGATAAGCCAGTGGAAAATCAGACAACTAAAGTGTTGAAGGACGAATATCCTGGGATTTTTCCAGATTGTGTAGGAACAAGGTCGAAAAGTCATAGGTTAAGACAAGAGGGTAAATCAAAGAGTGAAGATAAAAGGTGAAGTGCAATTATTAGAAACGATTTTTGATCAGATGGTTGTAGGTGGAGGATGAAGCGTGTATTTTTAGTTCAGGAAAATTGGCGGAGTTACAACAGAAAGATATAGAAATAAAACGGATGTATCAGAAAGCATACATGGAAGAGGAATCTGAGTGTATACCAGTGTTATTACCGTAAAAATGTCTTGATGAGAAAATGGAGACCTTTACCTATGCAGACGGATGAAAAGTGGGCAGAAGTTCATCAAGTAGTATTGCCAGTCGGGTATAGAAAGGAGGTGTTGCGAGTTGCACATGAGGTGCCAGTGTGAGGTCATTTGGGAATAAGGAAAACTCGAGCTAATATCCAAAAACATTTTTATTGGCCTGGACTACATAAAGATGTAATTAAATGTTGTCAATCATGTCACACATGTCAAGTGATAGGGAAACCTCAAGCAGCGATCAAACGAGCACCCTTAATACCATTCCAGCATTTGAGGAACCTTACACGGGTCCTAATTGATTGCGTAGGACCACTTCCTAAAACGAAAAGTGGGAATCAATATCTTCTGACTATAATGGATGTGTCTACTAGGTTTCTAGAGGCCATTCCAGTACGTAATATTACAACTAAAAAGATTGTGGAGGAGTTACTTAAATTCTTTACTAGATATGGACTACCCACAGAAATACAATCGGATCAAGGATCAAATTTTACCTGAAGGTTATTCAAAGTAGTTATGGATAGCTTAGGAATAAAACAATTTAAATCAACTGTGTACCATCCAGAATCGCAGGAAGCGTTAGAAAGGTGGCATCAGACATTAAAGACAATGTTGAGGGCTTATTGTCACGATTATCCAGAGGATTGGGATAAAGGAATTCCATTCGTACTGTTTGCAATTAGGGATGCACGTAATGAGTCAACCAAATTTAGTCCTTTTGAACTAATTTTTGGTCATGAGGTAAGAGGACCACTTAAATTGATTAAGAAAAAATTGGTGAGTGAGAAATCGGAAATTACATTATTGGAATACTAGTCAAATTTTAGGGAACGATTGAATAGAGCAGGTGAATTGGCTAGACAACATTTAAAAGTTGCACAAAATGTGATGAAACGGGTAGCGGACAAGAAATTTGAGCCATGTGTTTGTCAAGATGCCTTTTGAACACCATGAATGTATCTGCTTCCACAACCTCTGGCAACGCGTTCCAGACACTCACCACCCTCTGCATAAAAAGCCTGCCTCGCACATCTCGAAACTTTGCCCCAGGGACCTCAAACCTATGCCCCCTGGTAACTGACCCCTCCACCCTGGGAAAGAGTGCCTGCCTATCCATGCCCCTCATAATCTTGTAGACTATTAGGTCCCCCTAAACCTCCGTCATTCTAATGAAAACATTCAGCCTCTCCACTCACCTAACACCCTGCAGACCAGGCAACATCCTGGTAAACCTCCTCTGCACCCTCTCCAAGCCTTCACATCCTTCTGGTAGTGTGGCGACCAGAATTGTGCGCAATATTCCAAGTGCGGCCATACCAAGGTGCTATACAACTGTAGAATGATTTGCCAGCTTTTATACTCAATACCTCGTCCAATGAAGGCAAGCATTCCGTATGATTTCTTTTTAAAAATAAATGTAAGTACCCAATTCATTTTTTTCCAATTAAGGGGCAATTTAGCATGGCCAATCCACCAACCCTGCACATCGTTGGGTTGTGGGGGTGAAACACACGCAAACATGGGGAGAATGGGCAAACTCCACACAAACAGTGACCCAGAGCTGGGATCAGGCCCGGGACTACGGTGCCATGAGGCAGCTGTACCCGTATGCTTTCTTGACTAAAAGCAAATTACTGCGGATGCTGGAATCTGAAAAAGAGAAAATGCTGGAAAATCTCAGCAAGTCTGGCAGCATCTTCAGGGAGAGAAAAGAGCTAACGTTTCGAGTCCGATGACTCTTTGTCAAAGCTCTCTTGTCAAAGCTTTCTTGACTACCTTGTCCACTTGTGTTGCCACCTTCAAAGATCTGTGGACCTCCTCCCCATATCTCTCCAATTTTCTATATTCCCAAGAGTTTTACCATTTATGGTATATTTCCCCTCTATGTTAGACCTATCAAAATGCATTACCTCACATTTGTCCGGATTAAACTCCATTTGCCATTTCTCTGCCCAAGTCTCCAACCTATGTCCTGCTGTATCTTCTGACAGTCCTCAACACTATCTGCCACTCCACCAACTTTGGTGTCATCCTCAAACTTACTAATCAGACCGGCAACATTTTCTCCAAATCGTTTATGTACACTCCAGAGGCCCAAGCACAGATCTCTGTGGAACACCACTAGTCACAACCTTCCAATTAGGAAAAACACCTTTCTACTGCTACCCTTTGCCTTCTGTGACCTAGCCAATAATGTATGCGTCTTACCACCTCACCTCTGATCCAGTGTGACTTCACCTTTTGTACCAGTCTGCCATGAGGCACCTTGTCAAAGACTTTACTGAAGTGCATGTAAACAACATCCACCGCCCTCCCCATATCAATCATCTTTGTCACCGCCTCAAAAAACTCGATTAAGTTAGTGAGGCACGACCTCCCCTTCATATAACCATGCTGTCTATTGCTTAGGAGTCCATTTGTTTAGGGGATCCAGCACAGATCCCTGTGGTATGCCACTGGCTTCCTGTCATCCAGTCACTAAGGCAGCCATCTGTCATCATCCTCTGTCTCCTACAGCTAAGCCAATTTTGAATCCATGTTACCCTGTACCACATGTGCATTTGCCTTCTTTATACAAGTCTCCCATGTGGGAACTTGTCAAAAAGCTTTGGTGAAATCCATGTAAACTACATCAACTGCACTATCCTCAACTACACACCTGGCCACATGCTCAAAAACTTCAGTCAAATTTGTTAGGCATGGTCTCCCTCCAACAAAGCAATGCTGATTATCCTTGATCAAACCGTGCCTCTCCAAGTGGTGATAGATTTCAAAGTACAAGGTCAAAGTATGATGCTAATAAATTCAAGAGTGCAGAAATGAATTAAGCCCATTGATGCCCAGTATTGAGAGAGAACAATAGCATCCAATATTTTCATACTTTTCCATAACATCTTGCTCATGAAGAAATTAGCATCACAAATATTTCTGGTGCAATACTAGACCAGATTCACATTTCATCCTAAGAGACAGGCACTTGATCATGATATCACTCACTGGAATACTTACAGATTATTCTAGAAGGCATTCTACAACTCATTTAATATTTTATATTCACCAATTATCTGGGGACTGTTGTGACTACCACAAAAACAAGGTTGGTCCAATTTTGGGACATAAGAATTATTTTTTCTCTTTATAGAAATGTTCCTCACAATGCATTTATATTATACATATAAATACACATATATATCGATCCTCCAAATTTTTCCAGTTCATCTGCAAATAACATCTCGGTGATGGTATTGGAGAAGTTTTCATTGAAGATTTGAAGCCTAAATTCCAGTCACAAGTCTCTTTAACCTCTCCCACTACAGCCAGATTAACCCCTCCCATGCCAATCCTTTACAGAAATGATGTGTCTAATCCAAAAATTGCTTAAGTACCAATACCAAGATTTAGTGTTGTTCCTTCAATAGAATAAAGGTACAGTATTATGAAGTGACCATTGCACAGGTGAATGGGCCCCATGACCTACAGAACAAAGGTTGGCGTGGCTATGTCTCAATGGTATTCCCGTGTTGCACTGCTGAAAAGAAAGCAGATTGAACACCAACAGCTACTGGCAACAGCAATACCTGCAGGGACAAGCAGTACAAAAACATGTGTATCTGGTGGGCTGGATGCGGTAGGTACACATTCACTGGATACAACATATGTTAGACCTGCAGTGAGCTACTGTCCTTGCGCAATGAAGTTCTGGTGAAGGGGAAGATGATCAAAACTTGTTATCTTGTTATCTTTTGGATCACTGTTCCAACATTCCCTTGTCTGCGTACGTTCAATCGATTTGATTTGTAATTTGCAACATTGTCAATCCATTGCACTATTAGTGCCAGTTCCCAAAACACACCTAAACACCTGCTTTCAGGTCTTACTCAAAATTCAGCAGGCGTTAAAGGTAAAAGGCAACATTCTTAGTACAACTGGAACACAGAAGTTCTTACCAGTATGGTCCCTCCGCCTGCACCATAGCCAGGAAAAAAGAGGAACATCCCCAAAAACCTATATCACAATTCTGAAGGGAAGAATAATAGGTTAAAGCTGGATATTGAATATTTCAAACCAGGCAAAACTGATTCACTGTTGCTACATGCAGTTTGCTCTTTCCTATCATTTACCAAATGTACACAATGTATCAAACCTGAATAATGCATGTTCCACTGGAAAATATGTAGTCAAGCATTAATCTTCAATTATATATGCATTTTATCTGCATGACTCTATTAAACTAATTGCATGGAAATGCTCGTTTGAAATCTAATCTCACCATTTCCATGTTCTTATCTATAAAGAATGCACCTAATTTATAGGTGTTTGAACTTTGGTCTCTAAACGCTGCAAGTGTCTGTGCTTAGGATTTCGATTGGAGCATAACTGGACAAGTACAATGAACAGCTTCTTTTTTTTCTGTAGTTGTTGACACGGCGGCAAAGATTTTCAGTTGTTGTGCACGAATCAGCTTTTTCTTGCAGTAATAATCCAGTTCTTCACCAGAAAGCTGGCACCGATCTTCTGACATGTGTCTGTAAGAGTATGTAAATATCTGCAAGGAATCCCCCCATATAATCTGAAAGTTGCATGTTTGTATTTCTGGGACCCAGCGTCTCAGGTGTGCTGGGAACCCCGATTTCAACAGTAAAAAAAAGTTTTTTTCCTGCAAAGATCATACAAACAATTATCACCTTTGTAGGCCAGCAGGAGGAAAAGGATTTCCAACATTAAGGAGTGCAATTCCTCAGAAAACAAAGCAATTAAAATAGCTGCCAATTGGCAAGTAATCCCACCCATTCTCAAGTTGGGTGTGCAGCGCGAGGCAGGTGTAAAGTGCCTCTTCAGTCTCCAATAGGGCAATCAGTTCCCTGTAGTTTAGTCTGGTTTCACCCTGGCACAAAGGTTTTAACACTGCAAGAGGAAAAAAATGGCATAGCATTGAAGCCAGGTCCAGCAGGTCCTCAAGAAAACAGATAAAAAGATAGAGGAGAGAAACATAAAAAGGATGAACATGAGAGGTAGAGGCATGTTCCACATAATACTGCATCGAAGGATACTTTGATCATGTTCACCGGTGCAAGAAGCAAGCAATAAGTAACTGTTTCTTGACAATTAAGTCAGGGAAGAGCTTCATACATGGTAACACATGCAAGACACATGGTTCATGGATATCCCCACTTACTCTCTAATTTCTATTAACTGAAGTAGTAAGGGAGGAAGTCAGCTCTTTTCAATTATTAGAATACAACATGGCTGCACAAGGTGAAACTATATTTTGCTTTTAACTTTAAGAACTTACCTTCCTTTTTAAAAAAAGTATTGGCGTTCGGTCTACAACCAAGAAAGACTGCACCATCAAAACTGCAGTAACCTAACGAGTAGCATAATACAACATTCGCGAGATATAACTTGAAGTAGCAGGTTCCTACCCTGCAGAGATGCGAACATTAGGGCCAGTGGGGTTACATGAAGCCAAAATTAAAGTAAGTTTGGTTATTCATCTCCATATTTTGCAGGACAGGACCCTAAGTGGCTGGTTCAAAGATCAAGCAGTTATTGCTGTCATCGAAGAAGGCAAATCCCAAGATTCAGTGGCTGAGATCTCATAAAAGACAGATCTGAATGAAGATGTACCTGAAGTACAGGAAGTACATAAAATCACAGAAAACAGGAGCTTCTCCAACTATCATTGCACAAATCAGAGCCAGAAGGCAACAAGAGTATGGGAACTATGAAGCTACATCAGTGCAAGATTGTAAGTTTTGATTGGGATGAGAGTAGACTAAACAAAGTCTGTTGACTGTCAGCATCAGGCTACTTTCCTCTATAATATATATGGATGTCACCATCTTTCTTCTTTGCAGTCACTCTTGTGGGATTGTAAGATGATGGAGATCTTAGATTGCCCTGATTCACTGTTGTACATCTACAAATTAAATCAGGAAACTAACAGCAAAATTACTATTTTATTTTGCAACACAACATAATACATTTACTTTTCAAACAAACAATATTTACTTTTTCAGATAAACAATTTTAAATTTCTTCTGCATACAACTTTTTTCTTTTATCCTGGTAACTAAAGTTACCATTCCAGAGTTTTAATCATGAAAACAAAAACTGCTGCTCAGTAGCTATTCCAACTCCTGAGCCTTCATTTTGTGAAGTGTTTTGGTGCACATGATGCTTTTGTCCTCACGCCCCGATTTCAAAACATGTGTGTGTCAATGTGATGTGTACAATACATGTCATTTGTATTCACAGTAGAATTCTGCTCCTATAAATCAAGTGTACAAAATAATGTAATCATACTTGACAATTTATTTTTTTGTTTAAATGTATAATGCATCAGACAAGATCAAAATTCTAGTTGTACAATTCATATCAGATTCATATTTAGCATGTAATATTTGTGAAAAAGTACGTGTCAGAGGTATGGAGTTCTTCTTTAAATATATGTACCTGCTTGATTAAATGCAATAAATTATCTTCCCGCAAACCCGCTAGAACTCAACATAGTTTGGTACACTTTTAGTGTGACATATGCAGTTGCTTTTCCCTGTGTGCAGGGAGCCATCCATCTTCTCTCGTGGTCACAAACATCATCATCGTCGTGGTACAGCAGAGCTTCAGGTAGTTGGTTGTGTCAGATACAGGCAGTAGAATGAAATTCTACGAGGAAGGAAGCACCAAAGGCGCAGCTAATGTCGCATATTAAACTTTATGAAAAAAGTTCTTAGCATTAAAGAATTATACTTCGCCTGTCTAAAATTGGTATGCTTAAACTTCTTTAGTTCTTTCAAAGTGTTGATGCAATCCAATGTTTTCTGACTACAGGCATTTTGTTTAGACTTTTGTTTGGGGATAAACTATTTCCGTCCATTTTTTCTCATATAAATAAAGGAATTAAAATACTGATGATCAGGTCTAGCTATATAGTGCATGTAGACATTTCTTCCAACATTCCAAGATAACATATTGTTTTGGCTTATATTTGTGAGATTCCACTTCTGAAATAATGAATGTGCTGGACATCATCTTTGAGCACCATAAGTGATTTATTTTGAGGATCAAATCAGGGCTTCTCGTGTACAGAGAGAAATGTATTTCTACAATTCTTGTTTTTTGTTGCTTTAAAAGTTAATGTAGCTTTGCAAGTGTTATAATTGTGTAGTTACTTCTCCTACAAGGGTTTGCTCACAGATCCAATAGCATTGTGAGAATTCAAACAAAGACTATTTTAATTGGGCCCAATTTCCTTTTATAGTATGGGACACCACATGTCCTTTGGTGTCAACGGGTGAAATAGGGTTAGCGGGACTTTATAATTGCAGTGTCCAGGGTCATTGACAGTTAATAATTGAGCTCACTGTTGGATTATCTGAAAGAGGGCTCTGGATTTCCTTTGGTGCATACCCACCATTCTTTTGCTTGTTGGTTTGATTTTTCTTCCCTTAAAGCTTCCTATCTTGACTATAAATAGAAGACCTCCTTTGGATCCATCCCCTTTTTCCTCCCCCTCTTAGCAGTCATGCAATCCTTGAAGTTTCTCTTGAGCAGTTTGAAGTACTTTTAACTTTGTATCAGGTTTTGTATCTTGCTCTGCTCTAGATGGATGTTTATGGTGGACTCCAGGTTAAATGATTCCTCATTGTTTGTTATTTTGCGATCAGAATCTTTCAAAAATTAAGCTAGTTACATCTCTACAACCACATCGGTTTTTAGACTTCCAGTAGTTTACTGGCCAAAAATTGCACCCTCTGCAATCAGTTCAGTTAGTTGTTATGTTATTCAATCTTATGCCTCACCTACAAATGAACCTTACAGGCAGAAAGTGTTCTTAAGTATTAGAAATGAATCAAAGGTAAAAACAAAATCACAAGAAGTGAATCAGAAAGAGACAGAAATGAAATTGTTTAGTTTTTGTTAAGAGTGGTGTTTATTTTAGTAGTTTGCATTTCACATTATTGATATTACGAGTAATTTTGATATTCATCACAAGCTTTGTCAGTGTGGCAGCAAATGAATCAAAAACTTAAAAAATGGATATGTAAATTCATCCACTGATTGGTTGAAAAATTAAAAGCTTGGAATTCCATGCTTCTTTCTGCTGGCATTTTGAGTGTTACTGGGGTAAATATTGTCCAACGTTGTATTACCAGCAGTAATAATATATTGCAATGCTCAGTGACGTGCGCTCGGGTAATGCACACAAAGATAATCAAGGTGAATCACTGACATCCATCCGCTGAGGTGTCACTAAGTAATCAGTTGTTCTTCTTTCCCAAGCACCTCCTGACTACTTTCCCAGCTGGCAAGGATAAGGATTACAGAGCATGATGATATTCCTGGTGCTGCTACCATCATCTTATTTATTCTGTGGATACCTAAACGATATAAAGTCAGAAACGGCAAAGAACGTCGCACTGGTTATCTAGGGTTGCAGGAATGTTACAATGCAGATGTTCAAATGCTTTCTTCTGAAGAAATGACTTGACTAGTAACTCAACTTTTAAGCAGAGTTGCATTGGCAACTGATTGATATTCATCATCAAACGCCAGCAGAAAAATGGGAATTCTTAAGAAACCTCACCATCAGTCATCACACCTGGAAACGTGAGTGACGTAAGACGTGGAATTGTATAACTTTGTTTGGCAGGCTACAGAGAACCCATCTTTTACTTGTGGACTCTAACGTCCAAAGTAATTTAGATCATTGGTTCAGATTAAGTTGACATACTCCATCGTCTGTAACATCTGAGACACATTCTGACAGTCCTCTTCAAGATCATGACTGCAGCAGTACCGCAGGACTCGTTTCTGCTTTAGCTAGGCCTCCATGTTTATGCCAGGAACACAAGAGCTGATGCAGTTGCACTTCAACATCCTGTATCATTCCAAACAGTTGACATGGAATACCAGCAGCAAAGCTTCACATGTTCCTGCTCTTACTTGTGGAGCTCTCTCCCAAACAGCACCGTCACCTTGATGTCTGTCTCGTGCGCAGAAATTCAATCACAGTTAAGCATTACTTATTGAACCTGCGTTGTTAGAGCACACAGAGGCCCTGGAAAAGCTCTGGCTTACCAGCTGGTACTCCAGCAAAATTTCTCCAGACCTTTCAAGTGCTCTAAACAAACCATCAGGGTCAAATTTGAGAGTCATCTGTTGTTGTTACAGCTGCCTCCGGCTGTACCCTGCTGTTATTCCACCTAATATACACACACAGAAAAAAAACACTTGTCACACAGCATTTACTCACATTGGGTTATTAGAAATGTATTTATCTCTGAAAATAGTGCCAGTCAGACCAAACAATCATTAAAACTAATTCAACATCAGTAAATCCTGACAAACTAATCTTTTCACAATAATTGTGCCTGTAACAACAATACCCCCCCCCCCATCTTTGCAAACTAAGCATAACATGAAAACAACCATTATTCAAAATTGCAACTGTCATTTACTCCAATGCAATGCATAACATCTTCCCTGAGCTGGACTTTAGCCACATAGCAATGGAGTAAAGATACTAACTTTTAAACAAAGCTTTCATGAATTGAATTATATAATGTACCAAAATGACTCAATGCATGTGCAAAATACATTCTAACAGCACATCCAATACAGAATATGACACACACACAAATCAATGGCACACAACGGACCTGTACCAAGAACACCGTGCAGCTTTAGCATAAAATGTAACTGCCTAGGACGGGTGGCGGGCGGTGCAATTTACAACAATGTTCATTCAATTTTATGTTTTAGAAACTAATCCCAACCCAGACTAATGTGATAAATTTGGGCAGCCTTAACCTAATCCTAGTTCAAAACTGCCCATAATAATTAGCACCGAACTAAAAACCACAAAGATAGCTGGTGTAGGCAATGGAAATGTTAAACGACTGTGTTAGGAAACACTGAATACCTTCACTGAATTAAAATACTGCATATTCTTTCCTGTAGTCACTCCAGCCTTTGTGACCACAAAATCAACCACCTTTTTAAAAATGTGAATAATTTAGTTTATTGACATGCATTCTTCTACAAACATGTCAAGTGCTTCTTCATCCCAGTATATCAACCTTCTCTTCATCGGGTATTTTCCATCCCCCATCTCATGGAAAAACAACACCCGTCCACATTGCTGAGTCAGAGTTCTATTGACAATAATGGCTTCCCAGTCTCATCTCAGGAGCCTGCCTTCATCCCCAATACAATTCCTTCCCATCCATCACCCTCCTTACCGGCTTCTTTCAATTTTTCAACACGAGTGTAGGCCTAGAATTGTCATCCCATCAAACTTCCCTCCAGTTCCAAATCCGTATTTTGCATGATGCCATTTGCCACCCACCATGGCCTGGCAACCATTCCCATATCCTGTTCCTTCAGTGCACATTTTATTCTCAAATATTTTCAAAAGCACTTATTCCCACACCTCAGGTATGAAATGGCCATTCCCATCCATCCTCCCCAAACCAGCATCTATGTACCTGTATTCTGCCAGAGCTGCACCCTCTGCTTTGTTGTAGGACACTCATCATTCCTGCTCCTGGATTATATTCCACCAGTGGAATTCTACCTTCCCTCTTCACATCAACACTTTTCTTTGTCCTATCCATCAACACGGGAGGCTCATATTGTTCCATTCCCTCACCTCACCAATCACACACTTCCATGGCATATGGCCCCTTTCTTATTTCTATTGCGTACCCTCAGGATCCAGTTCACCCTCACTCTGCCATGCTAAGGGTACCACCCCACTTTCTTCCCCCCACAGCTCCCTGGTTCCTATTCTATTTGTCCACTGCACTCATCTGTGTCTCTGTCCTCTTGGATCACAAATATCGATCACTAACCTCCCTTTCCCGTCAAAGCAACCTCTTTGTTCCTCCAAAAAGTTATTTGTAGTACATTAAGAACAATAGGAGTAGGATTAGGCCATCTAGTCAGTTTTCTTATACCCACAGGAGCAGTTGGTTTTTCAACCATACCTACTCACTTCTCGCCACTGCCCATTTAACTGTGCATGCCCACTTCCTCCAATATTTCTATCACCCACTCTGTACTTCAGCAGCAATACAACTTTCCATATCCCTTCCACATCCAGATTTGCCATGAATTGTTTTCCAATCCAGGTGGGTGTATATCAGGCTGAAAACTAAATTAATCAACCATGCACAATCTAAATCCAAAATTCACTTTCCACCAGAATCCCTGTCTCCTTACACCCTCTTTTTTTCCACATATTCACCAACATTACTTCCCTTTTGGCCCAAACCATCAGACAATTTGCAAGTCTGCCCTCTGATGTCACTTGCCAAACCAATTAGTCTGTTTCCCACTGTTGAACACATGTTGAATCTTCTTCACCTGCCCCTAGTCTTGACCACACCTTACACTTCATTCCACTTGTCACTGCACTTGGCTTCCACCTTTCCCCCCCCCTCCCTACTGTGCATTCTCCTGCCCACCCCCCTGCCTCTTGTCAATGAAACAATTCTCCAATTCCCAGCATACACTGTGCATTCCATTTTCCTACACTTCTGCACCTGCCTTATCCAGCTGCTATTATCAGAATTCAGTCTTGCTTACAACTTTCTTGGGAATTGGGACTGTTTTGGTCTCCAGAGCACAAACAAAAAGAGTTTTATCAACACTATGAATCACATACTAGCTGATGCAGCATTTCTACTCGTACCATGGAGACTCGATATTGTCCCATTTTCCTTTACTTGAAAGTAGCAGTATTGATTCCTGACAATGTCAATCTGGGAATGTAAGGCACAAGGACAAATGCAAAGTACTGGGGATGCTGAAAATCTGAAATAAAGACACCAAATGCTGGGAATACTCAACAGGTCAGGCAGCAGTTGTGAAGAGATTTTTCTGGTTAATGACCTTTCTTCAGTATTGGGAAGAGTTAGAGATGTATTAGGTTTTAGGAAAATTGTTTACAAGTACTTGGGAAAAGTTAGAGATTTAAACCTGTACTTGCAAGCAGTATTCTTAAAACCTGTACTTGCAAGCAGTATTCTTAAAACCTGTACTTGCAAGCAGTATTCTTAAAACCTGTACTTGCACGCAGTATTCTTAAAACCTGTACTTGCACGCAGTATTCTTAAAACCTGTACTTGCACGCAGTATTCTTAAAACCTGTACTTGCACGCAGTATTCTTAAAACCTGTACTTGCAAGCAGTATCCTTAAAACCTGTACTTGCAAGCAGTATCCTTAAAACCTGTACTTGCAAGCAGTATTCTTAAAACCTGTACTGGCGAGCAGTATTCTTAAAACCTGTACTTGCAAGCAGTATTCTTAAAACCTGTACTTGCACGCAGTATTCTTAAAACCTGTACTTGCACGCAGTATTCTTAAAACCTGTACTTGCACGCAGTATTCTTAAAACCTGTACTTGCACGCAGTATTCTTAAAACCTGTACTTGCAAGCAGTATTCTTAAAACCTGTACTTGCAAGCAGTAAACTTAAAACCTGTACTTGCAAGCAGTATCCTTAAAACCTGTACTTGCAAGCAGTATCCTTAAAACCTGTACTTGCAAGCAGCATTCTTAAAACCTGTACTTGCAAGCAGTATTCTTAAAACCTGTACTTGCGAGCAGTATTCTTAAAACCTGTACTTGCAAGCAGTATTCTTAAAACCTGTACTTGCAAGCAGTATTCTTAAAACCTGTACTTGCAAGCAGTATTCTTAAAACCTGTACTTGCGAGCAGTATTCTTAAAACCTGTACTTGCAAGCAGTATTCTTGAAACCTGTACTTGCGAGCAGTATTCTTAAAACCTGTACTTGCGAGCAGTATTCTTAAAACCTGTACTTGCGAGCAGTATTCTTGAAACCTGTACTTGCGAGCAGTATTCTTAAAACCTGTACTTGCGAGCAGTATTCTTAAAACCTGTACTTGCGAGCAGTATTCTTAAAACCTGTACTTGCGAGCAGTATTCTTAAAACCTGTACTTGCGAGCAGTATTCTTAAAACCTGTACTTGCGAGCAGTATTCTTAAAACCTGTACTTGCGAGCAGTATTCTTAAAACCTGTACTTGCAAGCAGTATTCTTAAAACCTATCACATTTCTAACTCTTCCCAGTTCTGACAAAAGGTCAAAAGCTGAAACAGTGGGCTGGATTTTACGGCGTAGGCAGTTCCCCGCACCCTAGCATAAATTTCAGGAGTGAGCCTAGCTCCACTGAGCGGCCTCGTCCCTCTGTAATTTTTTGGGCAACAGTTTTTAATTAGATTGAGTTGGAACCTCCATCCATCTGCAGGAGGATGTCTCACTTCATGGAGCTGTGTGCCAATTGGAGGTCAGCAGCTCTGCACACCATCAGCATCAAGCAGGAATGGTGGCCATTGCCGGTACTGCAGTTAGACCAAGGAGATGCCATTCAGCAATGGTGTGGATCATAGAACACCTACAGTGCAGAACGAGGCCATTCGGCCCACCGAGCCTGCATCGCCCCTCTGAAAGAACACCCCACCTAGGCCCAATTCCCCCGCCCCATCCCCACAACCCACCTAACGGTTGGACACCAAGGAGCAATTTAGCATGGTCAATGCACCTAACCTGCACATCTTTGGACTGTGCGAGGAAACTGGAGCACCCGGAGGAAACTCACGCAAACACTTGGGGGAATGTGCAAACTCCACACAGTCACCCGAGGTTAGAATTGAATCCGGGTCCTCAGCGCTGTGAGGCAGCAGTGCAAATCACTGTGCCCCCATGCTGCCCCAAACATTCAGGCAAACTGGGGCCAGGCTGATAGACCCCAACAAGGGAACATGAAAAGCATGTTGGACAAGGCGAGAAAGGTGGCGGCGGGGAGACAAAGCTGTTGGGTGAGCTCTAATCGATTTAGAGGTCCTCGGAAGGAGCCATTGACCAGCAGCGCACTAGGTTAAACCTGCTGGGCTACACTTTGGGCACTGGTCTCTCCCACCTTTTCTTATAATCGGAGCACCAGCAAGATGAGACCCTTAACTGGGCATTGATTGCCCACTTCAGGTCCTCAATTGAGCGAAGGATGGACAATCCCACCCAACACCTCCCCGCCGCCTGTAAAATCATGGCAGGAGTGGGCAGACAGGCACAGTCCCCTAATTTATGGATCCACCCACCACTTTCACTGTCCAAAGTAGGCCCATAAAAGTCAGCCCATTCATTCTGTTTCCCTCTCCCAGAGCTGCCTCATCTGTCGAGTAGTTCCCAAATTTGCTGTTGTATTTGCAAGGCACAGGCAGATCTGGAAAAGAGTGGGAAGCAAAGGGAATTTTGGGAGATTGCATGGTTTGTACAAAAGCTGAAGGTTGAGAAAAGAAATCTGTAGATGCGTACAAAGTGTACGTGCATTTAGTGTCACATCATGTTGGAACACCAACTTACTGTGGCACTATGTCCACAATTATATTACTCTTCCTTGCCTCTATCAATTTTTCACCCCCATTAAAACATCTGCACCCCAGTAATACTCAACAAAAGCAAGGCCACAAGACCTTCACCACCATCATCATTCTGTAACCAGTTAGGTTTACTGGAGAGCATCTCAACTGGTTTGCCTCCACCCCTTGGTAAGAAACTCACTTGTGTGGGGAAAGAGCATATGAACCCACATCTTACCACTGCTTTACACTCACGATTTTATTTCAATTGCATGATGCCCTCAAATTCTTACAACACATTCCTGTAGAGAGAGAATTTCAATAAACATTATACTCGCCAGTCTTCACGGACTGCAAACCCTGTGTATTTTTTTTTTTTACACAAAAAAAAAAATCAGTCAATGGAATGTTTTTTTTTTTTTGAAGAGACGTGGAGGTTGGCACCATCACCTGGGTAGCAGGCGGAAATGTGTGCTGGCCCAGGGATAAGGGGCGAGCTTTCGTTGAGGTAGACTGAATATGTGTATATTTTAAAACTGGCTCAAAAATTGACAAGCCAGACCACACATGTGGCGAAAAGGGGCTTTTCACAGTAATTTTATTCAGATGATGATTAACAGGGGGAGGAAACGGCCAACTTGAGACGGTTGGTTCATGGGTTGGTTCTAACACTCAAGCCTCCCAAAATAAAGGGGATGGGGAGGGAGAATCTGAAACTTGGGAGGCTCCTGGTTTGCAAAGAGGGTTCTTTTATAAATAAAACATAATGTTAAAAAAAAAAATGATTTCGGGGGCGGGGAGGGGGATAAGACATTGCAATGCAAGCCACTAGGAGGCTTCCCATCCTCACAGGCGTCAATAAGGCATTAGATGAGAACAAGAGCAGCTTTCTCTCCCCTTCCCCTGTGTGCGAGTGACCTGCGGCCATTATCCGCAGCGCGTGGCGCGGGCTCGAGCCTCCCGCACCAGCCGTGTCCCCGAGACCGGGGGGAGGGACCCTTTGAGACCCGGCTGCAGCTCCAGTCACGAGAAGCCCCCCAGCCGCCCCCGGGGCACGTGCCCAGCTCCTCACCAACCGCCCGGCTCCCCATCAGCATTTAAAAAAAAAACCGTGAGTAACGTTCATCTGTTTCCAATCATTTAATTTAAACTCACTCATTTTTATTTTTGGTCGAGGTTTTTGGGGTCAATCGTTGGTTTTCTACCCCCCCCCCCCCGCCCCGCGGTGAATCTCCGGCTCTCATTCCTGCCCGGGATGCAGCCGGTGGGGAATCGGGCATCTTCCCCGCTGATGGTTCCCTGACTGTATTCCCGCCGCCAGGAATCCAGAGGGAGGATTTAAACAGGAGCCAGAGAGAAAAAAAGGGTAACGTGGAGATCAGAAAGAGGGAAAGGATGCGTGTCTGGGCGGGGACCGTGTCCCTTTTTTGTTTTAAATAAACATTAAATGATAACGGTTCTGTTTGTTCTTACCTCGTTCCGATAAAAATCAGAAGTTTTGTGATTCTCCGTCTTGCCCGCCATTGCTGCACCCGCGCGTCCCGCTCGCTCCGCGTCTGAGTCCCGGCTGCGCAACGGCGTCAGGGCGCGGGGAAGGAGCCACTCCTTCAGCATCGTCAGCGCCCCCTCCTCATCATCACCTCCTCGTCATCACCCCCTCCTCATCATCAGCTCCTCCTCCTCATCACCTCATCGTCATCACCCCCTCCTCATCGTCATCGCCCCCTCCTCGATATCACCCCCTCATCATCACCTCCTCATCGTCATCACCCCCTCCTCATCACGCCCTCCTCATCATCATCATCTCCTCATCACCCCTCCTCATCACCGTCATCACCCCCTCCTCCTCGATATCACCCCCTCCTCATCATCAGCTCCTCCTCATCACCTCATCATCATCACCCCCTCCTCATCATCATCATCATCTCCTCATCACACCCTCCTCATCGTCATCGCCCCCTCCTCCTCGATATCACCCCCTCGTCATCACCCCCTCCTCATCATCTCCTCATCACACCCTCCTCATCATCATCATCTCCTCATCACCTCTCCTCATCACCGTCATCACCCCCTCCTCGATATCACCCCCTCTTCATCATCAGCTCCTCCTCATCACCTCATCATCATCATCATCTCCTCATCACCCCCTCCTCCTCATCGTCATCGCCCCCTCCTCCTCGATATCACCCCCTCATCATCACCTCCTCATCGTCATCACCCCCTCCTCATCATCTCCTCATCACCCCCTCCTCATCATCATCATCTCCTCATCACCCCTCCGCATCACCGTCATCACCCCCTCCTCATCGTCATCACCCCCTCCTTATCATCATCATCTCCTCATCACCCCCTCCTCATCACCCACTCCTCCTCATCATCATCGCCCCCTCCTCCTCGATATCACCCCCTCCTCATCATCACCTCCTCGTCACCACCCCCTCATCATCATCACCTACTCCTCGTCATCACCCCCTCATCATCACCTCCTCCTCATCGTCATCACCCCCTCCTCCTCATCATCATCTCCCCCTCCTCATCATCATCTCCCCCTCCTCCTCCTCATCATCTCCTCCTCATCACCATCTCCTCCTCATCACCCCCTCCTCCTCATCATCATCACCCCCTCCTCCTCGATATCACCCCCTCCTCCTCGATATCACCCCCTCCTCATCATCACCTCCTCGTCATCAACCCCCTCATCATCGTCATCACCCCCTCCTCATCACCTCCTCCTCATCGTCATCACCCCCTCATCGTCATCACCCCTCCTCCTCCTCATCATCTCCTCCTCATCACCTCCTCCTCATCATCCCCTCCTCATGATCATCATCACCTCCTCCTCATCATCGTCATCACCCCCTCATCTCCTCCTCCTCATCATCATCACCTCCTCCTCATCGTCATCACCCGCTCCTCATCATCACCATCATCATCACCTCCTCCTCATCATCATCACCTCCTCATCGTTATCATCCCCTCCTCATCGTCATCACCCCCTCCTCATCGTCACCATCATCATCACCCCCTCCTCATCATCACCATCATCATTACCTCCTCCTCCTCGTCATCACCCCCTCCTCATCATCGTCATCACCCATCTCCTCCTCCTCATCATCATCATCATCACCTCCTCCTCCTCATCGTCATCACCCCCTCATCGTCATCACCCCCTCATCATCATCATCATCCCCTCCTCATGATCATCATCACCCCCTCCTCATCATCATCATCACCCCCTCCTCATCATCACCTCATCATCATCATCATCACCCCCTCCTCCTCATCATCATCACCCCCTCCTTCAGCATCATCATCACCCCCTCCTCATCATCACCATCATCATCTCCTCCTCGTCATCACTCCCTCGTCATCATCATCACCCCCTCCTTCAGCATCATCATCACCCCCTCCTCATCATCACCATCATCATCACCTCCTCCTCGTCATCACCCCCTCCTCATCATCATCATCACCCCCTCCTCATCATCACCATCATCATCACCTCCTCCTCCTCGTCATCACCCCCTCCTCATCATCATCATCACCTCCTCCTCATCATCATCATCACCCCCTCCTCCTCATCATCACCCCCTCCTCATCATCACCATCATCATCACCCCCTCCTCATCATCACCATCATCATCACCTCCTCGTCATCACCCCCTCCTCATCATCGTCATCATCATCACAACCGCCTCATCATCATCATCACCACCTCCTGCTCCTCATCACCTCCTCTTCATCATCGTCATCACCCCTCCTCATCACCATCACCTCCTCATCATCGTCATCACCTCCTCCTCATCGGCATCACCTCCTCCTCATTGACATCCCCCCCTCCTCATCATCGTCGCCCCCTCCTCATCGTCGTCACCCCCTCCTCATCATCGTCATCACCTCCTCATCATTGTCATCATCACCTCCTCATCATCATCTCCTCCTCCTCACCTCCTCCTCCTCATCAGCTCCTCTCACGCCCCCCCTCACGCCCTCCCCCGTCACGCCCTCCCCCCCTCACACCCTCCCCCTCTCACGCCCTCCCCCCTCACGCCTCCCCTTCACGCATTCCTCACGCCCTCCCCCTCACACCTTCACGCCCCCCCCCCAACGCCCGCCCCCTCACGCCCTCACCCTCCCCCCTCACGCCCTCCCCCCTCATGCCCTCCCCCTCACGCCCTACCCCCCTCATGCCCCCCCACGGCCTCCCCCCTCACGCCCTCCCCCTCACGCCCTTGTGCCCTCCCCCCTCACGCCCTCCCCCTCACGCCCTCCCCCCCACACCCCCCCCTCACGCCCACCCCCCTCACGCCCGCCCCCCTCACGCCCGCCCCCTCACGCCCTCCCCCACCTCACGCCCTCCCCCCCTCACGCCCTCCCCCCCCTCACGCCCTCCCCCCCTCACGCCCTCCCCCCCTCACGCCCTCCCCCCCTCACGCCCTCCCCCCCTCACGCCCTCCCCCCTCACGCCCTCCCCCCTCACGCCCTCCCCCCCCTCACGCCCTCCACTCCACTCACACCCTCACGCCCTCCCCCCCCACTCACGCCCTCCCCCCCACTCACGCCCTCCCCCCCCACTCATGCCCTCCCCCCACTCACGCCCTCCCCCCCCACTCACGCCCTCCCCCCCCCACTCACGCCCTCCCCCCCCACTCACGCCCTCCCCCCCCACTCACGCCCTCCCCCCCCACTCACGCCCTCCACCCCCCACTCACGCCCTCCCCCCCCCACTCATGCCCTCCCCCCCCACTCATGCCCTCCCCCCCCACTCACGCCCTCCCCCCCCCACTCACGCCCTCCCCCCCACTCACGCCCTCCCCCCCCACTCACGCCCTCCCCCCCACTCACGCCCTCCCCCCCCCACTCACGCCCTCCCCCCCACTCACGCCCTCCCCCCCACTCACGCCCTCCCCCCCACTCACGCCCTCCCCCCTCATGCCCTCGCCCCCTCACGCCCTCCCCCTCACGCCTTCCCCCCTCACGCCTTCCCCCCCTCACGCCTTCCCCCCTCACGCCTTCCCCCCTCACGCCCTCCCCCCTCACGCCCTCCCCCCTCACGCCCTCCCCCCTCACACCCTCCCCCCTCACGCCCTCCCCCCTCACGCCCTCCCCCCTCACGCCCTCCCCCCACACGCCCTCCCCCCTCACGCCATCCCGCCTCACGCCCTCCCCCTCACGCCCTCCCCCTCACGCCCTAGCCCCCTCACGCCCTCCCCCCCTCACACCCTCCCCCCTCACGCCCTTCCCCCTCATGCCCTCCCCCCCACTCACACCCTCACACCCTCCCCCCCCACTCACGCCCTTCCCCCCCCACTCACGCCCTCCCCCCATCACGCCCTCCCCCCATCACGCCCTCCCCCCTCCCGCCCTGCCCCCACCTCCCCCTCACGCCCTCCCCCTCACACCCTCTCCACCCCTCCCCCTCCCCCTCCCCTCCCCCTCCCCTCCCCCCTCCCGTCCCACCTCCCCTCCCCCCTCCCCTCCCCCTCCCCCTCCCCTCCCCCTCTCCCCTCCCCTCCCCCTCCCCTCCCCTCCCCCCTCTCCCCTCCCCCCTCTCCCCTCTCCCCTCCCCCCTCTCCCCTCCCCCCTCTCCTCTCCCCCTCCTCCCCCTCCCCTCCCCCCTCCTCCCCCTCCCCTCCCCCTCCCACCCCCCCCTGTCCCCTCCTCCCCCCTGTCCCCTCCTCCCCCTCCCCCTCCCCCTCCCTTCCCCCCCTCCGCTCCTCCCCCTCCCATCCCCTCCCCCTCCCATCCCCTCCCCCTCTACCCCCCTCCCCTCCCCCTACGCCTCCCCTACCCCCTACCCCTCCCCCTCCCCTGTCCCCTCCCCCTCCCGTCCCCTCCCCCCTCCCCCCTCCGCTCCTCCCCCCCTACCCCTCCCCTCCCCCTACCCCTCCCCCTACCCCTCCCCCCTCCCCTCCCCTCCCCCTCCCCCTCCCCTCCCCCTCCCCCTCCCCCTCCCCCTCCCCTGTCCCCTCCCCCTCCCCCCTCCCCTCCCCTGTCCCCTCCCCCTCCCCCCTCCCCTCCCCCTCCCCCCTCCCCTCCCCCTCCCCCCTCCCCTCCCCCCTCTGCTCCTCCCCTCCCCCCTCCGCTCCTCCCCCTCCCATCCCCTCCCTCCCCTACCCCCCTCCCCTCCCCTCCCGCTCCCCTCCCCCTCCCCCTCCCCTCCCCCCTCTGCTCCTCCCCTCCCCCCTCCGCTCCTCCCCCCTCCCATCCCCTCCCTCCCCTACCCCCCTCCCCTCCCCTCCCGCTCCCCTCCCCCTCCCCTCCCCTCTCCCCCCTCCCCATCACCTCTCCCCCCTCCTCATCACCTCCACCCCTCCCCATCATCTCCTCCTCCCCTCCTCCTCCTCCTCATCATCTCCTCCTCACCCAACCCCTCCCCATCACCTCAAACCCTCCCCTCCTCATCCCCTCACCCTCTCCCCTCACCCTCTCCCCTCACCCTCTCCCCTCACCCTCTCATCATTATCTCCTCCTCCCCCACCCCCTCCCCATCACCTCAAACCCTCCCCTCCTCATCACCTCAAACCCTCCCCTCACCCTCTCCCCTCACCCTCTCCCCTCACCCTCTCCCCTCACCCTCTCCCCTCACCCTCTCCCCTCACCCTCTCCCCTCACCCTCACCCTCTCCCCTCACCCTCTCCCCTCACCCTCTCCCCTCACCCTCTCCCCTCACCCTCTCCCCTCACCCTCTCCCCTCACCCCCTCCCCTCACCCTCTCCCCTCACCCTCTCCCCTCACCCCCTCCCCTCACCCCCTCCCCTCACCCCCTCCCCTCACCCCCTCCCCTCACCCCCTCCCCTCACTCCCTCCCCACACCCCCTCCCCTCACCCCCTCCCCTCACACCCTCCCCTCACACCCTCCCCTCCTCCTCATCACCTCCACCCCTCCTCCTCCTCATCATCTCCTCCTCCCCTCCTCCTCATCATCATCATCTCCTCCTCCCCCACCCCCCTCCCCATCATCTCAAACCCTCCCCTCCTCATCACCTCAAACCCTCCCCTCACCCTCTCTCATCACCCTCTCCCCTCACCCTCTCCCCTCTCCCTCTCCCCTCTCCCTCTCCCCTCTCCCTCTCCCCTCTCCCTCTCCCCTCTCCCTCTCCCCTCTCCCTCTCCCCTCTCCCTCTCCCCTCACCCTCTCCCATCACCCTCACCCTCTCCCCTCACCCTCTCCCCTCACCCTCTCCCCTCACCCTCTCCCCTCACCCTCTCCCCTCCCCCTCCCCCCTCACCCTCTCCCCTCACCCTCACCCTCTCCCCTCACCCTCTCCCCTCACCCGCTCCCCTCACCCTCTCCCCTCACCCTCTCCCCTCACCCTCTCCCCTCACCCTCTCCCCTCACCCTCTCCCCTCACCCTCTCCCCTCACCCTCTCCCCTCACCCTCTCCCCTCACCCTCTCCCCTCACCCTCTCCCCTCTCCCCTCTCCCCTCACCCTCTCCCCTCACCCTCTCCCCTCACCCTCTCCCCTCACCCTCTCCCCTCACCCTCTCCCCTCACCCTCTCCCCTCACCCTCTCCCCTCACCCTCTCCCCTCTCCCCTCTCCCTCTCCCCTTACACCCTCCCCTCACACCCTCCCCTCACACCCTCCCCTCACACCCTCCCCTCACACCCTCCCCTCACACCCTCCCCTCACACCCTCCCCTCACACCCTCCCCTCACACCCTCCCCTCACACCCTCCCCTCACACCCTCCCCTCACACCCTCCCCTCACACCCTCCCCTCACACCCTCCCCTCACACCCTCCCCTCACACCCTCCCCTCACACCCTCCCCTCACACCCTCCTCTCACACCCTCCTCTCACACCCTCCCCTCACACCCTCCCCTCACACCCTCCCCTCACACCCTCCCCTCACACCCTCCCCTCACACCCTCCCCTCACACCCTCCCCTCACACCCTCCCCTCACACCCTCCCCTCACACCCTCCCCTCACACCCTCCCCTCACACCCTCCCCTCACACCCTCCCCTCACACCCGCCCCTCACACCCGCCCCTCACACCCGCCCCTCACACCCGCCCCTCACACCCGCCCCTCACACCCGCCCCTCACACCCGCCCCTCACACCCGCCCCTCACACCCGCCCCTCACACCCGCCCCTCACACCCGCCCCTCACACCCGCCCCTCACACCCGCCCCTCACACCCGCCCCTCACACCCGCCCCTCACACCCGCCCCTCACTCCCGCCCCTCACACCCTCCCCTCACACCCTCCCCTCACACCCTCCCCTCAACATCACCTCAAACCCTCCCCTCAACATCCTCTCAAACCCTCATCACCTCAAACCTTCCCCTCAGCATCACCTCAAACCTTCCCCTCAGCATCACCTCAAACCTTCCCCTCAACATCACCTCAAACCCTCCCCCCAACATCCCCTCCTGCCCTCATCATCACCGCCTCCCCTCATCACCTTAACCCTCCCCTCCTCCCCTCATCATTACATAAAACCCTCCCCTCAGCATCCCCTCCTCCCCTCATCATCATCTCCCCTCATCATCACCTCAAACCCTCCCCTCAGCATCACCCCCTCCCCTCATCATCATCTCCTCCCCTCATCATCATCTCCTCCCCTCATCATCACCCCCTGCCCTCATCACCACCCCTCCTCCCCATATCTTCTCCTCCCCTCATCATCACCCCCCTCCCCTCACCATCACCCCCCTCCCCATCCCCTCACCCCCCTCCCCATCCCCTCACCCCCTCCCCATCCCCTCCCCCCTCCCCATCCCCTCCCCCCTCCCTATCCCCTCCCCCCTCCCTATCCCCTCACCCCCTCCCTATCCCCTCGCCCCCTCCCTATCCCCTCCCTCCTCCGCTCCCCCCTCACCTCATCCCCTCCCCCTCACCCCCTCCCCCTTATCCCCTCCCCCCTCCCCATCCCCTCCCCCTTTCCCATCCCCTCCCCCTCCCCATCACCTCAAACCCTCCCCTCCTCATCACCTCCTCCTCCTCATTACCTCCTCCTCCTCCTCCTCCTCCTCCTCCTCAACATCTCCTCCTCCTCCTCATCATCTCCTCCTCCCCTCCTCCTCCTCCTCCTCATCAGCACGGTAGCATTGTGGATAGCACAATTGCTTCACAGCTCCAGGGTCCCAGGTTCGATTTCGGCTTGGGTCACTGTCTGTGCGGAGTCTGCACATCCTCCCCATGTGTGCGTGGGTTTCCTCTGGGTGCTCCGGTTTCCTCCCACAGTCCAAAGATGTGCAGGTTAGGTGGATTGGCCATGATAAATTGCCCTTAGTGTCCAAAATTGCCTTTAGTGTTGGGTGGGGTTACTCGGTTATGGGGATAGGGTGGAGGTGTTGACCTTGGGTAGGGTGCACTTTCCAAGAGCCGGTGCAGACTCAATGGGCCGAATAGCCTCCTTCTGCACTGTAAATTCTATAATCATCTCCTCCCCCACCCCCTCCCCAACACCTCAAACCCTCCCCTCCTCATCACCTCACCCCCTCCCCTCACCCCCTCCCCTCACCCCCTCCCCATCACCTCAAACCCTCCCTTCAACATCCCCACAAACCCTCCCTTCCCCATCCCCTCACCCCTTCCCCATCCCCTCACCCATCCACTCCCCCTTCCCATCCCCTCCCCCTTCCCATCCCCTCCCCCCTCCCTATCCACTCCCCCCCTCCCTATCCCCTCGCCCCCGCCCCCCTCCGCTCCCCCTACCCCTCACCTCATCCCCTCCCCCTCACCCCCTCCCCCTTATCCCCTTCCCCCTCCCCATCCCCTCCCCCCCCTTTCCCATCCCCTCCCCCCTCCCCATCACCTCCACCCCACCCCATCACCTCAAACCCTCCCCTCCTCATCACCTCCTCCTCATTACCTCCTCCTCATCATCATCATCTCCTCCTCCTCATCATCATCTCCTCCTCCCCTCCTCCTCCGCTTCATCATCAGCACGGTAGCATGGTGGTAGCACGATTGCTTCACAGCTCCAGGGTCCCAGGTTCGATTCCGGCTTGGGTCACTGTCTGTGCGGAGTCTGCACATCCTCCCCGTGTGTGCGTGGGTTTCCTCCGGGTGCTCCGGTTTCCTCCCACAGTCCAAAGATGTGCAGGTTAGGTGGATTGTCCATGATAAATTGCCCTTAGTGTCCAAAATTGCCTTTAGTGTTGGGTGGGGTTACTCGGTTATGGGGATAGGGTGGAGGTGTTGACCTTGGGTAGGGTGCACTTTCCAAGAGCCGGTGCAGACTCAATGGGCCGAATGGCCTCCTTCTGCACTGTAAATTCTATAATCATCTCCTCCTCCCCCACCTCCTCCCCAACACCTCAAACCCTCCCCTCCTCATCACCTCACGCCCTCCCCTCACCCCCTCCCTCACCCCCTCCCCATCACCTCAAACCCTCCCTTCAACATCCCCACAAACCCTCCCCTCAGCATCCCCTCAAACCCTCCCCTCAACTTCCCCTCCTCATCACCGCCTCCCCTCCTCATATCAAACTCTCCCCTCCTCATCACCTCAAACCCTCCCCTCAGCATCACCTCAACCCTCCCCTCTTCATCACCGCCTCCCCTCCTCATCACCACAAGCCCTCCCCTCAGCATCCCCTCAAACCATCCCCTCAGCATCACCTCAAATCTTCCCCTCAGCATCACCTCAAACCCTCCCCTCAGCATCACCTCAAAGCATCACCTCAAGCCCTCCCCTCAACATCCCTTCCTCCCCTCATCATCACCACCTCCCCTCCTCATCACCTCAAACCCTCCCCTCCTCCGCTCCTCAGCACCTCAAACCCTCCCCTCATCATCACCTCAAACCCTCACCTCATCATCACCTCAAACCCTCCTCATCACCGCAAACCCTCCCCTCAGCATCACCTCAAACCCTTCCCTCAGGATCACCTCAAACCCTACCCCCAACATCCCCTCCTGCCCTCATCATCACCGCCTCCCCTCATCACCTAAACCCTCCCCTCTTCCCCTCATCATCACCTCAAACCCTCCCCTCAGCATCATCCCCTCCCCCCTCATCATCATCTCTCCCCCTCCACCTCAAACCCTCCCCTCAGCATCACCTCCTCCCCTCATCATCATCTCCTCCCCTCATCATCACCTCAAACACTCCCCTCAGCACCACCTCCACCCCTCATTATCATCTCCTCCCCTCATCATCACCCCCTCCCGTCATCACCGCCTCCTCCTCCACATATCATTCTCTCCTCCCCTCATCATCACCCCCTCACCTCCCCTCATCACCTCAAACACCCCGTTCCCTCATCATCACCCCCCTCAACATCACCCCCCTCAACATCACCCCCCTCAACATCACCCCCCTCAACATCACCCCCCTCAACATCACCCCCCTCAACATCACCCCCCTCAACATCACCCCCCTCAACATCACCCCCCTCAACATCACCCCCCTCAACATCACCCCCCCTCAACATCACCCCCCCTCAACATCACCCCCCCTCAACATCACCCCCCCTCAACATCACCCCCCCTCAACATCACCCCCCCTCAACATCACCCCCCCTCAACATCACCCCCCCTCAACATCACCCCCCCTCAACATCACCCCCCTCAACATCACCCCCCTAAACATCACCCCCCCTCAACATCACCCCCCCCTCAACATCACCCCCCCTCAACATCACCCCCCCTCAACATCACCCCCCCTCAACATCACCCCCCCCTCAACATCACCCCCCCTCAACATCACCCCCCCCCTCAACATCCCCACCCTCAACATCACCCCCCTCAACATCACCCCCCCTCAACATCACCCCCCCTCAACATCACCCCCCCTCAACATCACCCCCCTCAACATCACCCCCCCTCAACATCACCCCCCCTCAACATCACCCCCCCTCAACATCACCCCCCCTCAACATCACCCCCCCTCAACATCACCCCCCCTCAACATCACCCCCCCTCAACATCACCCCCCCTCAACATCACCCCCCCTCAACATCACCCCCCCTCAACATCACCCCCCCCTCAACATCACCCCCCCTCAACATCACCCCCCCTCAACATTACCCCCCCCTCAACATCACCCCCCCCCTCAACATCACCCCCCCCTCAACATCACCCCCCCTCAACAACACCCCCCCTCAACATCACCCCCCCCTCAACATCACCCCCCCCTCAACATCACCCCCCTCAACATCACCCCCCTCAACATCACCCCCCTCAACATCACCCCCCTCAACATCACCCCCCTCAACATCACCCCCTCAACATCACCCCCCTCAACATCACCCCCCCTCAACATCACCCCCCCTCAACATCACCCCCCCTCAACATCACCCCCCCTCAACATCACCCCCCCAACATCACCTCCCCCCAACATCACCTCCCCCCAACATCAGCCCCCCCAACATCAGCCCCCCCAACATCAGCCCCCCAACATAACATCACCCCCCCAACATCACCCCCCCCAACATCACCCCCCCCAACATCACCCCCCCCAACATCACCCCCACTCAACATCACCCCCCTCAACATCACCCCCCCCTCAACATCACCCCCCCCCTCAACATCACCCCCCCCCTCAACATCACCCCCCCCTCAACATCACCCCCCCCCTCAACATCACCCCCCCCTCAACATCACCCCCCCCCTCAACATCACCCCCACTCAACATCACCCCCACTCAACATCACCCCCACTCAACATCACCCCCACTCAACATCACCCCCACTCAACATCACCCCCACTCAACATCACCCCCCCTCAACATCACCCCCCCTCAACATCACCCCCCCTCAACATCACCCCCCCTCAACATCACCCCCCCTCAACATCACCCCCCCCTCAACATCACCCCCCCCTCAACATCACCCCCCCCTCAACATCACCCCCCCCTCAACATCACCCCCCCTCAACATCACGCCCCCTCAACATCAGTCTGGAGAAGGGGGTGTAGATAGCCTGGGTCACATTGTGATCCAAAAAGACGAGGTGTTGGGTGTCTTAAAAAATATTACGGTAGATAAGTCCCCAGGGCCGGATGGGATCTACCCCAGAATACTGAAGGAGGCTGGAGAGGAAATTGCTGAGGCCTTGACAGAAATCTTTGGATCCTCGCTGTCTTCAGGGGATGTCCCGGAGGACTGGAGAATAGCCAATGTTGTTCCTCTGTTTAAGAAGGGTGGCAGGGATAATCCCGGGAACTACAGGCCGGTGAGCCTTACTTCAGTGGTAGGGAAATTACTGGAGAGAATTCTTCGAGACAGGATCTACTCCCATTTGGAAGCAAATGGACGTATTAGTGAGAGGCAGCACGGTTTTGTGAAGGGGAGGTCGTGTCTCACTAACTTGATAGAGTTTTTCGAGGAGGTCACTAAGATGATTGATGCAGGTAGGGCAGTAGATGTTGTCTATATGGACTTCAGTAAGGCCTTTGACAAGGTCCCTCATGGTAGACTAGTACAAAAGGTGAAGTCACACGGGATCAGGGGTGAACTGGCAAGGTGGATACAGAACTGGCTAGGCCATAGAAGGCAGAGGGTAGCAATGGAGGGATGCTTTTCTAATTGGAGGGCTGTGACCAGTGGTGTTCCACAGGGATCAGTGCTGGGACCTTTGCTCTTTGTAGTATATATAAATGATTTGGAGGAAAATGTAACTGGTCTGATTAGTAAGTTTGCAGACGACACAAAGGTTGGTGGAATTGCGGATAGCGATGAGGACTGTCTGAGGATACAGCAGGATTTAGATTGTCTGGAGACTTGGGCGGAGAGATGGCAGATGGAGTTTAACCTGGACAAATGTGAGGTAATGCATTTTGGAAGGGCTAATGCAGGTAGGGAATATACAGTGAATGGTAGAACCCTCAAGAGTATTGAAAGTCAAAGAGATCTAGGAGTACAGGTCCACAGATCACTGAAAGGGGCTACACAGGTGGAGAAGGTAGTCAAGAAGGCATACGGCATGCTTGCCTTCATTGGCCGGGGCATTGAGTATAAGAATTGGCAAGTCATGTTGCAGCTGTATAGAACCTTAGTTAGGCCACACTTGGAGTATAGTGTTCAATTCTGGTCGCCACACTACCAGAAGGATGTGGAGGCTTTAGAGAGGGTGCAGAAGAGATTTACCAGAATGTTGCCTGGTATGGAGGGCATAAGCTATGAGGAGCGATTGAATAAACTCGGTTTGTTCTCACTGGAACGAAGGAGGTTGAGGGGCGACCTGATAGAGGTATACAAAATTATGAGGGGCATAGACAGAGTGGATAGTCAGAGGCTTTTCCCCAGGGTAGAGGGGTCAATTACTAGGGGGCATAGGTTTAAGGTGAGAGGGGCAAAGTTTAGAGTAGATGTACGAGGCAAGTTTTTTACGCAGAGGGTAGTGGGTGCCTGGAACTCACTACCGGAGGAGGTAGTGGAGGCAGGGACGATAGGGACATTTAAGGGGCATCTTGACAAATATATGAATAGGATGGGAATAGAAGGATACGGACCCAGGAAGTGTAGAAGATTGTAGTTTAGTCGGGCAGTATGGTCGGCACGGGCTTGGAGGGCCGAAGGGCCTGTTCCTGTGCTGTACATTTCTTTGTTCTTTGTTTGTTATCACGCCCCCTCAACATCACCCCCCCTCAACATCACCCCCCCTCAACATCACCCCACCTCAACATCACCCCCCTCATCATCACCCCCCTCATCATCACCCCCTTCATCATCACCCCCCTCATCATCACCCCCTCATCATCCCCACACCCTCCCCTCATCACCCCCTCCCCCCACATCATCATCCCCTCCCCTCATCATCACCCCCTCCCCCTCATCATCTCCCCCCTCATATCTCCCCTCCCCCTCATCATCACCCCCTCCCCCTCATCATCTCCCCCTCCCCCTCATCATCACCCCCTCCCCTTCATCATCTCCCCCCTCATCATCTCCCCCTCCCCTCCCCTCATCACCCCCTCCCCTCATCACCCCCTCCCCCCTCATCATCACCCCCCCTCCCTCATCATCACACCCTCCCCCCTCCCCCCTCATCATCACCCCCTCCTCCCTCATCATCTCCTCCCCCCCACATCATCATCACCTCCCCTCCCCATCCACTCTCCCCCTCATCTTCACCGCTCCCCTCCACTCCCCTCATCACCTCAAACCGTCCCCTCATCACCTCAAACCGTCCCCTCATCACCTCAAACCTTCCCCTCATCACCTCAAACCCTCCCCTCATCCCCTCCTCCTCACCTCAAACACTCCCCTCCCTTCATCATCACCCCCTCCCCTCATTATCACCCCCTCCCCTCATCATCACCCCCTCATCACCTCAAACCCTCTCCTCCCCTCATCACCTCAAACACTCCCCTCATTGCCTCAAACCCTCCCCTCCCCTCATCACCTCAAACTCTTCGCTCATCATCACCTCAAACCGTCCCCTCATCATAGAACATACAGTGCAGAAGGAGGCCATTCGGTCCATCGAGTCTGCACCGACCACTTAAGCCCTCACTTCCACCTTATCCCCATAACCCAATAACCCCTCCTAACCTTTTTGGTCACTATGGGCAATTTATCATGGTCAATCCACCTAACCTGCACGTCTTTGGACTGTGGGAGGAAACTGGAGCACCCGGAGGAAACTCACGCAGACACGGGGAGAACATGCAGACTCCACACAGACAGTGACCCAGCGGGGTCACAGTGCTATCCACTTGTGCTACCGTGCTGCTATCATCACCCCCTCCACATCACCTCAAACCCTCCCCTCCCTATCACCCCTCCTGATCACCTCAAACCTCCCCTCCCTATCACCCCCTCCTCATCACCTCAAGCCCTCACCTCCTCATCACCTCAAACCGTCCAATCATCACCTCAAACCCTCCGTGTATCAACTCAAACTCTCCCCACATCCCTTCCCTCATCACCTTAAACTCTCCCTCATCACCTTAAACACTCCCTCATCACCTCAAACTATCCCCTCATCACCTCAAACCCTCCCCTCATCACCTCAAACCCTCCCCTCATCACCTCAAACCCTCCCCATATCACCTCAAACCCTCCCCTCATCAACTCAAACCCTCCCTCTTCACCTCAAACCCTCCCCACATCCCCTCGCCTCATCACCTCAAACCATCTCCACATCCTCTCCCTCATCACCTCAAACGCTCCCCACATCCCCTACTGCATCACCTCAAACCCTCCACTCATCACCTGAAACGCTCCCCACATCCCCTCCCTCAACATCTCAAACCTATGGGTGGCACAGTAGCACAGTGGCTAGCACAGTTGCTTCACGGCTCGAGGGTCCCAGGTTTGATTCCCGGCTTGGGTCATTGTCTGTGTGGAGTCTGCACATTCCCCCGTGTCTGCGTGGGTTTCCTCCGGGTGGTCCAGTTTCCTCCCACAAGTCCCGAAAGACGTGTTGTTAGGTAATTTGGACTTTCTGAATTCTCCTTCCGTGTACCTGAACAGGCGCCGGAATGTGGTAACTAGGGGCTTTTCACTGTACCTTCATGGCAGTGTTAATGTAAGCCTACTTGTGACACTAATAAAGACAATTATTATTATTAAAATCCACCCCTCATCACCTCAAACCCTCCCATCATCATCTCCATCCCTCCCCACATCCCCTCCCTCATCACCTCAAACCCTTCAATCATCACCTCAAACCCTCCCCACATCCCCTCCCTCATCACCTCAAACACTCCAATCATCACCTCAAACCCTCCCCACAACCCCTCCCTCATCACCTCAAACTCTCCCCACATCCCTTCCCTCATCACCTCAAACTATCCATCATCACCTCAAACTGTTCATCATCACCTCAAACCCAGGCAGCACGGTAGCATTGTGGATAGCACAATTGCTTCACAGTTCCAGGGTCACCTAAAACCCTCCCCACATCCCTTCCTTCATCACCTCAAACTGTCCATCATCACCTCAAACCCTCCCATCATCACCTCAATCCCTCCCCTCATCACCTCAAACACTCCCCACATCCCCTCCCTCAAACCCTCCCCTAATCACCTCAAACCCTCACCTCATCACCTCAAACCCTCCCCATATCACCTCAAACTCTCCCCTTATCACATCAAACCCTCCCATCATCATCTCGAACCCTCGCCACATCCCCTCCCGCATCACCTCAAACCCTCCCCACATCCCCTCCCCTCGTCACCTCAAACCCTCCCCATATCCCCTCCCTCATCACCTCAAATCATCACCTCAAACCCTCCCCTCTCTAATCACCTCAAACCATCACCTAAACCCTCCCCTCATCACCTCAAACCCTCTCCTCCCCCTCCTGCATCATCTTAAACCCTCCCCTCAACCTCTCCAGCATCATCCTAAACCCGCCCCTCATCCCCTCAGGCATCATCACCTTGAACTCTCTCCTCATCAACTTCCTTCATCCTCTCCAGCATCATCCTAAACCCGCCCCTCATCCCCTCAGGCATCATCACCTTGAACCCTCTCCTCATCAACTTCCTTCATCCTCTCCAGCATCATCCTAAACCCGCCCCTCATCCCCTCAGGCATCATCACCTTGAACTCTCTCCTCATCAACTTCCTTCATCCTCTCCAGCATCATCCTAAACCCGCCCCTCATCCCCTCCGGCATCATCACCTTGAACCCTCTCCTCATCAACTTCCTTCATCCTCTGCAACGATATCATCCTAAACCCGCCCCTCATCCCCTCCGGCATCATCACCTTGAACCCTCTCCTCATCAACTTCCTTCATCCTCTCCAACGTTATCATCTTAAACCCGCCCCTCATCCCCTCTGGCATCATCACCTTGAACCCTCTCATCATCAACTTCCTTCATCCTCTCCAACGTTATCATCCTAAATCCGCCCCTCATGCATCATCACCTTGAACCCCTCATGCCCCCTGACATCTTCTTAAGCTCCCTATTCCCTTCCGCATCATCATTTTAAACCCTTCCCTTATCTCCTCCGGCATCATCTTAAACCCTCCCCTCATCTCCACTGGCGTCACTTAAATCTCCCCTCATTCTCTCCAGCATCATTTGAAACCATCCCCTCATCCCTTCCCTCATCACCTCAAACCCTCCCCACATCACCGCATCATCACCTCAAACCCCCCCCCCCCATCACCTCAAACCCTCCCCACATTGCCGCATCACCACCTCAAACCCTCCCATCATCATCTGAAACCCTCGCCTCATCCCCTCATCATCACCTCAAACCCTCCCCACATCCCCTCCGGGATCATCTAAACCATCCCCTCATTCAATCTTGCATCAGCTTAGACCCGACCCACATCCCATCATCATTTTAAACCCTCCACTCATCAGCATCCCTTATCCCCCCTCCAGCATCATCGTCTTAAACCCTCCCCTCATCCCCTTCAGCATCATCACTTTTAGCACTTCTCTCATATACATCCCCTACAACATCATCATCTTACATCTCTCCTCATATACATCAGTATCATCATTAAAAACCTCCTATCATCATATTAAACTCTCCCCTCATCAACATCCTTCAGCATCATCATCTTTAATCTGCCCCTCATCCCCGCCGGCATTATCTTAAACCCTCCCCTCATCTTCAGCATCATCATCTTAAACCATCCCTCCTTTCAGTTGGTGGCCTGATCAATCATCATCACAAACAAAAGTTAATCTGGTTCTTAAAATGTTGCTGTTTATGGGTGCTTGTTGTTCACAAATTATCTACCTCATTTTATTCAGTACAACAATGGTGACACTTAAGAATGCTTTATTGGGTGGCATGTTGGGCAATGGTTAGCACTGGGACTGCGGCGCTGAGGACCCGGGTTCGAATCCCGGCCCTGGGTCACTGTCCATGTGCAGTTTGCACATTCTCCCCATGTCTGCGTGGGTTTCATCCCCACAGCCCAAAGATATGCAGGTTAGGTGGATTTGCAACGCTAAATTGCCCCTTAATTGGAAAAGAAAAAAATAATTGGCTACTCTAAATTTAAAATAAAATACTTTATTGACGTCTTGATGTCATAAAGGATGCAAATTTAACCAGGCTCTACTCTGTCCCACCTGTGTCCAAGATTGAGATTTGCTCTGAATGTATGATTCTCAGACATCCTCCAAAGTTCATTCATTCTCTTTCCAGTATTGACTTGCCCTTTGAGGAGGATGGAGTTACCTGTCTTACAGAATTTGACAGATAAAGTGGATTTGTTAAAAGCCACAGTTGCTGAAAAGTCACCAGATATCCAAGGTTAGTGCGAAAAGTCCAATTGCATTGTAATATTGGAATCGTTGTCATCATCATCATCATTATTACAAGTTCACTGAGGGGCACAAATAATGAATTGATACCATACAATCCTATTGCGGGCAACGTTGCAGGCACACTTCAGGTGCACAGAAATCCTCTCAGTTGAACCTGAAAAAATCAGAAGACTGAACTAAACTGGTCATGTTCTGAGAATGCCTGGCACAAAGATTCCTAAGAAAAAATGGCTCTTTTCCCTTATAGAACATAGAACATAGAACATAGAACAATACAGCGCAGTACAGGCCCTTCGGCCCACGATGTTGCACCGAAACAAAAGCCATCTAACCTACACTATACCATTATCATCCATATGTTTATCCAATAAACTTTTAAATGCCCTTAATGTTGGCGAGTTCACTACTGTAGCAGGTAGGGCATTCCACGGCCTCACTACTCTTTGCGTAAAGAACCTACCCCTGACCTCTGTCCTATATCTATTACCCCTCAGTTTAAGGCTATGTCCCCTCGTGCTAGCCATTTCCATCCGCGGGAGAAGGCTCTCACTGTCCACCCTATCTAACCCTCTGATAATTTTGTATGCCTCTATTAAGTCTCCTCTTAACCTTCTTCTCTCTAACGAAAACAACCTCAAGTCCATCAGCCTTTCCTCATAAGATTTTCCCTCCATACCAGGCAACATCCTGGTAAATCTCCTCTGCACCCGTTCCAAAGCCTCCACGTCCTTCCTATAATGCGGTGACCAGAACTGTACGCAATACTCCAAATGCGGCCGTACCAGAGTTCTGTACAGCTGCAACATGACCTCCTGACTCCGGAACTCAATCCCTCTACCAATAAAGGCCAACACTCCATAGGCCTTCTTCACCACCCTATCAACCTGGGTGGCAACTTTCAGGGATCTATGTACATGGACACCTAGATCCCTCTGCTCATCCACACTTTCAAGAACTTTTCCATTAGCCACATATTCCACATTCCTGTTTTTCCTTCCAAAGTGAATCACCTCACACTTCTCTACATTAAACTCCATTTGCCACCTCTCAGCCCAGCACTGCAGCTTATCTATATCCCTCTGTAACCTGCTACTTCCTTCCTCACTATCGACAACACCACCGACTTTAGTATCGTCTGCAAATTTACTCACCCACCCTTCTGCGCCTTCCTCTAGGTCATTGATAAAAACGACAAACAGCAACGGCCCCAGAACAGATCCTTGTGGTACTCCACTTGTGACAGAATTCCATTCTGAACATTTCCCATCAACCACCACCCTCTGTCTTCTTTCAGCTAGCCAATTTCTGATCCACATCTCTAAATCACCCTCAATCCCCAGCCTCCGTATTTTCTGCAATAGCCTACCGTGGGGAACCTTATCAAACGCTTTGCTGAAATCCATATACACCACATCAACTGCTCTACCCTCGTCTACCTGTTCAGTCACCTTCTCAAAGAACTCGATAAGGTTTGTGAGGCATGACCTACCCTTCACAAAGCCATGCTGACTATCCCTGATCATATTATTCCTATCTAGATGATTATAAATCTTGTCTCTTATAATGCCCTCCAAGACTTTACCCACTACAGACGTGAGGCTCACCGGTCTATAGTTGCCGGGGTTGTCTCTGCTCCCCTTTTTGAACAAAGGGACCACATTTGCTATCCTCCAGTCCTCTGGCACTATTCCTGTATCCAATGATGACATAAAAATCAAAGCCAATGGTCCAGCAATCTCTTCCCTGGCCTCCCAGAGAATCCTAGGATAAATCCCATCAGGCCCCGGGGACTTATCTATTTTCAGCCTGTCCAGAATTGCCAACACCTCTTCCCTACTTACCTCAATGCCATCTAATCTATTTACCTGGAGCTCAGCATTCTCCTCCACAACATTATCTTTTTCCTGAGTGAATACTGACGAAAAATATTCATTTAGTATCTCGCCTATCTCTTCAGACTCTACACACAACTTCCCATCCCTGTCCTTGACTGGTCCTACTCTGTCCCTAGTCATTCGCTTATTCCTGACATACCTAAAGAAAGCTTTTGGGTTTTCCTTGATCCTTCCTGCCAAATACTTCTCATGTCCCCTCTTTGCTCGTCTTAGCTCTCTCTTTAGATCCTTCCTCGCTACCTTGTAACTATCCATCGCCCCAACTGAAACTTCACACCTCATCTTCACATAGACCTCCTTCTTCCTCTTAACAAGAGATTCCACTTCTTTGGTAAACCACGGTTCCCTCGCTCGGCACCTTCCTCCCTGCCTGACCGGTACATACTTATCAAGAACACGCAATAGCTGATCCTTGAACAAGCTCCACTTATCCAGTGTGTCCAAAACTTGCAGCCTACTTCTCCACCTTATCCCCCCCAAGTCACGTCTAATGGCATCATAATTTCCCTTCCCCCAGCTATAACTCTTGCCCTGCGGTGTATACTTATCCCTTTCCATCCTTAACGTAAACGTCACCGAATTGTGGTCACTGTCCCCAAAGTGCTCACCTACCTCCAAATCCAACACCTGGCCTGGTTCATTACCCAAAACCAAATCCAATGTGGCCTCACCTCTTGTTGGCCTGTCAACAAACTGTGTCAGGAAACCCTCCTGCACACACTGAACAAAAAACGACCCATCTAATGTACTCGAACTATATCTTTTCCAGTCAATATTTGGAAAGTTAAAGTCTCCCATAATAACTACCCTGTTACTTTCGCTCATATCCAGGATCATCTTCGCCATCCTTTCCTCTACATCCCTAGAACTATTTGGAGGCCTATAGAAAACTCCCAACAGGGTGACCTCTCCTTTCCTGTTTCTAACCTCAGCCCATACTACCTCGGAAGATGAGTCCCCATCTAGCATCCTCTCCGCCACCGTAATACTGCTCTTGACTAGCAGCGCCACACCTCCCCCTCTTTTGCCTCCTTCCCTGAGCTTACTAAAACACCTAAACCCCGGAACCTGCAACATCCATTCCTGTCCCTGCTCTATCCACGTCTCCGAAATGGCCACAACATCGAAGTCCCAGGTACCAACCCATGCTGCCAGTTCCCCTACCTTATTTCGTATACTCCTGGCATTGAAGTAGACACACTTCAAACCACCTACCTGAACACTGGCCCCCTCCTCCGACGTCAAATCTGAGCTCCTGACCTCTATACTCTCATTCTCCCTTACCCTAAAACTACAATCCAGGTTCCCATGCCCCTGCTGCATTAGTTTAAACCCCCCCAAAGAGCACTAACAAATCTCCCCCCCAGGATATTTGTGCCCCGCAGGTTCAGATGTAGACCATCCTGTCTGTAGAGGTCCCACCTTCCCCAGAAAGCGCCCCAGTTATCCAGAAATCTGAATCCCTCCCGCCTGCACCATCCCTATGATTTCCATTTTTTCTTAGGAATCTTTGTGCCAGGCATTCTCAGAACATGACCAGTTTAGTTCAGTCTTCTGATTTTCCTTTGGTCATTTTCCAGTGGTAGGCAGGAGAGGCAAGCCCCATGGCCCCAGTGAGCCATCTGAAAGGGTTCCCCCTCTGATCCGAGTGGCCTGCTTGACTCCTTTCATTTTTTGTTGAAGCACAGGGTTTCGCTCTGTGCGGATGACCTGCTTCTGTACGTTTCGGATCCAATAGAGGGGATGGAGGAAATCATGGGGACGCCAGGAGAATTTGGCCGGTTTTCAGGGTATAAGCTTAATATTGGAAAAAGTGAGATGTTTGTGGTCCAGGTGAGGGGACAGGAGATGCGACTGGGAGAGCTGCCGTTTAGGTTAGTAAAGGGAAGCTTCAGGTACCTAGGCATCCAAGTGGCGCAGGAATGGGACCGGCTGCATTAATTGTATCTGGCCCGGCTGGTGGACCAAATGAAGGACGATTTTCGGAAATGGGACGCGCTTCCGTTGTCTCTGACTGGGAGGGTGCAAACGGTGAAGATGACGGTCCTCCCGAGATTCCTATTTGTATTTCAGTGTTTCCCCATCTTTATTCTGCGGTCCTTTTTTAAGCGGGTCAACAGAGTGATCACGGGCTTCGTCTGGGCGGGCAAGACCACGCGAGTAAGGAAGGTAATGCTGGAGCGGAGTCAGGGAGAGGCCGGGCTGGCGCTGCCAAATTATAGTAACTATTACTGGGCTGCGAATATAGCCATGATCAGGAAGTGGGTGGTGGGGACGGGTCGGCATGGGAGCGTATGAAGGCGGCTTCATGTAAGGGCACCAGTCTGGGGGCGTTGGTAACTGCGCCTCTGCCGTTCCCGCCAGCACGGTACTCCACCAGTCCAATGGTGGTGGTGGCCCTGAGAGTTTGAGGCCAGTGAAGGCGGCATGTGGGAGCAGTGGGAGCATCGGTCTGGGCCCCAATCTGTGATAATCAGCGGTTTGCCCCGGGAAGTATGGACGGGGGGGTTCCGGTTATGGCGGAGAGCGGACTTCACCTTTAGTACCAGTCTGCCATGAGGGACCTTGTCAAAGGCCTTACTGAAGTCCATATAGACAACATCCATTGCCCTACCTGCATCAATCATCTTTGTGACCTCTTCAAAAAACTCTTATCAAGTTAGTGAGAATCGACGTCCCCTTCACAAAACCGTGCTGCCTCTCGCTAATACGTCCATTTCCTTCCAAATGGGATAGATCCTGTCTCGAAGAATTCTCTCCAGTAATTTCCCTGCCACTGACGTAAGGCTCACTGGCCTGTAGTTCCCTGGATTATCCTTGCTACCCTTCTTTACCAAAGGAACAAGATTGGCTATTCTCCAGTCCTCCGGGACATCACCTGAAGACAGTGAGGATCCAAAGATTTCTGTCAAGGCCTCAGCAATTTCCTCTCTTGCCTCCTTCAGTATTCTGGGATAGATCCCACCAGGCCCTGGTGACCTATCTACCTTAATATTTTTCAAGACGCCCAACACCTCACCTTTTTGAATCTCAATGTGACCCAGGCTATCTACACACCCTTCTCCAGACTCAACATCCACCAAGTCCTTCTCTTTGGTGGATGCAAAGTATTCATTTCGTACCTCGCCCATTTCCTTTGGCTCCACACATAGATTCCCTTGCCTATCCTTCAGTGGGCCAACCCTTTCCCTGGCTACCATCTTGCTTTTTATGTACGTGTAAAAAGCCATAGGGTTTTCCTTAACCCTATTTGCCAATGACTTTTCATGACCTCTTTTAGCCCTCCTGACTCCTTGCCTATGTTCCTTCCTACTTTTCTTATATTCCACACAGGCTTCGTCTGTTCCCAGCCTTCTAGCCCTGACAAATGCCTCCTTTTTCTTTTTGACGAGGCCTACAATATTTCTCGTTATCCAAGGTTCTCAAAATTTGCTGTATTTATCCTTCTTCCGCACAGGAACATGCTGGTCCTGAATTCCTTTCAACTGACATTTGAAAGCCACCCACATGTCAGATGTTGATTTACCCTCAAACATCCGCCCCCAATCTAGGTTCTTCAGTTCCAGCCTAATATTGTTATAATTAGCCTTCCCCCAATTTAGCACATTCACTCTAGGACCACTCTTATCCTTGCCCACCAGCACTTTAAAACTTACTGAATTGTGGTCACTGTTCCTGAAATGCTCCCCTCCTGAAACTTCTACCACTTGGCCGGAATCCTTCCCCAATACCAGGTCCAGTACAGCCCCTTCCCCAGTTGGACTACCTACATATTGTTTATAGAAGCCCTCCTGGATGCTCCTTACAAACTCTGCCTCGTCCAAACCCCTAGCACTAAGTGAGTCCCAGTGAATATTGGGGAAGTTGAAGTCTCCCATCACAACAACCCTGTTGCTTTTACTCCTTTCCAAAATCTGTCTACCTATCTGCTCCTCTATCTCCCATTGGCTGTTTGGAGGCCTGTAGTAAACCCCCAACATTGTGACTGCACCCTTCTTATTCCTGATCTCTACCCATATAGCCTCACTGCCCTCTGAGGTGTCCTCCCGTAGTACAGCTGTGATATTCTCCCTAACCAGTAGTGCAACTCCGCCACCCCTTTTACATCCCCCTCTATCCCCCCTGTAACATCAAAATCCTGGAATGTTTAGCTGCCAATCCTGTCCTTCCCTCAACCAGGTCTCTGTAATGGCAACAACATCATAGTTCCAAGCTCTAAGTTCATCTGCCTTACCCGTTATACTTCTTCCATTAAAACATATGCACTTCAGGCCACCAGATCCGCTGTTTTCAGCAACATCTCCCTTTCTGCTCTTCCTCAGAGCCAAGAGTCAAGACAAGAGGAGAAATCAGAGAGTGACGATGAAGTTGAAGTGCAATTATCAGAAATGATTTTTGATCTGATGGTTGGAAAAGAACAAGAACAGGTGGAGGATGAGACGGATATTTTTAGTTCAGGATAATTGGCGGAGTTACAACAGAAAGATGTAGAAATAAAATGGATGTATCAGAAAGCATACACGGAAGAAGAATCTATGTGTGTACCAGAGTGTTATTACCGTAAATGTAATGGGCGAGATTCTCCGACCCCCCCATCGGGTCGGAGAATCGCCGGGGGCTGGCGTGAACCCCGCCCCCGCCGGTTGCCGAAGTCTCCGGCACCAGAGATTCGGCGGGGGCGGGAATCGCGCCACGCCGGTTGGCGGGCCCCCCCCCGCTCGATTCTCCGGCCCGGATGGGCCGAAGTCCCGCCGCTAAAATGCCTGTCCCGCCGGCGTAAATTAAACCACCTACCTTACCGGCGGGACAAGGCGGCGCGGGCGGGCTCCGGGGTCCTGGGGAGGGCGCGGGGCGATCTGGTCCCGGGGGGTGCCCCCACGGTGGCCTGGCCCGCGATCGGGGCCCACCGAACCGCGAGCGGGCCTGTGCCGTGGGGGCACTCTTTCCCTTCCGCCTCCGCCACGGTCTCCACTATGGCGGAGGCGGAAGAGACTCCCTCCACTGCGCAGACGCGGGAATGCTGTCAGCGGCCGCTGACGCTCCCGCGCATGCGCCGCCCGGAGATGTCATTTCCGCGCCAGCTGGCAGGGCACCAAAGGCCTTTTCCACCAGCTGGCGGGGCGGAAATTCGTCCGGCGCCGACCTAGCCCCTCAATGCTGGGGCTCGGCCCCCAAAGATGCGGAGCATTCCGCACCTTTGGGGCGGCGCAATGCTCGTCTGATTTGCACTGTTTTGGGCGCCAGTCGGCGGACATCGCGCCGTTTCCGGAGAATTTCGCCCAATGTCTTGATGAGAAAATTGAGACCTTTACGTATGCAGGCGGATGAAAAGTGGGCAGAAGTTCATCAAGTGGTATTGGCGGTAGGGTATAGAAAGGAGGTGTTGCGAGTTGCACATGAGGTACCAGTGGGAGGTCATTTGGGAATAAGGAAAACTCAAGCTAAAATACAAAAACATTTTTGTTGGCCTGGACTACATAAAGATGTAGTTAAATTTTTCAATCATGTCACACATGTCAAGTGATAGGGAAACCTCAAGCAGTGATAAAACCAGCACCCTTAATACCCATTCCAGCATTTGTGGAATCTTTTACAAGGGTCCTAATTGATTGCGTAGGACTGCTTCCTCAAACAAAAAGTGGGAATCAATATCTTTTGACAATAATGGATGTGTCTACTAGGTTTCCAGAGGCCATTCCAGTACATAATATTACAGCTAAAAAGATTGTGGAGGAGTTACTAAAATTCTTTACTAGATATGGACTACCCACAGAAATACAATCGGATCAAGGATCAAATTTTACCTGAAGGTTATTCAAAGAGGTTATGGATAGCTTAGGAATAAAACAATTTAAATCAACTGCGTCCCATCCAGAATCGCAGGGAGCGTTAGAAAGGTGGTATCAGACATTAAACACAATGTTGAGGGCTTCCTGTCAAGATTACCCAGAGGATTGGGATGAAGGAATTCCATTCGTACTGTTTGCAATTAGGGATGCACCTCATGAGTCAACCAAATTCAGTCCTCTTGAACTAATTTTTGGTCATGAGGTAAGTGGACCACTTAAATTGATTAAAGAAAAATTGGGCAGTGAAAAATCGGAAATTACATTATTCGGTTACGTGTCAAGTTTTAGGGAATGATTAAATAGAGCAGGTGAATTGGCTAGACAACATTTACAAGTTGCACAAAATGTGATGAAACGGGTAGCAGACAAGAAATCATAGTTCACAGTTTTGCCAGTGGAGATAAAGTTTTAGTATTGTTACCTATGGTAGGTGAACTTTTAAAAGCTAGGTTTTGTGGACCTTATCAGATTGAAAGCAAATTAAGTGAGGTGAATTATGTGGTAAAAACACCAGATAGAAGGAAGACTCACCAAGTGTGTCATGTGAATATGCTTAAAAGGTACTTTGAAAGGGAAGGAGAGAAATAGGAGGAGGTTTTAATGGTTCTAACTCAGAGTGACGCACCAAATCCAGATGACTGTGAATTTGACATCCCTCAAATTAACTTGGAAAACGAGGATGTTCTTAAAAATTGGGATAAATTGTTGAGTTACCTTTCAGAGGGAAAACGGACTGACCTGAAAGAGTTATTGATATCACATGGGCAAGTTTGTAGAGATAAATTGGGAAGTACTAAAATGGTTATACATGATGTGGATGTGGTAAATGCTGTTCCAATCAAGCAACATCCTTTAAAATTGGCACAGGTTATCAAAGACATTGAGAGTATGCTTAAAAATGGCATAATTGAAGTGGGTTGCAGCCAATGGAGCTCACCCATAGTGATGGTACCAAATTCAGACGGTACCCAATGGTTGTGTGTGGACTATCGAAAGGTTAATGCAGTTACAAGAACGGACTCTTATCCGATCCCACGTTTGGAGGATTGCATTGAGAAAGTGGGACAATCAGCTTTTATTTCCAAACTGGATTTACTTAAAGGTTACTGGCAGGTACCTTTATCCGAAAGAGCGAAGGAGATTTCAGCTCTTATGACTCCAGATGGTATATACCAATTCAAAGTTATGCCATTTGGCATGAAATACGCACCAGCCACATTTCAACGGTTAACTAACAAAGTTGTTTCAGGATTACCCAATTGTGCGGTATACATCGACGATCTGGTAATTTTCAGCCAGACATAGAAAGAACATTTAAAACATCTGATGGAGTTATTCGATCGACTTTAGGAGGTGGGTTTGGAGATAAACCTAGCCAAAAGTGAATTTGGAAAAGCCCATGTCACGTTCCTTGGCCATACAATCGGACAGGGTCGAATGGTCACACTGGATGTGAAACAGTTATCGAGGAGTTTTCAATACCCTCAAGACGATGGGAAATAATGCGATTTCTTACCATGAGTCGATTTGATCGAACATTTGTGCAAAGGTTTAGTAGCGTTATTGCTCCACTGATGGACTTGCTGAAGAAATGTCAAAAATTTCAATGGACAGCGGAGTTTCAACTGGCATTTGACTGCCTGAAAGCTGTGATAACCAATGCTCATGTGTTGGAGAATTATAAGGGACTCTGTGATCAGATTGAACTAAAGTATCTGACTTTAAAAATAAATGCTGAGGCTTAGAGAAATGGATGGATCGTGCAGAGACCTTCTTGTTCAAAGAGACTGTCAATCGAGAAGAATTTTAGTTGGGGGAAGAAGAACAAAATGGAATATATTATTATATCTGTTTGCTTGTGTTTTTTGAAGCAAAAAAGTATATTTAACGTGTGCATTTCTTAAAGATGAAAAATGAAACCATCTTGAAGTTGATGGTGTATTTTCTTTTCTTGTGGGGAGGTGTCATGTGAGAGTACCTGTAAGAAATGGGTGTTTATAAATGGGTTTGTATATAAATATCTGTAGTGAGAGTACTTTTAAGAAATGGGTGTTTACTACTGCAGTGATGTCAGAGAGTGGGTGGAGATAGGCTGTCTGTCAGCTTTTTACTTTCGTTTTAGGCTGTTTGCTGAAGGGTGTGTTTTCGTTTCGTTTTCAGTGTTGGTGCTGAAGCCAGACAGAGCAGGTGTACTGTTGATCTCTCTGCCATGAAAAGACTATCTCTTGTTCATCTGGTGAATTCAGAATTATAAATGTTCTCAGTAGTGAATGTAAACCTAATGTGCTTCTGTTAAAAGGTGTTTCTTTTGTCTTCTGGATGTTGTTTGGGAAGTTATTAAGGATTACTTCGTGTTGTATTCTTTGGGGGTTGTATTTGAATTGATGGTTGCTAAGATGTTCACTGTATGTTTTAAAAAAGTTAACTTGAGTTCATAGAATAAACATTGTTTTGCTTTAAAAAATACTTTTCCATTTCTGCTGTACCACACCTGTAGAGTGGGCCGTGTGCTCCCCATACCACAATCCATTAAAAGTTGTGGGTCAGGTGAACTCCATGATACACTTTGGGGTTCTCTAAACCCTGGCCCATAACAAGCCTATGAACAGGTTAAACTAGCTTTACAGTGATACAGTCTCTAGGTTAATTTTGACCTGTCAAAAGAGATAGTCCTTTCCTGCGATATGTTCCTTTACAGAATAGGGTGATTTTGGCACATATGATGGAAGATAGTACAGAAATGCCAATCCGCCTATTCCTTAAGGACTTTGACCAGTGCTGAACAAGCTTACTCTGACATTGAAAAGGGGGGACTAGCCGTAATATTCAAAGTCAAAAAGTTCCATCAATACATCTATGGATGACATTTCATATTTACTGGTCACAAGCTCCTGTTGGAGTTATTTTGGGTGGCATAGTGGTTAGCACGGCTGCCTCACAGCGCTAGGGACCCGAGTTCGATTCCGACCTTGGGTGACTGTGTGGGGTTTGTACATTTTCCCTGAGTCTGTTTTCATTTCCTCCGGATGCTCCGGTTTCCTCCCACAGTCCAAAGATGTGCAGGTTAAGTGGATTGGCCATGATCAATTGCCCCTTGGTGTCCAAAGGTTTATTGGGGTTAGAGGGTTACGTCGATAGGGCAGGGAATGGTCTAGGTAGGGTGCTCTTTCAGAGGGTTGGTGCAAGCTAGTTGGGCCGAATGACCTCCTTCTACACTGTAGGGATTCTATGATAAGGCCACTCCCCCACATGTTTAGATAAGGTCCAACACTGGGCTTTATTGTTCGCAGCCTACATATTTCAACATATGCTGGGGACTCACATTTTGCACGTGGACACATCGAGCCGCCTTCCCCCACCTCGCGACTGCTTCTGCCAGTACCACAGGAGATGTTTCTTACTTTGCACTTTCTTGATACATTGCCAGTGTCGGTATAGGTCAAGCTTTGGACCCAAAATGACCCCTTATCTTGAGTCAAGCACATGGTCCTTCATGGCTGCCATTATGATAACACATTTGAGCAGATATGATCCTTTCAGATAAGAAGAGTCAAGTTAAGTTGTAAAGACAGCATATTATTATGGGGATCAAAGGTGGCCGGTCCCCCTCCCACCAGAAGCCACATTCTACCCATTATGGGATGACTAAGATGAAGATGCACGTCTGCAATTATGTGTGCTGGCCCAGGATGGATATCAATATCAACAATCTGGTCAAACAGTGCGACTAGTGTCAAATAAAGCAACACTTGCCATCCTCAGCCATCATACACCCTTGAGACTTGGCCAGGTCGACCTTTGGTGTGGCTACACATCGACTTTGCAGGCCCATAATGTGCTCCATGTTCTTGCTTACTGTAGATGCTCACTCCCAAATGGTTGGAAATACACAAAATGAAGTCCACAACCTCATCAGCAACGGTTGTGAAATTGCGACAGACCTTCGCCACCCATGGTTTGCCTGAGGTTCTGGTCTCAGGTGATGGATCTGCTATTACTAGTGAAGAATTCCAACATTTTATGAGAACCAGTGGCGTTCAACATATTCAAACTGCTCCCTTGCACCCTGCTTCAAATGGATTGGCTGAAAGAGCCATCCAAACATGCAAGGCTGCCATGAAGAAACAGTCATCATCCCCATTACAACTCAGACTGGCTGGGTTCCTGCTCGCCTATCGAACTACACCTAATGTTACACCCGCCGCGTTACTAAGGGCAGGCACATTAGAACATGACTGGATCTTATATTTCCGAATTTGGCAGGGGAGGTGGAGGCTAAACCGAATGCACAGGAAAAACACAACTCAAAGAAAACTGATCGAACATTCGAGGTGGGTGGACGATGGTTTATGTGAAGAATTTTGGTGCTGACCCAAACTGGATGCCGAAGTGGGAAAAACAGGCCCAGTGTCATATGATGTAGATGTTCAAGCGAGAAGGTTAAAAAAAACGTGGACCATGGGTGCAGAAAAGAATTACACACACAACCAATGCAACAACCTGGTCCCAGTAGACTTGTCAGTATCCTTGTTAGGGATGAAAGTAATGCCGCAGCAAGCTACCCTGAGGATGAACCCAGCAATGTTCCACGGGGAACTGAGGAATCTACCTGCTTGGAGGCACCTTCACAAATCAAGACGTGGTGAGGTTCAAACCAGAGTTACCTCTACTGCTGAAACACCTGTGAGTGAATTGCATCACTTTCAAAGGATTAAGTCTCCTGGCCAACTCAGTTTACAAGAGACTGTTTTGAAAGGCACTTGTTGTATATTTTTATAAATAGTTCCTTTGTTAATTGAAGAATGTTAATCAGGAACTTAAAGGAGGTGGGTATGGGTCATGTGTCCCTTTAAGGAGGCGAGTTCCCGGAGGGTCATGTGACCCAGTGGCCAATGGGGCTGGAGTGCACAAACTCTTGGGCGGCGCATGTGTTTCCCAGTTAGTTTGGGGTGTTGGAATATGGTAGCTTTTATCTCACTCTCTGTAAAGAGTTTCTTTGTTTAGTTAATCTGCCTGGTGGTGCTGTCTATCAGGATTCTGCAAGTAAGTTACAAAGTAAAGATCCGTTAATAATCCATACTCATCTGCCCTAATAAATCGTTGTAATAAGCCATATTCATTATTTCGATCTAACACCTTCCACTTTCTACAAGTGGCCTCATGAAAATAAACATCACTAATCCAATGGCCCCAAAATAACTAAAACATATTAAACCACAATATTACCATGGGCAAGTATAACTTGCATCCATTGAATCCTACAAATCCTGGACCTGCAGATTGCAGTTTTAGCCAAATCCAGGAGCGTTCTGCTAGAAGGTCACATGACCAGGTGACCAAAGAAAGTAAGTTCGGCTAAAGCCGTAAGTTTTTTTAAATAAAAATTTTATTCTCCATTTTCACATTTTCTCCCAAATTTACACCCACCAACAATAAACAATAATCAGTAACGAATGCAATGTCAATCCCCATATCAACAACAACAATCCCATCCTCCCTCCAAATAGCAGCCCACATGTTAACATAAACAAATAACAAAAACGAATCCGGAATCACCCATAATCACCATTAACACATACAGTTCCCCCCCCCCCCCCCCACACAATGTTCGTGTAATCCAATTCTCGATAGTGCATAATGAATAACGCCCATGAATTGTAGAACCCCGCCATCCTTCCCCTCAGCTCAAATTTGACCTTCTCAAGAGTCAAGAATTTCAGCAGGTCCCCCCGCCACGCAAAGGCACAGGGTGGAGAGGTTGATCTCCATCCCAACAGGATTCGCCTTCAGGCAATCAACGAGGCGAAGGCTACAACATCTGCCTCCGCGCCTGTTTCCAACCCCGGCTGGTCCAACACCCCAAATATGGCCTCCCGAGGGCACGGGTCCAGTTTCCAGTGGACCATTTTAGAGATTACCCTAAAAGCCTCCTTCCAGTAATCGTCCAGCTTTGGACAGGACCAAAACATATGAAGGTGGTTTGCGCCCCCACCCCCCAACAACGTTCACACACATCTTCTACCCCCTCAAAGAGCTGGCTCATCCTCGCCCTTGTGAGGTGTGCTCAATATACCACCTTCAGCTGTATCAGCCCCAACCTCGCGCACGAGGTGGAGGCGTTCACCCTCTGGAGCATTTCTCACCAGAACCCCACCTCCAGACCCTCTCCCAACACCTCCTCCCACTTTGCTTTGATCCCTTCCAGCGGTGCCTTCTCCTCTTCCAAAATAGCCCCGCAAACCGCCGACACTACCCCTTCTCCAGTCCCCCTGTCGTCAGCACCTCCTCCAGCAATGTGGAAGCCGGCTCCACCGGGAAGCTCTGCGTTTCCTTTCTGGCAAAGTCTCGAACCTGCATGGATCTAAATATTTCCCCCTGCTCCAGCCCATACTTCGCCCCCAGCTCCTTCTATCCTGCAAACCGATCCCCCAAGAAACAAATCTTTTAGTGTCGTCATTCCTTTCTCCTCCCATCTCTGAAAATTTCCATCTCACTTCCCTGGCTCAAATCTATGGTTCTCCCGAATTGGCATTTCCCTTGACCTTGCCCCCAAGCCAAAGTGCTGGCGAAACTGCCTCCAAATTCTCAACGAAGGTATTACTACGGCGCTGGCAAAAGTGGTAAGTTGATGATTTACACCTTTATGAAATTAAATTAAATGAAAATCGCTTATTGTCACAAGTAGGCTTCAAATGAAGTTACTGTGAAAAGCCCCTAGTTGCCACATTCCAGCACCTGTTCAGGGAGGCTGTTATGGGAATCGAACCATGCTGCTGGCCTGCCTTGGTCTGCTTTACAAGCCAGCTATTTAGCCCACTGTGCTAAACCAGCCCCCCGTTTAGATAGGATTGGCATGGAATGTGATGAACGGTTACTGTAACACTGTACCCTTGTCATCATGTAAGGTGATGTCCCCTTTAAGACCGGGCTTGGAACCCTGGGGAACTCCGCCTCCGGCTCCTCCCATCTGGGAGCCGTATATAAGGGGCCGCCTTGTGGGCAGTGCAGTTGTTAGCACACGTCTCGGCACTAGTCTAGTTCTTAGTTTATTAAAGCCTTCTTTATTGTTTACACTCTAAGTGTTATTGAGGGTACCACAATTTAATATACTAAACTACAACAGGATGGACGCAGGCCTAAAACCAGAGAAGCTCAATGTGGAAGCACGGACACCGGAGGCAAAGGAAATGTTTAAACACTGGCTCCGATGCTTCGAGGCCTGCCTGGACTCCTCAGACTCCCATCCTGGGGCCGCGCAAGCTGTGCCTACTCCACGCCCGGGTGAGTCACAGAATCTCCGCCACGCTCGAAAAGGCGACGACTTATGAAGAGGCGGTCGAGCTACTCGGCAAGCGGTTCGTCAAGCCTATCAACGAGGTTCAAGCCAGGCATCTGCTCTCTACCTGCCGGCAGCGCTCGGGGGAATCGCTAGGCGAATTCGTCGAGAAACTCACCGTGCTTACCAGGGACTGTGACCACCAGGATGTGACAGAGGAAATCCATATGAACCTGAACATCAGAGACGCTTTCGTGTCCGGCATCCGCTCGACCTACATCCGGCAGCGGCTGCTCGAAAATGGGGCAAAAGACCTCCAGGACACGCTAACACTCACCTCCTCGCTGGAGGTAGCCCGACATAACTTGGGTACATACCCCGCGGACTCTGCAAGCCCCCCCCCCGGACTTACTCAGACTCCGCCATATTACAGGCCTGCGCCACACGGCGACCCGCTCATCATGGGGGCACACCGTGCTACTTCTGCGGGCAGGGCCAGCACCCACGCTCACGCTGCCCAGCCCGCTTCGCGATCTGCAGTGACTGCGGGAAGAAGGGGCATTTTGCGAGGGTCTGCCTGGCCAGACCCAGGGGCCAGAAGAACAAAGAACAGCCGGCCTGAAAATCAGGCTCTCAGGCCCGTAGGCCTCGCAATGCGGCTGCGCACCGACCTGACACCCCCCCTTCTGACGCGTCATCAGCCTCGTGCGAATCATGGGAGCGGCCATCTTGTCGGCGGCCATCTCCTCGACCCAACACGCGACCGGCCATTTTATGAGTCCGACTTGGCTGACGATTCCGACTACCCGCGAGTGGGAGCGATCACCCTCGACCAAACTCGGCTAAAACACCTGCAGAACTCTCTGATGCAGGTCCAGGTCAACGGGCGCGACACTGCATGCCTCTTAGACCCCGGGAGCACGGAGAGCTTAATCCATCCTGAAACGGTAAGGCGCTGCTCCCTGCGCATCCATCCTGCGTCCCAAATCATAGCCCTCGCATCCGGGTCCCACTCGGTACAAATCAAGGGGTACTGTATCGCGGATCTCTTAATCCAGGGCGCCAAGTACACCCGTTTCAAATGTTATATCCTTCCCCACCTCTGTGCCCCCCTGCTGCTCGGACTGGATTTCCAGTGCAGCCACCGAAGCCTGACACTGAAGTTCGGCGAACCCTTGCCCCCCCTCACGGTATGCTGCCTTGCGACACTAAAAGTCGCACCCCCCTCGCTATTCGCGAACCTCACTCCCGACTGTAAGCCAGTTGCCACCAGGAGCCGGCGGTATAGTGCCCAAGATATGACTTTTATCAAGTCAGAGGTCCAGCGTTTACTGGGAGAGGGGGTCATCGAGGCTAGCAACAGCCCTTGGAGAGCACAAGTGGTGGTAGTCCGGTCCGGGGATAAGAAACGGATGGAAGTGGATTATAGCCAGACCATAAACTGATTCACGCAGCTTGATGCGTACCCCCTTCCTCGCATCGCGGAAATGGTAAATCGGATCGCCCAATACTGAATATTTTCCATGGTCGACCTCAAATCCGCCTACCACCAGCTCCCCATCCGACCAAAAGAACGTCCCTATACTGCCTTCGAAGCAGCCGGCCGGCTCTTCCACCTCCTCAGGGTCCCCTTCGGCGTCACAAATGGGGTCTGAGTCTTTCAAAGGACGATGGATCAAATGGTGGACCAGTACGGTTTGCGGGCTACATACCCGTACTTGGACAATGTCACCATCTGCGGCCATGACCAGCAGGACCATGACGCTAACCTCGAAAAGTTCCTCCAGACCGCCCGAGCCCTTAACCTGACCTATAATGAGGAAAAATGCGTTTTCCACACAACCCGGCTAGCCATCCTCGGCTATGTCGTGAAAACGGGGTCCTAGGTCCCGACCCCGACCGTATGCGCCCCTTAAGGAACTCCCCCTCCCCCGCAGCCTCAAGGCCCTCAAACGGTGCTTGGGGCTCTTCTCCTACTACGCCCAATGGGTCTCCAAGTATGCGGACAAAGCCTGCCCACTCATAAAGACCACCACTTTTCCCCTCTCGGCTGAGTCTCAATTGGCCTTCAACTGCATCAAAGCCGATATCGTCAAGGCCGCTATGCGCCAGGTAGAGAGCGATGCATCAGACATCGCCCTGGCTGCTACCCTCAATCAAGCAGGCAGACCAGTAGCGTTCTTCTCCCGGACCTTCACCGCCTCCGAGGTTCGACATTCTGCAGTCGAGAAGGAGGCACAGGCCATTGTGGAGGCTGTGCGACGCTGGAGGCACTACCTAGCTGGTAGGAGGTTCCCCCTCGTCACCGACCAACGGTCAGTCGCCTATATGTTCGATAACACGCAACGGGGCAAAATAAAAAACGATAAAATTTTGAGGTGGAGGATTGAACTCTCCACCTACACGTACGATATCAAGTATCGTCCAGGGGAACTCAACAAGCCCCCAGATGCCCTGTCCCGCGGCACATGCGCCAACGCACAGGACGACCGCCTGCAAGCCATCCACAATTACCTCTGCCACCCAGGGGTTACGTGGCTCGTCCATTTTATCAAGTCCCGCAACCTACCTTACTCTACCAAGGAGGTCAAGGCCATGATCAGGGCCTGCCAGATCTGTACGGAGTGCAAACTGCACTTCGACCGGCCAGACAAGGCTTGGCTCGTGAAGGCCTTGGGGCCCTTTGAGCGACTGAGCGTGGACTTCAAGGGGCCCCTCCCGTCCACCAATCGTAATGCCTATTTCCTCACTGTTATCGATGAGTTCTCCCGTTTCCCATTCGCCATTCCCTGCCCCGACATGACCTCAGCCACCGTGATTAAGGCACTGCACAGCATCTTCACTCTGTTCGGTTTCCCCGCTTATATCCACAGCGACCGGGGTACATCGTTCATGAGCAATGAACTGCGTCAGTATCTGCTCAGCAAAGGCATCGCCTCGAGCAGAATGACCAGTTATAACCCGCGGGGAAACGGGCAAGTGGGGAGGGAGAACGCGAGAGTGCGGAAGGCTGTCCTTCTTGCCCTACGGTCGAGAAGTCTCCCAACTACCCGCTGGCAGGTGGTTCTGCCCGATGCCCTACACTCCATTAGGTCGCTCCTCTGCACGGCCACGAATGAGACCCCTCCCAACCGATTGTTTGTCCTCCCCAGGAAGTCTACCTCCGGGGTCCCGCTTCCACCTTGGCTGACGGTTCCGGGACCTGTTCTTCTCTGCAGGCACACGAGGAACCATAAAACGGACCCCCTGGTCGAAAAGGTCCGATTACTCCACGCCAAGCCCAGTTACGCCTACGTCGAGTACCCCAACGGCAGGCAAGATACGGTTTCCCTCCGGGATCTGGCACCCGCTGGATCCCCCACTACAGAAGCCCCTTTCCGCGCCGCTCCCCTGCAGGACCCGACAACCCCTACAACACACCTCCTGGCCCCAACCCCGTTGGTGAGCACCCCCCCCCTTTACACACGGCGCCGGCTCCGCTACCCCCGGCCCGCCTATTCTCCCTGCGCCCTGTTCCCCTGCCCCGACCCGGACCGAAGCTCCGACCGCCGTGCTCCCGGACGTACCCTCAACCAGGACGTCCGTGTCCGCCTTCACCACCGCTCGAACTGAGGAGGTCGATGAGGATGATGCGGCCACCGAGATGAATGGACCTATGATGGCACTTCACCCCCGCCGGACACTTTTTAAAAACGGGGTGAATGTGATGAACGGTTACTGTAACACTGTACCCTTGTCATCATGTAAGGTGATGTCCCCTTTAAGACCGGGCTTGGAACCCTGGGGAACTCTAGCTCCGACTCCGCCCATCTGAGAGCCGTATATAAGGGGCCGCCTTGTGGGCAGTGCAGCAGTTAGCACACGTCTCGGCACTAGTCTAGTTCTTAGTTTATTAAAGCCTTCTTTACTGTTTACACTCTAAGCGTCGGTATTGGGGGTACCACAATAGGATTGGCATGGATGGGCACTGGAGGGAAGTAAACTTGCTGGGCTGTTGGGTTAGAGTGGGAGAATGGGACTCACTGGATTGTGTCAGGGAACCAGCTCTGACTCTATATTTGGCCCTAGCTCCAACCTGATGCTTTTGTTTAATTCTGCTACCAGCCTCTGTGCCATGCGCAAGAATTCTTCAACCTCAGGCATTCCCACTAGTAACCCATTGCAAAGCTGTGCCAGAATTGGTAATTAGAAAACTTCACAAACAGCAACAGCAAGCTCCTGACCCCATTCCTTAGTGCTGCCAATGGTGCCACCACCAACAAATTGACACTTCGAAGCACTCAAGCAAATATTTTCTATCAAAAGAGAAAGGGGAACTTAAGCTGAGGGCATTTAGAGGAATTAATGTCTGTGGGCTGGGCTGAATGGCCTTCTTGTGTGTCAGCTGTGGTTCACTCAATGCCATTCTCGCCTCTTTGAGTAGTAGGTTGCATGTTCAAGTTCCATTCTACGACACAAACACAAAAATGAAGGCTGACACTCGACGCAGTATGAAAATGCTGAACTGTTGAAAGTCCTGTCTTTCGAATGAGATGATAAATTGAGGCTGTCTGAGAAAAGACCTCATGGCATTACTTCTCTGATGTTCTGGCCAATCGATATTAACTCTTCAATCAATATCACAAAAACATGGGACGCGATTCACCCAAATGGGAACAAAGTTCCATAACGAACTTGTTTAACCACTCGTTTCCCAGCACTCTCAGTGCCGAGGCTGCATATAGCCCTCCACTCACCGGAACTCCCTGTGTAGCAAGAGACCGGGATGCTCCCGAAGCAATCCTCGACTCCACACCCCCCCGCCCGCCCAAGCCAGCAATCCTCGACTCCGCCCAAGCCAGAAAGCATGTTGGGAGTGTCCTGGGGCAAACCCCCAATACCCACGCAGGCCGCTCCTGGTCCAATCAAGCACGCAAAAAATGCCAGCTTGGCACCGTCAACATGGCAGTGCCCATGGGCGGCACGGTAGCACTACTGTCGCTTCACAGCTCCAGGCTCCCAGGTTCGATTCCCGCTTGGGTCAATGTCTGTGTAGAGTCTGCACGTTCTCCCCGTGCCTGCTTGGATTTCCTCCGGGTGCTCCGCTTTCCTCCCACAAGTCCCGAAAGACGTGCTGTTAGGTGAATTGGACATTCTGAATTCTCCCTCTGTGTGCCCGAAGAGGCGTACGGAGTGTGGCGACTAGGGGCTTTTCATAGTAACTTCATTGCAGTGTTAATGTAAGACTACTTGTGATAATAAAGATTATTATTATTATGCTGGTGGTGCCACCCGGGCAGTGCCAGGCTGCCACCCAAGTAGAACTGCCAGGGTGCCTAGGTGGCACCAGCAGTGCCGGGGACCACCCTGCCCAAAGGGCATGCAGCTGTGGGCCTCTGATCCCCTGGGGGACCCCCACAAGTGTCGTGCCACCTGGTCCCCGTTTGTGGGGATCAATGCTGAACGGCGCTTGTCTGAGGCGAAGGGGATGACTCCGAAAGCCTCGGGAATCCTCATTAGAGTGAGACTAACTTTCTTGCTCTAATACGTAGATTTGCCAAAAAGTGATCCCATCCACAATGGGCGGGATTTACATCGCAATGTCTCCTGAGATTGCGTTTGATCTTGCGAGGCGTTGCGAGCCGGGTCTCCCAGCTTTTATCGGCCACGCTGTACCGCGGTGAGCTGTTTTTTAGTTCAACGTGGCCATTGGATCGCGTCCATGATCTGCCCATGGACATTTTCCTGTTTGCAGATGTTTGCACAAATTAGCTACTGCGTTTCCTACATTACCAAAGTGACTTATTTCAAAAGCACTTCTTTGGCTACAGAGTCCTTTGGGACATCCTTTTATTCTGAAAAGTATTTTATAAATGCAAGTCTTTCTTTCTTTCCTGCTGTGCTTTAATGTCTATATTTTCACTGAATAAGTCACTAATTAGCGCACTCATCAGATGGGAATCTGTGCTGGGAAAGAAGCTGCTCACAAGCATTACTCAGTGATATGGATCATATGACAAGACAAACTATTAACTAGGGCAGACAATTGCATCAGAAGGTACTCATTAGCTTTGCTGGAATACAATTTAATTCCCTGATGGAATGTTTTAGGCACAAACATTAAAAAACGTAACTGTCTCATTGTTTGCTGCAATGATTGTTGTGAATTGCTATGTCCCGTTCTAGTACATGAAGCGTTGAAGTGAATACAACTTTACCAGATTTTGTCAGTTTATCGGTTCCGACAACATGCCGGCAGTAGCAGAACATAGAGTGAGATCTGAGAGGCCACAGTTATAACTAATTCTATGTTTGCTGGTTAGCTATGTTCTTATTTTTAGTGCTAAGCAATTAAGTCCAAGTACATAAGTTCAAGTCTGGCGACCCTGATCTATACAAGAAATCCAGGTACGACCTCCGCAAAGCCACCCGGGATGCCAAGAGAGAATACCAGACAAGCTAGAGTCACAGCCTAGCGTTACAGACTCGGCAGTTGAGGCAAGGCCTAAACAACATAAGGTGTTACTAAGCGAAGCCAAGCAATATCTCCGGCAGCAGTGCATCCCTCCCCGATGAACTCAATGCATTCTATGCTCGGTTCGAGCAGGAAACCAGCGATCCGCTGTCGAGTGCCCCAGTAGCCAAAAATACATCCATACACACCGTCGCAGCTTCCAAAGTCAGATCGGCCTTCCTGGACGTGAACCCTCGGAAGTCGACGGGTTGGGACAGGATCCCTGGTCATGCACTCAGAGCCTGCGCGGACCAGCTGGCAGATGTGTTCGCGGACATCTTCAACCCATCCCTACTCTGCTCCGAGGTCCCCACCTGCCTCAAGAAGACCACCATCATACCGGTGCCAAAGAAGAACGAGGCAATGTGCTTCAATGATTACCGTCCAGTGGCCCTGACATCAATCCTTGACAATGAAGTGCTTTGAGAGGTTGGTCATGAAGTGCATCACCTCCACACTCCCAGAACGCCTTGATCCACTGCAATTCGCATACCGCTGCAACCGGTCCACAGCAGATGCCATCTCCCTGGCCCGACACTCATCCCTAGAGCATCTTGATCACAAGGACCCCTACATCAGACTCCTATTTATTGACTACAGCTCCGCCTTCAACACCATAATCCCAGCCAAGCTCATATCAAAGCTCGAAAACCTAGGACTTGGCACCTCGCTCTGCAACTGGATCCTCGACTTTCTGACCCACAGACCACAATCAGTAAGAATAAACAACAACCCCCTCCTCCACGATAGTCCTCAATACCGGGGCCACACACGGCTGCATACTTACTATACTCCCTGTACACATACGACTGCGTGGCAAAATTAGGTTCCAACTCCATCTACAAGTTTGCTGACGACACGGCCATAGTGGGCTAGCTCTCGAACGACGACGAGTCAAAATACAGGAGGAAGAGGGAACCTAGTGGAGTGGTGCAACAACAACAATCTATCCTTCAATGCCAGTAAAAATAAAGAAGTGGTCATTGACTTCAGGAAGCAAAGTACTGTACACACCCCTGCCTGCATCAACGGGGCCGAGATTCCTTGGGGTGCACATCACCAAAAATCTGTCCTGGTCCACCCACGTTGAAGCTACCACCAGGAAAGCACAACAGCGCCTATACTTTCTCAGGAAACTAAGGAAATTCGGCATGTCCACACTGACTGACCACAGATGCACCATAGAAAGCATCCTATCTGGCTGCATCACAGCCTGGTATGGCAACTGCTTTGCCCAAGACCGCAAGAAGCTTCAGTGAATCGTGAACACCGCCCAGTCAATCACACAGACCTTCCTCCCATCCCATCGACTCCATCTATATCTCCCGCTGCCTGGGGAAAGCAGGCAGCTTAATCAAAGACCCCTCCCACCCGGCTTACTCACTCTTCCAACTTCTTCCATCGGGCAGAAGATACAAAAGTCTGAGAACACGCACGAACAGACTCAAAACAGCTTCTTCCCCACTGTTCCCAGACTCTTAAATGGCCCTCTTATGGACTGACCTGATTAATACTACACTGCTGTATGCTTCACCCGATGCCGGTGTCTATGTATTACATCGTGTACCTTGTGTTGCCCTTTTTATTTAATTTTCTTTTCATGTACCAATGGTATGAGTAGCTCACAGAAAAATACTTTTCACTGTACCTCGGTACACATGACAATAAACAAATCCAATCCAATAAGATTAGTAAGTTTGCAGATGACACGAAGATTGATGGAGTTGCTGATAGTGCCGAGGGTTGTCAGAGGATACAACAGGATGTAGATAGATTGGAGACTTGGGCACAGGAATGGCAAATGGAGTTTATTCCAGACAAATGCGGGGTGATGCATTTTGGAGGATCAAATCTAGGTATGAATTATACTGGGAACATTAGCACACAGAGGGATCTGGGTGTGCAGGTCCACAGTTCCCTAAAAGTGGCAACACAGGTGGCAAGGTGATTAAGAAGGCATATGGCATGCTTGCATTCATAGCCGGGGCATTGAGTACAGGGGTTGGGAAATCATGTCGTAGTTATATAAAACCTTGGTTAGGCCGCATTTGGAGTCTTGCGTGCAGCTCTGGTCACCACATTATAAGAAGGACGTGGAAGCTTTGGAGACAGTGCAAAGAAGGTTCACCAGCATGTTGCCTGGTCTCGAGGGGGTTGGCGATGAGGAGAGGTTGAATGAACTAGAAGTGTTTTCACTAGAAAGACAGGCTGAGGGGAGACGTGATCGAGGTCTAGAAAATTATGAGAGGCATAGACAGGATAGATAGTCAGAGGCTTTTTCCAAGGGCAGAAGTGACAATTACAAGGGGCACAGGTTCACGGTGAGCGGGGGAAAGTTTAAGGGAGATGTGCGGGATACGTTTTTCACACAGAGTGGTGGGTGCCTGGAACAAGCTGCCAAAGATTTTGTGCTGGAAGCAGGCATATTAGCAACATTTAAGAGGCATCTGGATGGATACATGAACAGGGAGGAAATAGAGGGATACGGTCCAAATAAGGGCTATTTTAGTTGGGGCATCATGATCGGTACAGACTTGGAGGGTAGAAGGGCCTGTTCCTGTGCTGTACTTTTCTTTGTTCTTTGTAAGATGGAGGATGTCTATAATCTGTACAGAGCTAAAACGGAATATGGTGATTCCCTGGAGCTGCATATTGCAGTAATATAATACTGGCTTGCAGCCATCTGCCGGCTTCTGGTCTTGGCTAAGACAAGAGAAAACTACATTTATTTTTACTCAACAAAATCAGGCAGCATCTTTGGATAGAAAAACAGTTAATGTTCCAGGTTGATGATCCTTCATTGTAACTAAAAAAAGATGTAAACATAGAGGGCGGGATTCTCCGACCCCCACCAGGTCGGAGAATCCCCGGGGGGCGGCGCGAATCCCGCCCCGACGCTGGCTGCCGTGTTCTCCGCCACGTTTTTCGGGCAGGGGCGGGATTCCCGCCAAGCCGGTCGGGGGCTGTTGGCAACGGGCCCCCCCCGGCAATTCTCTGGGCCCCGATGGGCCGAGCGGCCGTCCGCTTTTGGCCAGTCCTGCCGGCGTGGGTTACGTATGGTCCCGGGCGGCGGGACCTGGCAGGTAAGTTGGCGGGGGCGGCCCTAGGGGGGGTGCGGCGTTTCCTATTCCGTGGGGGCACTTCTTTCTTCCGTGCGGCCCCTGTATTGCTCCAGCATAGGCGGCACGGAGAAGAGAACCCCCGCGCATGTGCCAAAATACGCCGGCCAGTCTGCGCATGCGCGAGATCACGACGGCCGTTTGGCGCATGCGTGAACTCTCCCAGCTGGTGTGGCGCCAACCCCTCCGGCGTCCACCTAGCCCCCGAGATAGGTGAGAATTCCTCACCTTGGGGGCCCGTTGATGCTGGAGTCGTTGGCGCCGGTTTTCCCGCCGGCGTGGGGACATAGTCCCCGAAAGGGAGAATACCGACCAATAAGTTTGGAGAAAGTGAAAGAGGGAAGTGAAGAGGAAGAACAAAAGGGAAGAAGAGCGGAGAGCAGGAGATGATTGTATATAGCATGTTGCACAGCTCGCCAAGTATGGGGGTTTGGGGGGCGGAGAGGTGGGAGGTGGGAAGAGGAGCTGATTGGCAAGCCGCTGTGAATGCATTCCTCCCAAAATGCTTCAATTGGTTTCCTTGGTGATGGCTGCTGGAAGACAGGGCCCCGTGCAGAGTCCCTGCCCCCTCTCATTTCCGCCTCGCGCACTATACAGCGCATGCGTGTCATGTGATCCTTCGCGTAGTCTCGCATCGAGGTGCCTGTGCATGTATGTAAAAGCATTGGATTTGCATTTTTCATTTGTGTTTTAGATTTGTGCAATTCAAGGTGTAAAGCTGTAATTCAGATTGGTGGTGTCATGAGAATGTCACTTTAAGAAATGTTTCTCTGCTCATGTTACTGCAGTGATGTCAGAGTGTGGGTGGAGCTTGAGCTCTGGCTCTGCTTTTTAATTTCACTTTGAGAAAAGCTTAGGTGTGTCTGTGATTTTTTGGTTTTGTTTCAGTGTTGGAGCTGCAGTCAGCCGCAGTTGCTCTCTCTGCCATGTAAAGACTATCTCTTGGATCATTTGGTGAATTCAGAGGGATAACTGTTCTCTGTTGTGAATTTAAACCAGATGTGCTTCTGTTAAAAGTTTTTTTCAAGTCTTTTGGATGTCAAAAGGAAAGCTAAAGGATTACTTAGTGTTATATTCTTTGGGGGTTATATTTGAATTGATGGTTGCCACGATGTTCACTGTATGTTTTAAAAAGGTTAACTTGAGTTCATAGAATAAACATTGTTTTGCTTTAAAAAATACTTATCCATTTCTGTTGTACCACACCTGTAGAGTGGGCCGTGTGCTCCCCATACCATAATATAGTAAAAGTTGTGGGTTAGGTTAACTCCATGATACACTTTGGGGTTCTCTAAACCCTGGCCCATAACAGTGGGCATTTTTTCTTTGAAATGAAAATACCGATTTTACTGCCAAAATACTGATTTTTGGTATCTGGAATATTGATTTCTGAAGAGGAAGGTTGGCAGCTCTGGGGACAAAGTTGTTGGCAGAAACCATCCTTGACTTGAAATGGACCATTGAACTTTCCCTATCTCGAGAACACATGGAGAAAGGCGTGCAGGAGCTGCAGTGGTCCTCGGGCTATGGTGTCCATAGTTTGGCCCGCCCTTCTTTTTAAACTGTATCACAGGATTGTGCCAGTCTGGCCAGACTTCCTCTGAAAGAGCAGCCCCAGAGGCAAGTTTGCAACAGAGTGCGAGTCTCAGGCATTACCTCTGACCGGTGGGATACCTCGCCCGAGGATAAAGGAGAGAACCGGCCACAGTGCCAACTGTGCGGTTGGCAAACTCTTGGTGGCCAAGACCGACAATTCTGGCGCAGAGCATGCCATCCATGACTGCTGAGGAAGAGGTCGGGGGTGGGGGGGGCATGGGGGGGCTTAGTGGGTTGGGTAGTTCGTGGGTGTGTTCTAAATTGTAAAAATGTTGACAATTTGTGGAATAAAATACTTTATAAAAAAAAAGAGAATGCCAATCACTGAGCCCACCGCAAACCAGGGCCTTGCACATGGACTCCCCGGACGTAGAGGGCTGTTTAATGCAGTTGAACTGTAGGGCGGCACTGCGGTGCAGGGGTTATCGCTGCTGCCTCACGGTGCCGAGGACCTGGGTTCGATCCCAGCCCCGGGTCACTGCCCATGTGGAGTTTGCACATTCTCCCCGTGTCTGCGTGGGTCTCATCCCCACAACCCAAAGATGTGCAGGGTTTGTGGATTGCCATGCTAAATTGCCCCTTAATTTAAAAAAATGCAGTTGAACTGTGTCATGACTCTGGAATTTGCACCGATACTGGTCCCGTTGTAGGTAAATGATCATCCAGTGACAATGGAAATGGACACAGGTGCAGCCGTCTCCATTGTGGACCTCTGCACATTTCAGCGGCTTCGTGCAGGGTTCATGCTACTGACAATATGCAATACCACAACATGACTGGAACCTACATTGGCGAGCATTTGAAGATTGTGGGACCTCTGTGACTTGGGTACCGTACGGGCAGTAGTCGGTCCGTCTTCATTTGGTGGTGGTGCAGGAACCGGGGCGGAATCTGTTGGGGCAAGACTGGTTAGGAGTCCTCTGTTTTGACTGGCAACAAGTTTTTTGGCTGGGACTTGGGACCTATAAGATGTGCTGGGTAAATACCCTGAGGTGCCTGGGCAGGATAAAGGGTGCTGAAGGCCATACCTATGTGGATGCTACTGTTCATTTCCGATATTTCAGGACGAGCCCTGTCCTGTGCACGCTGCTTGCGAAGGTCAGTGTGGAACTCATGCGCCTGCGGGATCTGGGGGATGGGTCATACGCCCGGTTCAGTTTATGGAATGGGCTGCATGTGAGGTGCCAGTGATGAAGCCCGATAAAAATGTCCACCTCAGCAGCGATTTCAAACTTACCATGAACAGGACTTCGCATCTGGACCGTTACCCAATGCCCTGTGTATGCCAGACTGGCTGGAGGATGGTCTTACATGAAGCTAGACATGAGCCATGCTTATTTGCAGGTGGAGCCCGACCAGGAGTCCAGAAAGTTTGCAACTATCAACACTCATTGCAGGTTGTTTGAGTACATCCATCTCCCCTTGGAGTTTCGTTGGCCCTGGCGATTTTTCAACGGGCGATGAAGAATATTTTGCAGGGCCCACCAAAGGTGGCAACTAATCTGGATGATGTGCTCATTACGGGATCCACACAAAAGGAACATATGGCAAACCTGCAGGAATGCTCTGGTGGTTTTCCCGCTTTGGACCCGGTGTAGGATAAGGTTTGTGCTATAAAAGGGGCCCAACCCTGAAGAACGCCACCGAGCTCTAGTCCTTTTTGGGATTAGTTAATTACTATGGAAAGTTCATTTCCAACCTGGCCACTCTGTTAGCTCCACTCCATTAAGGAAGAACTCTGAATGGTGCAAAGGCGCTTCACAGGACAAAGCATGTGTTGGTGTTAAGAAGCATCTGTCCTCTATGCAGCTTCTTTTTTTTTTTTTCTATTTTTTTTTTCCTCCCATACCACCCCCACCCGCACCTCCCCGTTGTCGTTGGCCTCCAAGTACCTTTCGATACACCCCCTCACCTTCCCACACACCACCTCGTCCGCCAGCAGTCCCACATCCAGCCGCCACAATGGGCGTTGGTCCCTCTCCTCTCCCAGCTCCAGTTCCACCCAGTGCGGGGCATGGTCCGAAACGGCTATAGCCGAATACTCCGCCCCCTCCACACTCGGGATGAGCGCCCTACCCAGAACAAAGAAATCTATCCGGGAGTAGGCTTTGTGTACATGGGAGAAGAAAGAAAATTCCCTGGCCTGCGGCCTTGCAAACCGCCATGGGTCCACTCCCCCCATCTGATCCATAAACCCCCTAAGTACCTTGGCCGCCGCCGGCCTCTTTCCAGTCCTTGATCTGGAGCGGTCCAGTGCTGGGTCCAACACTGTATTGAAGTCCCCTCCCATTATCAGGCCTCCTATCTCCAGGTCCGGAATGCGCCCCAACATACGCTTCATGAATCCTGCATCATCCCAGTTTGGGGCGTATACGTTTACCAACACCACCCACGTCCCTTGCAGCCGACCGCTCACCATCACATATCACCCTCCATTGTCCGCTACAATAGTCTTGGCCTCGAATGGCACCCGCTTTCCCACCAATATTGCCACCCCTCTATTCTTCGCGTCCAGTCCCGAGTGGAATACCTGTCCTACCCATCCCTTTCTTAGCCTGACCTGGTCTGCCACCTTCAGGTGTGTCTCTTCGAGCATGGCCACGTCCGCCTTCAGTCACTTTAAGTGCACGAACACTCGAGCCCTCTTCAGCGGCCCATTCAGGCCCCTCACGTTCCACGTTATCAGCCGGATTGGAGGGGCTCTCACTTCCCCCCCCCCCCCCACACACACACACGCCCTGCCGACTAGCCATCTCCTTTTCTGGGCCAGTCCCGTGTCCACGCCTCCCTCACCCTCCAGTCCCCCAGAGGGGGGACCCCCGTCCCGACCACCTCTTCTGTGTCCCATTCCCTTTCGGCCAGTGCAGCAGCAACCCTTTTCCCCCCCCCTTCCCCCCCCCTCCCAACCCCCCTGCTAGACCCCTGTCTAGCCTTTTTGCTCCCCCCTTGTCCCTCCCGTAAGTCAGCTGACGCCTGCTGACCCCGGCTTCCCCCGCCGTCCCATTGACCTCCCCGCGTGGGAGTCTCCCAATCCATATGCATTCCTTCGTTCCCCTTCCCGCCTTTCAAAAGCCCGCTCCGCCCCCTCTGGCGCAGCTCCTTGTCTCTCTCCCCCAGCCCATGTAACATTTCCTGCGCGTGATTGACCCCCTATATACAACAACCATCACACATCAAACCCCAAAACATCCCCCCCACCCTCACAAACCCTCAGTTAGAGTCCAACTTTTCGGCTTGTACAAAGGTCCACGCCCCCTCAGGCGTTTCAAAGTAATAGTGTTGGCCCTTGTATGCGACGCACAGTCGCGCTGGCTGCAGCATTCCGAATTTCACTTCTTTCCGGTACAACGCTGCTTTGGCCCGGTTGAAACCCGCTCGCCGCTTTGCAACCTCCGTGCTCCAGTCCGGGTATATTCGGATCTCTGCATTGTCCCACATACTGCTCCGCTCCTTCTTGGCCCATCTCAGGACCCACTCTCTGTCCGTGAACCGGTGGAACCTCACCACCATCGCCCTTGGCGGCTCATTGCCTGGGGCTTCTTCGCCAGCACCCGATGTGCCCCGTCCAACTCCAGCGGCCTCGAAGGGGCCTTCGTGTCCATCATCGCCTCGAGCATCGTGCTCGCGTATGCCCCGGCATCAGCCCCCTCCACTCCCTCAGGGAGACCCAGGATTCGCAGATTCTTTCTCCTCGACCTGTTCTCCTGGTCTTCGAGTCTTCCCGCCCACCTCTTGTATAGCGCCTCATTCTGCTCCACTCTCACTGCCAGGCCCACGAGCTTGTCCTCGTTCTGACTGACTCTTTTCTGTACCTCCTGGATCTTAGCTTCGTGGACCTTCTGGGTGATCCCGAGTCCTTCAATTGCCGAAAGCATAGGCGCCAACATCTCCTTGCGCATTTCCTCGTGCTGCTCCTCGAAGCAGCGCTTGATGAACTCCTGCAGCTCCCCTTTGTCCCTGGCCGCCGCCATTTTGTTTTCTTTTCCTCGCTTCTCTCGTTGCTCCAGTGCCGCTCCTTTGGCCGTCACACTTCTGGTCCGTTTCATAGAAGTTGGAGGGGGACCTCTCTCTTCCCTTCCCCACGGGCTGCGTCAAAAAAAAGTTCCGTTGGGGCTCCTCTAACGAGCCCGAAAGTCCGTGGTAGCGGAAGCTGCCAAATCGTGCGGCTTAGCTCCGCATAGCCGCAACCGGAAGTCGAGAGGGAATCCTTTTGGCAGTGTTCGCTTCACCAGTCTGCCCCAAAAAGTCTATGGAAACTCCTGAAAAGGTCCGAGAGTCAGTTCCAGACGGGAGCTGCCGAATGCGCGACCTACTCCTCCATGGCCGCCACCGGAAGCCTCGTCCCTGCTTCTTCAATGGCCTTGGTAGATCTTTTCACAGTTGTTCCCTCTGCTGCTAGAATTCACCTTTGATAGAGTCAAGTCAGATTGCAGCTTTAAGCTTGCCCTTCCCCCGCCTGCATGCTGGAGAGGCCTTTGCCTATTGCTGCAGCTCAAGCCAAATCTTTTACTGTTTCTGCCGGGTCTGGTAGCCAAAAGACATAAAATTCCTGGGGGACACTGTCAGGGGAATGCTGCAGTCTTCTTGCCACATCTGGAAATGTCAAACAAATGCCGTGGGGGCCCTGCAAAAGAGCCCAAAAGTCCGTTCCAAGCGGGAGCTACCGAATATGCGACCTAGCTCTGCATAGCCGCACCCGGAAGTTCCTCTACGCAGCTTCTAATACATTATAATCCAGCTAGGCCCATAATTTTGACATGTGATGCTTCGCCTTATGGCATTGTGGCATAAGGAATGGAGAGGCTTTCCCAAGCTGCTGGAGTATGCCATGCTGAAGCGGTTGCTCCCAGATGTGGAAGGGGAGGGCAGGATTTGGGATATAAATGGGTGGCTGGGGAAGCACTGGGGAGTGCAGGTGGTGAGGATTAAGAATAAATGGGAGCAGGAGCTGGGGGGGGGGATGGTGGAGATAGAATGTGGAGTGAGGCGTGCATAGGGTAAATTCGACCTTGTTCGCGAGGATGAGTTTGATACAGTTTAAGGTGGTGCAAATGACTTGGGTGAGGATGAGTGGGTTCTTCCAAGGGGTGGCAGACAATTGTGAGAAGTGTGGGCGAGGACCAGCAAATCACGCACATATGTTTTGGGGCTGTGAGACATTGGAGACATACTGGGAGGGGTATTCGGGACGTTTTCGAAGATTGTGGGGGTAGAGGTCATGCCGGACCCAATGGTCGTGATTTTTAGTGTATCAGAAATGCCGGAGTTGATGGTGGGGAGGAGGGCCAATGTTCTGACCTTCGCCTCGCTTATTGTCCAGTGAAGGATATTGTTGGATTGGCAATCGGCAAAGCCCTCGGAGTTGGCGGCGTGGCTGGGGGGCCTGTATGATTTCCTATGGCTGCAAGCCAAAAGATCAAGTTGGAGTTGAGGAGATCAGCGGAGGGCTTTTGGCCGCAGTTGGGTCTGTTCGTGGCAATATTTAAGATATTGTTTGTTTGTAGGGGAAGAGGGGGTGAAAAGGGGAAAGATTTACGCAAACTGAACTGTGGGGGTGTTGATAATGTTTTTGATTCATGTTTTTGTACTTTTGAATAAGTTTGGAATAAAATACATTCTTTTTAAAAAAGCAGCTTGTTTGATTGGTACCCCATCTACCATCTTCAACATTCACTACCTCCATCACCGATGCACAGTGACAACAGTGTATACAGTCTACAAGATGCACTGTAGCAACTCACCAAGGCTCCTTCGGCAGCACCTAGCTACTCCATGACCTCTACCATTGGTAGCAGATGAACGGGAATACCACCCGTTCCCCTCCAAGCCATAAATCATCCTGACTTAGAACTATATCACCATTCTTCACTGTCGAGTCAGAATTTTTGAACTCCCTTCCTAACAGCACTGTGGGTATATCTACACCACATGGACTGCAGCAATTCAAGAAGGCAGCTCACCATCACCTTCTTGAGGGCAATTAGGGATGGGCAATAAATACTGGCCTCGTCGGCGTCACCCAGTGAAAGAAAAAAAAGGTTGGGGGTGGTAATGATGGAAACAGTCTCAGATGAATATCATACAAAAGGGTGTGTGTAAATATATACAGACTACAACAGAATGTAAATGAATTAAATAAAAGAAAGACTTGTATTTCTACAGCGCCACTCATGATCCCAGGTTATCCCAACATGAGTTACACCAATGAAGCTGCTTTCTTTCACAAATGTAGTCACTGTTGAAATGCAGTTAATGATATCCTTCACAGTGTGTTTGTATCAATATATACATTACTCTTGCCTTAAAGGTGTGTAAGGTGAATACCAATATTGCAGTTAGTATGTGCATTGGAATTGAGAGACCTGGCGCAGACCTGCTCACCACATCATAGATTATCATAGAATTTACAGTGCAGAAGGAGGCCATTCGGCCCATCGAGTCTGCACCGGCTCTTGGAAAGAGCACCCTACCCAAGGTCAACACCTCCACCCTATCCCCATAACCCAGTAACCCCACCCAACACTAAGGGCAATTTTGGACACTAAGGGCAATTTATCATAGCCAATCCACCTAACCTGCACATCTTTGGACTGTGGGAGGAAACCGGAGCACCCGGAGGAAACCCACGCACACACGGGGAGGATGTGCAGACTCCGCACAGACAGTGACCAAAGCCGGAATCGAACCTGGGACCCTGGAGCTGTGAAGCAATTGTGCTATCCACAATGCTACCGTGCTGCCCACATTCTTGATGGAATTTGGCCTGCATTCATTCCCCTCCAACTTGAACTGAAATATACCCCCAGCTGCTTTCATGGATCCCTGCCATGGAATGTTCTATGAATACAATTGCAAGTTGCCAACCATGCTTGGAGTAACTTGTTCCCAAGGAGTTATCCATAATTGTCATGATTTTCGCAAGTACAACGTGTACCCTGGGATGGAGGGTTTAATACTTAATGAACAGTTCCAATTTTGTACAAAAAAATCCTGAATGTTTACAATTTTTTGCTGCATGTTTTTGGGAGATGATCTGAAGTAAAAGGGCAGCCCCTTGAAATTTAATGTTTGTTTCATAAAAGTGAATTTGAACATTTTACAATATTTATTTATTCTTTCTTCAGGCTGTATTTAGAATGAAATCTGTGGAGAAGGGTATAATTTTCAAATATGGGATGTGCATGTAAGTCTCAGCAGTCCCTCAACAGCAACTTGTATTTTTATCACACCTTCAGTGGAATAAAATATTCCAAAGGAATAAAAATCGATGCTCAACAGGTCCAGTTTTCAGATAGAAATTGAAACTGATTATTGGCTAGTGTAGGGCATTGTACAGGGCATTGGTGAGGCCACACCTGGAGTATTGTGTGCAGTTTGGTGTCCTTATCTGAGGAAGGATGTTCTCGCTATGGAGGGAGTGCAGCGAAGGTTTACCAGGCTGATTCCTGGGATGGCAGGACTGTCTTATGAGGAGAGACTAAATCAGTGAGGATTATATTTGTTGGAGTATAGAAGAGTGAGAGGGGATCTCATAGAAACTTACAAAATTCAAATAGGATTAAACAGGGTAGATTCAGAAAGAACTGGTTGATGGGACAGTCCACGACTAGAGGTCATAATTTGAGGATCAGGGATAAATCGTTTAGGACTGAGGTGAGGAGAAATTTCTTTACCCAGAGTGGTGAATCTGTGGAATTCGCTACCACAGAAAGTAGTTGAGGCCAAAATTTTGTTAAATTTCAAGTAGGAATTAGATTTCGCTCTTGGGGCTAAAGGGATCAAGGGATCGCTGATGAGCTCAACGCTTTCTATGCCCGCTTTGAGCAAGAGGTCAGCGAGAGCGCACCCTCCACCTAGAAGCCTCGGATGAACTTGTATCTGAGGTCACCATTGGAGATGTCAGAGCAGCCTTCTCGAAGGTCAACCCACGGAAAGTCACTGGCCTCGATGGGGTACCCGGACGAGCACTCAGGACTTGCACGGATCAGCTGGCGGGGAGTATTCACAGACATCTTCAACCTCACTTTACAACAATCTGCTTCAAGAAGACGACCATCAATATTGTACCAAAGAAAAGCCAAGCAGCATGCCTTAATGACTATCATCCAGTGGCTCTGACATCCATCATCATGAAGTGCTTCGAAAGGTTAGTTATGGCACAAATCAACTCCAGCCTCCCAGATTGCCTTGAACCACTACAGTTTGCCTACCGCTGCAACAGGTCCACAGCAAACGCCATCTTCCTGGCCCTGCATTCAACACTGGAACGCCTAGATAACAAAGACACTAATGTCAGACTCCTGTTTATTGACTACAGCTCAGCCTTCAACACCATCATTCCTATGAAACTCATCCCCAAACTACGTGGCCTTGGCCTCGGCTCCTCCCACCGCGACTGGATCCTGACCTTCCTAACCCACAGGCAACAGTCAGTAAAGATCGGCAACAATACCTCCTCCACGATTATCCTCAACACCGGTGCCCTACAAGGCTGTGTCCTCCGCCCCCTACTATACTCCTTATACACCTATGATTCCCCACCAACTCCAATTTCAAATTTGCTGATGACACCACCGTAGTGGATCGGATTTCAAACAATGACGAGACAGAGTATAGGAATGAGACAGAGAATCTGGTGAACTGGTGCGACAACAATAATCTCTCCCTCAATGTCAACAAAACGAAGGAGATTGTCATCGACTTCAGGAAGTGTGGCGGAGAACATATCCCTGTCTACGTCAATGTGAACGAAGTAGAAAGGGTCGGGAGCTTCAGGTTTTTAGGTGTACAGATCACCAACAACCTGACCTGGCCCCCCCCATGCCGACACTATAGTTAAGAAAGCCCACCAACGGCTCTATTTTCTCAGAAGACTAAGGAAATTTGGCATGTCAGCTGCGACTCTCACCAACTTTGACAGATGCACCATAGAAAGCATTATTTCTGGTTGGATCACAGCTTGGTATGGAGCCTGCTCTGCCCAAGACCGCAGGAAACTACAAACGGTCGTGAATGTAGCCCAGTCCATCACGCAAACCAGCCTCCCATCCATTGACTCTGTCTACAATTCCCGCTGCCTCGGAAAGGCAACCAGCATAATTAAGGACCCCATGCATCCCGGACATACTCTCTTCCACCTTCTTCAATCAGGAAACAGGTACAAACGTCTGAGGTCACGTGCCAACCGATTCAAGAACAGCTTCTTCCCTGCTGCCATCAGACTTTTGAATGGACCTATCTCGTGTTAAGTTGATCTTTTCTCTGCACCCTAGTTATGACTGTAACATTACATTCTGTAGTCTCTCCTTCCTTCCCTATGTACGGTATGTGTTGTCTGCATAGCATGCAAGGAACAATACTTTTCATTGTATACTAATGACAATAATAAATCAAATTTTAAAAAAAAAAGGAAGGTGGGATCAGGATTTTGAACTTGATCAGCCATGATCATCATGAATGGTGGAGCAACTCGAAGAGTCGAATGTCCTACTCCTGTTCTATTTTCTATGATTCTATGTTTCTATGAACTGGTCCCAGATGGCCAGTCGAATAATTTCCAGTTGAGCTGATGAGGTATGACCAGTTAGCCCGGTTAAATTTACTGGTTCCATTCGAGACTAGCCTGTACAGAGTGACCAACACTTTAGAAATTAAAAAAACAAACACTTAAATGGTAACATAGTGGTTAGCACTGTTGCTTCATAGCGCCAGGGTCCTGGGTATGGGCCAGGGTTTAGAGAACCCCAAAGTGTATCATGGAATTCACCTGACGCACAACCTTTAATAGATTGTGGTATGGGGAGCACATGGCCCACTCTACAGGTGTGGTACAGCAGAAATGGAAAAGTATTTTTTAAAGCAAAACAATGTTTATTCTATGAACTCAAGTTAACCTTTTTAAAACATACAGTGAACATCTTCGCAACCATCAATTCAAATACAACCCCCAAAGAATACAACACAAAGTACTCCTGAATAAATTCCCAAACAACATCCAGAAGACAAAAGACCCTTTTAACACAGAGATCAGGTTTAAATTCTCTAATGAGAGCAGTTATCCCTTTGAAATCACCCAAATGATCACTCTTTAACTTGTAAAGAGATCCATGGACACCTGCTGGCTTTCACTGCAGCTCGTCTCTCTGAAAACAAAACTAAAAACTCACTCTGTAGCAGCCTGCTCAAAAACAAAAGTAAAGCAAACAGCCCAGCTCCACCCACTCGCTGACATCACTGCAGCTCTCTAATAGACCCTGCCAGTGGGTTCAGTGGCAGGCGGAGGGAGTAGAATTTAACTGGTGTCCATAATTTAGATTTACGCCAGCGAGAAGTTCCCATGGTACCTGGTGCCTGCCATGGTGGATCGGGAAACCTGCTGGAGGCTGGTGTGAAACTGATTTGCATCCTGGCAATGTGATGCAGATGAAGGCCATACGGAATCTTCCACCGACACCTGGGGATGCATTGGTGCAGTGGTATTGTCACTGGACTAGTAATCCAGAGATCGAGGGTAATGCTATGGGTCCTTGAGTTCGAATCCCACTATGGCAGATGATGATATTTGAATTCAATTGAAATCTGGAATTAAAAGTCAAATGATGACCACAAAACCATTGCCGATTGCCCTTAAAAACCCATCTGGTTCACTAATGTCCTTCAGGGAAGGAAATCTGCCCTCCTTACCCGGTCTGGCCTATATGTGACTCCAGACCCACACAGCAGTGTGGTTGACTCTTAACTGCCCCTCACTAAAATGGCCTAGCAAGCCACTCAATTCAAGGGCAATTAGGGTTGGGCTACCAAATGCTGGCCCAGTCAGAGAAGCCTGCATGTCCCAGATGAAAGAGTTCTGCCCAATGTATCTACATGTGCTGTGGGCCAATGCAACTTGACTGGGCTGCACTGTAAGTTTCAGATTTCATTGTGATGCATAAAACACAACACATGGAGCAAAAACCAAATAAACAGCGGAGAAACACAAAAACAATAGTTAGAGTGCTGAAATGTTGAATTGCAGCAGTTAATCAAAATGCTGAACTATTTACGTTCACACATTGAATGGTTCACCAGATCTTGTTGAGATCCTGAATCTTCTTGGATATTGTGAAATTCCCCTGGGTCTGGAGGACATGGGTGAAATGTGCTGTAAAGTAAGGGAGTTCTAAAACAAGCTGACTTCCTGCTGCGAGAAATTGTACCCTCTATGCTGCTTACAATAAAACAGCTTGCCCTTCAGTTTAAAAGACCCACAGATGCCAACGGCAAAATATTTACCGGATAGTGAATTTCACCTTTGTCTGTGTGCTCCATTCCATATTCTGCCTGGTATCTCAATACGACCTAGCAGTTTTACCTGTGAGTAAAATCAGGGACATGCTCAGTGTTGCTAACTTTTGGTTGGTTCAATTGGCTCTGTTTTATAACCTTTGCTCTCGAGTCGCCAGGTATCTTTATGATACCGCCACGAGGTTCAAGTTCAAGTACTGATCAATAACTCAATACACCGATTAGTAAGATTCAAATCAAAGCACATTTATTATACACAGTAAATCGCTATTTATGCATAAATTCTACTTCTAAGCTACTTCTACAACTAACAAGCCTATACTTAGCTTCGGACTGGCCCACCAGGTCAGGGGAACAAATGGCCTTTCGTTCGGGTTCTGAGTCTGCGGGATTCGAAGGTGGTATGGATTGGTATCTAGGAGCACCTATCTCGTAGCGAGCGTTGACTTAAGACTTACGGCAGCAGCTGCACCGGTCACTGTCAAGGGTTGGTTTGTGTTGCTGAGTGACCCGGTCAAGAAGAACGATTTGAACTTGGGGCTTAACTTTTATAGTCCCCAGGGGCTTCCCGCCTTTCGGGGCGGACCCTGTACCTGGTTCTAGGTGATTGGACTTTGTCCAATCGCTTGGTCGATTTCTCCAAACTGGAGCGGTTCCCTGATCGATGGGCGGTCTTGAGGTGTCCGTTAACCTCTTTTGTGTTGGCTCCTGCTGGCGCCGGGGAGTCTGGCTTAGCTTTGTTTGTCCTAAATGTTGCGATTGTTCCCGGGGATTGCTCATTAGTATGTAGATGGCTGCTACATTATTGTGCTGATGGTCGCTGGTATCGATGCTGTCTGGGCTTTTGCAGAGTTTAATACACAGTAAACCTGCACCTGCTGGTTTCTGCCTGTGTTGGCTGAATTTCCCTTCAGCCTTTGCTGTTCTCCATTTTAAATCGGGACTTGGCCAACTCAGGTGGCTACATCAGGATCCTACATGTAAAATTGGAAGATAATACAGACTTAGATTAACAAAAGACTCTACATGAGGTTATTGAACAGTTCAGTCTCAATGAACGACAAGTCATTAGTGATGGAAACAAGTTTAACACTGCACCTCCATCATAATGATCCATCACTGCTTGCTGAAACCAGTGTTGGTTATCAGCTGTTTTGAAAATTAATTCTAAGAAACATTACCTTGCCATCAATTGCAGTGTATAACTGCCACATTGGCCTCTTTGTGCTCCATATAATGGGTGTGCTGATGCTGCCTGGTGGTTCTGGGGGGCAACCATGTCAAACATACTTCGCTTGCGTGTAGTACATTTCCATGCCTAGCAACAAAGAACAATACAGCACAGGAACAGGCCCTTCGGCCCTCCAATCCTGCACCGACAATGGTACCTGCTTAAACTAAAACCAGTTGCACTTACGGAGTCCGTATCCTTCCATTCCCACCCTATTCATATATTTGGCTAGATGTCCCTTAAATGCAGCTATCGTACCTGCTCCTACCACCTCCCCAGGCAGTGCCTTCCATATATTTACCACCCTCTGTGAAAAAAAACTTTAACAATTTTTTTTTTTCAAATTTAGTGTACCCAATTAATTTTTTTCCAATTAAGGGGCAATTTGGCGTGGTCAATCCACCTACCTTGCACATTTTGGGTTGTGGGGGTGAAACCCACGCAAACACGGGGAGAATGTGCAAACTCCACACAGACAGTGACCCAGAGCTGGGATCGAACTTGGGACCTCGGCACCATGAGGCAACAGGGCTAACCCACTGTGCCACCGTGCAGCCCTCTGTGTAAAATACTTGCCTCGCACATTTGTTCTAAACTTTTCCCCACGCACTTTAAACCTATGTCCCCTAGCACTTGACTCTCCTACCCGAGGAAAGAGCATCTGACTATCCACTCTGTCCATGCCACTCATAATCTTGTAGACCTCTATCAGGTCACCTCTCAACCTCCGTCGTTCCAGTGAAAACAGACCGAGTTTATCTAACCTCTCCTCATAGCTAATGCCCTCCATATCAGACAACATCCTAGTAAACCACTTCTGTACCCTCTCCGAAGCATCCACATTCTTCTGGTATAGTGCCAACCAGAATTGTACACAATATTCCAAATGAGGCCTAGCTAAGGTCCTGCACAGCTGCAACATGACTTGCCAATTTTTATATTCAATGCCCTGACCGATGAAGGCCAACATGCCCGTATGCCTTCTTGACCACCTTATCCATGTGCGTTGCCACTTTCAGTAATCGGTGGGCATGCATGCCCAGATCTCGCTGCCTGTCAATACTCACAAGAGTTCTATCATTTAATTGGGGGGGGCTGGCACTGCCCAACTTCTGTGGGTACTACTGGGCCGCAAATGCGACAACGGTGCGCAAGTGGGTGATGGAGGGGGAGGGGGCTGCATGGAAGAGGCTGGAGACGGCGTCCTGTGTGGGTACGAGTCTGGGGACGCTGGCAACGGCGCCGCTGCCGCTCCCTCCAAGGAGGTATACCATGAGCCCAGTGGTGGTGGCGGCCCTCAAAATTTGTGGGCAGTGGAGGCAGCATAGGGGGGAGGTTGGGGCCTCAGCGTGGATCCCATTACGGGGGAACCACCGGTTCGCCGCAGGAAGAACAGATGGAGGGTTTTCGGGGTGGCACAGGGCAGGGATACGAAAGTTGGGGGACCTGTTTGTGGACGGGAAGTTCACAAGCTTGGGTGAGCTGGAGGAGAAGTATGGGCTCCCCCCCGGGGAACACCTTCAGGTACTTACAGGTAAGGGCATTTGCCAGACGACAGGTGGTGGAATTCCCGCGGCTACTGCCACACACAGTACAGGACAGGGTGCTCTCGGGGGGGGGGGGGGGAGTGGGGAAGATCTCGGAAACTTACCAGGTGATGCAGGAGGAGGAGTTGAACGGTAAGTGGGAGGAGGAGTTGGGAGAGGAGACCGAAGAGGGGACGTGGGCAGATGCCCTAGGGAGAGAGAATTCTTCCTCTTCGTGCGCGAGGCTCAGCCTCATACAGTTTAAGGTGCTGCACAGCGCACACATGACCGGGACAAGGATGAGCCGGTTCTTTGGGGGTGAGGACAGGTGTGTTAGGTGCTCAGGGAGCCCAGCAAATCACACCCATATGTTCTGGGCATGCCCAGCGTGGAGGAATTTTGGAAGGGCGTAGCAAGGACGGTGTCGAGGGTGGTAGGATCCAGGGTCAGACCGGGCTGGGGGCTCGCAATATTTGGGGTGGCAGAGGAGCTGGGAGTGCAGGAGGCGAAAGAGGCCGGAATTCTGGCCTTTGCGTCCCTGGTAGCCCGGCGAAGGATTCTCCTTCAGTGGAAGGATGCGAGGCCCCCAAACGTGGAATCCTGGATCAGCGATATGGCAGGGTTTATTAAGTTGGAGAGGGTGAAATTTGCCTTGAGAGAGTCGGTACAAGGGTTCTTTAGGTGGTGGCAACCGTTCTTAGACTTTCTGGCAGAACGGTAGACATTGGTCAATGGCAGAAGCAACTCGGGGGGGGGGGGTTTACTTTATTTTTGTTTATGTTATTTACACTGGAGGGTCTGAGGGGGTGTATACACCTGTTGTCTTAAGTCGGGGTGCTAATGTTAATTTATTATTTATGTACAGGGTGGGAGGGGTTTGGGGGGTTGCTTTTTTTAGATTGTATTTTGTACTTAACCCTGTTGGGTTCTTTTTTCTTTCTAATTTTGTCATTGATATTTTATGAAAACCTTTAATAAAAATTATTTTTTAAAAAAAGAGTTCGACCATTTACTGTGTAATTCCTACATGCATTGGACCTTCCAATGTTCATTACCTCACACTTGTCCGGATTAAACTCCATCTGCCATTTCTCCATTCAAGACTCCAATCAGTTTATATCCTGCTGCATCCTCTGATAATCCTCTTCACTATCCGCAACTCCACCAAGTTTTGTGCCATTTGCAAACTTACTAATCAGACCAGCTACATTTTCTTCCAAATCATTTATACTGCGAACAACAAAAGTCCCAGAACTGATCCCTGTGGAACGCCGCTAGTCACAGCCTCCTATTCAGAAAAGCACCCTTCTACTGCTACCCTCTGTCTTCTGTGCCCACGCCAATTCTGTATCTAACTTACTAGTTCTCCTCTGATCCCATGTGACTTCACCTTTTGTACCAGTCTACCATGAGGAACATTGTCAAAAGCTTTACTGAAGTCTATGTATACAACATCTACTGCCTTTCCCTCATCTATCATCTTTGTCACTTCCTCGAAAAATCGATGAAATTAGCGAGGCACAACCTCCCCTTCATAAAACCATGCTGTCCATCACTAATAAGTCCATTTGTTTCCAAATGTGAGTAAATCCTGTCTCTAAGAATTTTTTCCAATAATTCCCTACCACTGACGCAAGGCTAAACGGCCTATAATTTCCTGGATTATCGCTGCTGCCCTTCTTAAACATTGGAACATCATTGGCTACACGCCAGGCCTCTGGAACTTCTTCTGTAGCCAATGAGACAAAAATTATTGTCAAGGCCCCAGCAATTTCCTCCCCTGCCTCCCTCAGTTTTCTGGGGTAGATCCCATCAGGCCCTGGGGATTTATCTACTTTAATGCTTCATTCACATATCAGAGTTGGAAAACTTTTGCACAATCCAATTAACTTAATCATTTGTTTCCGGTTAGACTGACTGGCATCAGTCACAGAAAGATGTGGACTGTCTAACATTCATCAAGTTATATCTCACCTATTACTACAGCAATTTCATGCTGTAGCTCATGGTTCATTGCTTCCAGCTGCTATTTCATGGACTGGGAGGCTGTATTGTATCAATTCTTCTGTTTGCCATTGTTGCTCTCAGGCCTTTGTTCAGGTAGACTTCTTAATTCTCCCATTGGGAAGATACTTTTGAAATCATCCAGCTTTGAATTGAAAACTCATAAAGAATCCACAACAGAAATCAATGAGAATATATTTACCCTAACTATATTTGCATCTTCGAGTGCTCTTTCGTCCTTGCAATTGCATGGAGCATTGTCATCACTGTCCTTGACAATGAAGTCCACAATCTCGGCACCCTGAACTTTGAGCTGCTCTGTGCCCTTCGCCTGATCTCTTCACGGCTGTCTGTGGATGAAGAACAACGTAACAGCGTTACCCGGCATATTTTAGATTTACCCGTTGAGACATAGAATTTACAGTGCAGGAGGCCATTCTGCACCAGCCCTTGGAAAGAGCACCCCACTCAAGCACACACCTGCTCCACCCCATCCCCTTAACCCAGTGACCCCAATTAACCTTTCTGGACACTAAGGGCAATTTAGCATGGCCAATGCACCTAACTTGTACATCCACCTAACTTGGGGTATTTTATCAGGCAAATGGTTTCAAGTGCTGTAAGATTCACAAATTTCCTCGCTCCTTTGGATGACAGAAATTTTCCTCATATTTTTGGAATCAGCCTGTGAGCATTGGATAAGATGAGAACTTGAAATCCACTTTCTACTCTACCTCGTGTAATCCACCGCAGTTTTGTGGGACCTATTGCGCCATGCAGGACCTTATGTGCCGGGATTCTCCGATGCCGAATGGCCGGGGGGGGGGCAATCCCGCTAAGGGGGGAGTGCCGGAGAGGAGGTCTGGGGAGAGGATGTGCGGGCCGGTGTCGGGGGCGGGTGGGGTGGGGAGCACCAGGGAGGGGGGGTGCGGGCCGGGGAGAGGGGGGTGGGGTGGGGAGTGTGGGAGGGGGGCCGGTGTCGGGGATGGGGGGGGAGGGGCGTGCTGGAGTGGGGGTCTGGGGAGGGGGTGTGCGGGCCGGTGTCAGGGGGTGGGGGTGGGGTGGGGTGGGGAGTTTGGGAGAGTGGGGCCGGTGTCGGGGGGGGGAATGGGGTCTGGGGAGGGGGGTGCGGGCCGGTATCGGTGGGTGGGGTGGGGAGTGTGGGAGGGGGGGCCGGTGTCGGGGATGGGGGGGAGGGGCGTGCTGGAGTGGGGGTCTGGGGAGGGGGGGTGCGGGCCGGTGTCGGAGGGGGGTGGAGGTGGGGTGGGGAGTGTCGGAGAGGGGGGGCCGGTGTCGGGGGTGGGGGGGGGGGGGTGCCGGAGTGGGTGTCTGGGGAGGTGGGGTGCGAGCCGGTATTGGGGGGTTGGGATGGGGTGGGGAGCTCTGGGGGGGGGGGTTCCGTGGCTAGGTGCTAGCTGGCAACAGTGGGGACCATGTAGCCCATGGCACCTGGTTGCGGAGGGGGGTAATGTGCAATGATGATATGTCGTCTACCCCCCCAACCCCTGCAGGCTGCTTTGTTTGGCCATCACCCAGCGATGTTGGCTGCCGTGGCGGGGGCCGCTGCCCTACAGGTCGCCCTATGGGAGCTGGAGCAGGGGCGTGCCAGAGAGGCGGCGGAGGCTGCCGCAGAGGAGCATGCCACAGAGCGGCGCGTGGCAGCCGACCAGGCTGGAGGGCCGCCCGCCCGACAGGACGAGGAAGAGGCGGTGCCACGGCAACGGAGGCATCCAATGAGGCCGTGTGTGTACCGGTGCCGCATGTCCTTCCAGGACCTCTTGGACAGGGCATGCAGGAGGAGACTCCGAATGAGCCGCGAAACCGTCGCCGATATCTGCCACCTGATGGCACACCTGACATCGCATGGGACTGGGGGAAGGACACCCTCTCCCGGTGGCCGTCAAGGTACCTGGGCAGTGTGCATGACTTGTTCATATTGCACAATCGTTCGTCACCGGCACAATCGTTCATCACCGAGGGACGCTACCCCTGGCTGAGGGGTTGGTCTGCTGCGACCTGCACAACATAGCCCAGCAGAGGGGCGATGTACTGGAGGCAGAGGAGGGGGAGGGGGAGGACCACGGCGATGGGCACGCCTCCCCAGATGAGGAGGAAGTGGAGGGGTGGTGGCAAAGTACGGGACATACGGGCTGGATAGGGACGGGGGGGGCTGCCCACCGATACCGATGGGCCAGCTGGCACGGGAAGAGTTGATAGCCGCACGGTTCACACACTAGTGGGGGCGAGGATCGCTGAGCATGGGCACAGTACGGCACCACCCTCACCCCGCCCACCACTGACCACACTCACCCCGTCCACCACCAACCACCTGCATGCACACCAGCCCTCCATTGTACATCCACCTGCGGCACAACGGGCAGGGCTCACACGCTCGCCAGTGGAAGCGGGTGTATTGCATGGCGTGGAGGATGATGCCAACCCGCTCTGTGATGAGCCCCGGGCTCTACATCGTTGGACAGTGTCTGACTCATGGCCACAGTACCATCCTCCAGCTAGGTGGTCCCTGCATGCGGCCTGGGCGCTGGGGGGCGGGCTGGCGAGGACGACCGGGGCGGGGGGGCACATGCCTCACTCACCTGCGCTCGACGTCTCATCACCCCTCACACACACTGGTACCCACTCCCCACCCCCGCACGCATCGGACAGAGCAGAGAGGCAGCTTCTGTAGATGTGAAAGTGATTTTAATTACAAACTGTTCATACTCGTGCCCTAGCCCCTATAACAAGTCTGTGACCTGCACCCGTGCCAACTTACTCAGTGTCTAATTTCTGGCCTTACGGGCCTTATGACTACGATTAGGTGCTTCCCCAGACGGTACAGCAGAACTGTAGGCGGACTGCTGTGATTCCTGCCCTGTGACTAGGGTCATCTTCGGCAGCCGTTTCCTGGGGCCGCCCTGCCTGGATGGGCCAAGCTGCGCCTCGGGCGAGCGGGATGACGTGCTGCCAGCCTGTTCTGCCCGTTGCCCACCTGATGCACCTTGGACAGAAGGGGGGAAATCCAAGGTATTCCGGGGCCTCCTCTGCAGGGGGACCCGGAACGGGCCCCAGCACCTCCTCCTCCCTCGGAGTGCCCGGTGGCCCCCGGGGCTCTACATGGGACGGGGTTGTGAGCGGATCCAGCACCCGAGGCAACCCCGGCACCTGGCGCTGCCGGTGCTGGAGGCACGACCTGGTATCGACCAGGGTCTGCAGTTTGCAGCCATGGAGCCCAGGAAGTTGGCCATACCTGTCTGGGTCTATGCGACGCCAGCCAGCACCTCGGCAATGGCGCTGATGCCCTCAGCGATGGCCTGCGGAGACTGGGTCATGGCCTGCTAAGACTGGGCCACAGCGCTGAGCGCCTCTACGAGCTGCAGCTAGCTCTGGCTCATGGCTTCCTGTGAGAGGGCAGCCATGTCGTGGGCCATGGCCGCCGCCTGCACGGAAAGCCCCAGACCTTGCATACTGCTACCCATGTCCAACACCGTCGCACCCATTGCCTCCACCGCGGGCGCCACTCGTGTGGTTTCGGCCTGGGTGGAACGCATGACCGGTACCACTCCCTTCTCCTGCACATGGGTGGACTCCTCCACCTGCGTCTGCAGGTGCTGCAAGCTGTCCGTCATCCCCTGCACTTGTCCCAGGGTCCCTGATTGCATCGGATCTATGGGTGGGTGTGGGAACTCCAGGAACCCAACACCCATCTAGGCGGCAGCTGGTTTCTGGGGACGGTCTGCCCTCCGACTGTCCGGCCCTCTGCTGCTCCTGCCTCCACCTGCTGTACCGGGACGGCTGTGTTGTGCGCACCAAAGAGTGTCCCAGATGCCTCATCACTAAAGTGCCCAACAGAGGTGAGAGTCTCAGCGATGGTGGAGGGTGTAGGAGATAGCAGTGGCGTTCCATGGAGGTCCTCATCGGACCCAAAGTCCGGGGTCTCCTGGGGTAGTGTGTCCTGTCCGTCCTTCACCTGTGTCAGAGTGTCATGTCCTTCCATCCCCTGCGTCTGGGTGGCCTGTCCGTCCTTCACCTGTGTCAGAGTGTAATGTCCATCCATCCCCTGCGTCTGGGTGGCCTGTCCATCCGTCCCCTGTGTCTGGGTGTCCTGTCCGTCCGTCTCCTGCGTCTGGGTGTCCTGTCTGTCCAACCCCTGCGTCTGGGTGTCCTGTCCGTCCTTCACCTGAGTCTGGGTGTCCTGTCCGTCCTTCACCTGTGTCTGGGTGTCCTGTCCGTCCATCCCCTGCGTCTGGGTGTCCTGTCCATCCGTCCCCTGCGTCTGGGTTTCCTGTCCGTCCATCCCCTGTGTCTGGGTGTCCTGTCCGTCCGTCACCTGCATCTGGGTGCCCTCTCCGTCCGTCCCCTGCATCTGGGTGTCCTGGGTTTGTGTGTCCTGTATATCGGTGTGGGTCCCCTGTGTCATGGTGTCTTGAGTCGATTGGGACGGGGGACTGTTGGTGTGGCTGCCCTCCCCGTCGCTGGATGAGTCCCTATGTCGTGGCCGCACTGGCACGATATGGGGGCGGCGAACGCCTGATGGCCCGGGCCGGTCCCTGGCTTGTGGTCGTCTGGGCACGGCCTGGGGGCGGTCTGCATCCGCAGGGACGGGTGGATCGCCGTGCAATACACAGTACAGCATGCATGGTTAGACAGGCAGACGGGGCTGAGGGGGTGGTGTGAGAAGGGGCGGATGGGAGGTAGGCAGGGGGGGTAGCAGGCAGGGGGTCTCACTTGGTGGTGCGCCTCCGATCTCTGCATCAGCAGCCTCCCGGTCCTCGGGTCCGCCCACGAAGTCCAGGGCCCTCTGTTTATGAACAGCGAGGGGTCGCAATTCAGGTGGACCCCCTCCGGTCCTGGCCACGCTTCCGGTTGTTATGGGCGCGCTTCTCCTGGGGGGGGGGGGGGGGGGGGGGGGGGGGGGTCGGTGCCACATGGGGAGGGGGTTGGGGGCATTGGTGCCATGAGCACAGTGGGGAGCACAATGACCCTGGCTTGGTCATTGACCTTCTTGTGGCACTGGCTGCCTGTCCTGGGGGTTATCCCCACGGCGCTGACAGCTTCTCCCACCTCCCTCCATAGGCGCCGGCTGGTGTTAGCTGCGACTCTATGGCCGTGTCCGGGGTCTCCCTCCTCTGCTCCACTGCATCCAGGAACGCTTTGATATGCCACTCCTGGAACCTCGGCGCTGCGCGGCGGGCGGCCATCTTCCCGCATTGCACTGTTTCTCTGCTGATGGCGTCCATTTAACAGCGGCGCCGTTCCGGGTTGCACTTCCCGTGACGCCCGTGCTGGCCCCTTCCGTGGCACATAATTTGCGCACTTTTGCTGGCCGCGACGTCGGAGTAGTTCACACCGCTTTTGGCGCCCGCGTTGGAACTTGGCCACAGGATCGGAGAATCCCGGCCATGATCAGTCGCTGAGGTGATGGAAAATTTGACGGACATATTGTTGATGGAAGAATTTGGGCAAACTCAGATAGGCATTGACGAATTAAGTGAAAAATGGGATCTAGGTGTGAAAAAAGAGCAAAGATGTTGGCCTGGATTTTTACAAAGAACAAAGAAAAGTACAGCACAGGAACAGGCCCTTCGGCCCTCCAAGCCCGTGCAGACCATGCTGACTGACTAAACTACAATCTTCTTGACATATGGACGATAAGGGAATAGTGTAGATGGGCTTTAGAGTGGTTTCACAGGTCGGCGCAACATCGAGGGCCGAAGGGTCTGTACTGCGCTGTAACAGAACATAGAACATAGAAAATACAGCACAGAACAGGCCCTTCGGCCCACGATGTTGTGCCGAACCTTTGTCCTAGATTAATCATAGATTATCATTGAATTTACAGTGCAGAAGGAGGTCATTTGGCCCTTTGAGTCTGCACCGGCTCTTGGAAAGAGCACCCTACCCAAACTCAACACCTCCACCCAACACCAAGGGCAATTTGGACATTAAGGGCAATTTATCATTGGCCAATTCACCTAACCCGCACATCTTTGGATTGTGGGAGGAAAGCGGAGCACCCGGAGGAAACCCACGCAGACACGGGGAGGACGTGCAGACTCCGCACAGACAGTGACCCAAGCCGGAATCGAACCTGGGACCCTGAAGCTGTGAAGCAATTGTGCTATCCACAATGCTACCATGCTGCCCTTGAGAACAAATAAATCTACACTATATCATTTAACCGTAATCCATGTACCTATCCAATAGCTGCTTGAAGGTCCCTAATGTTTCCGACTCAACTACTTCCACAGGCAGTGCATTCCATGCCCCCACTACTCTCTGGGTAAAGAACCTACCTCTGATATCCCTCCGATATCTTCCACCTTTCACCTTAAATTTATCTCCCCTTGTAATGGTTTGTTCCACCCAGGGAAACAGTCTCTGACTGTCTACTCTATCTATTCCCCTGATCATCTTATAAACCGCTATCAAGTCGCCCCTCATCCTTCTCCGTTCTAATGAGAAAAGGCCTAGCACCCTCAACCTTTCCTCGTAAGAACTACTCTCCATTCCAGGCAACATCCTGGTAAATCTTCTTTGCACCTTTTCCAAAGCTTCCACATCCTTCCTAAAATGAGGCGACCAGAACTGTACACAGTACTCCAAATGTGGCCTTACCAAAGTTTTGTACAGCTGCATCATCACCTCACGGCTCTTAAATTCAATCCCTCTGTTAATGAACGCGAGCACACCATAGGCCTTCTTCACAGCTCTATCCACTTGAGTGGCAACTTTCAAAGATGTATGAACATAGACCCCAAGATCTCTCTGCTCCTCCACATTGCCAAGAACTCTACCGTTAACCCTGTATTCCGCATTCATATTTGTCCTTCCAAAATGGACAACCTCACACTTTTCAGGGTTAAACTCCACCTGGCACTTCTCAGCCCAGCTCTGCATCCTATCTATGTCTCTTTGCAGCCGACAACAGCCCTCCTTACTATCCACAACTCCACCAATCTTCGTATTGTCTGCAAATTTACTGACCCACCCTTCAACTCCCTCATCCAAGTCATTAATGAAAATCACAAACAGCAGAGGACCCAGAACTGATCCCTGCGGTACGCCACTGGTAACTGGGATCCAGGCTGAATATTTGCCATCCACCACCACTCTCTGACTTCTATCGGTTAGCCAGTTCGTTATCCAACTGGCCAAATTTCCCACTATCCCATGCCTCCTTACTTTCTGCATAAGCCTACCATGGGGAACTTTATCAAATGCCTTACTAAAATCCATGTACACTACATCCACTGCTTTACCTTCATCCACATGCTTGGTCACCTCCTCAAAGAATTCAATAAGATTTGTAAGGCAAGACCTACCCCTCACAAATCCGTGCTGACTATCCCTAATCAAGCAGTGTCTTTCCAGATGCTCAGAAATCCTATCCTTCAGTACCCTTTCCATTACTTTGCCTACCACCGAAGTAAGACTAACTGGCCTGTAATTCCCAGGGTTATCCCTAGTCCCTTTTTTGAACAAGGGCACGACATTCGCCACTCTCCAATCCCCTGGTACCACCCCTGTTGACAGTGAGGACGAAAAGATCATTGCCAACGGCTCTGCAATTTCATCTCTTGCTTCCCATAGAATCCTTGGTTATATCCCGTCAGGCCCGGGGGACTTGTCTATCCTCAAGTTTTTCAAAATGCCCAACACATCTTCCTTCCTAACAAGTATTTCCTTGAGCTTACCAATCTGTTTCACACTGTCCTCTCCAACAATATCGCCCCTCTCATTTGTAAATACAGAAGAAAAGTACTCATTCAAGACCTCTCCTATCTCTTCAGACTCAATACACAATCTCCCGCTACTGTCCTTGATCGGACCTACCCTCGCTCTAGTCATTCTCATATTTCTCACATATGTGTAATGTTCTATGTTCTACACTTCCTGGGTCCGTATCCCTCTATTCCCATCCTATTCATGTATTTGTCAAGATGCCCCTTAAATGTCACTATCGTCCCTGCTTTCACCACCTCCTCCGGTAGCGAGTTCCAGGCACCCACTACCCTCTGTGTAAAAAACTTGCCTCGTACATCTACTCTAAACCTTGCCGCTCTCACCTAAAACTTATGCCCCCCCAGTAATTGACCCCTCTACCCTGGGGAAAAGCCTCTGACTATCCACTCTGTCTATGTCCCTCATAATTTTGTAGACCCCTATCAGGTCGCCCCTCAACCTCTGTCGTTCCAATGAGAACAAACCGAGTTTATTCAACTGCTCCTCATAGCAAATGCCCTCCATACCAGGCAACATTCTGGTAAATCTCTTCTGCACCCTCTCTAAAGCCTCCACATCCTTCTGGTAGTGTGGCGACCAGAATTGAACACTATATTCTGTTGCTCTTATTAGTCTTAGTTTTATTAGCTCTAATTCTGTCACCTTTGCTCACGAGTCGCCAGGTTTCTGATACCGCCACGTGGTTCAAGCTCGAGTTATGATTAATAATACAGCACACCGCTTAGTAAATGTTAAATCAACGATCATTTATTATATACAGCAATAAATACTTACACAATAATACTACCTCTAGACTATTACCTACCACTAAAGGCCAATACTTAACTTTGGTGATGGCCCACCAGGTCAGGGAAACGAATAGCTTATTGAATTGGGTCTGGCCTGCGGGGTTCAAAAAGGCTGGTACGGGTCGATAGTCTGGAACACCTATCAGGTAGCGATCGCTGGAGTAAGACTTACTTGTTCTTTCGTCGAAGGGTCTCGAAGGTTGCAAGTAGGAGAAGAAGGGTCGATCTGAACTTGGCCCCTATCTTTATAGTTCCCAGGGGCTTCCCGCCTCTCGGGGCGGACCTTGACCCTGGTCCCAAGTGATTGGACTTGGTCCCAATCACTGGGTTCGATATGCTCCAAGAATGGGGCGATTCCTTGATCGGGGGTGGTCGTTCACCTTTCTTTGTCTCGGCCACTGCTGGCGCCGAGAGGTCTGGATCGGCTTTCAATTGCTAATTTGTAGCAATTGTTCCCGGGGATCGCCGATTAAACTGCAGATGGCTGGGTTGATGTGCTGCTAATGGTTGCAGGTATCGGTCTGGGCCGACTTCCCCAGAGCCGAATTCACTGTTCTGTCTGCAGCTGTCCGTTTGTGCCCTGTTGGCTGATTTTCCCATCAGCCTTTTCAGTTCGCCATTTTACATCGGGGTTGGCCAAATTAATCGTGAATCAGCCATTTTAGGTGGCTGCAACTCCAAGTGTGGCAGAACTAAGGTTCTATACAGCTGTAACCTGACTTGCCAATTCTTATACTCAATGCCCCAGCCAATGAAGGCAAGCATGCCGTATGCCTTCTTGACTACCTTCTCCACCTGTGTTGCCCCTTTCAGTGACCTGTGGACCTGTACACCTAGATCTCTCTGACTTTCAATACTCTTTTTAAAAAAAATATATTTATTAAAGTTTTTTAACACAATTTTTCTCCCTTACAAATAATCCCCCCCCCACACACCCCCGTAACAAAAAAAAACGAGAAAAGATAGAAACATGGCAAAATGATATATTTGCACAGCTTTGTACACTGGCCCTCACCCGTACGTGCCAGTTTCCCCAACCCTTCATGTTATCTCTTGCTCACCCCACCTCCCAGGCAGTCCCCCCTCTCTTCCCCCCCCCCCCCCCGCCCCAACTCCCAGGATGTCCCCCCCACCCCCCGCCAAGGTTGCTGCTGCTGCTGACCGACCTTCCTCTAACGCTCCGCGAGATAGTCTAGGAACGGTTGCCACAGCCTGTAGAACCCCTGTGCAGACCCTCTCAAGGCGAACTTAATCCTCTCCCACTTTATGAACCCAGCCATATCATTTATCCAGGCCTCCAGGCTGGGGGGCTTCGCCTCCTTCCACATTAGCAAGATCCTTCGCCGGGCTACTAGGGACGCAAAGACCAGAATGCCGGCCTCTTTCGCCTCCTGCACTCCCGGTTCGTCCACTACTCCAAATATTGCTAGCCCCCAGCTTGGCTTGACCCGGACTTTCACCACCTGAGATATTGCTCCCGCCACTCCTCTCCAGAACCCCTCCAGTGCCGGGCATGACCAAAACATATGGACATGGTTCACCGGGCTCCCTGAGCACCTTCCACATCTGTCCTCTACCCCAAAGAACCTACTCAACCTCGCCCCCGTCAAGTGCGCTCTGTGGACCACCTTAAATTGTATCAGGCTGAGCCTGGCACCCGAGGAGGAGGAATTAACCCTACCTAGGGCATCAGCCCACAGAACCTCCTCGATCTCCTCCCCCAGCTCCTCCTCCCATTTACCCTTCAACTCTTCTACCAGCGCTTCCCCCTCTTCTTTCAACTCATGGTGTATTTCCGACACCTTGCCCTCCCCGACCCATACACCCGAGATCACCCTATCTTGAACTTCTTGTGCCGGGAGCAACGGGAATTCCCTCACCTGTCGCCTCACAAAAGCCCTCACCTGCATATATCTAAAGGCATTTCCCGGGGGTAACTCGAACTTCTCCTCCAGTGCCCTTAGGCTCGCAAACGTCCCGTCGATGAACAGGTCCCCCATTCTTCCAATCCCCGCCCGATGCCAGCTCTGGATCCCCCCGTCCATCTTCCCCGGGACAAACCGGTGGTTACCCCTGATCGGGGACCACACCGATGCTCCCATTTCACCCCGGTGCCGTCTCCACTGGCCCCAGATCCTTAGCGTTGCCGCCACCACCGGGCTCGTGGTATACTTTGTTGGCGAGAGTGGCAGCGGTGCCGTCACCAACGCCCCCAGGCTCGTTCCTTTATAGGACGCCATCGCCATCCTCTTCCATGCCGCCCCCTCTCCCTCCATAACCCACTTGCGGATCATCGCCACATTTGCTGCCCAGTAGTAGCAGCCAACCCTCCTCGGTCCCTACTGCGTTCCAGGAACAATCTCCTTACTCTCGGGGTCTTGTTCGCCCACACAAACCCCATAATACTCCTGCCTACTCTCTTAAAAAAGGCCTTAGTGATCACGATGGGAAGGCACTGAAACACAAACAGAAACCTCGGAAGGACCACCATTTTGACCGACTGCACTCTACCCGCCAGCGAGAGCGGTAACATGTCCCATCTTTTGAAATCCTCCTCCATTTGCTCCACCAACCTCGTCAGATTCAGTTTATGTAGGGTCCCCCAACTCCTGGCTATCTGGATCCCCAGATACCGAAAGCTCCCCTCTGCCCTCCTCAGCGGTAGGTCCCCTATCCCTCTTTCTTGGTCCCCCGCCTGTAATACAAAGGGCTCACTCTTTCCTACATGGAGCTTATAGCCCGAAAACTCCCCAAACTCCCTTAGAGTCTGCATGACCTCCACCATCCCCTCCATTGGATCCGCCACGTACAGCAACAGGTCATCCGCATATAGTGACACCCGATGCTCTTCTCCCCCTCGGACCACCCCCTTCCATTTATTAGACTCCCTCAATGACATGGCCAATGGCTCGATCGCCAATGCGAACAACAGTGGGGACAGGGGGCACCCCTGCCTCGTCCCTCGGTACAGTCGAAAGTACTCCGACCTCCGCCGGTTCGTCACTACACTTGCCATCGGGGCTCTGTAAAGGAGCTTAACCCAATTGATAAACCCTACCCCGAACCCAAACCTGTGCAGCACCTCCCAGAGGTACTCCCACTCTGCTCGGTCAAAGGCCTTCTCCGCGTCCATAGCTGCCACTATCTCCGCCTCTCCCTCCTCCGATGGCAACATTATCACGTTTAAGAGCCGCCGCACATGGTGTTTAGTTGCCTGCCCTTTACGAATCCCGTCTGGTCCTCGTGGATTACCCCCGGGACACAGTCCTCGATCCTCGTGGCCAGCACTTTTGCCAGCACCTTTGCATCCACATTGAGGAGCAAGATCGGCCTGTACGATCCACATTGCAGTGGGTCCTTGACCCGCTTTAGGATCAAAGAAATTGTCGCTTCCGACATTGTCGGGGGCAGGGTCCCCTCCTCTCTTGCCTCATTAAAGGTCCTCGCCAGTAGCGGGGCCAACAGGTCTGCGTACTTCCTGTAGAACTCCACCGGGAATCCGTCCGGTCCCGGGGCCTTCCCCGCCTGCATGCTCCCCAAACCCTTGCTCAGCTCCTCCAACCCAATTGGTGCCCCCAAACCAGCCACCTCTTGCTCCTCCACCCTCTGGAATCTCAGCTGATCTAGGAATCGTCTCATCCCCTCTTCCCCCGCTGGGGGCTGGGATCTGTACAGCTCTTCATAAAAGGCCTTGAATACCTTGTTTATTTTCGTCGCACTCCGAACCGTGGCTCCCCTTCCCTCTTTGACTCCCCCTATTTCCCTCGCTGCCATCCTCTTACGGAGCTGGTGTGCCAGCATCCGACTAGCCTTTTCCCCATACTCGTATGTCGCCCCCTGCGCTTTCCTCCACTGTGCCTCCGCCTTCCCTGTGGTCAACAGGTCAAACTCCGTCTGGAGCCGTCGTCTTTCCCAAGTAATCTTTCCTCCGGGGCCTCTGTGTATCCCATGACCACTCTGAAAATCTCCCCCACTAACCTCTCCATTTCCATACCCTCTGTCTTCTCCCTCTGAGCCCTAATGGAAATTAGCTCTCCCCTGATCACCGCCTTCAACGCCTCCCATACCACCCCCGCCTGCACCTCCCCGTTGTCGTTGGCCTCCAAGTACCTTTCGATACATCCCCTCACCTTCCCACACACCACCTCGTCCGCCAGCTGTCCCACATCCAGCCGCCACAACGGGCGTTGGTCCCTCTCCTCTCCCAGCTCCAGTTCCACCCAGTGTGGGGCATGGTCCGAAACGGCTATAGCCGAATACTCCGTCCCCTCCACCCTCGGGATGAGCGCCCTACCCAGAACAAAGAAATCTATCCGGGAGTAGGCTTTGTGTACATGGGAGAAGAAAGAAAATTCCCTGGCCTGCGGCCTTGCAAACCGCCATGGGTCCACTCCCCCCATCTGATCCATAAATCCCCTAAGCACCTTGGCCGCCGCCGGCCTCTTTCCATTCCTTGATTTGGAGCGGTCTAGTGCTGGGTCCAGCACCGTATTGAAGTCCCCTCCCATTATCAGGCCTCCTATCTCCAGGTCCGGAATGCGCCCCAACATGCGCTTCATGAATCCTGCATCATCCCAGTTTGGGGCGTATACGTTTACCAACACCACCCACATCCCTTGCAGCCTACCGCTCACCATTACATATCGCCCTCCATTGTCCGCTACAATAGTCTTGGCCTCAAATGACACCCGCTTTCCCACCAATATTGCCACCCCTCTATTCTTCACGTCCAGTCCCGAGTGGAATACCTGTCCTACCCATCCCTTTCTTAGCCTGACCTGGTCCGCCACCTTCAGGTGTGTCTCTTGGAGCGTTGCCACGTCCGCCTTCAGTCCCTTTAAGTGCGCGAACACTCGAACCCTCTTCACCGGCCCATTCAGGCCCCTCACATTCCACGTTATCAGCCGGATTGGAGGGGCTCTCACCACCCCCACACCCCGCCGACTAGCCATCTCCTTTTCTGGGCCAGTCCCGTGTCCACGCCTCCCTCACCCTCCAGTCCCCCAGAGGGGGGATCCCCGTCCCGACCACCTCTTCTGTGTCCCATTCCCTTTTGGCCAGTGCAGCAGCAACCCTTTTTCCCTCCCCTTCCCCCCCCTCCCCTCCCTCCCGCTAGACCCCTGTCTAGCTTTTTTGCTCCCCCCATGTCACTCCCGTAAGTCAGCTGACGCCTGCTGACCCCGGCTTCCCCCGCTGTCCCATTGACCTCCCCGCGTGGGAGTCTCCCAATCCATATGCATTCCTTCGTTCCCCTTCCCGCCTTTCTTCCTGCGCACGGGAAAACACCCCGCGCTTTCCAAAGCCCGCTCCGCCTCCTCTGGCGCAGCTCCTGTCGCGGCCTTGTCTCTCTCCCCCAGCCCATGTAACATTTCCTGCGCGTGATTGACCCCCTATATACAACAACCATAACACATCAAACCTCAAGCATCCCCCCCACCCTTACAAACCCTCAGTTAGAGTCCAACTTTTCGGCTTGTACAAAGGTCCACGCCTCCTCAGGCGTTTCAAAGGAATAGTGTTGGCCCTTGTATGTGACCTACAGTCGCGCTGGCTGCAGCATTCCGAATTTCACTTCTTTCCGGTACACCGCCGCTTTGGCCCGGTTGAAACCCGCTCTCCGCTTTGTAACCTCCGTGCTCCAGTCCGGGTATATTCGGATCTCTGCATTGTCCCACTTCCTGCTACGCTCCTTCTTGGCCCATCTCAGGACCCACTCTCTGTCCGTGAACCGTTGGAACGTCACCACTATCGCCCTTGGCGGCTCATTTGCCTGGGGCTTCTTCGCCAGCACCCGATGTGCCCTGTCCAACTCCAGCGGCCTCGAAGGGGCCTTCGTGCCCATCATTGCCTCGAGCATCGTGCTCGCGTATGCCCCGGCATCAGCCCCCTCCACTCCCTCAGGGAGACCCAGGATTCGCAGATTCTTTCTCCTCGACCTGTTCTCCAGGTCTTCGAGTCTTCCCGCCCACCTCTTGTGTAGTGCCTCGTTCTGCTCCACTCTCACCGCCAGGCCCACGGGCTCGTCCTCGTTCTGACTGACTCTTTTCTGTACCTCCTGGATCTTAGCTTCGTGGACCTTCTGGGTGATCCCGAGTCCTTCAATTGCCGAAAGCATAGGCGCCAACATCTCCTTGTGCATCTCCTCGCGCTGCTCCTCGAAGCAGCGCTTGATGAACTCCTGCAGCTCCCCTTTGTCCCTGGCCGCCGCCATTTTGTTTTTTTCCTCGCTTCTCCCGTTGCTCCAGTGCCGCTCCTTGGCCGTTACACTTCTGGTCCGTTTAAAAAGTCTATGGAAACTCCTGAAAAAGGTCTGAGAGTCGGTTCCAGACGGGAGCTGCCGAATGCGCGACCTACTCCTCCATGGCCGCCACCGGAAGCCTAGTCCCTGCTTCTTCAATGGCCTTGGTAGATCTTTTCACAGTTGTTCCCTCTGCTGCTAGAATTCACTTTTGATAGAGTCAAGTCAGATTGCAGCTTTAAGCTTGCCCTTCCCCCGCCTGCATGCTGGAAGAGGCTTTTGTCTAAACCTGCAGCCAAAGCCAAATCTTTTACTGTTTCTGCCGGGTCTGGTAGCCAAAAGACATAAAATTCCTGCGGGACACTGTCGGTGGAATGTTGCAGTCTTCTTCCCACACCGGGAAATGTCAAACAAATGCCGTGGGGGCCCTGTAAAAGAGCCCAAAAGTCCGTTCCAAGCGGGAGCGACCGAATATGCGACCTAGCTCTGCATAGCCGCACCCGGAAGTGACTTTCAATACTCTTGAGGGTTCTACCATTCACTGTATATTCCCTACCTGCATTAGACCTTCCAAAATGCATTACCTCACATTTGTCCGGATTAAACTCCATCTGCCATCCCTCCGCCCAAGTCTCCAAACAACCTGTATCCTGCTGTATCCTCTGACAGTCCTCATCGCTATTCGCAATTCCACCTACCTTTGTGTCGTCTGCAAATTTACTAATCAGACCAGTTACATTTTCCTCCAAATCATTTAGATATACTACAAACAGCAAAGGTCCCAGCACTTACCCCTGCGGAACACCACTGGTCACAGCCCTCCAATTAGAAAAGCATCCTTCCATTGCTTCTCTCTGCCTTCTATGACCTAGCCAGTTCTGTATCCACCTTGCCAACTCACCCCTGATCCCGTGTGACTTCACCTTTTGTACCAGTCTGCCATGAGGGACCTTGTCAAAGGCCTTACTGAAGTCCATATAGACAACATCCACTGCCCTACCTGCATCAATCATCTTTGTGACCTCCTCGAAAAACTCTATCAAGTTAGTGAGACACGACCTCCCCTTCACAAAACCATGCTGCCTCTCACTAATACGTCCATTTGCTTCCAAATGGGAGTAGATTCTGTCTCGAAGAATTCTCTCCAATAATTTCCCTACCACTGACGTAAGGCTCACCGACCTGTAGTTCCCTGGATTATCCTTACTACCCTTCTTAAACAGAGGAACAACATTGGCTATTCTCCAGTTCTCCGGGACATCACCTGAAGACAGTGAGGATCCAAAGATTTCTGTCAAGGCCTCAGCAGTTTCCTCTCTAGCCTCCTTCAGTATTCTGGGGTAGATCCCATCAGGCCCTGGGGACTTATCAAACTTAATATTTTTCAAGACGCCCAATACCTCGTCTTTTTGGATCTCAATGTGACCCAGGCTAACTACACACCCTTCTCCAGACTCAACATCCACCAAGTCCTTCTCTTTGGTGAATACTGATGCAAAGTATTCATTTAGTACCTCGCCCATTTCCTCTGGCTCCACACATAGATCCCCTTCCCTATCCTTCAGTGGGCCCACCCTTTCCTTGACGAGCCTCTTGCTTTTTATGTACGTGTAAAAAGCATTGGGATTTTCCTTAACCCTATTTGCCAATGACTTTTCGTGACCCCTTCTGACTCCTTGCTTAAGTTCCTTCCTACTTTCCTTATAATCCACACAGGCTCCGTCTGTTCCCAGCCTTTTAGCCCTGACAAATGCCTCCTTTTTCTTTTTGACGAGGTCTGCAATATCTCTCGTTATCCAATGTTCCCGAAAATTGCCGTATTGATCCTTCTTCCTGACAGGAACATGCCGGTCCTGAATCCTTTCAACTAACACTTGAAAGCCTCCCAGATGTCAGATGTTGATTTACCCTCAAACATCCGCCCCCAATCTAGGTTCTTCAGTTTTTAATATTGTTATAATTAGCCTTCCCCCAATTTAGCACATTCACCTTAGGACCACTCTTATTCTTGTCCACCAGCACTTTAAAACTTACTGAACTGTGGTCACTGTTCCCGAAATTCTCCCCTACTGAAACATCTACCACCTGGCCGGGCTCATTCCCCAATACCAGGTCCAGTACCGCCCCTTCCCTAGTTGGACTATCTACATATTGTTTTAAAAAACCCTCCTGGATGCTCCTTACAAACTCTGCACCGTCTAAGCCCCTGGCACTAAGTGAGTCCCAGTCAATATTGGGGAAGTTGAAGTCTCCCATCACAACAACCCTGTTGATTTTACTCTTTTCCAAAATCTGTCTACCTATCTGCTCCTCTATCTCCCGCTGGCTGTTGGGAGGCCTGTAGTAAACCCCCAACATTGTGACTGCACCCTTCTTATTCCTGATCTCTACCCATATAGCCTCACTGCCCTCTGAGGTGTCCTCCCGTAGTTCAGCTGTGATATTCTCCCTAACCAGTAGAGCAACTCCACCACCCCTTTTACATCCCCCTCTATCCCGCCTGAAACATCTAAATCCTGGAACGTTTAGCTGCCAATCCTGCCCTTCCCCCAACCAGGTCTCTGTAATGGCAACAACATCATAGTTCCAAGTACTAAGTTCATCTGCCTTACCCGTAATACTTCTTGCATTAAAACATATGCACTGCAGGCCACCAGACCCGCTGTGTTCAGCAACTTCACCCTGTCTGCTCTGCCTCAGAGCCGTACTGGCCCTATTCCCTAGTTCTCCCTCAATGCTCTCACCTTCTGACCTATTGCTCCCGTGCCCACTCCTCTGCCATACTAATTTAAACCCTCCCGTGTGACACTAGCAAACATCGCGGCCAGGATATTTATGCCTCTCCAGTTTAGATGCAACCCATCCTTCTTATATAGGTCACACCTGCCCCGGAAGAGCTCCCAGTGGTCCAGATAACGGAAACCTTCCCTCCTACACCAGCTGTTTAGCCACGTGTTTGCTACTGTATCTTCCTATTTCTAGCCTCACTGGCACGTGGCACAGGGAGTAATCCCGAGATTACAACCCTAGACGTCCTGTCTTTTAACTTTCTGCCTAGCTCCCTGAACTCCTGCTGCAGGACCTCATGCCCCTTCCTGCCTATGTCGTTAGTACCAATATGTACAACGACCTCTGCCTGTTTGCCCTCCCCCTTCAGGATGCTCTCTACCTGTTCTGAGACATCCTGGAACCTGGCACCAGGGAGGCAACATACCATCCTGGAGTCTCTTTCACATCCACAGAAGCGCCGATCTGTGCCCCTGACTATAGAGTCCCCTATTACTATTGCTCTTCTGCGCTTTGACCCTCCCTGCTGAACATCAGAGCCAGCCATGGTGCCACTGCTCTGGCTGCTGCTGTTTTCCCCTGATAGGCTATCCCCCCTGACAGTATCCAATGGGGTATACCTGTTCGAGAGGGGGACAACCACAGGGGATTCCTGCACTGACTGCCTGCCCTTTCTGGTGGTCACCCATTTCTCTGCCTGCACCTTGGGTGTGACCACATTTATATAACTGCTATCTATGACGCTTTCCGCCACCTGCATGCTCCTAAGTGCATCCAACTGCCGCTCCAACCGAACCACGCGGTCTGTGAGGAGCACCAGTTTGGTGCACTTTCTGCAGATGAAGCCATCCGGGATGCTGGAAACCTCCCGGACCTGCCACATCTCACAGTCAGAGCACTGCACCCCTCTAATTGACATTGCATCAATTAATTAGTAAATTAAATTTAAAAGTTTTTAAAAAAAAGTTACTGTTAACTATATGTTTCCTCGCACTAGATTTCTACTATAAATGTGAAAGCTAAGTACAGTACTCTCCGACCTCTGGCTTAGATACCCCTCTAAATTATAATTAAGTAATTATGTTTAATTTGTTTACCAATGCTTAATTTTTTTAAATTTAGCGTAGATTCCCAACCAGCCAATCAGGTCACAGCTTTTCTGTGATGTCACTTCAGTTTCCGCCCCCCCGCACACACAATTTTAAAAAGGTAATAAAAGTAAAAATGAGTAAAAATCACTTACTTACCGTCTGAGGGTCTCAGATGCTCTCAGGTTCTCTCCCTGCTGATTAAAAGTTACAGGCCAGAAGAAAGAGAGAGAACAAAACAGTAGGGAAAAAGCACCTTCTCCCACTCTGCACCGAATTACCTCACTGCACCAAATTACCAAGTTCCAAATTCCCACTTTGGATGTGTCTCACTCAGGCTGTGTCTCTTTGACCTGCGCAACGCTTGCTGAGACTACTTGACTTGGGAACCCTTTAAAAATGTCAGGGAGTCCTGATTTCAGTGTTCTGGCCCCATTTCCAGGCTGTGCAAATTTTGAGAGTGACTTTAAAGGTGCAGCTGCTTCATGTCAGAAGCGGCATCTGGTAGTCCCAACCTGCCTGACTCCATTACGGAGATAGGCATGTCCTACACTTCTGCAATTTTCACTGAGTTGGGCATGGCTTTTTAAAGAGTAATTTTTCACAGACCCTTAGAGACGATGTAAACCCTAGTGTGAATGGGCATAACTTTTAAAAGGTAAGTTCAAATAGTCCCCCTCATGCCCCATATGTACCCTCATGTTCATTGTGCTAAGCTCTGCTCTTCCACACCCTTTCAGGCCCCTAAGACAATAGAAACATCTATTAGAATAAAGAGAACACTTTCTCCCCAGAGGAAACATTGTTTGATGAATATCGCAGGGTCCCTGACCTCTGCGGTCAATTTCACAATGTTTATTTAAGTAACAAAAGTGCTTTCAAATGTTTGTAATTTGTGGTTTTTGAAACTGGAGCATTGATACTTCAGTTAGTTTCCCCAAACATTTTTCCTTTTTATCCCAGCGCCTCTTTCTCACTCTTTATCCCTGCTCCACTCTCTCCTCTTTATCCCAGCTCCACTCTCTCCTCTTTATCCCTGCTCCACTCTCTCCTCTTTATCCGAGATCCACTTTATCCCAGCTCCACTCTCTCTTCTTTATCCCAGCTCCACTCTCTCCTCTTTATCCCAGCTCCACTCTCACTCTTTATCCCAGCTCCACTCTCTCTTCTTTATCCCAGCTCCACTCTCTCTCTGTCTCCCAGCTCCACTCTCACCTCTTTATCCCAGCTCCACTCTTTATCCCAGCTCCACTCTCACTCTTTATCCCAGCTCCACTGTCTCACTCTTTATCCCAGCTCCACTCTCTCCTCTTTATCCCAGCTCCACTCTCTCCTCGTTATTCCAGCTTCACTCTCTCCTCTTTATCCCAGCTCCACTCTCTCTTCTTTATCCCAGCTCCACTCCCTCTTTATCCCAGCTCCACTCTCCCCTCTTTATCCCAGCTCCACTCTCTCCTCTTTATCCCAGCTCCACTCCCTCCTCCCTATCCCAGCTCCACTGTCTCACTCTTTATCCCAACTCCACTCTCCCCTCTTTATCCCAGCTCCACTCTCTCCTCTTTATCCCAGCTCCACTCCCTCCTCCCTATCCCAGCTCCACTGTCTCACTCTTTATCCCAACTCCACTCTCACTCTTTATCCCAGCTCCACTCTCTCCTCTTCATCCCAGCTCCACTCTCTCCTCTTTATCCCAGCTCCACTCTCACTCTTTATCCCAGCTCCACTCTCTCCTCCTTATCCCAGCTCCACTGTCTCACTCTTTACCCCAGTTCCACTGTCTCACTCTTTATCCCAACTCCACTCTCTCCTCTTTATCCCAGCTCCACTCTCTCCTCTTTATCCCAGCTTCGCTCTCTCCTCTTTATCCCAGCTTCACTCTCTCCTCTTTATCCCAGCTCCACTCTCTCTTCTTTATCCCAGCTCCACTCTCTCTTTATCCCAGCTCCACTCTCCCCTCTTTATCCCAGCTCCACTCTCTCCTCTTTATCCCAGCTCCACTCTCACTCTTTATCCCAGCTCCACTCACTCCTCCTTATCCCAGCTCCACTGTCTCCCTCTTTACCCCAGTTCCACTGTCTCACTCTTTATCCCAACTCCACTCTCTCCTCTTTATCCCAGCTCCACGCTCTCCCCTTTATCCCAGCTACACGCTCTCTCTTTATCCCAGCTCCACTCTCACCTCTTTATCCCAGCTCCACTCTCTCCTCTTTATCCCAGCTCCACTCTCTCCTCTTTATCCCAGCTCCACTCTCACTCTTTATCCCAGCTCCACTCTCTCCTCTTTATCCCAGCTCCACTGTCTCCTCTTTATCCCAGCTCCACTCTCTCCTCTTTATCCCAGCTCCACTCTCACTCTTTATCCCAGCTCCACTCTCTCCTCTTTATCCCAGCTCCACTCTCTCCTCTTTATCCCAGCTCCACTCTCTCCTCTTTATCCCAGCTCCACTCTCTCCTCTTTATCCCAGCTCCACTCTCTCCTCTTTATCCCTGCTCCACTCTCCCCTCTTTATCCCAGCTCCACTTTATCCCAGCTCCAGTCTCACTCTTTATCCCAGCTCCAATCTCTCCTCTTTTTCCCAGCTCCACTCTCTCCTCTTTATCCCAGCTCCACTCTCACTCTTTATCCCAGCTCCACTCTCTCCTCTTTATCCCAGCTCCACTCTCACTCTTTATCCCAGCTCCACTCTCTCCACTTTATTCCAGCTCCACACTGTCCACTTTATCCCAGCTCCACTCTCACTCTTTATCCCAGCTCCACTCTCTCCTCTTTATCCCAGCTCCACTCTCTCCTCGTTATCCCAGCTTCACTCTCTCCTCTTTATCCCAGCTCCACTCTCTCTGCTTTATCCCAGCTCCACTCTCTCCTCTTTATCCCAGCTCCACTCTCACTCTTTATCCCAGCTCCAATCTCGCCTCTTTATCCCAGCTCCACTCTCTCCTCTTTATCCCAGCTCCACTCTCACTCTTTATCCCAGCTCCACCCTCTCCTCTTTATCCCAGCTCCACTGTCTCACTCATTATCCCAGCTCCTCTCTCTCCTCTTTATCCCAGCTCCACTCTCTCCTCTTCATCCCAGCGCCACTCTCACTCTTTATCCCAGCTCCACTCTCTCCTCTTTATCCCAGCTCCACTCTCTCTTCTTTATCCCAGCTCCACTCTCCCCTCTTTATCCCAGCTCCACTCTCTCCTCTTTATCCCAGCTCCACTCTCTCCTCTTTATCCCAGCTCCACTCTCCCCTCTTTATCCCAGCTCCACTCTCTCCTCTTTATCCCAGATCCAGTCTCTCCTCTTTATCCCCGCTCCACTCTCTCCTCCCCATCCCAGCTCCACTGTCTCACTCATTTTCCCAGCTCCACTCTCACTCTTTATCCCCGCTCCACTCTCTCCTCTTTATCCCAGCTCCACTGTATGACACTTCATCCCAGCTCCACTCTCTCCTCTTTATCCCAGCTCCACTCTCTTCTCTTTATCCCAGCTCCTCTCTCTCTTCTTTATCACAGCTTCACCTTATCCTCTTTATCCCAGCTTCACTTTATCCTCTTTATCCCAGCTTCACTCTCTCCTCTTTATCCCGGCTCTTCTCTATCCTCTCTATCCCAGCTCCACTCTCTCCTCTTTATCCCAGCTTCACTTTATCCTCTTTATTCCAGCTTCACTTTATCCTTTTTAACCCAGCTTCACTGTCTCCTCTTTATCCCGGCTCCTCTCTCTCCTCTTTATCCCACCTCCACTCTCTTCTCCTTATCCCAGCTCCATTTTCTCCTCTTTGTCCCAGCACCACTCTCCCCTCTTTATCCCAGCTCCACTCTCTCCTCTTTATCCCAGCTCCACTCTCCCCTCTTTATCCCAGCTCCACCCTCTCCTCTTTGTCCCAGCTCCATTCCTCTTTATCCCAGCTCCACTCTCACTCTTTATCCCAGCTCCACTCTCTCCTCCTTATCCCAGCTCCACTCTCACTCTTTACCCCAGTTCCACTGTCTCACTCTTTATCCCAGCTCCACTCTCACTCTTTATCCCAGCTCCACTCTCTCCTCTTTATCCCAGCTCCACTCTCTCCTCTTTATCCCAGCTCCACTCTCTCCTCTTTATCCCAGCTCCACTCTCTCCTCTTTATCCCAGCTCCACTCTCTCCTCTTTATCCCTGCTCCACTCTCCCCTCTTTATCCCAGCTCCACTTTATCCCAGCTCCAGTCTCACTCTTTATCCCAGCTCCAATCTCTCCTCTTTTTCCCAGCTCCACTCTCTCCTCTTTATCCCAGCTCCACTCTCACTCTTTATCCCAGCTCCACTCTCTCCTCTTTATCCCAGCTCCACTCTCACTCTTTATCCCAGCTCCACTCTCTCCACTTTATTCCAGCTCCACACTGTCCACTTTATCCCAGCTCCACTCTCACTCTTTATCCCAGCTCCACTCTCTCCTCTTTATCCCAGCTCCACTCTCTCCTCGTTATCCCAGCTTCACTCTCTCCTCTTTATCCCAGCTCCACTCTCTCTGCTTTATCCCAGCTCCACTCTCTCCTCTTTATCCCAGCTCCACTCTCACTCTTTATCCCAGCTCCAATCTCGCCTCTTTATCCCAGCTCCACTCTCTCCTCTTTATCCCAGCTCCACTCTCACTCTTTATCCCAGCTCCACCCTCTCCTCTTTATCCCAGCTCCACTGTCTCACTCATTATCCCAGCTCCTCTCTCTCCTCTTTATCCCAGCTCCACTCTCTCCTCTTCATCCCAGCGCCACTCTCACTCTTTATCCCAGCTCCACTCTCTCCTCTTTATCCCAGCTCCACTCTCTCTTCTTTATCCCAGCTCCACTCTCCCCTCTTTATCCCAGCTCCACTCTCTCCTCTTTATCCCAGCTCCACTCTCTCCTCTTTATCCCAGCTCCACTCTCCCCTCTTTATCCCAGCTCCACTCTCTCCTCTTTATCCCAGATCCAGTCTCTCCTCTTTATCCCCGCTCCACTCTCTCCTCCCCATCCCAGCTCCACTGTCTCACTCATTTTCCCAGCTCCACTCTCACTCTTTATCCCCGCTCCACTCTCTCCTCTTTATCCCAGCTCCACTGTATGACACTTCATCCCAGCTCCACTCTCTCCTCTTTATCCCAGCTCCACTCTCTTCTCTTTATCCCAGCTCCTCTCTCTCTTCTTTATCACAGCTTCACCTTATCCTCTTTATCCCAGCTTCACTTTATCCTCTTTATCCCAGCTTCACTCTCTCCTCTTTATCCCGGCTCTTCTCTATCCTCTCTATCCCAGCTCCACTCTCTCCTCTTTATCCCAGCTTCACTTTATCCTCTTTATTCCAGCTTCACTTTATCCTTTTTAACCCAGCTTCACTGTCTCCTCTTTATCCCGGCTCCTCTCTCTCCTCTTTATCCCACCTCCACTCTCTTCTCCTTATCCCAGCTCCATTTTCTCCTCTTTGTCCCAGCACCACTCTCCCCTCTTTATCCCAGCTCCACTCTCTCCTCTTTATCCCAGCTCCACTCTCCCCTCTTTATCCCAGCTCCACCCTCTCCTCTTTGTCCCAGCTCCATTCCTCTTTATCCCAGCTCCACTCTCACTCTTTATCCCAGCTCCACTCTCTCCTCCTTATCCCAGCTCCACTCTCACTCTTTACCCCAGTTCCACTGTCTCACTCTTTATCCCTACTCCACTGTCTCCTCTTTATCACAGCTCCACTCTCTCCTCCCTATCCCAGCTCCACTCTCACTCTTTATCCCAGCTCCACTCTCACTCTTTATCCCAGCTCCACTCTCCCCTCTTTATCCCAGCTCCACTCTCACTCTTTATCCCAGCTCCACTCTCACTCTTTATCCCAGCTCCACTCTCTCCTCTTTATTCCAGCTCCACTCTCTCCTCTTTATCCCAGCTCCACTCTCTCTGCTTTATCCCAGCTCCACTCTCTCCTCTTTATCCCAGCTCCACTCTCACTCTTTATCCCAGCTCCACTCTCTCCTCTTTATCCCAGCTCCACTCTCTCCTCTTTATCCCAGCTCCACTCTCACTCTTTATCCCAGCTCCACTCTCTCCTCTTTATCCAAGCTCCACTCTCTCCTCTTTATCCCAGCTCCACTGTCTCCTCTTTATCCCAGCTCCACTCTCTCCTCTTTATCCCAGCTCCACTCTCACTCTTTATCCCAGCTCCACTCTCTCCTCTTTATCCCAGCTCCACTCTCACTCATTATCCCAGCTCCACTCTCTCCTCTTTATCCCAGCTCCACTCTCTCCTCTTCATCCCAGCGCCACTCTCACTCTTTATCCCAGCTCCACTCTCTCCTCTTTATCCCAGCTCCACTCTCTCCTCTTTATCCCAGCTCCACTCTCACTCTTTATCCCAGCTCCACTCTCTCTTCTTTATCCCAGCTCCACTCTCTCTTCTTTATCCCAGCTCCACTCTCCCTTTATCCCAGCTCCACTCTCCCCTCTTTATCCCAGCTCCACTCTCTCCTCTTTATCCCAGCTCCACTCTCCCCGCTTTATTCCAGCTCCACTCTCTCCTCTTTATCCCAGATCCAGTCTCTCCTCTTTTTGCCAGCTCCACTCTCTCCTCCCCATCCCAGCTCCACTCTCTCCTCTTTATACCCGCTCCACTCTCTCCTCTTTATCCCAGCTCCACTGTCTCACTCATTTTCCCAGCTCCACTCTCTCCTCTTTATCCCAGCTCCACTGTATGACACTTCATCCCAGCTCCACTCTCTCCTCTTTATCCCAGCTCCACTCTCTCCTCTTTATCCCAGCTCCACTCTCTCCTCCTTATCCCAGCTCCTCTCTCTCCTCTTTATCCCAGCTCCTCTCTCTCTTCTTTATCACAGCTTCACTTTATCCTCTTTATCCCAGCTTCACTTTATCCTCTTTATCCCAGCTTCACTGTCTCCTCTTTATCCCGGCTCTTCTCTCTCCTCTCTATCCCAGCTCCACTCTCTCCTCTTCATCCCAGCTTCACTTTATCCTCTTTATTCCAGCTTCACTTTATCCTTTTTAACCCAGCTTCACTGTCTCCTCTTTATCCCGGCTCCTCTCTCTCCTCTTTATCCCACCTCCACTCTCTTCTCCTTATCCCAGCTCCATTTTCTCCTCTTTGTCCCAGCTCCACTCTCCCCTCTTTATCCCAGCTCCACTCTCTCCTCTTTATCCCAGCTCCACTCTCTCCTCTTTATCCCAGCTCCACTCTCCCCTCTTTATCCCAGCTCCACTCTCCCTTCTTTATCCCAGCTCCACTCTCCCCTCTTTATCCCAGCTCCACTGTCTCACTCATTTTCCCAGCTCCACTCTCACTCTTTATCCCCGCTCCACTCTCCCCTCTTTATCCCAGCTCCACTGTCTCACTCATTTTCCCAGCTCCACTCTCACTCTTCATCCCAGCTCCACTCTCTCCTCTTTATCCCAGCACCACTCTCTCCTCTTTGTCCCAGCTCCACTCTCTCCTCTTTAACCTAGCTCCACTCTCTCTTTATCCCAGCTCCACTTTTTCCTCTTTATCCCAGCTCCACTCTCTCCTCTTAATCCCAGCTTCGCTCTCTCCTCTTTATCCCAGCTCCACTCTCTCCTCTTTATCCCAGCTCCACTCTCTCCTCTTTATCCCAGCTCCACTCTCTTCTCTTTATCCCGGCTCCACTCTCTCCTCTTTATCCCAGCTCTACTCTCTCTTTATCCCATCTCCACTCTCTTCTCTTTATCCCAGCTCCACTCTCTCCTCTTTCTCCCAGCTCCACTCACTCTTTATCCAAGCTCCACTTCATCCTCTTTATCCCAGCTCCACTCTCTCCTCTTTATCCCAGCTCCACTCTCTCCTCTTTATCCCAGCTTCGCTCTCTCCTCTTTATCCCAGCTCCACTCTCTCCTCTTTATCCTAGCTCCACTCTCTCCTCTTTATCCCAGCTCCACTCTCTCCTCTTAATCCCAGCTTCGCTCTCTCCTCTTTATCCCAGCTCCACTCTCTCCTCTTAATCCCAGCTTCGCTCTTTCCTCTTTATCCCAGATCCACTCTCTCTTTATCCTGGCTCCACTTTTTCCTCTTTATCCCAGCTTCACTGACTCCTCTTTATCCCGGCTCCTCTCTCTCCTCTTTATCCCAGCTCCACTCTCCCCTCTTTATCCCAGCTCCACTCTCTCCTCTTTATCCCAGCTCCACTCTCTCCTCTTTAGCCCAGCTCCACGCTCTCTTTATCCCAGCTCGAGTCTCTCCATTTTATCCCAGCTCCACTCTCTCCTCTTTATCCCAGCTCCACTCTCTCCTCTTTATCCTAGCTCCACTCTCTCCTCTTTATCCTAGCTCCACTCTCTCCTCTTTATCCCAGCTCCACTCTCTCCTCTTTATCCCAGCTCTACTCTCTCCTCTTTATCCCAGCTCTACTCTCTCTCCTCTTTATCCCAGCTCAACTCTCTCCTCTTTATCCCAGCTCCACTCTCTTCTCTTTATCCCAGCTCCACTCTCTCCTCTTTAACCTAGCTCCACTCTCTCTTTATCCCAGCTCCACTTTATCCTCTTTATCCCAGCTCCACTCTCTCCTCTTTATCCCAGCTTCGCTGTCTCCTCTTTATCCCAGCTCCACTCTCTCCTCTTTATCACAGCTCTACTCTCTCCTCTTTATCCCAGCTCCACTCTCTCCTCTTAATCCCAGCTTCGCTCTCTCCTCTTTATTGCAGCTCCTCTCTCTCTTCTTTATCCCAGCTTCACTTTATCCTCTTTACCCCAGATCCACTCTCTCTTTATCCCAACTCCACTCTCTTCTCCTTATCCCAGCTCCATTTTCTCCTCTTTATCCCAGCTCCACTCTCTCCTTTTTATTCCAGCTCCACGTTATCCCAGCTCCACTCTCTTCTCCTTATCCCAGCTCCACTTTATCCCAGCTCCACTCTCTTCTCCTTATCCCAGCTCCACTCTCTTCTCCTTATCCCAGGTCCATTTTCTCCTCTTTATCCCAGCTCCATCTCTCCTCTTTATCCCAGCTCCACTTTCTCCTCTTTATCACAGCTTCACTTTATCCACTGTATCCCAGCTTCACTGTCTCCTCTTCATCCCGGCTCTTCTCTCTCCTCTTTATCCCTGCTCCACTCTCTCCTCTTTATACCAGCTTCAGTTTATCCTCTTTATTCCAGCTTCACTTTATCCTCTTTATCCCAGCTTCACTGTCTCCCCTTTATCCCGGCTCTTCTCTCTCCTCTTTATCCCAGCTCCATTCTCTTGTCCTTATCCCAGCTCCATTTTCTCCTCTTTGTCCCAGCTCCACTCTCCTCTCTTTATCCCAGCTCCACTCTCTCCTCTTTATCCCAGCTCCACTCTCTCCTCTTTATCCCAGCTCCAACATCTCCTCTTTATCCCAGCTCCACTCTCTCCTCTTTATCCCAGCTCCACTCTCTCCTCTTTAACCTTGCTCCACTCTCTCTTTATCCCAGCTCCACTTTATCCTCTTTATCCCAGCTCCACTCTCTCCTCTTTATCCCAGCTCCACTCTCTCCTCTTTATCCCAGCTTCGCTCTCTCCTCTTTATCCCAGCTCCACTCTCTCCTCTTTATCCCAGCTCCGCTCTCTCCTCTTTATCCCAGCTCCACTCTCTCCTCTTAATCCCAGCTTCGCTCTCTCCTCTTTATCCCAGCTCCACTATCTCTTTATCCCAGCTCCACTTTATCCTCTTTATCCCAGCTTCAATGTCTCCTCTTTATCCCGGCTCCTCTCTCTCCTCTTTATCACAGCTCCACTTTTTCCTCTTTATCCCAGCTCCACTTTTTCCTCTTTATCCCAGCTTCACTGTCTCCTCTTTATCCTGGCTCCTCTCTCTCCTCTTTATCCCAGCTCCACTCTCTCCTCTTTACCCCAGCTCCTCTCTCTCCTCTTTATCCCAGCTTCACTTTGTCCTCTTTCCCCCAGCTCCACTCTCTCCTCCTTATCCCAACTCTACTGTCTTCTCCTTATCCCAGCTCCATTTTCTCCTCTTTATCCCAGCTCCACTCTCTCCTCTTTATCCCAGCTCCACGTTATCCCAGCTCCACTCTCTTCTCCTTATCCCAGGTCCATTTTCTCCTCTTTATCCCAGCTCCATCTCTCCACTTTATCCCAGCTCCACTTTATCCTCTTTATTCCAGCTCCACTCTCTCCTCTTTATCCCAGCTCCACTGTCTCACTCTTTATCCCAGCTCCACTCTCTCCTCTTTATCCCAGCTCCACTCTCCCCTCTTCATCCCAGCTCTACTCTCTCCTCTTTACCCCAGCTCTACTCTCTCCTCTTTATCCCAGCTCCACTCTCTCCTCTTTATCCCAGCTCTACTCTCTCCTCTTTATCCCAGCTCCACTCTCTGCTCTTTATCCCAGCTCCACTCTCTCCTCTTTATCCCAGCTCTACTCTCTCCTCTTTTTCCCAGCTCTACTCTCTCCTCTTTACCCCAGCTCTACTCTCTCCTCTTTATCCCAGCTCTACTCTCTCCTCTTTATCCCAGTCTACTCTCTCCTCTTTATCCCAGCTCCACTCTCTCCTCTTTATCCCAGCTCCACTCTCCCCTCTTTATCCCAGCTCCACTCTCCCTTCTTTATCCCAGCTCCACTCTCCCCTCTTTATCCCAGCTCCACTGTCTCACTCATTTTCCCAGCTCCACTCTCACTCTTTATCCCCGCTCCACTCTCTCCTCTTTATCCCAGCTCCACTGTATGACACTTCATCCCAGCTCCACTCTCTCCTCTTTATCCCAGCACCACTCTCTCCTCTTTGTCCCAGCTCCACTCTCTCCTCTTTAACCTAGCTCCACTCTCTCTTTATCCCAGCTCCACTTTTTCCTCTTTATCCCAGCTCCACTCTCTCCTCTTAATCCCAGCTTCGCTCTCTCCTCTTTATCCCAGCTCCACTCTCTCCTCTTTATCCCAGCTCCACTCTCTCCTCTTTATCCCAGCTCCACTCTCTTCTCTTTATCCCGGCTCCACTCTCTCCTCTTTATCCCAGCTCTACTCTCTCTTTATCCCATCTCCACTCTCTCCTCTTTATCCCAGCTCCACTCTCTCCTCTTTCTCCCAGCTCCACTCACTCTTTATCCAAGCTCCACTTCATCCTCTTTATCCCAGCTCCACTCTCTCCTCTTTATCCCAGCTCCACTCTCTCCTCTTTATCCCAGCTTCGCTCTCTCCTCTTTATCCCAGCTCCACTCTCTCCTCTTTATCCTAGCTCCACTCTCTCCTCTTTATCCCAGCTCCACTCTCTCCTCTTAATCCCAGCTTCGCTCTCTCCTCTTTATCCCAGCTCCACTCTCTCCTCTTAATCCCAGCTTCGCTCTCTCCTCTTTATCCCAGATCCACTCTCTCTTTATCCTGGCTCCACTTTTTCCTCTTTATCCCAGCTTCACTGACTCCTCTTTATCCCGGCTCCTCTCTCTCCTCTTTATCCCAGCTCCACTCTCCCCTCTTTATCCCAGCTCCACTCTCTCCTCTTTATCCCAGCTCCACTCTCTCCTCTTTAGCCCAGCTCCACGCTCTCTTTATCCCAGCTCGAGTCTCTCCATTTTATCCCAGCTCCACTCTCTCCTCTTTATCCCAGCTCCACTCTCTCCTCTTTATCCTAGCTCCACTCTCTCCTCTTTATCCTAGCTCCACTCTCTCCTCTTTATCCATGCTCTACTCTCTCCTCTTTATCCCAGCTCTACTCTCTCTCCTCTTTATCCCAGCTCAACTCTCTCCTCTTTATCCCAGCTCCACTCTCTTCTCTTTATCCCAGCTCCACTCTCTCCTCTTTAACCTAGCTCCACTCTCTCTTTATCCCAGCTCCACTTTATCCTCTTTATCCCAGCTCCACTCTCTCCTCTTTATCCCAGCTTCGCTGTCTCCTCTTTATCCCAGCTCCACTCTCTCCTCTTTATCACAGCTCTACTCTCTCCTCTTTATCCCAGCTCCACTCTCTCCTCTTAATCCCAGCTTCGCTCTCTCCTCTTTATTGCAGCTCCTCTCTCTCTTCTTTATCCCAGCTTCACTTTATCCTCTTTACCCCAGATCCACTCTCTCTTTATCCCAACTCCACTCTCTTCTCCTTATCCCAGCTCCATTTTCTCCTCTTTATCCCAGCTCCACTCTCTCCTTTTTATTCCAGCTCCACGTTATCCCAGCTCCACTCTCTTCTCCTTATCCCAGCTCCACTTTATCCCAGCTCCACTCTCTTCTCCTTATCCCAGCTCCACTCTCTTCTCCTTATCCCAGGTCCATTTTCTCCTCTTTATCCCAGCTCCATCTCTCCTCTTTATCCCAGCTCCACTTTCTCCTCTTTATCACAGCTTCACTTTATCCACTGTATCCCAGCTTCACTGTCTCCTCTTCATCCCGGCTCTTCTCTCTCCTCTTTATCCCTGCTCCACTCTCTCCTCTTTATACCAGCTTCAGTTTATCCTCTTTATTCCAGCTTCACTTTATCCTCTTTATCCCAGCTTCACTGTCTCCCCTTTATCCCGGCTCTTCTCTCTCCTCTTTATCCCAGCTCCATTCTCTTGTCCTTATCCCAGCTCCATTTTCTCCTCTTTGTCCCAGCTCCACTCTCCTCTCTTTATCCCAGCTCCACTCTCTCCTCTTTATCCCAGCTCCACTCTCTCCTCTTTATCCCAGCTCCAACATCTCCTCTTTATCCCAGCTCCACTCTCTCCTCTTTATCCCAGCTCCACTCTCTCCTCTTTAACCTTGCTCCACTCTCTCTTTATCCCAGCTCCACTTTATCCTCTTTATCCCAGCTCCACTCTCTCCTCTTTATCCCAGCTCCACTCTCTCCTCTTTATCCCAGCTTCGCTCTCTCCTCTTTATCCCAGCTCCACTCTCTCCTCTTTATCCCAGCTCCGCTCTCTCCTCTTTATCCCAGCTCCACTCTCTCCTCTTAATCCCAGCTTCGCTCTCTCCTCTTTATCCCAGCTCCACTATCTCTTTATCCCAGCTCCACTTTATCCTCTTTATCCCAGCTTCAATGTCTCCTCTTTATCCCGGCTCCTCTCTCTCCTCTTTATCACAGCTCCACTTTTTCCTCTTGATCCCAGCTCCACTTTTTCCTCTTTATCCCAGCTTCACTGTCTCCTCTTTATCCTGGCTCCTCTCTCTCCTCTTTATCCCAGCTCCACTCTCTCCTCTTTATCCCAGCTCCTCTCTCTCCTCTTTATCCCAGCTTCACTTTGTCCTCTTTCCCCCAGCTCCACTCTCTCCTCCTTATCCCAACTCTACTGTCTTCTCCTTATCCCAGCTCCATTTTCTCCTCTTTATCCCAGCTCCACTCTCTCCTCTTTATCCCAGCTCCACGTTATCCCAGCTCCACTCTCTTCTCCTTATCCCAGGTCCATTTTCTCCTCTTTATCCCAGCTCCATCTCTCCACTTTATCCCAGCTACACTTTATCCTCTTTATTCCAGCTCCACTCTCTCCTCTTTATCCCAGCTCCACTGTCTCACTCTTTATCCCAGCTCCACTCTCTCCTCTTTATCCCAGCTCCACTCTCCCCTCTTCATCCCAGCTCTACTCTCTCCTCTTTACCCCAGCTCTACTCTCTCCTCTTTATCCCAGCTCCACTCTCTCCTCTTTATCCCAGCTCTACTCTCTCCTCTTTATCCCAGCTCCACTCTCTGCTCTTTATCCCAGCTCCACTCTCTCCTCTTTATCCCAGCTCTACTCTCTCCTCTTTTTCCCAGCTCTACTCTCTCCTCTTTACCCCAGCTCTACTCTCTCCTCTTTATCCCAGCTCTACTCTCTCCTCTTTATCCCAGTCTACTCTCTCCTCTTTATCCCAGCTCCACTCTCCCCTCTTTATCCCAGCTCCACTCTTTCCTCTTTATCCCAGCTCCACTCTCTCCTCTTTCTCCGAGCTCCAGTCTCTCCTCTTTATCCCAGCTCCACTCTCTCTTTATTCCAGCTCCACTCTCTCCTCTTTATCCCAGCACCACTCTCTCCTCTTTATCCCAGCACCACTCTCTCCTCTTTATCCCAGCTCTACTCTCTCCTCTTTTTCCCAACTCCACTCTCTCCTCTTTATCCCAGCTCCACTCTCTCCTCTTTATTCCAGCTCCACTCTCTCCTCTTTATCCCAGCTCCACTGTCTCACTCTTTATCCCAGCTCCACTCTCTCCTCTTTATCCCAGCTCCGCTCTCCCCTCTTCATCCCAGCTCTACTCTCTCCTCTTTACCCCAGCTCTACTCTCTCCTCTTTAACCCAGCTCCACTCTCTCCTCTTTATCCCAGCTCTACTCTCTCCTCTTCATCCCAGCTCCACTCTCTGCTCTTTATCCCAGCTTCACTCTCTCCTCTTTATCCCAGCTCTACTCTCTCCTCTTTACCCCAGCTCTACTCTCTCCTCTTTATCCCAGCTCTACTCTCTCCTCTTTATCCCAGCTCCACTCTCCCCTCTTTATCCCAGCTCCACTCTCTCCTCTTAATCCCAGCTTCGCTCTCTCCTCATTATCCCAGCTCCACTATCTCTTTATCCCAGCTCCACTTTATCCTCTTTATCCCAGCTTCACTGTCTCCTCTTCATCCCGGCTCCTCTTTCTCCTCTTTATCACAGCTCCACTTTATCCTCTTTATCCCAGCTTCAGTTTATCCTCTTTATTCCAGCTTCACTTTATCCTCTTTATCCCAGCTTCACTGTCTCCCCTTTATCCCGGCTCTTCTCTCTCCTCTTTATCCCAGCTCCACTCTCTTCTCCTTATCCCAGCTCCATTTTCTCCTCTTTGTCCCAGCTCCACTCTCCTCTCTTTATCCCAGCTCCACTCTCTCCTCTTTATCCCAGCTCCACTCTCTCCTCTTTATCCCAGCTCCAACATCTCCTCTTTATCCCAGCTCCACTCTCTCCTCTTTATCCCAGCTCCACTCTCTCCTCTTTATCCCAGCTTCGCTCTCTCCTCTTTATCCCAGCTCCACTCTCTCCTCTTTATCCCAGCTCCGCTCTCTCCTCTTTATCCCAGCTCCACTCTCTCCTCTTAATCCCAGCTTCGCTCTCTCCTCTTTATCCCAGCTCCACTATCTCTTTATCCCAGCTCCACTTTATCGTCTTTATCCCAGCTTCAATGTCTCCTCTTTATCCCGGCTCCTCTCTCTCCTCTTTATCACAGCTCCACTTTTTCCTCTTCATCCCAGCTCCACTTTTTCCTCTTTATCCCAGCTTCACTGTCTCCTCTTTATCCTGGCTCCTCTCTCTCCTCTTTATCCCAGCTCCACTCTCTCCTCTTTATCCCAGCTCCTCTCTCTCCTCTTTATCCCAGCTTCACTTTGTCCTCTTTCCCCCAGCTCCACTCTCTCCTCCTTATCCCAACTCTACTGTCTTCTCCTTATCCCAGCTCCATTTTCTCCTCTTTATCCCAGCTCCACTCTCTCCTCTTTATCCCAGCTCCACGTTATCCCAGCTCCACTCTCTTCTCCTTATCCCAGGTCCATTTTCTCCTCTTTATCCCAGCTCCATCTCTCCACTTTATCCCAGCTCCACTTTATCCTCTTTATTCCAGCTCCACTCTCTCCTCTTTATCCCAGCTCCACTGTCTCACTCTTTATCCCAGCTCTACTCTCTCCTCTTTATCCCAGCTCCACTCTCTGCTCTTTATCCCAGCTCCACTCTCTCCTCTTTTTCCCAGCTCTACTCTCTCCTCTTTACCCCAGCTCTACTCTCTCCTCTTTATCCCAGCTCTACTCTCTCCTCTTTATCCCAGTCTACTCTCTCCTCTTTATCCCAGCTCCACTCTCCCCTCTTTATCCCAGCTCCACTCTTTCCTCTTTATCCCAGCTCCACTCTCTCCTCTTTCTCCGAGCTCCAGTCTCTCCTCTTTATCCCAGCTCCACTCTCTCTTTATTCCAGCTCCACTCTCTCCTCTTTATCCCAGCACCACTCTCTCCTCTTTATCCCAGCACCACTCTCTCCTCTTTATCCCAGCTCTACTCTCTCCTCTTTTTCCCAGCTCCACTCTCTCCTCTTTATCCCAGCTCCACTCTCTCCTCTTTATTCCAGCTCCACTCTCTCCTCTTTATCCCAGCTCCACTGTCTCACTCTTTATCCCAGCTCCACTCTCTCCTCTTTATCCCAGCTCCACTCTCCCCTCTTCATCCCAGCTCTACTCTCTCCTCTTTACCCCAGCTCTACTCTCTCCTCTTTAACCCAGCTCCACTCTCTCCTCTTTATCCCAGCTCTACTCTCTCCTCTTCATCCCAGCTCCACTCTCTGCTCTTTATCCCAGCTTCACTCTCTCCTCTTTATCCCAGCTCTACTCTCTCCTCTTTACCCCAGCTCTACTCTCTCCTCTTTATCCCAGCTCTACTCTCTCCTCTTTATCCCAGCTCCACTCTCCCCTCTTTATCCCAGCTCCACTCTCTCCTCTTAATCCCAGCTTCGCTCTCTCCTCATTATCCCAGCTCCACTATCTCTTTATCCCAGCTCCACTTTATCCTCTTTATCCCAGCTTCACTGTCTCCTCTTCATCCCGGCTCCTCTTTCTCCTCTTTATCACAGCTCCACTTTATCCTCTTTATCCCAGCTCCACATTTTCCTCTTTATCCTGGCTCCTCTCTCTCCTCTTTATTCCAGCTCCACTCTCTCCTCTTTATCCCAGCTCCTCTCTCTCCTCTTTATCCCAGCTTCACTTTATCCTCTATACCCCAGCTCCACTCTCTCCTCTTTATCCCAACTCCACTCTCTTCTCCTTATCCCAGCTCCACTCTCTCTTTATTCCAGCTCCACTCTCTCCTCTTTATCCCAGCACCACTCTCTCCTCTTTATCCCAGCACCACTCTCTCCTCTTTATCCCAGCTCTACACTCTCCTTTACCCCAGCTCTACTCTCTCCTCTTTATCCCAGCTCCACTCTCTCCTCTTTATCCCAGCTCCACTCTCTCCTCTTTATTCCAGCTCCACTCTCTCCTCTTTATCCCAGCTCCACTGTCTCACTCTTTATCCCAGCTCCACTCTCTCCTCTTTATCCCAGCTCCATTCTCCCCTCTTTATCCCAGCTCTACTCTCTCCTCTTTATCCCAACTCCACTCTCTCCTCTTTACCCCAGCTCTACTCTATCCTCTTTATCCCAGCTCCACATTATCCCAGCTCCACTCTCTTCTCCTTATCCCAGCTTCACTCTCTGCTCTTTATCCCAGCTCCACTCCCTCCCCTTTATCCCAGCTCCACTGTCTCACTCTTTATCCCAGCTCCAGTCTCTCCTCTTAATCCCAGCTCCACTCTCTTTATTCCAGCTCCACTCTCTCCTCTTTATCCCAGCACCACTCTCTCCTCTTTATCCCAGCACCACTCTCTCCTCTTTATCCCAACTCTCCTCTCTCCTCTTTACCCCAGCTCTACTCTCTCCTCTTTATCCCAGCTCCACTCTCTCCTCTTTATCCCAGCTCCAGTCTCTCCTCTTTATTCCAGCTCCACTCTCTCCTCTTATCCCAGCTCCACTGTCTCCCTCTTTATCCCAGCTCCAGTCTCTCCTCTTAATCCCAGCTCCACTCTCTTTATCCCAGCTTCGCTCTCTCCTCTTTATCCCAGCACCACTCTCTCCTCTTTTTCCCAGCTCCACTCTCTCCTCTTTATCCCAGCTCCACTCTCTCCTCTTTATCCCAGCACCACTCTCTCCTCTTTATCCCAGCTCTACTCTCTCCTCTTTTTCCCAGCTCCACTCTCTCCTCTTTATCCCAGCTCCACTCTCTCCTCTTTATTCCAGCTCCACTCTCTCCTCTTTATCCCAGCTCCACTGTCTCACTCTTTATCCCAGCACCACTCTCTCCTCTTTATCCCAGCTGCACTCTCCCCTCTTCATCCCAGCTCTACTCTCTCCTCTTTACCCCAGCTCTACTCTCTCCTCTTTATCCCAGCTCCACTCTCTGCTCTTTATCCCAGCTCTACTCTCTCCTCTTTATCCCAGCTCTACTCTCTCCTCTTTATCCCAGCTCCACTCTCCCCTCTTTATCCCAGCTCCACTCTCTCCTCTTTATCCCAGCTCCACTCTCTCCTCTTAATCCCAGCTTCGCTCTCTCCTCATTATCCCAGCTCCACTATCTCTTTATCCCAGCTCCACTTTATCCTCTTTATCCCAGCTTCACTGTCTCCTCTTCATCCCGGCTCCTCTCTCTCCTCTTTATCACAGCTCCACTTTATCCTCTTTATCCCAGCTCCACATTTTCCTCTTTATCCTGGCTCCTCTCTCACCTCTTTATTCCAGCTCCACTCTCTCCTCTTTATCCCAGCTCCTCTCTCTCCTCTTTATCCCAGCTTCACTTTATCCTCTATACCCCAGCTCCACTCTCTCCTCTTTATCCCAACTCCACTCTCTTCTCCTTATCCCAGCTCCACTCTCTCTTTATTCCAGCTCCACTCTCTCCTCTTTATCCCAGCACCACTCTCTCCTCTTTATCCCAGCACCACTCTCTCATCTTTATCCCAGCTCTACTCTCTCCTTTACCCCAGCTCCATTCTCCGCTCTTTATCCCAGCTCTACTCTCTCCTCTTTATCCCAACTCCACTCTCTCCTCTTTACCCCAGCTCTACTCTATCCTCTTTATCCCAGCTCCACTCTCTCCTCTTTATCCCAGCTCCACATTATCCCAGCTCCACTCTCTTCTCCTTATCCCAGCTTCACTCTCTGCTCTTTATCCCAGCTCCACTCCCTCCCCTTTATCCCAGCTCCACTGTCTCACTCTTTATCCCAGCTCCAGTCTCTCCTCTTAATCCCAGCTCCACTCTCTTTATTCCAGCTCCACTCTCTCCTCTTTATCCCAGCACCACTCTCTCCTCTTTATCCCAGCACCACTCTCTCCTCTTTATCCCAACTCTCCTCTCTCCTCTTTACCCCAGCTCTACTCTCTCCTCTTTATCCCAGCTCCACTCTCTCCTCTTTATCCCAGCTCCAGTCTCTCCTCTTTATTCCAGCTCCACTCCCTCCCCTTTATCCCAGCTCCACTGTCTCACTCTTTATCCCAGCTCCACTCTCTCCTCTTAATCCCAGCTCCACTCTCTTTATCCCAGCTTCGCTCTCTCCTCTTTATCCCAGCACCACTCTCTCCTCTTTTTCCCAGCTCCACTCTCTCCTCTTTATCCCAGCTCCACTCTCTCCTCTTTATCCCAGCACCACTCTCTCCTCTTTATCCCAGCTCTACTCTCTCCTCTTTTTCCCAGCTCCACTCTCTCCTCTTTATCCCAGCTCCACTCTCTCCTCTTTATTCCAGCTCCACTCTCTCCTCTTTATCCCAGCTCCACTGTCTCACTCTTTATCCCAGCACCACTCTCTCCTCTTTATCCCAGCTGCACTCTCCCCTCTTCATCCCAGCTCTACTCTCTCCTCTTTACCCCAGCTCTACTCTCTCCTCTTTATCCCAGCTCCACTCTCTCCTCTTTATCCCAGCTCCACTCTCTCCTCTTTATCACAGCTCTACTCTCTCCTCTTTATCCCAGCTCAACTCTCTGCTCTTTATCCCAGCTTCACTCTCTCCTCTTTACCCCAGCTCTACTCTCTCCTCTTTATCCCAGCACCACTCTCCCCTCTTTATCCCAGCTCCACTCTCTCCTCTTTATCCCAGCTCCACTCTCTCCTCTTTATCCCAGCTCCACTCTCTCCTCTTAATCCCAGCTTCGCTCTCTCCTCATTATCCCAGCTCCACTATCTCTTTATCCCAGCTCCACTTTATCCTCTTTATCCCAGCTTCACTGTCTCCTCTTCATCCCGGCTCCTCTCTCTCCTCTTTATCACAGCTCCACTTTATCCTCTTTATCCCAGCTCCACATTTTCCTCTTTATCCTGGCTCCTCTCTCACCTCTTTATTCCAGCTCCACTCTCTCCTCTTTATCCCAGCTCCTCTCTCTCCTCTTTATCCCAGCTTCACTTTATCCTCTATACCCCAGCTCCACTCTCTCCTCTTTATCCCAACTCCACTCTCTTCTCCTTATCCCAGCTCCACTCTCTCTTTATTCCAGCTCCACTCTCTCCTCTTTATCCCAGCACCACTCTCTCCTCTTTATCCCAGCACCACTCTCTCATCTTTATCCCAGCTCTACTCTCTCCTTTACCCCAGCTCTACTCTCTCCTCTTTATCCCAGCTCCACTCTCTCCTCTTTATCCCAGCTCCACTCTCTCCTCTTTATTCCAGCTCCACTCTCTCCTCTTTATCCCAGCTCCACTGTCTCACTCTTTATCCCAGCTCCACTCTCTCCTCTTTATCCCAGCTCCATTCTCCCCTCTTTATCCCAGCTCTACTCTCTCCTCTTTATCCCAACTCCACTCTCTCCTCTTTACCCCAGCTCTACTCTATCCTCTTTATCCCAGCTCCACTCTCTCCTCTTTATCCCAGCTCCACATTATCCCAGCTCCACTCTCTTCTCCTTATCCCAGCTTCACTCTCTGCTCTTTATCCCAGCTCCACTCCCTCCCCTTTATCCCAGCTCCACTGTCTCACTCTTTATCCCAGCTCCAGTCTCTCCTCTTAATCCCAGCTCCACTCTCTTTATTCCAGCTCCACTCTCTCCTCTTTATCCCAGCACCACTCTCTCCTCTTTATCCCAGCACCACTCTCTCCTCTTTATCCCAGCTCTACTCTCTCCTCTTTACCCCAGCTCTACTCTCTCCTCTTTATCCCAGCTCCACTCTCTCCTCTTTATCCCAGCTCCAGTCTCTCCTCTTTATTCCAGCTCCACTCTCTCCTCTTATCCCAGCTCCACTGTCTCCCTCTTTATTCCAGCTCCACTCTCTCCTCTTTATCCCAGCACCACTCTCTCTTTTTCCCAGCACCACTCTCTCCTCTTTATCCCAGCTCTACTCTCTCCTCTTTATCCCAGCTCTACTCTCTCCTCTTTTTCCCAGCTCCACTCTCTCCTCTTTATCCCAGCTCCACTCTCTCCTCTTTATCACAGCTCAACTCTCTGCTCTTTATCCCAGCTCCACTCTCTCCTCTTTATCCCAGCTCCACTCTCACTCTTTATGCCAGCTCCACTCTCTCCTCTTTATCCCAGCTGCACTCTCCCCTCTTCATCCCAGCTCTACTCTCTCCTCTTTACCCCAGCTCTACTCTCTCCTCTTTATCCCAGCTCCACTCTCTCCTCTTTATCCCAGCTCCACTCTCTCCTCTTTATCCCAGCTCAACTCTCTGCTCTTTATCCCAGCTTCACTCTCTCCTCTTTATCCCAGCTCTACTCTCTCCTCTTTACCCCAGCTCTACTCTCTCCTCTTTATCCCAGCTCTACTCTCTCCTCTTTATCCCAGCTCCACTCTCCCCTCTTTATCCCAGCTCCACTCTCTCCTCTTTATCCCAGCTCCACTCTCTCCTCTTTATCCCAGCTCCACTCTCTCCTCTTAATCCCAGCTTCGCTCTCTCCTCATTATCCCAGCTCCACTATCTCTTTATCCCAGCTCCACTTTATCCTCTTTATCCCAGCTTCACTGTCTCCTCTTCATCCCGGCTCCTCTCTCTCCTCTTTATCACAGCTCCACTTTATCCTCTTTATCCCAGCTCCACATTTTCCTCTTTATCCTGGCTCCTCTCTCACCTCTTTATTCCAGCTCCACTCTCTCCTCTTTATCCCAGCTCCTCTCTCTCCTCTTTATCCCAGCTTCACTTTATCCTCTATACCCCAGCTCCACTCTCTCCTCTTTATCCCAACTCCACTCTCTTCTCCTTATCCCAGCTCCACTCTCTCTTTATTCCAGCTCCACTCTCTCCTCTTTATCCCAGCACCACTCTCTCCTCTTTATCCCAGCACCACTCTCTCCTCTTTATCCCAGCTCTACTCTCTCCTTTACCCCAGCTCTACTCTCTCCTCTTTATCCCAGCTCCACTCTCTCCTCTTTATCCCAGCTCCACTCTCTCCTCTTTATTCCAGCTCCACTCTCTCCTCTTTATCCCAGCTCCACTGTCTCACTCTTTATCCCAGCTCCACTCTCTCCTCTTTATACCAGCTCCATTCTCCCCTCTTTATCCCAGCTCTACTCTCTCCTCTTTATCCCAGCTCCACTCTCTCCTCTTTACCCCAGCTCTACTCTCTGCTCTTTATCCCAGCTCCACGTTATCCCAGCTCCACTCTCTTCTCCTTATCCCAGCTCCACTCTCTCCTCTTTATCCCAGCTCCACGTTATCCCAGCTCCACTCTCTTCTCCTTATCCCAGCTTCACTCTCTGCTCTTTATCCCAGCTCCACTCCCTCCCCTTTATCCCAGCTCCACTCTCTCCTCTTTATCCCAGCTCCACTGTCTCACTCTTTATCCCAGCTCTACTCTCTCCTCTTTATCCCAGCTCCACTCTCTCCTCTTTACCCCAGCTCCACTCTCTCCTCTTTACCCCAGCTCTACTCTCTCCTCTTTATCCCAGCTCCACTCTCTCCTCTTCATCCCAGCTCCACTCTCTCCTCTTTATCCCAGCTCCACTGTCTCACTCTTCATCCCAGCTCTACTCTCTCCTCTTCATCCCAGCTCTACTCTCTCCTCTTTATCCCAGCTCTACTCTCTCCTCTTTACCCCAGCTCTACTCTCTCCTCTTTATCCCAGCTCCACTCTCTCCTCTTTATCCCAGCTCTACTCTCTCCTCTTTATCCCAGCTCCACTCTCTGCTCTTTATCCCTGCTCCACTCACTCCTCTTTATCCCAGCTCTACTCACTCCTCTTTATCCCAGCTCTACTCTCTCCTCTTTATCCCAGCTCAACTCTCTGCTCTTTATCCCAGCTCCACTCTCTCCTCTTTATCCCAGCTCTACTCACTCCTCTTTATCCCAGCTCTACTCTCTCCTCTTTATCCCAGCTCCACTCTCCCCTCTTTATCCCAGCTCCACTCTCTCCTCTTTATCCCAGCTCCACTCTCTCCTCTTAATCCCAGCTTCGCTCTCTCCTCATTATCCCAGCTCCACTATCTCTTTATCCCAGCTCCACTTTATCCTCTTTATCCCAGCTTCACTGTCTCCTCTTCATCCCGGCTCCTCTCTCTCCTCTTTATCACAGCTCCACTTTATCCTCTTTATCCCAGCTCCACATTTTCCTCTTTATCCTGGCTCCTCTCTCACCTCTTTATTCTAGCTCCACTCTCTCCTCTTTATCCCAGCTCCTCTCTCTCCTCTTTATCCCAGCTTCACTTTATCCTTTATACCCCAGCTCCACTCTCTCCTCTTTATCCCAACTCCACTCTCTTCTCCTTATCCCAGCTGCACTCTCTCTTTATTCCAGCTCCACTCTCTCCTCTTTATCCCAGCACCACTCTCTCCTCTTTATCCCAGCTCTACTCTCTCCTTTACCCCAGCTCGACTCTCTCCTTTTTATCCCAGCTCCACTCTCTCCTCTTTATCCCAGCTCCACTCTCTCCTCTTTATTCCAGCTCCACTCTCTCCTCTTTATCCCAGCTCCACTGTCTCACTCTTTATCCCAGCTCCACTCTCTCCTCTTTATACCAGCTCCATTCTCCCCTCTTTATCCCAGCTCTACTCTCTCCTCTTTATCCCAGCTCCACTCTCTCCTCTTTACCCCAGCTCTACTCTCTCCTCTTTATCCCAGCTCCACTCTCTCCTCTTTATCCCAGCTCCACGTTATCCCAGCTCCACTCTCTTCTCCTTATCCCAGCTTCACTCTCTGCTCTTTATCCCAGCTCCACTCCCTCCCCTTTATCCCAGCTCCACTGTCTCACTCTTTATCCCAGCTCCACTCTCTCCTCTTTATCCCAGCTCCACGTTATCCCAGCTCCACTCTCTTCTCCTTATCCCAGCTTCACTCTCTGCTCTTTATCCCAGCTCCACTCCCTCCCCTTTATCCCAGCTCCACTGTCTCACTCTTTATCCCAGCTCCACTCTCTCCTCTTTACCCCAGCTCCACTCTCTCCTCTTTAACCCAGCTCTACTCTCTCCTCTTTATCCCAGCTCCACTCACTCCTCTTCATCCCAGCTCCACTCTCTCCTCTTTATTCCAGCTCCACTCTCTCCTCTTTATCCCAGCTCTACTCTCTCCTCTTTACCCCAGCTCTACTCTCTCCTCTTTATCCCAGCTCCACTCTCCCCTCTTTATCCCAGCTCCACTCTCTCCTCTTTATCCCAGCTCTACTCTCTCCTCTTTATCCCAGCTCCACTCTCTGCTCTTTATCCCTGCTCCACTCACTCCTCTTTATCCCAGCTCTACTCTCTCCTCTTTACCCCAGCTCTACTCTCTCCTCTTTATCCCAGCTCTACTCTCTCCTCTTTATCCCAGCTCTACTCTCCCCTCTTTATCCCAGCTCCACTCTTTCCTCTTTATCACAGCTCCACTCTCTCCTCTTTTTCCCAGCTCCACTCTCTCCTCTTAATCCCAGCTTCGCTCTCTCCTCATTATCCCAGCTCCACTATCTCTTTATCCCAGCTCCACTTTATCCTCTTTATCCCAGCTTCACTGTCTCCTCTTCATCCCGGCTCCTCTCTCTCCTCTTTATCCCAGCTCCACATTTTCCTCTTTATCCTGGCTCCTCTCTCTCCTCTTTATCCCCGCTCCACACTCTCCTCTTTATCCCAGTTCCTCTCTCTCCTCTTTATCCCAGCTTCACTTAATCCTCTTTACCCCAGCTCCACTCTCTCCTCTTTATCCCGACTCCACTCTCTTCTCCTTATCCCAGCTCCATTTTCTCCTCTTTATCCCTGCTCCACTCTCTCCTCTTTATCCCAGCTCCACGTTATCCCAGCTCCACTCTCTTCTCCTTATCCCAGCTCCATTTTCTCCTCTTTATCCCAGCTCCATCTCTCCTCTTTCTCCCAGCTCCACTTTATCCTCTTTATCCCAGCTCCACTCCCTCCTCTTTATCCCAGCTCCAATGTCTCACTTTATATCCCAGCTCCACTCTCTCCTCTTCATCCCAGCTCCACTCTCCCCTCTTTATCCCAACTTCACTCTCTGCTCTTTATCCCAGCTCCACTCCCTCCCCTTTATCCCAGCTCCACTGTCTCACTCTTTATTCCAGCTCCACTCTCTCTTTATCCCAGCTCCACTCTCTCTTTATCCCAGCTCCACTCTCTCCTCTTCATCCCAGCTCCACTCTCTCCTCTTTATCCCAGCTCCACACTCTCTTTATTCCAGCTCCACTCTCTCCTCTTTATCCCAGCACCACTCTCTCCTCTTTATCCCAGCACCACTCTCTCCTCTTTACCCCAGCTGTACTCTCTCCTCTTTACCCCAGCTCTACTCTCTCCTCTTTATCCCAGCTAGACTCTCTCCTCTTTATCCCAGCTCCACTCTCTCCTCTTTATTCCAGCTCCACTCTCTCCTCTTTGTCCCAGCTCGACTGTCTCACTCTTTATCCCAGCTCCACTCTCTCCTCTTTATCCCAGCTCCACTCTCCCCTCTTTATCCCTGCTCTACTCTCTCCTCTTTATCCCAGCTCCACTCTCCCCTCTTTATCCCAGCTCCACTCTCTCCTCTTTACTCCAGCTCCACTCTCTCCTCTTTATCCCTGCTCCACTGTCTCACTCTTTATCCCAGCTCCACTCTCCCCTCTTTATCCCAGCTCCACTCTCTCCTCTTTATCCCAGCTCTACTCTCTCCTCTTTATCCCATCTCCACTCTCCCCTCTTTATCCCAGCTCCACTCTCTCCTCTTTACCCCAGCTCCACTCTCTCCTCTTTACTCCAGCTCCACTCTCTCCTCTTTATCCCAGCTCCACTGTCTCACTCTTTATCCAAGCTCTACTCTCTCCTCTTTATCCCAGCTCCACTCTCCCCTCTTTATCCCAGCTCCACTCTCTCCTCTTTATCCCAGCTCTACTCTCTCCTCTTTATCCCAGCTCCACTCTCTGCTCTTTATCCCAGCTCCACTCTCGCCTCTTTATCCTAGCTCTAGTCTCTCCTCTTTACCCCAGCTCTACTCTCTCCTCTTTATCCCAGCTCCACTCTCTCTTTATCCCAGCTCCACTTCATCCTCTTTATCCCAGCTCCACTCTCTCCTCTCTATCCCAGCTCCACTGTCTCACTCTTTATCCCCGCTCCACTCTCCCCTCTTTATCCCAGCTCCACTCTCCCTTCTTTATCCCAGCACCACTCTCTCCTCTTTATCCCAGCTCCACTCTCTCCTCTTTATCCCAGCTACACGCTCTCTCCTTATCCCAGCTCCACTCTCTCCTCTTCATCCCAGCTCCACTCTCCCCTCATTATCCCAGCTCCACTCTCTCCTCTTTATCCCAGCTCCACTCCCCCCTCTTTATCCCAGCTCCACTCTCTCCTCTTTATCCCAGCTCCACTCTCCCCTCTTTATCCCAGCTCCACTCTCCCCTCTTTATCCCAGCTCCACTCTCTCCTCTTTATCCCAGCTCCACTCTCCCCTCTTTATCCCAGCTCCACTCTCTCCTCTTTATCCCAGCTCCACTCTCCCCTCTTTATCCCAGCTCCACTCTCTCCTCTTTATCCCAGCTCCACTCTCTCCTCTTTATCCCAGCTCCACTCTCCCCTCTTTATCCCAGCTCCACTCTCTTCTCCTTATCCCAGCTCCATTTTCTCCTCTTTATCCCAGCTCCATCTCTCCTCTTTCTCCCAGCTCCACTTTATCCTCTTTATCCCAGCTCCACTCTCCCCTCTTTATCCCAGCTCCACTCTCTCCTCTTTACTCCAGCTCCACTCTCTCCTCTTTATCCCAGCTCCACTGTCTCACTGTTTATCCCAGCTCCACTCTCTCCTCTTTACTCCAGCTCCACTCTCTCCTCTTTACCCCAGCTCTACTCTCTCCTCTTTATCCCAGCTCCACTCTCTCCTCTTTACTCCAGCTCCACTCTCTCCTCTTTATCCCAGCTCCACTGTCTCACTGTTTATCCCAGCTCTACTCTCTCCTCTTTATCCCAGCTCCACTCTCCCCTCTTTATCCCAGCTCCACTCTCTCCTCTTTATCCCAGCTCTACTCTCTCCTCTTTATCCCATCTCCACTCTCCCCTCTTTATCCCAGCTCGAGTCTCTCCTCTTTACCCCAGCTCCACTCTCTCCTCTTTACTCCAGCTCCACTCTCTCCTCTTTATCCCAGCTCCACTGTCTCACTCTTTATCCAAGCTCTACTCTCTCCTCTTTATCCCAGCTCCACTCTCCCCTCTTTATCCCAGCTCCACTCTCTCCTCTTTATCCCAGCTCTACTCTCTCCTCTTTATCCCAGCTCCACTCTCTGCTCTTTATCCCAGCTCCACTCTTGCCTCTTTATCCTAGCTCTAGTCTCTCCTCTTTACCCCAGCTCTACTCTCTCCTCTCTATCCCAGCTCCACTGTCTCACTCTTTATCCCAGCTCCACTCTCCCCTCTTTATTCCAGCTCCACTCTCCCTTCTTTATCCCAGCACCACTCTCTCCTCTTTATCCCAGCTCCACTCTCTCCTCTTCATCCCAGCTCCACTCTCCCCTCATTATCCCAGCTCCACTCTCTCCTCTTTATCCCAGCTCCACTCTCCCCTCTTTATTCCAGCTCCACTCTCCCTTCTTTATCCCAGCACCACTCTCTCCTCTTTATCCCAGCTCCACTCTCTCCTCTTTATCCCAGCTCCACTCTCCCCTCTTTATCCCAGCTCCACTCTCTCCTCTTTATCCCAGCTCCACTCTCCCCTCTTTATCCCAGCTCCACTCTCCCCTCTTTATCCCAGCTCCACTCTCTCCTCTTTATGGCAGCTCCACTCTCTCCTCTTTATCCCAGCTCCACTCTCCCCTCTTTATCCGAGCTCCACTCTCCCCTCTTTATCCCAGCTCCACTCTCTCCTCTTTATCCCAGCTCCACTCTCTCCTCTTTATCCCAGCTCCACTCTCCCCTCTTTATCCGAGCTCCACTCTCCCCTCTTTATCCCAGCTCCACTCTCTTCTCCTTATCCCAGCTCCATTTTCTCCTCTTTATCCCAGCTCCATCTCTCCTCTTTCTCCCAGCTCCACTTTATCCTCTTTATCCCAGCTCCACTTTCTCCTCTTTATCCCAGCTCCACTCCCTCCTCTTTATCCCAGCTCCAATGTCTCACTTTATATCCCAGCTCCACTCTCTCTTCATCCCAGCTCCACTCTCCCCTCTTTATCCCAACTTCACTCTCTGCTCTTTATCCCAGCTCCACTCCCTCCCCTTTATCCCAGCTCCACTGTCTCACTCTTTATTCCAGCTCCACACTCTCTTTATTCCAGCTCCACTCTCTCCTCTTTATCCCAGCACCACTCTCTCCTCTTTACCCCAGCTGTACTCTCTCCTCTTTACCCCAGCTCTACTCTCTCCTCTTTATCCCAGCTCCACTCTCTCCTCTTTATTCCAGCTCCACTCTCTCCTCTTTGTCCCAGCTCGACTGTCTCACTCTTTATCCCAGCTCCACTCTCTCCTCTTTATCCCAGCTCCACTCTCCCCTCTTTATCCCTGCTCTACTCTCTCCTCTTTATCCCAGCTCCACTCTCCCCTCTTTATCCCAGCTCCACTCTCTCCTCTTTATCCCAGCTCTACTCTCTCCTCTTTATCCCATCTCCACTCTCCCCTCTTTATCCCAGCTCCACTCTCTCCTCTTTACCCCAGCTCCACTCTCTCCTCTTTACTCCAGCTCCACTCTCTCCTCTTTATCCCAGCTCCACTGTCTCACTCTTTATCCAAGCTCTACTCTCTCCTCTTTACTCCAGCTCCACTCTCTCTTTATCCCAGCTCCACTGTCTCACTCTTTATCCCAGCTCTACTCTCTCCTCTTTATCCTAGCTCCACTCTCTCCTCTTTATCCCAGCTCTACTCTCTCCTCTTTATCCCAGCTCCACTCTCTCTTTATCCCAGCTCCACTTCATCCTCTTTATCCCAGCTCCACTCTCTCCTCTCTATCCCAGCTCCACTGTCTCACTCTTTATCCCAGCTCCACTCTCCCCTCTTTATCCCAGCTCCACTCTCCCTTCTTTATCCCAGCACCACTCTCTCCTCTTTATCCCAGCTCCACTCTCTCCTCTTCATCCCAGCTCCACTCTCCCCTCTTTATCCCAGCTCCACTCTCTCCTCTTTATCCCAGCTCCACTCTCCCCTCTTTATTCCAGCTCCACTCTCCCCTCTTTATCCCAGCTCCACTCTCTCCTCTTTATCCCAGCTCCACTCTCTCCTCTTTATTCCAGCTCCACTCTCCCCTCTTTATCCCAGCTTCACTCTCCCCTCTTTATCCCAGCTCCACTCTCTCCTCTTTATCCCAGCTCCACTCTCCCCTCTTTATCCCAGCTCCATTCTCCCCTCATTATCCCAGCTCCACTCTCTCCTCTTTATCCCAGCTCCACTCTCCCCTCTTTATCCCAGCTCCACTCTCTCCTCTTTATCCCAGCTTCACTCTCTCCTCTTTTTCCCAGCTCCACTCTCTCCTCTTTATCGCAGCTCCACTCTCTCCTCTTTATCCCAGCTCCACTCTCCCCTCTTTATCCCAGCTCCACTCTCTTCTCTTTATCCCAGCTCCACTCTCCCCTCTTTATCCCAGCTCCACTCTCTCCTCTTTATCCCAGCTCCACTCTCTCCTCTTTATCCCAGCTCCACTCTCCCCTCTTTATCCGAGCTCCACTCTCCCCTCTTTATCCCAGCTCCACTCTCCCCTCTTTATCCCAGCTCCACTCTCCCCTCTTTATCCCAGCTCCACTCTCCCCTCTTTATCCAAGCTCCACTCTCCCCTCTTCATCCCAGCTCCACTCTCTCCTCTTTATCCCAGCTCCAACCTCCTCTTTATACCAGCTCCACTCTCTCCTCTTTATCCCAGCTCCACTCTCCCCTCTTTATCCAAGCTCTACTCTCTCCTCTTTATCCCAGCTCCACTCTCCCCTCTTTATCCCTGCTCCACTCTCTCCTCTTTATCCCAGCTCTACTCTCTCCTCTTTATCCCAGCTCCACTCTCTGCTCTTTATCCCAGCTCCACTCTCGCCTCTTTATCCTAGCTCTAGTCTCTCCTCTTTACCCCAGCTCTACTCTCTCCTCTTTATCCCAGCTCCACTCTCTCTTTATCCCAGCTCCACTTCATCCTCTTTATCCCAGCTCCACTCTCTCCTCTCTATCCCAGCTCCACTGTCTCACTCTTTATCCCAGCTCCACTCTCCCTTCTTTATCCCAGCACCACTCTCTCCTCTTTATCCCAGCTCCACTCTCTCCTCTTTATCGCAGCTCCACTCTCTCCTCTTTATCCCAGCTCCACTCTCTCCTCTTTATCGCAGCTCCACTCTCTCCTCTTTATCCCAGCTCCACTCTCCCCTCTTTATCCCAGCTCCACTCTCTCCTCTTTATCCCAGCTCCACATTCTCACTCTTTATCTTAGCTCTACTTTATCCTTTTTATCCCAGCTCCACTTGATCCTCTTTATCCCAGCTCCACTCTCTCCCCTTTATCACAGCTCCACTTTCTCACTCTTTATCTTAGCTCTACTTTATCCTTTTTATCCCAGCTCCACTCTCTCACTCTATCCCAGCTTCACTCTTCCCGCTTTATCCCAGCTCCTCCGTCTACCAGCTCCACTTTATTATATCTTCACTTTCTCTGCTTTATCCCAGTTGACCATTTGTTTGAATGAATTATATATAACCTTCCAACAGTGCAATAAGTTAGCTTTTGAAACTGTTACCTTGACCAATTATACCTCTAGAATTTGTAAGCAAATCTTTTCTTTTTCGAACTAGTGACCTCAGCAAGAAGAGACTTTGGGTCGTTTCATTCATCCAATGTGCAAGAACTCCTTAGAGCTGTTCAGGTTTGACTTTTATGTATGACTTTTGGCATGGGAAACAGATATTCCTTTTTTTTTGCATTGTAGATAGTATTATGGAGACATTAATTGAAATATTTGCATTGAAAGCCAGGAATTTCTTCTAACCAAGCAACCAGTTGAGTAATGTAATATAGCGATTGAATATGAGTTAATTACAGCATGTCGAAAAGTCTCAAAATTGTAATATTTAAATAGGAGTTTTATGTGGAGAATAGACTGAAGAATTATTCATTTAGATAGTGTTCCTCTGCCACAATGATTACAGGAATACTTAAGCAATTCTAAACTGTTGCCATTATCATTATAACTGCTTCCTGATCTTATAACAATGTCCAGAAGTTTTATACAGTTGATTTAGCAGCATTTATTGAAAGCTGGTGATCACAGAAAATACAGTGCAGAAAAGGCCCTTCGGCCCATTAAGTCTGCACTGCCACAAGTACAGGGAATCCTAATCCCATTTGCCAGCACTTGGCACATAGCCTTGAACGTTAAGACATGCCAAGTGCTCACCCAAATACTTTTTAAAGGATGTGAGGCAACCCGCGTCTACCACCCAGTAGAGGTATATATTTGCCGGCTATATTTGCCGCCCAGTAGTGGTTCCTAAAGTTCGGCAGTTCTCCCACCTCGGCTCTGCTCCAACAGTACTTTCTTTACACGCAGTGTTTTACCCCCCGACACAAACCCAGATATCACCCTATTCACCCGCTTAAAAAAGGTCTTTGGTATAAAAATAAGGAGGCACTGGAAAACAAACAAAAATCTCGGGAGAACCGTCATTTTTACGGTCTGTAACCTCCCTGCCAGTGACAACTGGAGCATGTCCCACCTCCGAAAGTCCTCCTTCATTTGTTCAACTAACCGGACCATATTCAATTTATATAGCTGTTCCCATCCCTGTGCCACCTGAATACCTAAGTAGAGAAAACTCCCTCTCAGCACTTTAAACGGCAACTCCCCCAGTCTCCTCTCCTGCCCCCTCGCCTGGATCACAAAAACCTCGCTTTTACCCATATTCAATCTGTACCCCGAGATCCGGCCAAATTCACCTAAGATCCAAATAATCTCACATCCCCCCTAACGGGTCAAAAATATATAGGAGTAGGTTGTCTACATATTACGAGACGCTGTGTTCCACCCCACCCCCGGACTAGCCCCTTCCAGTCCTTTGACGCGCTCGGCGCCATCGCCAATGGATCTATAGCCAAGGCAAACAACAGTGGGGAGAGGGGACATCCTTGCCTTGTTCCCCGGTGCAGTCGAAAGTAGTCCAAACTCACCTGGTCCGTCGCACACTCGCCACCGGGTGCCTGGTACAGCAGCCAAACCCAGTCAATAAAGCCCTGCCCAAACCCAAACCGACCCAGGACCTTCCAAAAATATTTCCATTCCATCCGGTCAAAGGCATTCTCCGCATCCACAGCAACCACCACCTCCGCCTCTCCCCCCTTGGAGGGCATCATGATCACATTCAGGAGCCTTCTAACATTGGCCATTAGCTGCCTGCCTTTAACAAATCCCGCCTGGTCTTCCCCTATCACCCCCGGAACACAATCCTCTGTATTCGAGGCCAGAATTTTGGCCAGTAATTTGGCATCAACATTCAGCAGGGAGATTGGTCTATATGACCCACATTGCTCTGGGCCATTCTCCTGCTTCAGGATCAATGAGATCGAAGCCTGTGATATTGTTGGGGGAAGAACACCACGCTCCCTTGCCTCACCAATGCCCTCACCAGCAGTGTGCCCACCATTCCAGAAAACGTCTTGTACAATTCCACTTGTAGCCGTCCGGTCCCGGGGCCTTACCCGACTGCATGGCCTCCAATCCCTCTACTACTTCTACAATCCTGGTCGGGGCTCCCAACCCCTCCACCATCCTCAACCTTCGGAAACTTGAACACTTCCAAAAACTGCCTCATCCCCTCCACCCCAGCTGGGGGCTCTGACTCATACAACTGACTGTAAAATTGAACACCCCATTCACCCCCGCTGGGTCCAAGACCGTGTTACCCCCGCTGTCCTTCACTCTTCCTATCTCCCTGGCCGCCTCCCTTTTCCTAAGCTGATGTGCTGGCATCCTACTGGCCTTCTCACCATTCTCATATATCACCCCTCTCGCCCCTGTGCTACTCACTGCACCACCAAGCTGCCCTGGGGGTAGGATGCTTGGCGCCATGGGAGGGGGCTACTCGGCTAGCTGGGTGGGCTAGCTCACTGAAGCGCAGTGGGGGGCGAGCAAGTGATAAGTTTGTTATGGGGGGTTGGGATTGTTATTTTGTTAAGGGGGGTTGGGAGGGGGGAATTGTTCAGCTGACAGGGGAGGGACTGGCGCTTGGAGACAAATTGGAGGTCGATGATGGTGAACACCCGAGGGCGGGCCTGAGGAGGCGCGGAACGCGAGCTGGAGGCTGGCCTACAAAGGATGATAGTTGATCGGGGGGTGGGGGGGGGGGGGGGGGGGGGGGGGGGGGACCAGGCTGATTACATGAAACATGAGAGGGCTGAATGGGCCGGTCAAGAAGGCTCACGTGTTTGCACGTTTGAAGAGTTTGAAGGCGGTCGTTGCAATGCTACAGGAGATACACCTGAGGGTAGTGGATCAGACTAGGCTGAGGAAGGGTTGGGTTGGGCAGGTATTTCATTCTGGGCTAGACTCTAAAACTAGGGGGGTTGCGATCTTGATCAGTAAGCAGGTGACATTTGAGGTAGGGAAAATAGTGGCGGACTCAGTGGGTAGGTATGTTATGGTGAGTGGGAAGCTGGAGGGGATGCTGATGGTGTTAGTGAACATTTATGCACCAAACTGGGACAACGCAGAGTTTATGAGGCGGGCATTGGGGAAGATTCCGGACCTGGACTCAGATAGGTTGATCATGGGTGGGGGAGGGGACTTTAATACAGTCATTGACCCAAGATTGGATTGGTCGACTTCAGGGACAGGGAGGGTGCCAGCCACGGCGAAGGAGATAAAGGGGTTTATGGAACAGATGTGCGAAGTAGATCAGTGGCGGTTCGGACGGCCAAGAACGAAGGAGTTTTCTTTTTTCTCCCATGTTCACAAAGCGTAATCCCAGATTGATTTTTTTCGCTTTGAACAAGGCTTTGCTGGCGGGCGTGGTGGGTGCCGAGTATTCGGCGGTTGTTGTGTCGGACCAATGCCCACACTGGGTGGATTTAAGGGTGAGCAAGGAGGGGGGTTAGTGCCCGCAATGGAGATTGGATGTACGACTGTTAGCGGATGAGGGGGTGTGAGGACGGGTGAAGGAGGCTATCCAGAGTAATTTGGAGATAAATGACATGGGGTAATTTTGGCAGCAATGGTAGGGGAGGCACTGAAAGCAGTGGTTAGAGGGGGGAGCTAATTTCCAAAAGAGCTCATAGGGAGAAGGTGGAGCGAGCAGAGATGGATAGGCTGGTTAGGGAGAATCTCCAGGTAGATAGAAGGTACTCCAAAGCTCCGGAGGCGGGGCTTTGAAGGAGCAGCAGAAGCTGCAGATGGAGTTTGGTCTGATATCCACAGGGAGGGCGGTGGGGCAGTTGAGGAAGGCTGAGGTCCCAGGTTCAATCCTGGCTCTGGGTCCCTGTCCGTGTGGAGTTTTCACATTCTCCCCATGTTTGCGTGGGTTTCGCCCCCACACCCCAAAGATGTGCAGGGTAGGTGGATTGGCCATGCTAAATTGCCCCTTAATTGGAAAAATGAATTGGGAACACAATTTAAAAAAAAAAAAGTATCCTGCCCCCCACTGATCTCCCTCCCCCCGCTCGAACATACATATGCAAAACATAACAATCCCCAACAAACACAAAGACGATAAGTCCAACCACCATGCCCCATTAAGAACAAAGTTAACCCTCATAAAAACCTGTGCAACGGCCCAAACATTGGTACAAAAACAATACATACAAAACCCAAAGAGAAAAGAAATTTAGCAGCATAGGCACCGAGTTACTCGCCCACAAGTTGAATGTCCTCCATCACCTGCCAGTCCCCTGTCCTTAACAAAGTTCATTGCCTCATCCGGCGTTCCAAAATAAAGTTCTTGACCCTCGTAAGTGACCCACAAACGAGCTGGAGACAGCATGCCGAACTTCACCCCCTTCTTTAAGAGGCCGATTTAACTTTATTGAAGATCGCCCTTCTTTTGGCCAGTTCCGCACCCAAGTCCTGGTAAATGCACAGCTCCCTATCTTCCCATTTGCAGCTCCTCATCTGCTGGCCCACCTCAAGATCTGTTCCTTGTCCGGGAACCGGTGCATTCGTACCACCATCGCCCTTGCCAGCTCATTCATCCGCGTCTTCCTCATAAGCGCTCCGTGCGTCCTGTCCATCTCCAAGGGTCAAGTAAACGCACCTTCCCCCAGCAGCTTCTCGAACATACGTGCCATATATGCCCCTGCGTACGATCCCTCGCTGCCCTCCGGGAGGCCAACGATCCTCTGGTTCTGCCTGTGCAACCTGTTCTCCAGATCCTCCGCTTTCTCTTGCAGCCTTTTTTGGTGGTCCCTCATCAGCCCCATCTCCGCCGCCATGGGGGTTAGCTGGTCTTCGTGCTCAGTCACTGCCTCTTCCACCTCCTAGATTGCCTGGCCCTGGGCTTCCAATCTTTGCTCCACCCAGTCGATTCCCATCTTAATCAGATCCAGGTACTCTTGTCTTTGCTCAGCAAAGCTCTCCTGAAGAATTCCACCAGCTGTTCCGTTGACCACTGGGCTGGCGATCCCAGCCCCAGAGCCTCTGCCATGTTTTTCTATGCTGCAGACTCCAATCCCTTCTTTGCCCTATGATCTCTCCTTATCAGACCACTTCCGGCCAACGCAACAATAAACTGGTGGGGAATTCTTCTCCTCTATCTCACCAGTCTCCTACTTTACCGATCAAATCCCCCATAAGTCGGGGAAAAAGGTCCCAAAATCCACCACAAGCGGGAGCTACCAAATAAGCGATCACTCACTCCATGGCCACCAACGGAAATCCGGGATTTCCTTACTTTTACCAGCTAGAGATTTCTCATATCCCCTCTTTGCTCTCCAAATTGCTTTCTTAATTTCCATCCTGCACTTTCTGTACTCTACTAATGCCTCTGTTGATTTGCTCGCCTTGTACTATTTAAAAAGCCTCTCTCTTCCTTCTCATTGTATCCTGTATTTCTCTGTTTATCCATGGTTCTCTGGGCTTGTTACTCCTTCCTAGTAACCTGGAGCCCCCCCCACTGCTTTCTGTAGACCTCCCCACCAGTAACTTGTTCCAATCCACCTTCGCCAGATCCTGCCTTAGTTTACTAAAGTCTGCTGCCCCCCAATCCAAGGGCGGCATGGTAGCACAGTGGTTAGCACTATTGCTTCACAGCGCCAGGGTCCCAGGTTCGATTCTTGGCTTGGTTTCTGCTCTAGTCCACCATGAGCACTTTGGATATTGTTACCGGAGTAGGTAATCATGGGGCTGAGACCATGGTGAAAGGAGTCTCGTGCTTTTTTCCCCCCCAAAAAATGTGGTCTACAAATGTTTGCCAATTGCCTAACAGATTGCAATATCTTGTGGGCGGGGACTCCTCGTCCTCTTTTGGATGCTCAGACTTCTGAATTTGCACTCTGGAGAACTCTTGCTGCTGCTCCTCCAAATTCATACCTCTGTCAGTTGCCAGGGTGTGCAAAGTGCAGAACACAATGAAGGACATTTTGGTAGTTTAGTACAGCAGAATGCTCCTTGCCCTGCAGACCCACTGTTTCATGCAGCCTATTGTGTGTTCAAAGATGCCTTTGGTGCAGGCAAACAGTTCACTGTACTAATTCTGGGCTGCAGTGATGGAGTAGCGGCATATCTGCCTCGATGTCCCTTGATGGGCAATCTTTAACTCACTTGAAGTAAATAACTCACCACTATTCTTAGAATTCCCCCCATACCAAAAAGGGTCAATAAGACATTCTAAATGGTGAACAGGGATTCTCACTCCCTGACTCCTATGCAGAGTTAGGTGGGTGCTATTCGGGTCAATCTATATTTTCAAGTTATGCCCCGGTATAACCCATACCTTCAGAGATGATATCATCTGCTTACCACTTAGTAGCATCGATCCTGGGTCCTGCGTTGCTAAGTAAGTAAAGTAGACTTTGTAATAACCACTGCTTAAGGTTAAAACTTTAAGTTATTTTATCATTATTTTTTTCTTTTAAAAGATAAAATCACTGTCTTTACAAAAAGTTAAAAGATCTTGTTTCTGGAATCTCCTGGTTGGTTGAAAAGACCTTCAGGTCTACCTTAACAATCTTTCTTCTTTAACTTCTGGTTTTCTCCTGGGGCTGTTCTGCTTGGTTTCTGTGTTCTATCCTTCCCATGACCGGGGGCAGCTATGAGAACTGACTCTGCTGGCTGTTACACAATTATGAAGTTTATATGACGTTATCGTAAAGTAACTTTGTTTTGCTCTTGATTGTACAAGGTACCTTTAATCTTAATTTCTTCTAACATGACTATGTATTCATGTTGAGCATGGCTTTAGCTCATCGAACTCTGATTACATTTTTTTTCATTTGTAATGTTCAAAAGTGCTTTGATCCTGGAGGGGTTCTGGTTCCTGCTACTTCTAAAGTTGCTTTATTACCAAATGGTGCCTTTAGCTTGTCAGAACTCTAGCCCCGATTTGGGGTTAACCTGTGCTGTCGTGGACACGTCGTCTCCGGCTTCCCATATTCAACTGGTGTCAACAGGATTTCGTACCTAGACATTTGTCACCCAATTCAACTGAAGATCCTGGCAATTCTTTTTTAGCTGCTTACTAAAATAATTAACTTCAAAGAAGGTGCAAAATATTTTTTCTTTTCATGTAACTAAAAGTTCAATCTGCTTTGAAGTGAAAGACAGGCATCAGTTTTACAGCTTGAATAGTCACAAGCTGTTTTCTTAACGCCTGTTTGATAAAGGCTATCTGCATTTCAAAACCTTCTTTTGCAGCTGCTGTTAACCCTTCGTGGGATTTTTTCCTACATTTTCTCATGTACCCTCAGGTCAGGTTTTGCCAGACTTCCATGTTTCAAATGACATATTTTCTCATTTTACTTTACACCCATTCTTGGAATTTGAAACATAACTATTTCTTTCGGTCAATTATCCCCCCATCCAATTGTACTGACTAACATAGATCCCCGATCTTTGTCATTTGTATATACATGTCGTGATTTTAAATTGTGTACCAAAATCAATCGTATATTTACCCATATCTCAGACCAGTGTCGCTAGACTCTTTTTTTCGTTCTTTCCTCAAGTCCAATCACCATGAACCATAGCTGTAGCTGCTCAGGAAGGTAACGCAATCACTATATCCATGTGATCCACTACCTCCAAAGCATTTTACTTCCTTGTGGGTAGCAGCACCATAGAAGCTTCCTTGTATCCCTTAGAAACAGCACACAACTCAGTTCATCAGTAACCAAAAAGGTCTTTTGTTCTTCACCTGCTGTCCAGTGTCCCATTTTTCCATCGTCCAAATTGCTTTCCGTTTCTCGTTGGAATCGTAAATTATGATATCCACTGATTCCCTGGCCTCATCAATTTAAAAGGTTCAATCGAAATTGCTTCTATTCCTGACTTCCTCTCATTGATGTCTAACACTGTTCTGAACCATGTACATCTGCTAGCCCCTGCTTTACATGAGATAATATCTTTCTGTCAAGTTTCTTCAGATCCCTTTCTTCTGTTATCATTTCCCTGACCACATGAAGCGTATATTTGCCATTAGAACATTTGCAACATAATAAGCCAACAGTAGTCGCAAAACCATCCCTAGGACATCAGTAGGCACATTTAATACATTCAACTTTTGGGGGTACAACCCAATTGAATCCTCTTTTGTCATATCGAACCATCACTTTTTCTTCTATCCAATTAAATATTGAATTCACCCTATTGTGAAATACACAGTCAAAAAAACAAGTTTTATCTTAACACATTGCTCATTACCTAACCACACAAATAGTTTGTGTGTTACAACTTTACATATTTTCAGCAGTTATCACAATTTCAACACCAAAGGATAAAGTACAATATCGACACATCCCTTTGTGGCTCGAGTGCTTTATAAGCCAACACTTGGGACCAATAGTTCTAACATACAAAATATGGCGAGTTAACAACATCAATATTATTTGTGATGTTGCGTGCAGTTAAATCAAGAAAACACACTAAACTACCACTATTATACTTTGTTTATTTATCCCATGTTTACCCCTCTATTAAAACATTCACACAGTTTAGAAAAATCCTCACCTTTGGTGATTGCTGATCAAGTTCTTGAACGGCACACATACCCCCATTATCATACATACTGAAATCCTTGTACTGGTTCATCTTATGCTACGGCTTGCCTTCTTTCTCAATCTCTATTTAACTCTTGTCAGATTCTGTTCTGCTGCTTTTGGCTGGAAGCTTATCAATTGTATCTGTAGACCTCACTCATCTCTTTATCATGAGTTATGGTCCAACTGCACCCAACCCTATCCTAATTGTTTTATTACTCAACCTGCCACCTATTTTAATTTAGTGCATTTTAAACCTCCCTCTTACTAAAATAAATTCCAGCATTCTTTCCTTATCAATTGGACATCTCTTGCCAAGCCATGTTAAGTCCCTTTCTCATACATATATAACGGTCTCTAACAATATACATGATATTTCTTCCTTAATAACTATTACAGCTCTCCAATGCAATATTGTTTGCTGCATTGGTTACAAATTTCCCGCCGTGGCATCAAGCTGCAAAATATTTTTAAACTATTGTCATTTAGCATGTGGAGGTTCCTCGTCAGTCGCTGCTGTCTGCCGAGACCCTTAATAACTCCACCGTGTAGTACGTGCCCTGTGGAGACTGCAGATCATCCATCAGCTGATGTCCAGGACCATGTCCAGTCAGAGATGTGTGACCAAAGATTTCATTTCTCAGTAATCATTTGATATTTTGATTTGTTTCCAACCTGTAAAGTTTTGCTCCGGGCTCTGTCATTTAATTCTCTCAAATATGTAGCCAATTGTATAATTTTTCGCTCTTTCCGTTGATTAATTTTATTGCAACATTTGCAACATAAGTTTTGACATAATTTAAAAATTCCCAATTTCCAGAGCAATGCAGCGACTATTACTCCTACTTGTGGTTTGGTTTTGTAACGCATTTCCTATCTTAACTTGCCCTTTCTCGGGGTTGCATTGAGTATCATTAGTTTTCCCTGAATACTGTCTAAAAATCTTTTAAATTATCGGATACATTTAGTACTTATCCCAGGCTGCTTTTAAGTGCTCCCCATATTTTAACCAATCTAGCCTACTCCTAGTCCTAGCTTTTTCCCTTCCTTCTTCAAACATGATCCTTATTTTTCTCTGGAGTGTAGTTCTCTTTCTTCGTCCGAACAAGTATGTCTGTATTATTTTTTCCACCTGAAAAATCAAACAAACGGGTCAAACGGTTGGAAAGGGCCCTATTCTTTCATTTGTATTTTCTATTTTTGTTTTGGATACTCCAGAAGTGCCCTCACCAGGACTTCCGGATTTCCTTTGCCATCATTTCTTTCTTTTTTCTTTTTTAACTGGTTTGTTTTCCTGATCATTTATGTATATCATACAAGTGAGGCCTGTTAAGCCTCCTCCTCCTATCATTGCACCCCTGAGTGAGATTCGAAGAATGTCAAACTCCTCTTTTGTTCGCTCAGGGGTCCAATCTGGTCGGAAACTTACCCTGATACATTTCGGGCATTGCTACTGCTTTTACTTCAATTTCTTTATTTTTTTACTATGACCGGATTTTCATGAAAGGTAAGTTCTGAACATGACATTTTAACTTTATCATCTGTCCTATCAATGCTGCTAACAGGTTTTAATTCACTGTCGTCTCACTCTACTTCATCACATAATATTAGTAAGTGCAGTAATCCCCTGACACTCATAACCAAACATTCCTTTCCCTTTAAAGCCTCACCACCGTCCGGGGTTTTCAATCTGTCCACAGAACCCCCTTCCCTCTCTCGGGGTTTATTTTGGTTCATATTTTTTCCAAATCCATATCCCGGGTCAATCATTAATTCTTTTTCTCTTGTCCAAGTGGTTTGGGGATATGATCTATCCTGTGGCATGGCATCATTGCAGTGATACAGTCTCTAAACACTGTTAAGCCTAATGTTACGTCCCCAGGTCATCCCAACATCTTTACAACTATACACTCCCTCACTAGTTGGGACTATAAGTTTGCCACTTCTCCACAATCCTGCACATCCTTTCAGAATTAGATCATCATCAGCTAGGTTTTCTCTGCAGTAATTACAGTTTGTCATGATCACACCATCCCATATACAATTACACCTCCCAGGGTCAGAATCTATGTTGTGGTCTCAAACTTTAATCATTAGTGTTGCCTGATATTTTACACAACAATCGTGGCAAAACTGAATTCCCCAAATTTCCCTGGGAGCCACAGCATTTCCCCATCATTGTTGTTTTAAATGCAGTAACAAATCGCCTGAATACTGCCATTCTCCTGGGTTTCATATGACTACTCCCTGTCCAAACAATTGGACTACAAATTGCACCACATCCTTGACACAATGTTTCTTGATGTTCACAATGAATCATTTTAAACTGAGGTCCTTTAATAACAGCCCTTGATCTCTCATCCCATATTCTCAATTCCTTACTGATTACGTTTCTTTGTTTGCTGCCGTAAGGTTACCTATGGAGTATCTTGATCCCTCTATTATTATCCAGTCGGGTCATGTTTTATTTCTGATACAATTTATTTTGCTACAGACACCATGCTTCTCTAATTCAACTGTAGGTTCACCCAGATTCTGAACGATCTTGTCTTTACATTTTACAGCTTCACTGATTACTTTGCCTGTGGTTTTAGTTGGTAGCTTCACCCAAACTTCGTCTGTGTAATCAATTGGTTTTAATATCTTAATTTTTCCTGCATCTATTTTTATTAAATCTTTCCCTGCCATCAGATTCTCATTTCCTGATACTGCAAGTAATTCTCCTAATCTAACTTCTGGTCTAATATCTTTATTCCCTAAAGTTCCTTCTACAATATATTTAACATTCTAAACATCATTTTTCCTGCTAGTGACTTTCTTGTGATCATCAGGCACTAGGACCCTGGTGGAGTTGTGCCATGTCAGTTTCAACGTGTTAGTTTCAAAGTAATTTTCTGCACACAGCTCTGACTGCTCCCGAGTTAACTTCTTTATGTGTTTATGCTAAGACCAATTTAGTTCTGAACATACTGATTTACTATGTCATAATACTGATCACGGGCGAAATTCTCCCCCAACGGCGCGATGTCCGCCGACTGGCGCCAAAGGCGGCGCCAATCAGGCGGGCATCGCGCCGGCCCAAAGGTGCGGAATGCTCCGCATCTTTGGCGGCCGAGCCCCAACATTGAGGGGCTAGGCCGACGCCGGAGGGATTTCCGCCCCGCCAGCTGGCGGAAATGGCGTTTGTTGCCCCGCCAGCTGGCGCGGAAATGCGGCGCATGCGCGGGAGCGTCAGCGGCCGCTGACAGTTTCCCGGCGCATGCGCGGGAGCATCACGGCCGCTGAAAGTTTCCCGCGCATGCGCAGTGGGGAGAGTCTCTTCCGCTTCCGCCATGGTGGAGGCCGTAGCGGAGGCGGTAGGGAAAGAGTGCCCCCACGGCACAGGCCCGCCCGCGGATCGGTGGGCCCCAATCGTGGGCCAGGCCACCGTGGGGGCACCCCCCGGGGCCAGATCGCCCCGCGCCCCCCCCAGGACCCTGGAGCCCGCCCACGCCGCCTGGTCCCGCCGGTAAATACCAGCTTTGATTTACACCGGCGGGACAGGCAATTTCTGGGCGGGACTTCGGCCCATCCGGGCCGGAGAATTGAGCGGGGGGTCCCGCCAACCGGCGCAGCCCGATTCCCGCCCCCGCCCAATCTCGGAGACTTCGGTGGGGGCGGGAGCGGGATTCACGGCGGCCAACGGCCATTCTCCGACCCGGCAGGGGGTCGGAGAATGACGCCCCACATTTCTACCTGCCGTTTATAACTTCTAATTGGTGTGAAACTCGGTTTTGCAAAATACAACATTTTAAAAACTAGAAACACCAAAGGAAATTCACCAATCCTTATCAAACACACACTCATTCATCCACCCAGATCTTGGATCTCTATTCTGTAGGGTTTTAGGTACTCTAACAAAAATTGAGACCCCTCCATTCTGATAAGTCTCTCTTATCCAGGCGTTTTTTGCCTCTGTTAATTTCTTCCACTCTTGTTTCATTGCTTCATCTCTCTTTACCGTGTTTCAGAGCAAGAGGATTATTCTAATTGCCATTTTTTGGATTTCTAACTTCTGTTCCTGGTTGTCCCTTTCAGGTGCACTCTGAAATTAAGGATAAGTACCCAGGACGAAATTCTCCGACCCCCCGCCGGGTCGGAGAATCGCCGGGGGCTGGCGTGAATCCCGCCCCCGCCGGTCTCCGGCACCTGAGATTCAGCGGGGGCGGGAATCGCGCCGCACCGGTTGGCGGGCCCCCCCCGCGCGATTCTCCGGCCCGGATGGGCCGAAGTCCCGCCGCTAAAATGCCTGTCCCACCGGCGTAAATTAAACTACCTACCTTACCGGCGGGACAAGGCGGCGCGGGCGGGCTCTAGGGTCCTGGGGGGGGGGCGCGGGGCGATCTGGCCCCAGGGGGTGCCCCCACGGTGGCCTGGCCCGCGATCGGGGCCCACCGAACCGCGGGCGGGCCTGTGCCGTGGGGGCACTCTTTCCCTTCCGCCTCCGCCACGGTCTCCACCATGGCGGAGGCGGAAGAGACTCTCTCCACTGTGCATGCGCGGGGATGCCGTGAGCGGCCGCTGACGCTCCCGTGCATGCGCCGCTCGGAGATGTCATTTCCGCGCTAGCTGGCGGGGCACCAAAGGCCTTTTCCGCCAGCTGGCGGGGCGGAAATTCATCCGGCGCCGACCTAGCCCCTCAAAGTTGGGGCTCCGCCGTTTCCGGAGAATTTCGCCCCCTTTCTGGGCCCTATCCAAGGGTACTGAGGCACTATCTTCCTGTTTTAGTTAAGGGTCGATTGATTGGTCTCTAAAGGTTTCTAGGCATCCCTGTTTCTCTTGGCTTTCCCTCACAATCTGCCTGACTCTAAGGATGATTTATTTTTTGGCCTCCTTTTACCAGTAATGGATGCAAGATTTTTAGTGCTGTCACTAAGATGTCTTGAAGACTTTTTCTCAGGGTCAGTATCTTCTAGTCTAGTGATTTTCGCACCTAACTTGAGTTTTATGTTCATCCGATCCACAGAATATCCTTTCAAAAGTCGATCACACATGACTTTCCAAACTAAACTCGACAGGTAAAGTTTGACTTGCACATAGACTAGAAACGTCTAATATTCCAGCCTTTGTGCCGGTTAGAAACTTCTAATATTCTAACCGTTGTTTGGGAACTAGAAACTTCTAATATTCTAGCCCCCACTTCACTTAACTATAAACTTCTAATATTCTAGCCTCCACACTAATGACCATAAAGTAAAAAAACTCACCATTATTCTTAGAATTCCCCCTATACCAAAAAGGGTCAATAAGACATTCTAAATGGTGAACAGGGATTCTCACTCCCTGACTCCTATGCAGACTTAAGTGGGTGCTATTCGGGACAATCTATATTTTCAAGTTATTCCCCGGTATAACCCATATCTTCACAGAAGATTTCATCTACATAACACTTAGTAGCATCGATCCTGGGTCCCGCATTGCTAAGTAAGTAAAGTAGACTTTGTAATAGCCACTGTTTCAGGTTAAACTTTAAGTTATTTTATCATTATTTTTTTTTTTTGAAAGATAAAATCAGTCTTTACAAAAAAGTAAAAAGATCTTGCTTCTGAATTCTCCTGGTTGGTTGAAAAGACCTTCAGGTCTACCTTGACAATCTTTCTTCTTTAACTTTTGGTTTTCTCCTGATGGATTTGCTGTTCTGCTCGGTTTCTGTGTTCTATCCTTCGCATGACCGAGGGCAGCTATGAGAACTGACTCTGCTGGCTGTTACCGATTTAGGATTTATATTTCCCTTACCACAATTATTAAGTTCATATGACATTATCGTAAAGTAACTTTGTTTTGCTCTTGATTGTTCAAGGTATCTTTAATCTTAATTACGTCTAACACAACTATATTCATGTTGAGCATGACTTTAGCTCATCGAACTCTGATTACATTCTTTTTCCTTTGTAATGTTCAAAGGTGCTTTGATCCTAGAGGGGTTCTGGTTCATGTTACTTCTAAAGTTGCTTTATTACCAAATAGTGTCCTTAGCTTGTCAGAACTCTAGCCCCGATTTGGGGTTAACCTGTGCTCTCGTGGACATGTCATCTCCGGCTTCCCATATTCAACTGCTGTCAGCAGGATTTCACACCTAGACATTTGTCACCCAATTCAACTGAAGATCCTGGCAATAATTATTAGCTGCTTACTAAAATAATTAACTTCAAAAAAGGAGCGAAATATTGTTTCTTTTCATGTAACTAAAAGTTCAATCTGCTTTGACTTGAAAGACATGCATCAGTTTTACAACTTGAATAGTCACAAGCTGTTTTCTTAACGCCTGTTTGATAAAGGCTATCTGCATTTCAAAACCTTCTTTTGCAGCTGCTGTTAACCATTCGTGGGATTTTTTCCTACATTTTCTCATGTACCCTCAGGTCAGGTTTTGCCAGACTTCCATGTTTCAAATGACATATTTTCCCATTTTTACTTTACACACTGGATGTTTGTAAATAACAATGCACTGTAGACTACCTTGCAATGAAGGCATCAAATGTTGTCAGGGAGTCTTGCATTCACTTGCATGACCTTGTGCCGATGACCGCACATGAGCTGTGCATTGACATTAGAACCCTTTAAAAATGGCTTTACAAAGAAGTACAAAGGCCATCAGTCACTTCCCAGACCTTGGCAAATCCTGCCATGTGGAAAAGTTTAAATGTCCGTGCATATGGATCCATGCATTCCATAGAAAAGACATAGTGATCGACGCAGCATTAATCACTTGATAAGTGCGCCGAAGCATCAAATATGCTGAATACATGGTTACAAATAGTCATTGAATTTTAAAACGTCTATTCTATTATTCTATTTAGGCAGGAAATTATATCCCTCCTTCATTGCCGTTTAACCTACCTCAGTTTTTGTATGAAAATGGAAACACACCACCATTTGGTCAAGAGATGAGGGAAAAACATTTCCTTCTTGAAGAGGTAGGATTTCTCCACTATTTATGAGTAATTGTATAATTTTCTAGATTTTTAATATCTGTTCTCTCACTTCTCCTTTCACCAGTTTTTCTGAACAGTGATCTTAATTCTCTGACTTATCCTCACAAAGAATGGGACGGAAAGGCTGTGTTGGACCCAGCGGGGGTGAACGGGGTATTTCAGGCATTTTACAGGACAGTGTTTGAGTCGGAGCCCCCAGCCGGGGAGGGGGGAGGGGCTGGAGGGGGTTCCTGGATGGATTGGAGTTTCCCAGGGTGGAAGAGGAGTTGGTGCAGGGATTGGGGGCCCTGATCGGGTTGAGAGAGGTGATGGAGAGTATGGGAGCGATGCAGGCAGTGAAAGCCCTTGCCCGGATGGATTTCTGGTGGAGTTTTCTGAAAGGTTTGGGGGGAAACCTGGGGCCACTGCTGGTGATGGCATACAATGAGACTAAGGAGAGGGAGGAACTGCCCCCTAGGCTATCGCAGACATCCATCTCTTTGATATTGAAAATGGACAAGAATCCGGAGCAGTGTGGATCATACCATCCGATATGGTTATTGAATGTAGACGGGAAGTTGCTGGCGAAGGTGTTGGCTTCGCAAATTGAGGACTGCGTACCGGGGGTGATAGGTGAGGACCAAACGGGGTTTGTGAAAGGAGACAGTTGTTGGCAAATGTGAGGAGGCTGCTTAATGTGATTATGATGCCTCCAGAGGGGCAGGAGGTCGAGTTGGTAGTGGCGATGGATGAGGAGAAGGCTTTCGACTGGGTGGCATGGGAAAACTTGTGGAAAGTTCAGGGGTGGTTTGGGTTTGGGCAGGGGTTTGTGGACTGGGTCCGGCTGCTGTACAAGGCACCGGTTGCAAGTGTACGGACAAACTGGGTGAGTTCGGGATATTTCGGGCTGCATTGTGGGACAAGGAAGGGGTGCCTGCTCTCCCCGTTACTTTTCGCCTTGGCTATAGAGCCACCGGCAATGGCGCTAGAGCATCGAGGGTTTGGAAAGGGATTGTGTGGGGGGGAGCACAGGGTTTCGCTGTATATGGACGGCCTGCAGTTATATATTGTGGACCCATTGGGGACATTACGGGGATTTTGGAGGGCTTTGGCCTGTTCTCTGGGTACATGTTGAACATGGGAAAGAGTGAGGTGTTCCCGATGGAGGCTAGAGGGCAGAAGAGGAGGTTAGGAGAGTTGCCGTTTAAGGTAGTGTGGACGAGTTTTAGGTACCTGGGCATCCATGTGACGGGTTGGGCGCTGCTGAACAAGTTACATTTGACTCGGTTGGTGGAGCAGATTAAGGGAGACTTCAAGAGGTGGGATGTGCTGCCACTGTCGCTGGCGGGTCAGGTGCAGACAGTAAAAATAACAGTGCTGCTAAGGTTCCTGCTCACATTTCACAACCTCCCGATCTTTGTCCTGAAGTCATTCTTTAAAAAGGTTAACGTGCTGACCTCTGGGCTTGTATGGGTGGGGAAGACCCCGTGGGTCAAAAGGGACTTTTTGGAGTGGGGAGGACGAATATAATGAACTATACTACTGGGCAGCGAACATCGCTATGGTTAGGAAATGGGAGTGGGTTGGCAGGGGGGCAGATGGAGGCAGCTTCTTGTAGGGGAACGAGTTAAATGGTATGGTGAACAGTGCCTCTGCCGTTCTCGCCAACCAGGTACTCTGTGAGCCCAGCGGTAGTGTCGGCCTTGAGAGTGTGGGGGCAGTAGAGGCAGCATTTGGGACTGGGGGGTCGGTGTGGGCACCGATCTGGGGGCTGGATGCGAGGTTTCAGGGCTGGCGGCAGGCAAGTATTGAGTGAAATGGTGACCTGTTTGTAGGGGCAGTTTCCTGAAATTGGAGGACCTGGAGGATGTGTATGAGCTGCCCAGGGGGAATGGCTTCAGTTACCTGCAGGTTCTTCATTTTGTAAAGAGAGAGATACAGTCTTTCCCAGGGCTACCGCCCTTGGGGTTGTAGGATAAGGTGCTGTCGAATGGGGAGATAGGGGAGGGGAAGGAGTCTGAGGCCTACAAGGCGCTGGGATTGGGAGGGGGCCAAGGTGGGGGATATAAAGCGGAAGTGGGAGGAGGAGCTGGGTGGGGAGGTGGAGGCCGGGAAGTAGGCTGAGGCCTTGCAGAAGGTGAATGCGTCCTCATCGTGTGCGGGGCAAAGCCTTATTCAGTTTAAAGTACTTCACAGGACACATATGGCACTAGTGCGGATGAGTAGGTTTTTTGAGGGAGTAGAGGATAGGTGTGGGTGGTGTGCGATGGGGTCCGTGAATCACGTACACAAGTTTTGGGCATGTCTGAAGCTGAAGGGGTTCTGGCAGGGTTCTGCGGACATAGTGTCCAAGGTAAAGGTGGCCCTGAGTCCAGAGGTAGCAATATTTGGGGTGTCGGAAGATCCGGTAGTCCTGGGGGCGACTGAGGCCAATGTCTTGGCCTTTGCCTCCCTGATGGCCCAGAGATGGATCTTACTTGGATGAGGGACTCAGAGCCGCTGAAAGTGGGGGTGTGGGTGAGTGACCTCGCAGAATTCCTGAGGTTGGAGAAGGTCAAATTCGTTCTGAGGGGGAGGGGATCAGTTGATGGGTTCACCCAGATGCGGAAACCGTTCATTGACTTCTTTAAGAAGGACTGAGGAGTCAGCAAAAGGGGAGGGGTTAAAATGGGGAAGGCAGGACGGGAGGAGCGGGCGTAGTGGGGAGAAGGGGGGTGGAGTGGGTTTTGTTTATTTGCCATGTTGTACAATTTTGCTTTTGCTCCGGTTTGTTTTTTATGAAAATGCCTGAATAAAATATCTTTTAAAAAAGGAATTTGATGAATACTTAAAAGGAAAAGAAAAATACAAGGCTATGGGGAAGGGGCAAACAAATGGGACTACAGCTCTTTCGAAGACATGATGAGCTAAACAGCTTCCTTTTGTGATTCTAGATGTGTGTTCACAGTAATGATTTTGTAATCAACTGTCTTTGCTTTGCACAGGAGACAACATTTATTAATCACGGTGCTTTTGGCAGTACCTTGAAAGATGCTTTGAATGTTGCCCAGGTGAGATCCCAACGGTATTAGCCAAGAGACTCTAGTTGTCATTACAAAGAAACTTGTTCCATTTTGGGTTACAAGGAGGTATTGAGAGTAGAGAATCGCTAATTGCTGTTTAGAAAAAGCAGCTACAGCGTTGAAGACTTGCACTAATCCAATTAAGCTAATTATCACTACTAATAAGTAGTTATGTGGTAAATATTTCACAGCTACTACAATACTTGTGGCATGTTGCCAACTGAAGTTAAAAACTGCTGTTGCCACAATTTGTGTACCTGTACTGGTTAAACTGCTATGGAGGTGAGTTGAAACTTACACTATTTTGCCGTCCTCTAGGATTTCTGACATAGCAAGTAGCTGATTTTCTAAGGATTGTATGCGGGCCTCAGCTGAGGATGTGACATTTTTGATGTTCTGAATCATTTCCTCCGTTTCTAAAGAGTCTTTTATTAGTATTCTGCAGCTCAGTCACATGAGCAGTAATATTCTGTGTCAGCAAGCCGGGATTCTTGTCTATAACAGGGCAGCATGGTGGCATAGTGGTTAGCACAGTTGCTTCACAGCTATAGGGTCCCAGGTTCGATTCCCGGCTTGGGTCACTGTTTGTGCGGAGTCTGCACGCTCTCCCTGTGTCTCCGTGGGTATCCTCCGGGTGCTCCGGTTTCCTCCCACAGTCCAAAGATGTGCGGGTTAGGTGGATTGGCCATGATAAATTGGCCTTAGTGTCCAAAGGGGTTGAGTGGGGGTTGCTGCGTTACGGGGATGGGGTAGAGCCGTGGGATTGAGTAGGGTGCTCTTTGTAGGGGCCGGTGCAGACCCGATGGGCCGAGTGGCCTCCTTCTGCACTGTAAATTCTATTCCATGAAACTCTAATGATGTTCACAGTCATCATCTGCCGTGTCTTCGAGAGCATTGGCTCGAGGTCAAATCGCCATATTCAAAAGTCAGTTCCACCCCAGTTACATCCTTATTATCGCCAAGATGAGTAGAGCCAGAGCCAGCAGAAATGCTGCTATTCCCGCGCCTGAATCACATGCTCTCCTGCCCTACATTTTTAAATGCGAGAGACCAGTTTAGGTTAATGAATAAACTTTATTTTTAAACTCATAAAAACGCTTGCTGCTGAAGTTATTTAAATTGGGACAAACCACTCTGAGGGTAAGAAAATACAAACACCTCACATACAAAATACTTTGATCACGTACCATAAGAAAACACATGAATTGTGCCAATGGCACAAATTTATTTTAATCTTTGTTTTAAATGAATACAGCATTCAGAAGAACAGAAGTCGCTTAATTATTTTAAACTCTCTTATAGGAATGGCAGGTGCATATTGAACGACAGCCACTGCGGTTTTATGACAGAGAACTGCTTCCTCATCTGGTATTTGTTACCAAGCGATTGGCTGAGTTTGTGGGTATGAAATGTTGCATTTTTATTTTCCTCACTTTTGTATATTGCATACGATCTCTGTTTTTGTCTCACAAGGTTTTGATATTTTTGACACACTACATTAACTGTCTACATCTATTAGAGGTTATTTTTGCTGTATTTCAGGTTGCTCTCCCACTGATTTAGTGCTGGTACCAAATGTTACCATGGCAATGAACTGTGTTGTAAGAAGTCAGGATCTGAGGCAGGGAGACACAGTTTTCATGCTGAATGTGACCTATGGTATGTACACTCTCGTGTTAATTAAATTCTAACTGACAGTGTTTCATAAAAATTAAAACCTGTTTTTGTCATTCGTTGACCCCAAAATTCCTTGAAGCGCTCAATGGTTCTACTGTTGCAGTTTTCCTGGGAGACCGTTAGAACTGCACACCCCTGCTCCCTCCCAGGAAAACAGCAAAAGACCTGGTTATACTGGCTCTGCCAATGTCTGGGAAATTTCTGGTTGAATTTGTCAGGGCTTTTATGAGCCTCACTGGGGAGATTCAGGTAAAACAAGCAGCCCAGACTTCCAAGGAAAGACTTCCATTTTCTTCCCTATAATATCCAATCTTGGGGTTTCTCAGTTGGGACCTCACATTATTGGAGAGGATTCAAGAGACTCCAAGATTAATATCGAAATCTTGAGGACCGAATCATAAAAACTGATTATGTACCTATTTGAGGGAAGACTAAGGACAAATTATGTAGGAGTTCAATATGTGTGTGATGTTCACTAGCGGGGTACCCAGGAGCCTGATCGCTAACATTACCTAACGAGGTGATGGTCTCTGCAATGGTGCAGGTGAAAGCACGATTCTGGTCTTGATCGCGCCGACAGGGCTGGCGGGATTCACACGGGTTTTCGGGGCAACAATGACATTTAAGAAAGAAATAGAGAAGTCCCTGGTATCTAAAAATACAAAATATTATTACATTCCTGAATTATGCATGTAGAAGTATATTATAGGGAAAAGAGGTCATTGAATAATAATCGTTATTGTCACAAGTAGGCTCACAGTGGCTGGTTTAGCACAGTGGGCTAAACAGCTGGCTTGTAAAGCAGACCAAGACCAGCAGCGTGGGTTCAGTTCCCGTACCAGCCTCCCCGAACAGGCGCCGGAATATGGCGACTAGGGGCTTTTCACAGTAATTTCATTTGAAGCCTACTTGTGACAATAAGCGATTTTCATTTCACATTAACACTGCAGAAGCTGGTTTAGCACAGTGGGCTAAATAGCTGGCTTGTAAAGCAGACCAAGGTCAGCAGCGCGGGTTCTATTCCCGTACCAGCCTCCCTGAACAGGCGCTGGAATGTGGCGACTAGGGGCTTCACAGTAACTTCATTTGAAGCCGACTTGTGACAATAAGCAATTTTCGATCTTCATTTCATTTCAATGATGTTACTGTGCAAATCCCCTAGTTGCCAGACATCCGGCCCATGTTCGGGTACTCAGAGGGAGAATTCAGAATGTCCAAATTACCTAACTGCACGTCTTTCGGGACTTGTGGGAGGAAACCCATGCAGACACTGGGAGAAATTGCAGACTCCACACAGACAGTGACCCAAGCCGGGAATCGAACCTGACACTGTGAAGCAACAGTGCTAACCACTGTGCTACCGTGCTGCCCACCCTTCATGTATAACCTCAGCTGGTACGGGAATTGAACCCTTGCTGCTGGCCTCCCTCTGCATCGTGAGTCAGCTGTCCAGCCAACTGATCTAAGCCACAGAGTTAGGTGGCCAGGCTGATAGTTTTCTCCTGCTCCAAACATAATAATGTCAAGTTCACTTTACAGTCCTAAAGTACCCCGCCCAGCAGCCAAGGTAAAAGCAAACCTGCCCAGCAAATTCCTAATTGTATTCTGAATGGAATACGGATGCTCCAATCAACTGTAAATGTTATTTTTATTTGTTTCCCAAAGAAAGGGCCACATTTTGCTGTCAACATAATGGTGAGGTTAATGGCACAAGCCATTATTTATACATAGATGCTATAGCAACTTCAGGTGAGTTCAGTTGAACAATTCAACACAGAAATCCAATTATTGCTGTTCAAGATGTGTCATTCCAGCAGTAGCTGAGAGCAATGACAACTCTCGGTTGACCTTACCACTGAAATGTATTCAGTGTGACATTACTGATGGTTTAGCACAAATGGCTGGACAGCTAGTTTGTAATGCAGAGCAAGGCCAACAGCACGGGTTCAATTCCTGTACTGCCCCTCACCTGAGATATGGTGACCCTCAGGTTAAATCACCACCAGTCAGCTCTCCTCAAATGGGAAAGCAGCTTATGGTCACCTGGTACTATGGAGACTTTACTTTACTGACTTTGGCAAAAGATACAAAGGAAACTCACCACAGAAAGTTAAGTCTTATCCAATTCAGACCAACAACTTATTGTTTCCTCCCACAAGTCCCGAAAGACGTGCAGTTCGGTAATTTGGACATTCTGAATTCTCCCTCTGAGTACCCGAACAGGCGCCGGAGTCTGGCAACTAGGGGATTTTCACAGTAACGTCATTGAAATGAAATGAAAACTACAATTAGTTTTCATTTGTGTGCTACATACTCTCTGGCACTGAAAATTAACTATTTTCACACTTATTCCTTTAGATTTAATTGTTGAAGATTTTCAAAATCTGAATAAAAATTTTACTTTTTCTTTCTATCTTTCCCTCTCTTAATCCAATCTCTTTCTGTACCTGGTTTGACATTGAATTCACCATTCAAATCGATATTTTCTTCTCCGTCCTGGTGCTGTTAATTTCACAATCCTTCAATATGATTGGTTAAAAGGCTTGCCCTGTTCACTCAAGTCCCAGATGCCCACTTTGCCTTGCTGATTTCAGAAACTTGCAGCAGTGTATCACTCTGTTTAAGCAGACAGGCTGAAGTCTAACCAATAATGGATGCTATTTGTTTCATTGTGACAGCAAATTATGACTCATTTTCATTCTTTTAAGTACTTTGCCAATCTTTTTGGCCTCCTTAGGTGCTGTGAAAAAGCTTCTTAAAGAAGTTTGTGAAAACCGAGGAGCAACGCTGCAGGAAGAAAGTCTGGAATTTCCGCTTCTTGGACCCAGTCAGGTGCTGTTACCAGGGCAACTTTACACAGGCAATGTTTTCAAGTCCTGTTCTTTCTGCATTCCCAAGGGCAGCACGGTAGCATAGTGGTTAGCACAGTTGCTTCACAGCTCCAAGGTCCCAGGTTCGATTCCCGGCAGGGTCACTGTCTGTGCGGAGTCTGCACTTTCTCCCCGTGTCTGCGTGGGTTTCCTCCGGGTGCTCCGGTTTCCTCCCACAATCTACAGATGTGCCATGCTAAATTGCCCTTAGTGTCCAAAAATGTTCAGTGGGGGTTACAGGGTTACGGGGATAGAGTAGATATGTGGGCTTGAGTAGGGTGCTCTTTGTAAGGGCCGGTGCAGACTCGATGGGCCAAATGGCCTCCTTCTGCACTACAAATTCTATGATTCTAGGTGCTCAAATCAGAGATTAAAAATGGGGGGAAAAGCATTTGCAGTGCCTTTCACAACAACAGATTGTCTCAATGTGCTTTACAGACAATAAAGTATTTCTGAGGTGTAGTCTTTGTTGTATTTAGGAAACATAACGAGCAATGTTTGCACAACAAGATCCTACAAACAATAATATGGCGATGTTGATTGACGAATTAATATTGACGACAACCCGGGATAACCTGTGAAGGCAGACAGGGGCCTCAGTTTAAGGTCTTGGGCGGGATTCTGCGACCCCCCGCCGGGTCGGAGAATCGCCGGGGACTGGCGTGAATCCCGCCCCTGCCGGTTGCCGAATTCTCCGGCACCAGAGATTCGGTGGGGGCGGGAATCGTGCCGCACCAGTTGGCGGGCCCCCCCCCCCCGGCGATTCTCCGGCCCGGATGGGCCGATGCCCCGCTGCTGGAATGCCTGTCCCGCCGGCGTGGATTAAACCACCTCTCTTACCGGCGGGACAAGGCAGCGCGGGCGGGCTCCGGGGTCCTGAGGGGGGCGCGTGGCGATCTGGCCCCGGGGGGTGCCCCCACGGTGGCCTGGCCCGCGATCGGGGCCCACCGATCCGCGGGCGGGCCTGTGCCGTGGGGGCACTCTTTTCCTTCCGCCTTCGCCATGGTCTCCACCATAGCGGAGGCGGAAGAGACCCCCTCCACTGTGCATGCGCGGGGATGCCGTGAGCGGCCGCTAACGCTCCCGCGCATGCGCCGCCCAGCAATGTCATTTCCGCGCCACTGGCGGGGCACCAAAGGCCTTTCCCGCCAGCTGGCGGGGCGGAAATCAGTCCGGCGCAGACCTAGCCCCTCAAGGTTAGGGCTCGGCCGCTCAAGATGCGGAGGATTCCGCACCTTTGGGGTGGCACGATGCCGGACTGATTTACGCCGTTTTTGGTACCGGTCGGCGGATATCGCGCCGATTACGGAGAATTTCACCCCTCTTATCTCTTTGAGTTGATTTGTAAGATACCAACCGTTCTATTGCCTTTTGGTTCTGGTATGCTTTCCAACATATACTCTGATTTCTTTTGTTGGAGTTCGTGGTTGATTTGGTGAAGTGTGCCGTCCCTTCACATTTTTTTGTGCCTGCACATCTGCTGTAACCTAAAGGGTCAACTTGTGACCTGTACAATAATGAAGAAAAGTGTATGTGTTTGAGCTACAAGTGGAGATATTGACTCAACACTTTGTCAAAGAGGTAAGTTTCAAGCAGAGTCTTAGAAACAGAAAGAGTTGTGGATCGAATCAAGGAGGGAAATTCAAACCATGGGGTTTAGATAACTGAAGGCTGCTCCACAAATGGTGGAGCGATGGAAGGTGAGATGATAAGAAGCAGAAGTCAAAGGATCAAAGAATTGAAAAAAGGGCTGCAACACTGCTACAAAAATGGGGGTAAAGCCACGATGCCATCTGCATTTAAGAGGATAGAGAATGAGAGTTGGGAGCAGGATGACCAGGAAAATATTAAAATAATTGAATCTGGAGGTGGCAAAGAAATTGTTGAAGGTTTTAGCAGATGAGGATTTTAAAAATTCTTTCATGAGATATGGGTGTCGCTAGCAAAGCCATCGTTTGTTACTTGTCTCTAATTGTCCTTGAACTGAGTGGCCTCCTAGGTCATTGCGGAGGGCACTTAAGAGCCAACCGCATTGCTGTGGGTCTTGAATCACATGTAGGCTACGTACGGATGGCAGATTTCTTTCACTAAAGGACATTAGTGAATAAGATAGGTTTTTACAACAATCGACTGTGGTTGTCATGGCCACATTACGAAGACTAGCTGATGCACGATAAATGACACAAAGAAGAGAGTTGGATGCAATCGAGGCTTTATTACACTAAGATGTGTGGCCTCCTACAGCAGCTGGCGAAATGGCTGCTGTACGAGGGGCACACATTTATACTCCGCCCACTGGGCAGAGCCAGCAGGTAGGGAACTACCCCCGTACCTGTGGTACAGGGGCCTTACCACAAAGCACCTAATATACACATCAGTGGTGACTACCACACCAGCTTTGTTAATTAAACTCAAATTCCACCAGCTGCCATGGTAGGATTTGAACCCATGTCCTCAGAATATTGGTTTAGGCCTCTGGATTACTGGTTCAGTGACCATCATGCTACGGTCTCCCCAAAGGTGTAGTTGGGCAATGTGACGGAGGTAGAAATTGGCAGTCTATATAATGGAAAGCAATTGGAATCACAGCTTTAAGTCCAATAGGATACGGAGTTTGTAAGCACCTGGTTCCGCCTCAGAAATGGCGGGTGTGGGTGTGACAATCTTTGACCTGGACGCAGGAACAATAAGAAAATATTGTAATTACTTTAAAATGTCTGTGGAATGAAATGTTTGAAAAGGACATTTAAGAGTTTGAGCATCAGTTGTAAATGGTTCAATTGGAATTTTCTTGGCAACCTGGCGACCCTTGACATGGAAACAGACAAAAGAAGGGCGATTAAGTCATGGAAGCCATGTTGCCAGTCTTGCATGACAATGGAGAGCTGGGAGCAAAAGGCAATCAACACACAGGTGCAGACAAAAATAAAGCAGGCAGAGGACAGAAAAGGAACACATAATTTGTGTGAGGAGAAGCCAACAAAGCTCTCTGTGAAAAGGTCAGTAAAGTAAGAAGAAAAATAGAATTCCAGAAACTCCAGAAGGAATGTACAGGGCGGCACGGTGGCTCAGTGGTTAGCACTGCTGCCTCACAGCGCTGAGGACCCGGGTTCGATCCTAGCCCCGGGTCACTGTCTGCGTGGAGTTTGCACATTCTCCCCGTGTTTGCGTGAGTCTCACTCACACAGCTCAAAGATGAGCAGCGTAGATGAATTGGCCACGCTAAATTGCCCGTTAATTTGAAACAAAGAATGTATGAGGGGGCGATAGGGAACTGAATACTGACAATGTTGTGAATAGCTCTGCTATCAGAGGACTAGAGTGTGAACCGGGTATTGTTGGTTGGTCAATTGAAGATGAACACTGGAAAGCTACGCCAACAGAACTGACATGACTCGAATGAGAGAGGGTTCGTAAACCTGCGCCTTGTTAGTATTAGCTGAATTAGGAGACTTTGGACACGGCTGCCAATGAACATGACTCAGGCTCCATAACGGAGGCCGAGTTAGAGAACTTTGGGACTGTGGGTGGTGCCCCATGTGCGGGGAGTGATGCAGGTGTTTGTGTAAGATGTAGCTTTGTTGTATCAGCTATTTAAACTGAAGTTTACCTTTTTGTTCTGTTACTTTAATTTATATTAGTTCTAGTTCATGTTAAAGTAGAAGATACAAGCAGTAAATCTTGTGGTAATTTCCGACTCCTCGCCGGCGGCGTGAACGAATTCCATGCCAGCGGGAGCATGGAAATAAATGCAAATGGATGGTAATGACCCATTTGCATCTATTTAGCGGGCCCAGCCTGAGGCCCTATGTTCCGCCCTCCTGTGATTCTCACCCATGCAATTCCCAGCTGCGAACAGCTCAACAAATCATTAAGTAGAGTTCCGTTTGCGGCTATGCGGAGCTAAGTCGTACATTCGGCGGCTCCCGCAAAAACAGACTTTTGGGCTCTTTTCAGGGCCCCCAACGGCACTTTTTCAAAGTTTCCCGTGTGGGAAGGAGTCTATTTTTTAATTTTTTTTAAAAATAATTTTTATTAAAGGTTTTCATAAAATATCAATAACAAAATGAGAAAGAAAAAAGAACCCAACAGGGTTAAGTACAAAACACAACCTAAAAAAGCAACCCCCCAAACCCCTCCCCCCTGTACATAAATGGGAAGGAGTCTATAACAGCTCCCCGTCAGTATATGAGCGGGGCGACAAAAAAGGTGGTGGTGGACCCGAAGAAGGTGCGAGGAAAGAAGAACAAAATGTTGGCGGGCGGAGACCAGGCAGCGTGGAGGAGGAGCAGCAGGAGGGTATCCAGCGCTGCTTCAGAGAGATTAAAACGGACCTGCTAGAGCCGATAAGCTATTGATAAGCTGCTGGAGACACAGACGGCCCAGGGGGTGGCGATCCGCGAGGCTCGACAAAAGATCTCTGACAATGAGGACGAGATCTTAGGCCTGGCGGTAAAGGTGGAGGCGCACGAGGTGCTCCACAAGAAATGGCAGGAGCGGTTCGAGGAGATGGAGAATCGGTCGAGGCGGAAGAATCTGCAGATTATGGGCCTCCCGGAGGGGCCTATGTGGTCACCGTGTTGAACTCGCTGATGGGAGTGGGGTCCTTCCAGGGGCCCCTGGAGCTGAAAGGGGCCCATAGAGTGCTGGCGAGGAGGCCCAAGGCTAACGAGCCTCCGCGGGCGGTGCTGGTGAGGTTCCATCGGTTCGTCGATCGTGAGTGTGTGCTCAAGTGGGCCAAGAAGGAGAGGAGCAGCAGGTGGGAGAATGCGGAGGTTCGAATATACCAGGACTGGAGTGCAGAGGTGGCGAAGAGGAGGGCCGCGTACAATTGAGCGAACGCGGTGCTGCACAGGAAGGGGGTGAAGTTGGCATGTTGCAGCCGGCACGACTGTGGGTTACCTACAAGGACCGGCACCATTATTTTGAGTCTCCGGAGGAGGCGTGGGCCTTTGTTCAGGCCGAGAAGTTGGACACAGATTGAGGGTCGGGATGGGCGATTGGGGACTGCGGATATTATGTTATGTTTTTTTTTCGAGGGGGGGCCTTTGTATTGCTCTGGGTTTCTTTTTCTCTGTGTTTTCTCTTTCGGGTCGGTGAGGGGGGCTGGTGCGGGTTGGGCACTGTTTTGATTGGGTTAGTCGGGGGGGCTCTTGGAGAGGGGTAGGTAAACGGAACAGGGAGGGTGGATGGTGGTGAGATGGGGTCCCGCGGGGGAGGGGGAGGCCCGAGTCGGGGGGTGAGGGGACCGGGCCTGTAAAAGGAGCTGCGTCAGAGGTGGCGGGGCTGGATATGTGGAAAGCGTGGGCTTTTCCCGCGCTGAAGACTGGAGGGGGCGGGGAAGCTAGGGTTGTTTCCCACGCTTAGAATGGAAGGGGGAGGAGGAGAGCCTATGGATGGGGAACAGGAGAGGAGGGTGTGCCACACAATGGGAGGAGACGACGGAGAGGTGAGAGTGGCCGGGGTCAGCAGGAGTCAGCTGGCTTGCGGAAGTGCAATGGGGGGAGTAAATCAGTTAGGATGGGTCCTACCCGGGGGGGGGGGGGGGGGGGGGGGGAGGTATTTAGTGGGGGGGAATCGAGTTGCTGCTGCTTTGGTCAAGTGGAGCTGGAACGAGTGGGGGGGGGGGGGTCGTCGAGACGGGGGTATGCCGCTGTGGGGAATGGGCCGGGTGTGGGGTGCGGGTGTGTGGCTGGCCGAGGAGGGGTCATGGCTAGTCGGCAGGGGAGGGGGGTGGGTAGCCCCCTGATCCGGCTGATAACCTGGAATGTAAGGGGACTGAATGGGCCGGTTAAGCGGGCCCGCGTGTTCGCGCACCTGAAGGGGCTCAAGGCGGATGTGGTTATGCTTCAGGAGACACACCTGAAGGTGGCAGACCAGGTAAGATTGAGGAAAGGGTGGGTAGGTCAGGTGTTTCACTTGGGGCTGGATGCCAAAAATCGAGGGGTGGCGATCTTGGTGGGAAAGAAGGTGTAATTCGAGGCGTCGAGCATTGTGGCAGATAATGGCGGTAGGTACATAACGGTAAGTGGTAAGTTGAAGGGAGAGAGGGTGGTACTGGTCAATGTGTATGCTCCGAACTGGGACGATGCGGGCTTTATGCGGCGTATGTTGGGTCGGATCCCAGACTTGGAAGTGTGGGGCCTGATAATGGGGGAAGAGGGACTGGTGGCGGGATTGGGGGCCCCGATTGGGCTGTAGGAGCTGATCAAAGGGATAGGAAGCATGCAGGCAGGGAAGGCACCGGGGCCGGACGGTTTCCCGGTCGAATTCTATAAAAAATATATGGACATGTTGGGCCCGCTGTTAGTTAGGACCTTTAATGAGGCAAGGGAGGGTGGGGCCTTGCCCCCGACGATGTCCCGGGCACTGATCTCCTTGATCCTGAAGCGGGACAAGGATCCCCTGCAATGTGGGTCTTACAGACCGATTTCCCTGCTAAATATAGATGCCACGAAGATTGAGGATTGTGTGCCGCAGATCATCCATGAAGGGGTTTGTGAAACGGAGACAGTTGAACGCGAATGTGCGGCGGCTTTTGAATGTTATCATGATGCCGGCGAGGGAGGGGGAGGCGGAGATAGTGGTGGCGATGGACGCTGAGAAAGCCTTCGATAGGGTAGAGTGGGGGTACCTGTGGGAGGTGCTGAAGAGGTTCAGGTTTGGGGAGGGGTTTGTCAAGTGGGTTAAGCTGGTGTATGAGGTCCCGATGGCGAGTGTGGCCACAAACAGGACGAGGTCCGAGTACTTTTGGTTGCACCGAGGGACGAGACAGGGGTGTCCCATGTCCCCCCTGCTCTTCGCACTGGCGATTGAACCCCTGGCTATGGCACTGAGGGAGTCAAGGAACTGGAGGGGGTTGGTGCGGTGTGGGGAGGAGCATAGGGTGTCGCTTTATGCAGACGACTTGCTGCTGTATGTGGCGGACCCGGTGGGAGGAATGCCGGAGGTAATGAGGGTTCTTAGGAAATTCGGGGACTTTTCGAGGGTGCAGGCTCGGCATGGGGAGGAGCGAGCTGTTCGTAGTTCAGCTACGGACCAGGAGAGGGGGATTGGAGAGCTCCCACTAAGGGGGGCGGGGGAGCTTCGGGTATATGGGGGTCCGGGTGGCCAGGAGCTGGGGGGCCCTGCATAGGCTTAATTTTACAAGGCTGGTGGAGCACCTGGAGGAGGAGTTCAAGAGGTGGGACGCGTTGCCGCTGTCCTTGACGTGTAAGGTGCAGTCAATCAAAATGACGGTGCTCCCAAGGTTTTAGTTAGCTTGGTGTTTTTGTCTCCTGACAGAAATAGGTTATATTTATACAACACAATGAAATGTTCAAAGGCACTTTCCAAGTGTAACACTGAGCCACATCAGGAGATACTGATGGGCCTGAATTTCCTCCAGTGTAAGTAAGAGTTGGATTGCCACTCCACTCCTAGTTTCTTCCCCAAAATCTTTCTCACCCGACCTTCCAACTCAGGCTGGGAGAGATATGAGTAGTGCAGCATGTCCCCGAGCTTAGTGTCGAGTGCAGCTCTAGTAGAAGCAAGGAGGCCATGACCCCTTTTTGAGTGATACTAGCAGCCATGTGCCAGCTAAGTTATAGGTCTCGCCAAGTTTAAAATCCTTGACAGGCCAGGAAAAAGGTAAGTAGGTAGGATGTGGGGGTGGGGGAATTGAGGTGGGTTTGGGCCTTGGGTGGGATCGAGGTGAGGGGGGGAATTGGACCTCGAGAGGGAGTTGGGTCAGCCTCGGTAGGGGTATTGGATTGGGTTCGGTTTAGGGTTAGGGTGAGAGTCTGGTATGGTAGGGGATTGAGAGTCATGCCTGAGGGAACAGGGGATGCGGTCAGTCAGGCCTGGCGGGGGAGGGAAAGTGCCTTGTGGAGATGGGACAATCGCTTGAGTTGTGGAGTTCCAGTTGGTGGGATGTAATCCCTTGGGTGGGTAGGGACTCCTGTGGGCAGTGGGTACTTGGGGAAGGATTGGTGGGAAACCCATAAGGGGCCAGGGGTATGGGGGAGTCCGGGGGGGGGGGGGTCCATTTGGATCTACACCAAAGTTACCCAGAGATTAAAATAAGTTTTCATTGATATTATGTGAATTACATCGCATTTTTGGATGGTTCCCAGTGCAGGGTAAATGCCCAGGGGAAGTTTGCGCTTCCAGGCAATTGCCATGAAATCCTTACCTGTGAATATCTGGAGGGGTTTCCCAATGTATCTTTGAGGTCCTCCCCCTCACCACCACACACACACACACAATACGACACGCTGGAGCTCAGAGGTTACAATCCATTCAGTCATATAACCAAAAGCATGAGCGAAGGTGGAGATGTTAAGTAGTGTTGTAAAGGAGGAAGGCAGAGGTAGAGGAGGGTATTCTAAAGTTTGAGACAACTGAAGGCATTGCCACTAATGGTGGAGCAATTAAACTTGGGAACGTACAACAGGCCAGAGTTTGAGGGACGCAGGTATCTCAGAGGGTTGTGAAGTTAGAGGAGATGCACAGAGAGTTGAGGTTGTGTAAGAATTTGAAACAGGGATGAGAATTTCAAAATCAAGACATTACTTGATCGGAAGCCAGGACGCACAGGGATGATAGGGGAATGGAATTTGAGACATTGGCAGCAGAGTTTTGGAAGACCTTCCTTCACAAAGGAAGACATGAATAATGTCCCAGAAGCTTTGAGAAGCACAAGTTTCAGTGAGGAACTGGAGGAAATTAGTATTAGAAAATAAATAGTTTGGGGGAAATTAGTGGGATTGAAGGTGGAGCAAGGCCTGATAATCTTCATCCCAAAGTACAAAGGAAGTGGCCGAGAAATAGTGGACACATTGATGGTCATTTTCAAAAATTCTTTGGACTCTGGAATGGTTTATATCGATTGGAGAGTAGCGAATTTAACCCCACTATTCAAAAAGGGAGGTAGAGAGATAAAAGGGAATATAGACCAGGAGCCTAACATCAATAGTGGGGAATTTGCTGGAGTCAATTATCAAGGATTTCATAGCACAGCATTTGGAAAGCAATGGTGTAATCAGACAAAGTCAGCATGGATTTATGAAAGGAAAATCATGCTTGTCAAATCTACTCAAATTCTTTTAAGATATAACTAGTAGAGTTGACCAGGGAGAACCAGTGGATGTGGTTTATTTAGACTTTCAGAAGGCTTTCGACAAGGTCTCACAAAGGAGATTAATGTGTAAAGTTAAAGCGCATGGGACTGTGGGTAGTCCCTTGAGATGGATAGACAGCTAGTTAGGAGATAGGAAGCAAAAAGTTGGATTAAGTGGGTCTTTTTCTGATTGGCAGGCAATGACTCATGGGGTACCGGAGGGATCTGTGCTAGGACCCCAACTGTGCACATTATATATATCAATGATTTGGACGAGGGAACTAAATGTATTATCTCTAAATTTGCAGATGATACAAAGTTGGATGGGAGGGTGAGCTGTGAGGAGGATGCAGAGATGCTTCAGCAGGACTTGGACAGGCTGAGTGAGTGTGCATATGCATGGCAGATGCAGTATAACTTGGATAGATGTGAGGTTATCCACTACGGTAGCAAAAATAGAAAGGCAGATTATTATTTGAATGGATGTAAATTGAGAGAGGTGGATAGTCAGCAAGGCCTTGGTGTCATCATGCATCAATCACTGAAAGTAAGCGCACAGGTACAGCAGGTAGTAAAGGAGGAAATGGGTGTGTTGGCCTTCATAGCGAGAGGATTTGTGTATAGGAATAGAGATGTTTTACTACAATTGTATAGGGCGTTGGTGAGGCCACACCTGGGGCAGGATTCTCCGACCCCCCCGCTGGGTCGTAGAATCGCCGGGTGGTGGCGTGAATCCCGCCCTGACGCCCCAACACCGGCTGCCGAATTCTCCGGCTCTGGGGTTTTGGCGGGGGCGGGAATCGCGCCTCGCCGGTCGGCGGCCGCTAACAGCGCCCCCCCCCCCCGGTGATTCTCCGCCCCACGATGGGCCAAGCGGCCGCCCGTTTTAAGCCAGTCCCGCCGGCGTAGATCAAACCAGGTCCATACCGGCGGGACTTGGCTCTGCGGGCAGCCTGCAGAGTCCTCGGGGGGTGGGAGGGGGGGGGCGCAGTGGAGATCTGGCCCCGGGGGTGCCCCCACAGTGACCTGGCCCGCGATCTTTCCCTCCGCGCTGGCCGCTGTAACGGTCCGCCATGGCCGGCGCGGAGAAGAACCCCCCCTGCACATGTGCTGGGATCATGCCAGCACACGCTGGCGCTTCCGCGCATGGGCCAACTCGTGCCGGCTGGCGGAGCCCTTCGACGTCAGTTGGCTTGGCGCCAAACACTCCGCCGCTGGCCTAGCCCCTGAAGGTGCGGAGGATTCCCCACCTTTGAGGCGGCCCAACGCCGGAGTGATTCCTCGGCACCGGTGCGGCCCGCCCTGCCGGTTCACGGGAATCCCGCCCCTGGAGTATCATGTGCAAGTTTGGTGTCTTTATCTGAGGAAGGATGTTCTTCTATGGAGGGAGCGCAGCAAAGGTTTACCAGACTGATTCCTGAGATGGCAGGACTGTCATATGAGGAGAGACTAAGTTAGTTAGGATTAGACGGGGTAGCTTCAGAAAAACTTTCCCGATGGTGGGGGTATCCAGTACTAGGTCATAGTTTGAGGATACGAGTCCTTTTAGGACTAAGGTGAGGAGAAATTGTGGTGAATCTGTGGAATTTGCTAGTTGAGGCCAAAACGTTGTGTAATTTCAAGAAAGAATTAGATATCTACTTGGGACTAAAGGGGTCAAAGGATATGAGGGAAAGGTGGGATCATGTATTGAACTTCATACATCAGCCATGAATGGCAGAGCAGGCTCGAAGGGCAGAATGGCCTCCTCCTGCTTCTATTTTTTATGTTTCTATGACCCCATGCTTACGATGGATTAAATGTGGAAGACCAGCCAGTGGTGAATTGGAATAGCCGAGGAGTAATGCTGGCAATAATGATGGATTTAGCGGTAGATGAGCCAGGGCAAAGTTGGGCGATGTGGAAAGGAGGGGAGTTGGTAGCTACAGAGCGGAGTTTGAAACAAGGACTGAAAACTGTGGTTTTCAGAATGTTTAAGTGGAAGAAATTAGGAAACCAACTTGAGAAAATAAGACTTGGTGTTAACTACCTGATTGAGTTCTTCATTGCAGTAACAACGAGGGTTTTTGATGGTAGTGCAGTTGATGCATATGTGGACTTTGGAAAGGTCTTTAATAAATCACCACATAATAAACTTATTCAGAAAATCAAAGCACATGGGATTAAAGGACGGTGGTACGTAATTGGCTAAGGGATAGGAGGCGGCAGAGAGTACTGGGGAACAGATGCTCTTCTGACTGGAACGAAGCACACACACATGAAATGAAAATTGAAATGAAAATCGCTTATTGTCACGAGTAGGCTTCAATGAAGTTACTGTGAAAAGCCCCTAGTCGCCACATTCCGGAGCCTGTTCGGGGTGGCTAGTACGGGAATTGAACCGTGCTGCTGGCCTGCCTTGGTCTGCTTTAAAAGCCAGCGATTTAGCCCAGTGAGCTAAACCAGCCTCTATGGGGTCCCCAGTGGTCATTATTAGGACCATTTTCTTTTTCTGGATGAATAACCTGGAAAGTGCAATTTAGAAGTTTACAGATGACACAAAACCCGGCAATATAGGTAACAGCGAGTGGGACAGGAGCAGAGTTCAGGAGGGCATAGTCATGGTGAAATGGAAAGGCACATACCAGATGCAATTTAATGCGGACTAGTGTGAAATGATATGCTTTGGGAGAAACAACATAGAGACATAAGGTGGAATATTACGGATGGTTTTCACACCTCCCGCCTGACTGCCAACAACAACTGTTTAAGGCATGGCCAGCACTTTATCAGGATCGATTGGCTTGATACCAAGCTTAATTGACCCGTGGTTACCTCTTTAACTATGGCGGGCAGGTTGCCGATTTTGGTGCCTGCCCAACCCCCATATTATGAGAGTGAGCTTGGGGGATGGGTGGGAAGGTGGTGGTGTGAGCATTTGCTGAAAACGTGCCCAGTGGAGGCATATAAAAAGCAGCCTTTAACTGGTGTGCAAGAGCAGAGGGACTTGGGGTACATATTCAAATGTTTTTGAAGGTGACATGGCTATTTCTTATGGTGCTGAAGAAAGCTTGTATGGACATAGACTTAAAAAAAACAAGAAAGACATGCCAAGTTATTGATTAACCCTCAGCTGAAGTATTGTGTATATTTCTGGATGGCACCTTTTAGCAGGACTTTGCTGCGGGTTCTCGCATTGGGTCAATGTGTCCTGTCTGCCATCTTTAATTGGACAGCATTCTGGGACACGGCCTCTTAATTTGTTGCCTTTGGTAAAATCTCACAGATAGTCAGGTTGACATCATCAGTGGGGCCAGGATCCCCTTTGGTCCTGTGAAAACCCTCAAGAGAACCACGAGGGATCACTCATTGATCTCCCCTTGTGGCTCGTGGAGCATGGGATCTCATGGTAGCAGGCGGAGGCTTGTCCAGCTGGGACTCATTATCAAGCCCTTTAAATACCAATCCAGACCCGGAGCGGGAGTTCCTATTAGTCCTGCATGGGACACTACTGTTATATGTCGTGGGTGCAGCTTTACTTTTGAGTTATATAAATTTGGTTCAACTTTATCTTTGTGTCTCCTGGGTTGCTACACTGGCAGCAAGGAGCAAGAATGGGATTCTGAACAGCCCTGCTTAAGGAAAAAAACGCTTCTGGTAAGAAGTGTGCAAAGGGAGCCCGGAAATCCTGTTATTCAAGAAACGTGATCTGTATGATATGGGCATTGAGGATTGAACCCAGTATGTCAAAAGAATGCACTATTTCTTTCATGTGAATGGAATGGAAGGTGACGACTGACAGAAAGTAATACTTTTGACTGCCTTACCTGACAGCCCTGGACACTAAAACGTTTACTGAGCTGGTAGACTTAGTGCCGAGTACTACGACCCAAGACCATCAGTTATTCTCCAGTGCTGCAGGTTTCATACAGCTGGAAGAGTCCCTGGAGAACCTGATTAATAAGGGGATCAGGGGTTATGGGGAGAAGGCAGGAGAATGGGGATGAGAAAATATTGGCCATGATTGAATTGCGGAGCAGACTCGATGGGCCGAGTGGCCTAATTCTGCTCCTATTGTCATGTCAGGGTACCTTTAAGACATGGATGTTTAAGCAATGTACCTTTAAGAAAACAGTGATGTCAGAGAGTGGATGGAGCTGGGCTTTAGGTCAGCCATTTTGGCAGGTTTTTAATTTCAGTTTTGGAAACACAGCTTGTGTGTGTCTGTGGGTCTCCAGAGAGCTGCAGTTTTTGCAGTTTAGTTTTGCAGGTTTGGAGGAAAGCAGTTTGTGTGTGTCTGTGTGTTTCAAGAGAGCTGCAAGTTTTGAAAAGAGCTTGGGAGTGTCTGTGTTTGCAGGGAGCTGGATCGCTGAAATAATAGATTATCTCTGGATCATTTGTGTGATTTAAACTTAGAATAGTGAAGCCTTTAACCTGATGTGATTTTGTTTAAAGGTGTTAAGTCTCTTGGAAGTTTGAAGGAACATTTTGAGGAAGTATTTACTGTTGCAATATTTTCTGAGTTATCTTTGAAGTAAGGGGTGTTAAGAGATCCAATGTTTATTTAAGATGTTAAGTTGAGTTCATGGAATAAACAGTGTTTTGTGTTCAAAAACCCACGTGTCCATAATTGTAATATCACACCTGGGGAACAAGCCGCGTGTTCGGAAAAGCAACAAATCCATTAAAGGGAGAGGTTGGTTGAACTCCATGATACATTTTGGGGTTCTGAAAACGCCTCGCCATAACAATTGGGGGCTCGAGGGGGATAAAAGTCTATCTATTGGATTGGCTTTTGTGAACTTAAAGACAGTGGAGGATTGTTGCTTTTACGGTGTGGTATTTAGTTTAAGTGGGGAGAGTGTTGTGAACAATGGCTCTTTCAGAGGCTCAGAAGTTTTTGGGGGTAGAGAATGTCACACGTAGTACTTTATGGACAGAAACGAAAAGCAGACTGTTAGATTTGGCAAGAACATTGCAGTTAACATTACCTGACAAAATGCAAATTGATGAGGTAATTATGGCGGTGGTTAAGCATTTAAAGTTGCCTGAGATAGAGTCTGACTCATTGGAAATGGAAAATTCAGTTGCAAATTAAACAAATGGAACATGAGACAGAATTAAAGCGGCTGGAATACGAGAATGAGAGAGAGAAAAAAGAAAGAGAGAGACAGGAAAAAGAAAGAGAAAGAGAGAGACAGGAAAAAGAAAGAGAAAGAGAGAGAGAGGAAAAAGAAAAGGAGAGAGAAGAAAGGAGAAAAGAAAGAATAGCCCTAGCAGAACAAAAAGAAAAAGAAAGGGAGATACAAATCAGGGAAAAAGATAAAGAGAGGGAGTTTGAACTTCAGAAAATGGCCATGAAACATGACAGTCAGTTAAAATTGGCAGACGTAAAGGGAAACGTACAGTTGGAGGATAGTGATGAGGATAGTGAGAAAGAGCGTCATAGTCGAAGGCTTGGTGGGAATCTATTTAAATATCTCCAAGCATTGTCAAGGTTTGACGAGAAGGAAGTGGAAGTCTTTTTCATTTCATTTGAGAAGGTAGCTAAACAAATGAAATGGACACAGGACATGTGGGTGTTACTGATTCAAACAAAGCTGGTAGGTAGAGCTAGTGAAGTGTTTGCATCACTACCGGAGGAGGTATCTGGAACGTATGAGGAGGTGAAGAAATCCATCTTAAGTGCATATGAACTAGTGCCTAAAGCTCACAGACAACGAAAGACAGTGGGGTTTGTTAGAGTGGTAAAGGAAAGCCCAAGGGAAGCGAAGGAGGTGCAAACGATTGTACAGCCTGATCAAGAGGTGATTGATAAGAAGGTGCCAGATGTCTTTCAAGAATTTACTTGTGTGTGTAAAGTTTACTCATGTGTATCAGGAGGAGCAGGTAAAGAAGTCACAATTTTAAGAGATACATGGGCTAGTCAATCTTTAATGGTAAGAGATGAGGAATTATGTAGTTTGGGAAGAATGTTGCCAGAAAAGGTGGTGATATGTGGAATTCAGGGTGAGAGGAGTAGCGTTCCATTATTTACGGTAAGGTTGGAAAGTCCAGTGAAGAGTGGTGAAGTGGTAGTGGGAGTAATAGATAAACTATCTTGTCCAGGATTACAGTTTATCTTGGGTAATGATATAGCTGGATCACAGGTGGGAGTAATGCCTACTGTGGTTGATAAGCCAGTGGAAAATCAGTCAACTGAAGGGGTGAAGGACGAATATCCTGGGATTTTTCCGGATTGTGTAGTAACGAGGTCGTAAAGTCACAGGTTAAGACAAGAGGAGAAATCAAAGAGTGAAGATGAAGTTGAAGTGCAATTATCAGAAACGATTTTTGATCAGATGGTTGAGAAAGAACAAGAACAGGTGGAGGATGAGGCGGATATTTTTAGTTCAGGAAAATTGGCGTAGTTACAATAGAAAGTTGTAGAAATAAAACGGATATATCAGAAAGCATATACGGAAGAGGAATCTGAGTGTATACCAGAGTGTTATTACTGTAAAAGTGGTGTCTTGATGAGAAAATGGAGACCTGTACATATGCAGGCGGATGAAAAGTGGGCAGAAGTTCATCAAGTAGTATTGTCGGTAGGGTATAGAAAGGAGGTGTTGCGAGTTGCACATGAGGTACCAGTGGGAGGTCATTTGGGAAGAAGGAAAACTCAAGCTAAAATCCAGAAACATTTTTATTGGCCTGGACTACATAACGATGTAGTTACATTTTGTCAATCATGTCACACATGTCAAGTGATAGGGAAACCTCAAGCAGTGATAAAACCAGCGCCCTTAATACCCATTCCAGCATTTGAGGAACCTTTTACGAGGGTCCTAATTGATTGTGTAGGACCGCTTCCTAAAACAAAAAGTGAGAATCAATATCTTTTGACTATAATGGATGTGTCTACTAGGTTTCCAGAGGCCATTCCAGTACATAATACATAGAACACACAGTGCAGAAGGAGGCCATTTGGCCCATCGAGTCTGCACCGACCCACTTAAGCCCTCACTTCCACCCTATCCCCATAACCCAATAACCGCTCCTAACCTTTTTGGTCACTAAGGGCAATTTATCATGGCCAATCCACCTAACCTGCACATCTTTGGACTGTGGGAGGAAACCGGAACACCCGGAGGAAACCCACGCAGACGCGGGGAGAACGTGCAGACTCCGCACAGACAGTGACCCAGCGGGGAATCGAAGCTGGGACCCTGGCGCTGTTAAGCCACAGTGCTATCCACTTGTATTACCGTGCTGCCCATATTATTACAATTAAAAGGATTGTGGGGTAGTTACTTAAATTCTTTACTAGATATGGACTACCCACAGAGTTTCAATCGGATCTAGGATCAAACTTTACTTCAAAGTTATTCAAAGAAGTTATGGATAGCTTAGGAATAAAACAATTTAAATCAACTGCGTACCATCCAGAATCACAGGGAGCGTTAGAAAGGTGGCATCAGACATTAAAGACAATGTTTAAGATTATCCAATGTCAAGATTATCCAGAGGATTGGGATAAAGGAATCCCATTCGTATTGTTTGCAATTAGGGATGCACCTAATGAGTCTACCAAATTTCGTTCTTTTGAACTAATTTTTGGTCATGAGGTAAGAGGACCACTTAAATTGGTTAAGGAAAAATTGGTGGGTGAGAATCGGAAATTACACTATTGGATTACGTGTCAAATTTTAGGGAACGATTAAATAGAGCAGGTGAATTGGCAAGACAACATTTGAAAGTTGCTCAAAATGTGATGAAACGGGTAGCGGACAAGAAATCCAAAGTTCATAGTTTTGCCAGTGGGGATAAAGTTTAAGTGTTGTTACCAGTGGTAGGTGAGCCTTTAAAAGCTAGGTTTTGTGGACCGTATCAGATTGAAAGGAAATTAAGTGAGGTGAATTACGTGGTAAAAACACCAGATAGAAGGAAAACTCACAGAGTGTGTCATGTGAATATGCTTAAAAGGTACTTTGAAAGGGAAGGAGAGAAAAAGGAGGTTTTAATGATTCTAACTCAAAGTGACAAACCAAATCCAGATGACTGTGAATTTGACATATCTCAAATTAAATTGGAAAATGAGGATGTTCTTAAAAATTGGGATGAATTGTTAAGTTACCTTCCAGAGGAAAAACTATCTGACCTGAAAGAGTTATTGATATCACATGGGCAAGGTTGTAGAGATAAATTGGGAGTACTAAAATGGCTCTACATGATGTAGATGTGGAAAATGCTGTTCCTATCAAACAACATCCATATAGACGTAATCCTTTAAAATTGGCACAGGTTAACAAAGAGATTGAGAGTTGCTTAAAAATGGCATAATTGAAGTGGGTTGCAGCCAATGGAGCTCACCCATAGTGATGGTACCTAAAGCAGACGGTACCCAACGGTTGTGTGTGGACTATAGAAAGGTGAATGCAGTTACAAGAACGGACTCTTATCCTGTCCCACCATTGAAGGATTGCCTGGAGGAAGTGGGAGAATCTGCTTTTATTTCCAACTTCCACACATGGAAAGAACATTTAAAACATCGTACGGAGGTCTTCAATCGACTTCAGGAGGCAGGTTTGGTCATGAACCTAGCCGAAAGTGAATTTGGAGAAGCCCGAATCACTTTCCTTGCGGAGTTTCTGATACCCTCAAGACGAAGGGAAATAATGCGATCTCCTAGCATGAATGATTGTGATCGAACAGGTGTGCAAAAGTTTTGTGGCGTGATTACTCCACTGATGGAATTGCTGAAGAAACGTAAAAACATTCAATGGACAGAATGTTCCTGTATTGAAGAATTGCAAGGGACTGTTGTGGTCAGATTGAACTGAATTATCTGATTCTAAAGAGAAATGCCGAGGAGTAGGGGAATGGATGGATCATGCAGAGACTTTGTTCAAAGAGACTGTCAATCGAAAAGGATTTCGGTTGGAGGAAGAAGAACAAAGAAAAATGGACTATATTATTATACCTGTTTGCGTGTGTTGTTTTTTTAAACAACAAAAAGGTATATTTACTGTGTACATTTCTTAGTGGATGGTGCAAAAGTGAAAAATGAAACCATCTTGAAGTTGATGGTTTATTTATTTTTCTTGGGGTGAGGTGTCATGTGAGGGTACCTTTATGACATGGATGTTTAAGCAATGTACCTTTAAGAAAACAGTGATGTCAGAGAGTGGGTGGAGCTGGGCTTAAGTCAGCCATTTTAGCAGGTTTTTAGTTTCAGTTTTGGAAACACAGCTTGTGTGTGTCTGTGGGTCTCCAGAGAGCTGCAGCTTTTGCAGGTTTGGAGGAAAGCAGTTTGTGTGTGTCTGTGTTTCCAGAGAGCTGTAAGTTTTGAAAAGAGCTTGGGAGTGTCTGTGTTTGCAGGGAGCTGGATCTCTGAGATACAAGACTATCTCTGGACCATTTGTGTGATTTAAACTTAGAATAGTGAAGCCTTTAACCTGATGTGATTTTGTTTAAAGGTGTTAAGTCTCTTGGAAGTTTGAAGGAACATTTTGAGGAAGTATTTACTGTTGCAATATTTTCTGAGTTTTCTTTGAACTAAGGGGTGTTAAGAGATCCAATGTTTATTTAAGATGTTAAGTTGAGATCATGGAATAAACAGTGTTTTGTGTTTAAAAACCCACGTGTCCATAATTGTAATCCCACACCTGGGGAACAAGCCGTGTGCTCGGAAAAGCAACAAATCCATGAAAGGGAGAGGTTGGTTGAACTCCATGATACATTTTGGGGTTCTGAAAACGCGTCGCCCATAACACTATGTCTTATGGTCTTATATAATGGAGTCTCTGACAAGGCTCAGGAAACACCCATACTGTGAGTATGGGCCATCCCTGCCAGAGATGCTATGGGACCGGCTGGTCTGCGCGATAGACAACGGCTCAACACATGGAAAACTGCTTGCCGAACCTGCTCTTGATCTTAAAAGAGCAATAGAACTGGTGCTGCCCCTGGAAAATGCAGAAAAAGGGGCCCAGGAACTCCAAGATTCAATGGACTGCAGCGTGCTCAGCATCGCATGTTCCCCATATTGGATGAGACTGGGGGAAGGCTAATTACAACAGCATTAGGCAGGATCTAGAGAGTGTTGACTGGGTGAGTCTGTTTGAGGGAAAATCAACATCTGACATGTGGGAGGCTTTCAAATGTCAGTTGATTAGAATTCAGGACCGGCATGTACCTGTGAGGACGAAAGATAAGGGTGGCAAGTATAGGAACCCTGGATAACGAGGGATATTATGAACCTTGTTAAAAAGAAAAAGGAAGCACTTGTGAGGTCTGAAAGGCTTAGGACAGATGAAGCCTTTGAAGAATATAAAGAAAGTAGGAAGGAACTTAAGGAAGGATTTGGGAAGTCTAAAAGGGGTCATGAAATGTCGTTGGCAAACAGGATTGAGGAAAATCATAAGGCGTTTCATACATATGTAAAGATAAGAGGGTAGCCAGAGAAAGGATTGATTCATTCAAGGATATTCGAGGGAATCTATGTATGGAACCAAACGAAATGGGAGAGATACGAAATGAATACTTTGCCTCAGTATTCACCAAAGATAAGGACTCGGTGGATGAGGAGTACAGGGTAGAGTGTAGATATTCTGAGTTCTGTTGATATTAATAAAGAGGTGTTGGGTATCTTAAAAAGCATTAAAGTAGATAAGTCCCCAGGGCCTAATGGGATTGACCCCAGAATACTGAGGGAGGCAAGGGAGGAAATTGTTGGGGCCTTGACAGTAATCTTTCTATGCTCACTAGCTATGGGTGAAGTTCCAGAACAATGTTGTTCTGTTGTTTAAGAAGGGCAGCAGGGATAATCCAGGAAATTATAGGCTGGTGACCCTTACGTTAGTGGTAGGCCATAAAAGCACCGACCCTGCGGGACACGATGGAATTGAAGTTATTCCCAGACCTCATCAATTATTAACCTTACTGGCACCCCTACATGCATTGCTAAAGAAAAAGCAGAATATAATATTTATTGTCACCAGTAGGCTTCCACTAACATTGCAATGAAGTTACAGTGAAAAGTCCCAAGTCGCCACATTCTGGCGCCAGTTCGGGGACACAGAGGGAGATATCAACATGTCCACATTACCTAACAGCACGCCTTTCAGGACATGTGGGAGGAAACCGGAGCACCCGGAGGAAACCCACGCAGACATGGGAAGAACGTGCAGACTCTGAACAGAAGTGGTCGTGGCAAGCACCACAGGAAGAAGCATTCACCAAAGTGAAGGAACAGTTGCTGTCATCCAGCAACTTGGTGCACTACGGTCCATGAGACTGCAGGTACTAATGTGCGATGCATCTCCCTACAGTATAGGGCTGGCACCGAGCGACTGCTTACATATGCGTTGCGGACCCTGGCAGAGGCAGTGAGATGCTATGCAAAAATCGGAAACGAAGGTGGGGAGTAAAAAGTCCCATCTGTACGTCTATGGCCGACTTTATGATAATCACAGACCATAAACTCCTGTTGGGTCTTTTTAAAGAGGACAAGGAGATCCCACCCATTGTTTCGGCTTGGATTCAGCGCAGGGCACTCTTTTAAAAAATATATATATTTATTAAAGTTTTTTAACACAATTTTTCTCCCTGACAAACAATAACCCCCCCCGCCGTAACAAACAAAATTGAGAAATCGCGCAGAGCAAGATATATACATGGCAAAATGATATATTTACACAGCTTTGTACACTGGCCCTCACCCATACGTGCCAGTTTCCCCAACCCTTCATGTTATCTCTTGCTCATCCACCCTTCCAGGCAGACCCCCCTTTCCCCCCCCTCCTCCCCTTCCCAGGACGTTGTTTCCCCCCCCCCCCCCACCCCCCCACCCCCCCAAGGTTGCTGCTGCTGCTGACCGACCTTCCTCTAACGCTCCGCGAGATAGTCTAGGAACGGTTGCCACCACCTGTAGAACCCCTGCGCAGACCCTCTCAAGGCGAACTTAATCCTCTCCAACTTTATGAACCCAGCCATATCATTTATCCAGGCCTCCAGGCTGGGGGGCTTCGCCTCCTTCCACATTAGCAAGAACCTTCGCCGGGCTACTAGGGACGCAAAGGCCAGAATGTCGGCCTCTTTCGCCTCCTGCACTCCGGGTTCATCCACTACTCCAATTATTGCTAGCCCCCAGCTTGGCTTGACCCGGACTTTCACCACCTGAGATATTGCTCCCGCCACTCCTCTCCAGAACCCTTCCAGTGCCGGGCATGACCAAAACATATGGACATGGTTCGCCGGGCTCCCTGAGCACCTTCCACATCTGTCCTCCACCCCAAAGAACCTACTCAACCTTGCCCCCGTCAAGTGCGCACTGTGGACCACCATAAATTGTATCAGGCTGAGCCTGGCACACGAGGAGGAGGAATTAACCCTACCTAGGGCATCAGCCCACAGACCTTCCTCGATCTCCTCCTCCAGCTCCTCCTCCCATTTACCCTTCAACTCTTCTACCAGCGCTTCCCCCTCTTCTTTCAACTCCTGGTGTATTTCCGACACCTTGCCCTCCCCGACCCACACACCTGAGATCACCTTACCTTGAACTTCTTGTGCCGGGAGCAACGGGAATTCCCTCACCTGTCGCCTCACAAAAGCCCTCACCTGAATTTATCTGAAGGCATTTCCCGGGGGTAACTCGAACTTCTCCTCCAGTGCCCCTAGGCTCGCAAACGTCCCGCCGATGAACAGGTCCCCCATTCTTCCAATTCCCGCCCGATGCCAGCTCTGGAACCCCCCGTCCATCTTCCCCGGGATAAACCGGTGGTTACCCCTGATCGGGGACCACACCGATGCTCCCATTGCACCCCGGTGCCGTCTCCACTGGCCCCAGATCCTTAGCGTTGCCACCACCACCGGGCTCGTGGTATACTTTGTCGGTGAGAGCTGCAGCGGGGCCGTCACCAACGCCCCCAGGCTCGTTCCTTTACAGGTCGCCATCTCCATCCTCTTCCATGCCGCCCCCTCTCCCTCCATAACCCACTTGCGAATCATCGCCACATTTGCTGCCCAGTAGTAGCTCCCCAGGTTTGGCAGCGCCAACCCTCCTCGGTCCCTACTGCGTTCCAGGAACCCTCTCCTTACTCTCAGGGTCTTATTCGCCCACACCAACCCCATAATACTCCTGCCTACTCTCTTAAAAAAGGCCTTAGTGATCACGATGGGAAGGCACTGAAACACAAACAGAAACCGCGGAAGGACCACCATTTTGACCGACTGCACTCTACCCGCCAGCGAGAGCAGTAACATGTCCCATCTTTTGAAATCCTCCTCCATTTGCTCCACCAACCTCGTCAGATTCAGTTTATGTAGGGCCCCCCAACTCCTGGCTATCTGGATCCCCAGATACCGAAAGCTCCCCTCCGCCCTCCTCAGCGGTAGGTCCCCTATCCCTCTTTCTTGGTCCCCCGCCTGTAATACAAAGAGCTCACTCTTCCCTACATTGAGCTTATAGCCCGAAAACTCCCCAAACTCCCTTAGAGTCTGCATGACCTCCACCATCCCCTCCATTGGATCCGCCACGTACAGCAACAGGTCATCCGCATATAGCGACACCTGATGCTCTTCTCCCACTCCGTCCACCCCCCTCCATTTATTAGACTCCCTCAATGACATGGCCAATGGTTCGATCGCCAATGCGAACAACAGGGCGGACAGGAGGCACCCCTGCCTCGTCCCTCGGTACAGTCGAAAGTATTCCGACCTCCGCCGGTTCGTCACTACACTCGCCATCGGGGCTCTGTAAAGGAGCTTAACCCAATTGATAACCCTACCCCGAACCCAAACCTACGCAGCACCTCCCAGAGGTACTCCCACTCAACTCGGTCAAAATCCTTCTCCGCGTCCATAGCTGCCACTATTTCCGCCTCTCCCTCCTCCGGTGGCATCATTATCACGTTTAAAAGCCGCACATTGGTGTTTAGTTGCCTGCCTTTTACAAATCCCGTCTGGTCCTCGTGGATTACCCCTGGGACACAGTCCTCGATCCTCGTGGCCAGCACTTTTGCCAGCAACTTTGCATCCACATTGAGGAGCGAGATCGGCCTGTACGATCCACATTGCAGTGGGTCCTTGTCCCGCTTTAGGATCAAAGAAATTGTCACTTCCGACATTGTCGGGGGCAGGGTCCCCTCCTCTCTTGCCTCATTAAAGGTCCTCACCAGTAGCGGGGCCAACAGGTCTGCGTACTTCCTGTAGAACTCCACCGGGAATCCGTCCGGTCCCGGGGCCTTCCCCGCCTGCATGCTCCCCAAACCCTTGCTCAGCTCCTCCAACCCAATTGGTGCCCCCAAACCAGCCACCTCTTGCTCCTCCACTCTCGGGAATCTCAGCTGATCTAGGAATCGTCTCATCCCCTCTTCCCCCGCTGGGACAATGTCCTCATAAAAGGCCTTGAATACCTCGTTTATTTTCGTCGCACTCCGAACCGTGGCTCCCCTTCCATCTTTGACTCCCCCTATTTCCCTCGCTGCCATCCTCTTACAGAACTGGTGTGCCAGCATCCGACTAGCCTTTTCCCCATAATCGTAGGTCGCCCCCTGCGCTTTCCTCCACTGTGTCTCCGCCTTCCCTGTGGTCAACAGGTCAAACTCCGTCTGGAGCCGTCGTCTTTCCCCAAGTAATCTTTCCTCCGGGGCCTCTGCGTATCTCCTGTCCACTCTCAAAATCTCCCCCACTAACCTCTCCCTTTCCATACCCTCTGTCTTCTCCCTATGAGCCCTAATGGAGATTAGCTCTCCCCTGATTACCGCCTTCAACGCCTCCCATACCACCCCTACCTGCACCTCCCCGTTGTCGTTGGCCTCCAAGTACCTTTCGATACATCCCCTCACCTTCCCACACACCACCTCGTCCGCCAACAGTCCCACATCCAGCCGCCACAACGGGCGTTGGTCCCTCTCCTCTCCCAGCTCCAGTTCCACCCAGTGCGGGGCATGGTCCGAAAAGGCTATGGCCGAATACTCCGTCCCCTCCACCCTCGGGATGAGCGCCCTACCCAGAACAAAGAAATCTATCCGGGAGTAGGCTTTGTGTACATGGGAGAAGAAAGAAAATTCCCTGGCCTGTGGCCTTGCAAACCGCCATGGGTCCACTCCCCCCATCTGATCCATAAACCCCCAAGTACCTTGGCCGCCGCCGGCCTCTTTCCAGTCCTTGATTTGGAGCGGTCCAGTGCTGTATCCAACACTGTATTGAAGTCCCCTCCCATTATCAGGCCTCCTATCTCCAGGTCTGGAATGCGCCCCAACATGCGCTTCATGAATCCTGCATCATCCCAGTTCGGGGCGTATACGTTTACCAACACCACCCACGTCCCTTGCAGCCTACCGCTCACCATTACATATCCCCCCGCCCCCTGCCGACTAGCCATCTCCTTTTCTGGGCCAGTCCCGTGTCCACGCCTCCATCACCCTCCAGTCTCCCAGAGGTGGGACCCCCGTCCCGACCACCTCTTCTGTGTCCCATTCCCTTTCGGCCAGTGCAGCAGCAACCCTTCCCCCCCCCTTCCCCCCCTCCCCTCCCCCCCCGCTAGACCCCTGTCTAGATTTTTTGCTCCCCCCATGTCACTCCCGTAAGTCAGCTGACGCCTGCTGACCCCGGCTTCCCCCGCCGTCCCATTGACCTCCCCGTGTGGGAGTCTCCCAATCCATATGCATTCCTTCATTCCCCTTCCCGCCTTTCTTCCCGCGCGCGGGAAAACACCCTGCGCTTTTCAAAGCCCGCTCCGCCCCCTCTGGCGCAGCTCCTGTCGCGGCCATGTCTCTCTCCCCCAGCCCATGTAACATTTCCTGCGTGTGATTGACCCCCTATATACAACAACCATCACACATCAAACCCCAAACATCCCCCCCACCCTCACAAACCCTCAGTTAGAGTCCAACTTTTCGGCTTGTACAAAGGTCCACGCCTCTTCAGGCGTTTTGAAGTAATAGTGTTGGCCCTTGTATGTGACCCACAGTCGCGCTGGCTGCAGCATTCCGAATTTCACTTCTTTCCGGTACAACACCGCTTTGGCCCGGTTGAAACCCGCTCTCCGCTTTGCAACCTCCGTGCTCCAGTCCGGGTATATTCGGATCTCTGCATTGTCCCACTTACTGCTCCGCTCCTTCTTGGCCCATCTCAGGACCCACTCTCTGTCCGTGAACCGGTGGAACCTCACCACCATCGCCCTTGGCGGCTCATTTGCCTGGGGCTTCTTCACCAGCACCCGATGTGCCCCGTCCAACTCCAGCGGCCTCGAAGGGGCCTCCGCGCCCATCATCGCCTCGAGCATCGTGCTCGCGTATGCCCCGGCATCAGCCCCCTCCACTCGCTCAGGGAGACCCAGGATTCGCAGATTCTTTCTCCTCGACCTGTTCTCCAGGTCTTCGAGTCTTCCCGCCCACTTCTTGTGCAGCGCCTCGTTCTGCTCCACTCTCACCGCCAGGCCCACGAGCTCGTCCTCCTGGATCTTAGCTTCGTGGGCCTTCTGGGTGATCCTGAGTCCTTCAATTGCCGAAAGCATAGGCGCCAACATCTCCTTGCGCTGCTCCTCGAAGCAGCGCTTGATGAACTCCTGCAGCTCCCCATTGTCCCTGGCCGCCGCCATTTTGTTTTCTTTCCCTCGCTTCTCCCGTTGCTCCAGTGCCGCTCCTTTGGCTGTTACACTTCTGGTCCGTTTCACAGAGGTTGGAGGGGGACCTCTCTCTTCCCTTCCCCACGGGTTGTGTCAAAAAAAAAAGTTCGGTTGGGGCTCCTCTAACGAGCCCGAAAGTCCGTGGTAGCGGGAGCTGCCGAATCGCGCGGCTTAGCTCCACATAGCCGCAACCGGAAGTCGAGAGGGAATCCTTTTGGCAGTGTTCGCTTCACCAGTCTGCCCCAAAAAGTCGATGGAAACTCCTGAAAAAGATCTGAGAGTCGGTTCCAGACGGGAGCTGCCGAATGCGCGACCTACTCCTCCACGGCCGCCACCGGAAGCCTCGTCCCTGCTTCTTCAATGGCCTTGGTAGATCTTTTCACAGTTGTTCCCTCTGCTGCTAGAATTCATCTTTGATAGAGGCCCTCAAGTCAGATTGCAGCTTTAAGCTTGCCCTTCCCCCGCCTGCATGCTGGAAGAGGCTTTTGTCTATTTCTGCAGCTCAAGCCAAATCTTTTACTGTTTCTGCCGGGTCTGGTAACCAAAAGACATAACATTCCTGGGGGACACTCAGGGGAATGTTGCAGTCTTCTTCCCACACCGGGAAATGTCAAACAAATGCCGTGGGGGCCCTGTAAAAGAGCCCAAAAGTCCGTTCCAAGTGGGAGCTACCAAATATGCGACCTAGCTCTGCATAGCCGCACCCGGAAGTCCCCGCAGGGCACTCTTGATGGTAGTTTAAGAATACTCCTTCGAGCACCACTCGGGAATGCACATAGCCAATGCTGACAACCTGAGCTGCCTACCGTTAACTGCAAACTGACCCGCCCCCTACCAAGAATGGACAAGGTCATCAAGACAATGAATTTTATGGACACCCTGCCTGTGTCTGCCAGGCAGATCCAGACATGGACCCAGAAAGATCCCACGCTGGCGAAACTACTCCACGTGATCCTAAGCAGCGATATCCAAGGACACCCCACGGAGGACCTGAAGCCCTCCCTATTGAAAATCTAAGAATTAAGCGTGGAAGATGGCATCATCCTGTGGGGAGCCTGAGTGGCTGTCCTTCGCCCTGGCCGGAAGCTCCACAATGGTCACCTAGGAGTCTCCTAAAATGAAAATGCTCACAAGGAACTATATCTGGTGGTCCCGGCTTGATTCTGATTTGATTTGATTTGATTTATTATTGTCACATGTATTGGTATACAGTGAAAAGTATTGTTTCTTGCATGCTGTACAAACAATGCATACCGTACATAGGGAAGGAAGGAGAGACTGCAGAATATAATGTTACAGTTACAGCAAGGTGTAGAGAAAAGATCAACTTAATACGAGGTAGGTCCGTTCAGATGTCTAATGGCAGTAGGGAAGAAGCTGTTCTTGAGTCGGTTGGTACGTGACTTCAAAATCTTTTTCCTGGCGGAAGAAGGTGGAAGAGAGTATGTCCAGGGTGCGTGGGGTCCTTAATTATGCTGGCTGCCTTTCTGAGGCAGCGGGAATTATAGATAGAGTCAATGAATGGGAGGCTGGTTTGCATGATGGACTGGGCTACATTCACAACCTTTTGTAGTTTCCTGCGGTCTTGGGCAGACAGGCGCCATACCAAGCTGTGATACAACCAGAAAGAATGCTTTCTATGACGCATCTGTAGAAGTTGGTGAAGGTCGTAGCTGAAATGCCAAATTTCCTCAGTCTTCTGAGAAAGTAGAGTCGTTGGTGGGCTTTCTTAACTATAGTGTCGGCATGGGGGGACCAGGACAGGCTGTTGGTGATCTGTACACCTAAAAACTTGAAGCTTTTCACCCTTTCTACTTCGTTCCCATTGATGTAGACAGGGGCATGTTGTCCACTACGCTTCCTGAAGTCAATGGCAATCTCCTTTGTTTTGTTGACATTGAGGGAGAGATTATTGTCGTCGCACCAGTTCATCAGATTCTCTATCTCATTCCTGTACTCTGTCTCGTCATTGTTTGAAATCCGACCCACTACGGTGGTGTCATCAGCAAATTTGAAAATCGAGTTGGAGGGAATTTGGCCACACAGTCATAGGTGTATAAGGAGTATAGTAGGGGGCTGAGGACACAGCCTTGTGGGGCACCGGTGTTGAGGATGATCGTGGAGGAGGTGTTGTTGCCGATCTTTACTGATTGTGGCCTGTGGGTTAGAAAGTTCAGGATCCAGTCACAGAGGGAGGAGCCGAGGCCAAGGCCACGGAGTTTGGAGATGAGTTTCGTAGGAATGATGGTGTTGAAGGCTGAGCTGTAGTCGATAAATAGGAGTCTGACATAGGTGTCTTTGTTATCTAGGTGTTCCAGGGTAGAGTGCAGTTCATGATGATGGATGTCAGAGCCACTGGACGATAGTCATTAAGACACTGCTTGACTTTTTTTGGGTACAGGGATGATGGTCGTCTTCTTGAAACAGATAGGGACCTCAGATTGTTGTAAAGAGAGGTTGAAGATGTCTGTGAATACCCCTGCCAGCTGATCCGCGTAAGACCTGAGTGCTCGACCGGGTACCCCATCCGGCCAGTGGCTTTCCGTGGGTTGACCTTCGAGAAGGCTGCTCTGACGTCTGCAGTGGTGATCTCAGATACACATTCATCTGCAGCTTCTGGGGTGGAGGGCTTGCTCTCGCTGACCTCTTGCTCAAATCAGGCATAGAATGCGTTGAGCTCATCAGGGAGAGGTGCGTTGGAGCCGGCGATTTTACATGCCTTCATCTTGTAGCCCGTTATGCCTTGCAGACCTTGCCATAGACGGCGGGGATCCGTAAGGCTAGCATGGGACTTGAGCTTGGTCCAGTACTGTCTTTTGGCATCTTTGATGGATTTCTTTAGATCATATCTGGCTTTCTTGTATAGGTCAGGGTCGCCTGACTTGAATGCCTCAGTGGATATCCCTGTCATCCAGGGTTTCCAGTTGGGAAACACGTGGATTTGCTTCTTTGGAACACAATCTTCTACCCACTTACTAATGAAGTCAGTTACTGTAGTGGCGTACTCGTTCAGGCTGGTTGCAGATTTTTAAAATACTGACCAGTCCACTGACTAAGCAGTCCCGTTCATCCAATTCCTCAGACCAACAATGCACGACTTTCTTTGACGGATTCTCCGGCTTCAGTTTTTGCCTATAAGCCGGGAGCAGGAGCACAGCCTTGTGGTCAGATTTGCCAAAGTGTGGGCGAGCGATAGAGCGGTAGGCATGTTTGATATTTGTGTAGCAGTGGTCCAGGATGTTTGGGCCTCTGGTGGAACAGGTGACGTGTTGGCGGTAACTCTTGAGCTTGGCCTGATTGAAGTCCCCAGCTACAATGAACAAGGCCTTGGCATGTTTCGTTTCAAGGCTATTTGTGGTGGTGAATATTTCGCCCAGTGCGATTTTCACGTTCGCATGGGGTGGGATGTAAACTGCCGTCAGGATAACGGAGCTGAACTCCCGTGGAAGGTAGTAGGGGCGGCATTTTAGCGTCAGGTATTCTAGGTCCGGGAAGCAGAAACACGCCAGTGTTGCTACATCTAGGCACCAGGAGGTGTTGATTAGGAGGCAGACCCCACCTCCCCTTGCCTTGCCTGACGCCGTACAGTCCATTTGGTGGATTGAGAAGCCCTCTGGTTGTAGGGCACAGTCCGGTGAAGCAGGAGTGAGCCATGTCTCCGTGAAGCAGAGCACACAGCAGTCCCTTAGTTCTCTTTGAAAAGTGAGTCTGGCTTTAAGTTCGTCTATGCTTATTTTCTAGAGATTAGACATTAGCTCGGAGTAAGCTAGGCGGAGGGGCTTTGGGGCCGCTTTGTTTCACTCTCACCTGCGGGCCTGCACGTTTTCCCCGCTTCCTGGAGTGGCTGCCTCTTTTCGAGCCTGGGAGACGGTGAGAGTATGCAGTGTAAAGGGAATAGTTGTGTCCAATGAGGTTATTCACTCTGGTCGGTGTCTTCTAACCTTCACTTCTGACATTGAATGTTTGGTGAAATAGTAACCTTCATGTCAGGAGAATCTGAAGTTCCCACCATCAACCTTGCTACACCTTTGAGAATGGACAGGAAGGTCTTGGTCAGGGTGCACACGGACTACATTGGGCTATTTATGGGGTCAATGTTTTTGATCTTGGACGATGCTCACCCTAAATGGATGGACATATATCGGATTTCCTCCACGACTTCTAGCGCCACTATAGGAAACTCTGATGAGATACCGGAAGTCCTCATGTCCAACAACAGGAACCCCTTCACCAGCGGAGAATTCCAGGCATTCTCAAAGTTTAATGGGTCGAAGCACATTTGAACTGTGCTCTACCACCTGTCTTCTAATGTCTTGGCCGAGCTGTCCAAACGGTATGAAGAAACAGACAAGCCCAGCGACTATCTCAATATCAAACTGACTCAGTTTGTTTCAACGCCAGGATCTCAACACATGTGATGGTGAGGGTTGCACCAGTGGAATTGCTGGTGAGCAGGCGCCTCCGGACCAGACTCCGTCTACTGTTTCCTAACTTAAGTGGGAAAGTGGAGTCAAAACAGGAGGCTCAGAAAAAAAGTTATGACATCCGACGACACAAGAGGACTTTCAGGTCAGGAGACTGTCTATATCCGCAATTTCAGATATGGGAATCCTTGGATCCCAGGGGTGGTAGTTAAGAAGACTGACCCTGTTTCATACAAGTCAAGACCCGGAAGAGGAACGCAAATAAGAATGTGGGCCATCTTCGTAGCAGGGAATCCTCGATTGCAGAGAGAAGGGTGACGTCCTCAATGTCCAGGAACCAATCACCATGCCGCACTGGTCCACACAAATGTGGACCAGGCATATGGGCACCACCTGGGGAATCTCCCAGGCCATCATAGGCCCCCTCGCGGTCAGGCTCTGGGCAGGGTGGTACCTTGGCACTCCTTCCACCCAGGCATATCAGCACTGCCAGCCTTGCACCTCGGAACTGCTGACAAAACACTGAATTCTTTACCCATCAGTCTGGCCTCAATAAAACTCGAGATGGATTTGTAGGTATAGTATTATTTATTTTGAACCAACTTGCAAGGCCGACTCGCTTCACAATGAGCCTCAGAACACACAAGCTGTCTCCTGAAACCCTAGGAACCGAGTGAGGTCGGAGACAAAGAGATCTCTGCAAATTCTTTCAAATGGCATCAAGTTTCACATACAAGATTCCCATAGGTCATCCTATACCCCTCCTGACCTGGCCATACATCCTGATTGGCTCACTTCGCATTCCTTAACCCTGGGCCTCTTGTTACCCAGCATCCTTTTCCCCATCCTTGCCATGCTTTCTGAATTCCTTTGTCCTTTGTCCTTTGTGAACTCACTACTATTAGACTGGCCCACATCTACATTACTGTAACTAATATTTGAACTAACTATTTTATATCACATTCGTCACTGCCACCCAGGCACCATGGCAGTGTCACCCAGACACCTTGGCAATGGCACCCTGGCATTGCCTGGGTGACACTGCCAGGCTGACTGGGGCATTACCAGGGTGCCAGGCTGGCAGTGCCAGGTCCCTGTGCCGGGAATTGGGTCCAGGTGTGCCCTGCCCTTATGAGGTGGGGTGAGGGAGGGCTTGAGAACCACCTAACAGGTAAATTGGGGCATTGGGAGGGGGGGGGGAGGATCCAGAGGCCCCCACCGTGGGGGGTTGAAAGGTCAGAGCTCATCAGTGCAGGAAATGAAGGTAAGTGAAGCCTCGGCAGGGTGATCCTTGCCGAGGCCAAATAAATGCTGTTATTTGGTCTCCCCTGAACCTTTTCTGTTTGGAGGAGGAGAATTACAGCCTGTTTATTCTCTTCACGCAACTGTATTACCTCGTGTCATCCTACTGAACCTCCCTCCTCTGTACCTTTTCCTAGACCTTCATTGTGAATTGGCATAAGATTAATAGCACCATGAAAATATAACCAAGTGATTAGATTCTGTAGAAACTATTATTTAGTGAAAATATGAATACTAAATACAGTGGGTGCGATTTAACCGGGAAAAAAATAATCCCATTGTGGGCGGGTTTAGTGGGGTGGTTACCAGCACTTGGAATAACCCCACTATCGAACAGGACTCTGTTATTTTTTTCTGGCCACAGCAGGAAAGGTCCCACCGAGGCCGCACTTACCTTAATTTCCTGCACCGAGGAACCCACTCGTCAGTGCATCCCCGATCATTTGATCCCCCAACACGGCCTCCGGATTATGAGGGGTTTGGACAGGATAAATAGGAAGCAGCTGTTCCTCTTGCTTTAGGGATCAATCACAAGGGGCCATAGTTTTAGGGTGAGAAGCAGGAGATTTCGAGGGAATTTGAGAACAAAAATTCACTCAAAGGGCGGTGAGAATCTGGAACACAATCCCTGGGAAGGTAGTGAGGGCTGGAAACCTCACAACCTTTAAGAGGCACTTGGTTGAGCACTTGAAACACCATCACATTCAAGGATATGGGTAAGTGGGATCAGTGCAAAATTAGGGGTAGTTATTAGGGGCAGTGCAAAAAGGATATGGTAAGTGGGATCAGTGCAAAATTAGGGGTAGTTATTGTCGGTGCAGACTCGATGGGCTGAAGGGCCTTTCCTGCGCTGCATGACCCGATGACTTTATCTGCAAACTTTGATTGAAGTTTCTTTTGATTGAACTTGAGAAGCTAAGAGATTTGTGGATCGAATATTGGACAATATTTCAACTCAAAATTAAAGAAACGAAATACAGCACGTTTGCTCAGTATTTATTTTTGTGTTCTTTAGATTATTACAAAAGTGAAGGAGTCTTTGCAACCTGGGACAAAATTGGCTGTGTTTGATCACATTCCCAGCAATGCAGCATTTATCAATCCATTACCAGAAATCATCGACATCTGTCACAAAAGGTAATGTACAAGAAAATCCAAGTGTTTCATGCAGCAATTTTAGTAATAGATTTTGGGGGAGGATTGGGTTGCCAAGTGTGGTTTGGTGTATGCCTGGAGGTTGCAATGCATGACGTTCTTTCTCAAACCATCCCAGCCCCACACTCCCTCCAGTAGTCCATGCTCCAAGCACACATGTTCAAAAAAACTAAAAAGCACATTTTTTGAATACTTCTGTGATTTTTCCTCTGGATTGCTTTTAGCACTGTCCAGGATATCAATGTTTAATTCCAAGCGTCTCCAGGGCACCCCTGGAGTGTTGGCAACACTGTGGAAGAAGAATTATGAAGTAAAATTATGTCTGTTAGAAACTATTTATAGCATTCTTTATTCTTCTGAGAGACAATTTGCCTCAAGGAGAATAAAACGGTGCTTTTTAGCATTCGGAGATTGAGATGTTAATTAAAAAGACAACCAACATGAACAATGCCTTAATCTTTTGCTTTATGTTTTACATTGCCAATTGTGGTTTCATTGATGACACCTTTACTAACTTAATTGATATCAAAGGAAGAATTTGTGCTTTTCATTTGAATCATGTATCATATTATGCCATGTATTTCTAAATGAGCTAAAACTAAATTAAAGCCACCAGTAGCTGAAAAGTTGGCTTTCCTTAATTTCCTTTTTTTTTTCGAGTTAAAAGTGTCTTGAGATGTTTATTACATGAAAGGTAATGTTTAAAGTTGATTTCTTCTGCTGAATAACATATTGAAACTGAAATTTGGTTACCGAGTTGTTAATTTTAACTTGTTTACAAATCCCTACTTCCCCTATCCTACTATTTTCATCCTTCGTCAAGGTTCTCGCATTCAGATACCCTCTCCGTTGACAACCATTAATGGTTGATCAGCCAGAGACTAAATTAAAATCAAGTTTGATGGGCAATATTTCTATCCACTAGACTGTAACGGAAAAGGAAGAATGTGAAGGGTTAAGGGAAGAAGGTAGGAGAATGACACTCGGTGAATTGCTCATTTGGAGAACCAGTACCGACACGATGGGCCAAATGGCCTCCTCTTGCACTGTAACAATTCTGTGATTTTGTGATCTCCCCTCCATTCAACACAGAACTTTCGCTTCTCTCAATAACAAACTCCCAAGGGTGTAGGCTTGATTTATTCATCCTCCCATCATAAGAGCAACACTCCCAGCCCACGAACCTGCCGCGCGCCATATTTATGTTTTACGTAGCGCCGGCTAGTCAATGGGGTTTCCCATTGTGGGGCAGCTCCATGCTATTGGGAAACGCCCGGGCTGCCAGCAAAACAGAGCATCCCGCTGGCGGAGAAGCCAGCCCCATAATCCTGATGTGTGTGCAATACTGCTGTGCCATTCTTCTTCACTTTTCTTATTACAATAATGGGTGTGATTTACTGGCCAAATCCAGCTGGAATTGGGACGGGGACATGCCGGTAAATCCCATAAGAGGCTTCTTCCAGGATTCCCGACGGTCGTTATCACCGCGAGACCTAACAAGATCTTGCGAGACATTACGATCCTGCCCACAATGTGCGGGATCCAGATTTGCATAGTTAAGTGAACTTAACTGCTTACTTAACTATGCCTTCGCCAGATCAAACCAGCCCCCGGGATCTATTGGTCTCGCCGAGGAGACCCCAGCCAAGCGATGGTTAGCACTGGTCTCCACAAACGGGGACCAGCCGGAAGAGCACATGGGAAGTCTCCCTGGAAATTGGAGGCCCCCGGGTTGTTGGGACCTGGGCAAGGTGGCACCCTGGCACTGCTTATGCCACCTGGGCACCGTGATACTGTCAGCCTGGCACTGCCAGGTTGGCAGAGCCAAGGACCCCAGGTGGTATTTTGCCCATGCTGGGAATCGGGCCTGGAGATGCCCTGCCTGTGTCAGTTGGGGTGCCAGGGTGAGGGGGGGGGGGGGGGGGGGGGGTGCTGGCTCAGTGACGCCCCAACAGGTGAGTTGGGGTGTTGGGTGGAATTGGGGGGTCATGGCATGGAGGGCCGGGAAATCGGGGCACCTTTTCCAATCTCTTCCTGGACTGGCGAGCGGAGCTCCTCAGAGCAGGAAATGCGACTGAACGTGGTCTCGGCACTGTGTTCCCTGCTGAGACCTGTAAAAATAACAGAGTCTCGTTCGATAGCGGTGTCGTACCCACTGCTGTGACCCTGTTAAACCTGTCCAAAATGGGTCTCTTTTTTCATTAAATTGGGCCCAATATTTCTGAGCAACTTGTTGTAAATTTATCCATTTTTTAATCAGTGAAATCTGTTATATTTCCGATAGAGGTACGAAAGTACTTATCGATGGAGCACACGCACTTGGTGTAATGGATCTGAAGGTCAGGTAAGTAAACCCACCTTGTTAATTTTAGCTGATACTGATTAGAAAGCTGTGTGTTCCAACATGATTTTATCAAGTTGGTTTTTTGACCCTCTCATTCCAGCTCAGTCTGACAGCTGTTTGAAGTCAAGACTCTGGGTTGTCAGTCCAGTGGCACAATTGCTACACTACTTTATCCTCAGTAAAATTCTATTGCCAGCGAATTAAATATGTTTAACCGGAGGGTGAACAGCCAGAGATTGTGGCCCATGTCTTAGGTAGGATGGGGGATGAGGCCCTGAAAACAGATTTCTGGAAACTAAGAAGGAAATTGATAAACAGGACCTCTAATGCAGTAATTGTAGGGCAGTTAGGAATGGGAAATAAATACTGGCCCAGCCAGTGATTCCCCACATCAAATGAGTGAGTAGAGAAAATTATAATTGCCATTACAAAGAACAAAAAACAATACAGCACAGGAACAGGCTCTTCGGCCCTCCAAGCCTGTACCGGTCATGATACCAACCTTTGCCAAAACCTTCAGCACTTCCTTGTGTTCTTCTATACCCATCCAATCCAGTTATTCCTGTGGTGGGGGAAAGGATGCATCTACTTGTCAGCCAGGGGAGGGTGTGGGGGTGCACAATAAAAACATTGGCCGCAATCATATTTTTCATCTCACGGTTCGCACGATCTTGCGCTGTCGGGGGTGAGGGGCCCGCCGCCGGACCTCGGTATTGGGCCACCAGCTCAAAATGGCAGCCTAATACCGGGATTCTGATGGAATCCAGTGAGTTTTTCCCATAAATTAGCATGGTAAAGGGAGAGACTCACATACCGGGCCCCACTCCTGGCGCCAGCGGAGACCTGTAGTGATTCTACATTGGTGGAAACACTTAGGCTCCAGAACAGAGAATCCCAGCCAATATGTTTACCCTGGCTGTGGAATAGAACCGGGGGATGCCATCTCAAAAGAAGGGGTCGGCCACTTAAGACTAAGATGAGGAGGAATTCTTTCACTCAGAAGGTGGTGAACCTTTGGAATTCTCTACCCCAGAGGGCTGTGGAAGCTAATTACTGACTATGTTCCAAATGAAATCAATAGACCAATGTCATCAAGGATATAGAGATAGTGCAGGAAAGTAGTATTGAGGTAGATGATCAGCCATGATCATATTCAATGGTTGAGCAGGCTTGACACATTGATTCTCCTACTCCTGCTCCTATTTCCTATGTTCCTATGTTTAACTGTAATAATTCTGTATCCCAGCTCTATAGGTGCTGACTACTATACATCCAATTGCCATAAGTGGTTCTGTAGTCCAAAAGGTTGTGCTTTCCTCTACGTAAAGCAGGAGCTCCAAAACTGCTTACAGCCACTTGTGATTTCACATGGATTCGGCTTTGGCTTCAGTTCTGAGTACATCTGGACAGGTAAAGCAGATATTCAGCATGTTTACTGTGAACAGATATTTACCATAAGATGCATTTTGCAAATATTGTTTACAAATAAATATGACCAGTCCCTCAACCAATTAGCTCATGACGTTATTAGGGGCGCAATTTAACTAAATGGGAACAAAATCCCATAGCGAGCTCGTTTAGCCACATGTTTCCCGGCGCTCACAGGGCAGAGTAACAACAACGCTGTCAAATGTCACTCGGATTAGATAGGGGGCCTCAGCGGGGAACACGCGGCCAAGGCCACACATAGCCCCGTTTTCTGCACTGAGGATCACTGCTCGCTGGACATCGTCAGTGTAGTGAGAGATGGCAACCCACTCTCCAGAGCCCCCTACACAACGGATCACACACCCCAGCCCCAACTCACTATGAGGGCTTCCCCAGGCCACACCGCACACTCCCCAACACCCGTGCAGGGCACCACCAGCCCAATCGCCGCCATGTGAAAAATGCCAGCTTGGCACCTTAATAGCGCCAATCTGACCCTGCTAGCTAGCAATGCCACATGTGCACCTTGGCAGTGCCAGGCTGCCAGTAGTGCCAGGGTACCACCCTGCCCAAAGGGCAAGCACATGGGATCCTCCAAATCCCCGGGGGACTCCGCTGAGTGACATTTCATCTGGTCCACATTTGTGGAGATCAGAACTGAACAGCGCTCGCCCGAGGTCTCCGAGGTGAAGGGGATAGATCCCAATGCCTTGAGTAAGAGACATAAGACATAAGAGCAGAATTAAGCCATTCGGCCCATCGAGTCTGCTTCACCGTTCTATCATGGCTGATATGTTTCTCATCCCCATACTCCTGCCTTTGCCACATAACGCCTGATCCCCTTATTCATCAAGAACCTATATATCTCTGCCTCAAAGATACTCAGTGATTTGGCCTCCACAGCCTTCCGCTGTTCCACAGATTTACCACCCTCTGGCTGAAGAAATTCCTCCTCATCTCTGTTTTAAAGAATTGTCCCTGCAGTCTGAGGCTGTGCCCTCGGGTTCTAGTTTCTCCTACTTGTGGAAATATCCTCTCCACGTTCATTCTGTCTTAAGCCTCTCAGTATTCTGTAAGTTTCAATAAGATCCCCCCTCGAGTACACACCCAGAATCCTCTACCACTGCTCATATGACTAGTCCTTCATTCCAGGGATCTTCCTCGTCTGGACCCTCTCCAAGGCAAGCACGTCCTTCCTTTGATACAGGGCCCAAAACTGCTCACAATAGTCCAAATGAAAATGAAATGAATGTAAATCGCTTATTGTCACACGTAGGCTTCAATGAAGTTACTGTGAAAAGCCCCTAGTCGCCACATTCCGGCGCCTGTTCAGGGAGGCTGGTACGGGAACTGAACCGTGCTGCTGGCTTGCCTTGGTCTGCTTTAAAAGCCAGCGATTTAGCCCAGTGAGCTAATCCAAATGGGGTTTGACCAGAGGGTTAGACAGCCTCAGAAGTACATCCATGCTCTTGTATTCTAGCCCTCTCAACATGACTGCTGTCACGTGAGAGTACCTTTAAGAAATGGGTGTTTAAGAAATGTACCTTTAAGAAATAGGTGTTTATCAGTGATGTCAGAAATTGTGTGGAGCTGGGCTGTCTGTCAGCTTTTTACTTTTGTTTTAGGCTGTTTGCTGCAGGGTGTGTTTTAGTTTCGTTTTCAGAGCTGGATAACTGCAGTCACAGCCAGAAGGGGTATGAATCTCTCTCTCTGTAATCTAAAAACTGTAAATCGATCCTTTGGTGATTTAAAACTAATAACTGCTCTCAGTAGTGACTTTAACCTGATATGCTTCTGTTTAAAGGTTTTGTTTAAGTCTTACGGATGTGAAAAGGACAGCTTAAGGATTACGTAGTGTTGTATTCTTTGGGGATTGTATCTGAATTAATGGTTGCTAAGATGTTCACTATGTTTTAAAAAGGTTAACTTGAGTTCATAGAATAAACATTGTTTTGCTTTAAAAAATACTTTTCCATTTCTGTTGTACTACACCTGTAGAGTGGGCCGTGTGCTCCCCATACCACAATCTATTAAAAGTTGTGGGTCAGGTGAACTCTATGATACACTTTGGGGTTCTCAAAATCCTGGCCCATAACAATGCTAACATTGCATTTGCCTTAAAAACTGCCAAGTAAACCTGCATGTTAACCTTAAGAGAATCCTGAACTAGGACTCCTAAATCCCTTTGTGCGTCTGATCTCTGAAGCCTTTTCCAATTTATAAAATAGTCTATGCTTCTACCCTTCCTAACAAAGTGCATAACCTCACACTTTTCCACATTGTATCCCATCTGCCACTTCTTTATCCATTCTCCTAACCTATCCAGGTCCTTCAGCAGCCTCCCTGCTTCCTCAACACAACTTGTCCCTCTACATATCTTTGTATCATCTGCAAACTTAGCAACTTGCCTTGGGAACTGCATAATAGAGTGAGACTAGCTTTCTCGCTCAAATATGTAGATTTGCCAAAAAGTGATTCTGCCCACAATGGGTGAGAGTCACATTGTAATGTTTTGCGAGATCGCATTAGATCTCGCGAGGCGTTGCAACCCGGGAGTGGGTCTCCGACTTCTATCGGCCATGTTGTGCTTTTCGGGTGCAGCATGGCCGTTCGATCGTGCCTTATATTTGTAAAGGCAAATCATATAATATGCTGAATCATGCAACCACAGAAGATGCTGTGTTTGAGCATTGGTTGGTGTTAACTTAGCCAATCTCCTATGACTGTGAGGTTGCTACTGTCGGCCTCAGCAACGCCAAGCTAAGTACACACAAAATAAGCTCATTCTCCGTCAAATGGTGGAGAAGGATTGGTTTGGTCTTGGCTTTAATGCTTCTTCTCTCCCGTCTGTTGCCATGGCCGGCACGGTGGCAAAGTGGTTAGCACGGGGAGACGAGGGGTGGGTCTAGGTAGGGTGCTCTTGGTAGGTCTGTGCAGACGGGATCGGCCGAATAATCTCCTTCTGCACTTAGGATTCTTTGTAGGATGAGTCACCAGGGGCGGCACGGTGGCGCAGTGGTTAGCACTACCACCTACAGCACTGAGGACCAGGGTCCGATCCCGGCTCTGGGTCACCATCTGTTTGGAGTTTGCACATTCTTCCCATGTCTGCGTGGGTTTCACCCCCACAACCTGAAGATGTGCAGGGTAGGTGGATTGACCACGCTAAATTGCCCCGTAATTGGAAAAAAAATTAAAACTCTATATTTATTTAAAAATGGACGAGTCACCAGATGACTGACAATGTCTTCATGACTATGCTTCAGTAAACCGCTAATTTCAGAATAGGCTGACGATCATACTTCAAGGTGTTAAAATTATAAAAGAGAGAAAACATTAGAGGAATTTTGCTGGCTTCCTCTGAGCAGGAACTATAAAGTCAAAAGCACGTTCCAATAGTCATCGGATGTCCTGTATATGAGCAATTATTTTCCTTAAAGCAGATGAAAAATGCATCATAGTTATTCCTTAACATCAGATGAATACATTGTACATTACATTGTATAATAGTTCATTATTTAAAAAGCAATGCATCATCCACTTAACCATTAGAAGTCCCATTACAGTTGAATATCCATTAAAACTACATTTGATCCATTTTCTTTATCTATTCACTGTTATTTCGTCAACGAATTCTATATGTTGGGCCAGTATGATTTTTCCTTTTATTATGCCATGCTGATTCATGTTTCTGAAATCAGGAGTGTGCCATTTAGCCCCCTTGGTCCCTTCTGCCTTTCAATTGGATCAATTGGGCAGCACGGTAGCACAAGTGGATAGCACTGCGGCTTCACAGTGCCAGGGCCCAGGTTCGATTCCCCGCTGGGTCACTGTATGTGCATGGAGTCTGCACATTCTCCCTGTGTCTGCGTGGGTTTCCTCCGGGTGCTCCGGTTTCCTCCCACAGTCCAAAGATGTGCAGCTTAGGTGGATTGGCCATGAGAAATTGCCCTTGGTGATCAAAAAAAAGTTAGATGGGATTATTGGGTTACGGGGATAGGGTGGAAGTGAGGTCTTAAGTGGGTTGGTGCAGACTGAATGGGCCGAATGGCCTCCTTCTGCACTGTATGTTCTATGGTTGAACTTGGTATTTTTTAACTGATTGCATAGTGTTTGTGGAGTAAATTTTCAATGCAGTTGTTGTCAATCATCCTCCTGATGTAAAAATGGCCAGATTTTCATTTCCATTGATTTTGATCGACTGTATTCAGATTGTATATTGATATCAATGCTTAAATAATGGGCTGGATTTTGCCTGAGAGGCATCGGAGTTCAGTGTACCGGTTGCCATGATTCCAGAGGCAGCATCTCAGGGAGTGGGGATTACCAGCTGAGCTCATTATTAATTGAGGGAGGTGGTGGCCTAGTGGTGATGTCACTGGACCAGTAATCCAGAAACCGAGGCTAATGCTTTGAGAGGACAGGTTCATAATCCCACTACGGCTGCTGATGAAATTTGAATTCAGTGTCTCAGTCACAATCCCACCTGCTTCATTCGTGTCCTTTAGGGGAAGGAAATCTGTCATCCTTACCTGGTCTGACCTACATGTGAATCCAGATCCACAGCAATGTGGCTGACGCTGCCCTCAGAAATGGCCTAGGGCAACTAAGGATGAGCAACAAATGCTGTTGAGTGGTGCCTGTCAAAGGGGGAAAAAAATCCCTTCCCCATATCTGCAATTTTTTCAGTGGTGTATGTGTCCCCCACGGAAAGCCAAAGTTGACATTTAATTAACCCCTCAGCCGCCACTCCGAAAAAGTGAACATCAGCTGCAGACCCACACTATCCTGTGGAGGGAATACTACTCCATAATGATCACCTAATAGCTGTGGCCTCACTCATTTAAAAATATTCTAGATGCCTTCAAAAAGCTCCTCCATTTTGAGGAATCCTTACAATCCCCTGCAGGCAGTGACCTTCTCCTGGTGGGACTGCCACTTTCCATAACTTCAAAGCCCTCCAATTGGCCCGCTTGGCTGTGCAATCCACCCAGTATTCCTAATTGGACAGGCATTGTGAGGCAGCCTTTAATTGGCTGCCTCCATGAAGATTCCACAGTCTGGCTGGATTCGGACTGCCCGGACTTGCGCCTTGTAAAAGGGCAAGGCCAACGGGAAAATTCAGCAGTGTGTTTCTACATTTAGACTTATTTCGAGGGATTAGGTCTAATAAATTGTTAATGAGGAACCTGGAATTTGCAGTCAGGTCGTAAGTAGGATAAATTCCATGTCCCACACTCTGAAAAAAGTTTCTACTTCAGCCACATAGAACAATGTGATAGTTCTGCATATTTTTGTGAAATATTGAATCCATTTAGCATTTGACCTTTTCAGTTTGGCAGGCAGCATTTCCTGGCTTTGTGCTCACTAAAACTGCTTTGTTGAGGATTTTTCAAACTCATGGGTATGTATAACTATCACGTTAGTGTATGTGACATGCCAACCGCACCAACTTTTAAATCAAGGAATTGGTATAAAAATCACAAATTGCTTTGTTTTCAAACATAAACCAATTGGCAGTTGATTTCTAAACTTTATTAATGGCTTTTTTATCTCTAATATGTAGAGTTATTTACAACATCCGAAATGTGTTACAAAATGTTTTTTAAAAGTGTCATCTGTTTCCACCAGATTGCCATGAACCTCAGTTTAAAGTTATGATGACTGAGTCAGATAACACCTGCCTGAGTGTTCCATATTTAGCAATTTCCAGTAACATTTGGAAAGGTTCCAGACCCCAGCGGACCATTCTATTTATTCTTCTTTTGAGAATAGTAGATAAACCTTGGCTGCATATTCTGGAAGGTGGTTTTGTCTCTGCTTTAAGGAGAAAAAATGTCCCAGAGTAGTCTGATCGTAAGACACAATCAGAAGGATGACTCTTTCCAAAGAGTTGCATACTTTATTTTTGTGCCCCGATTTGTTAAGATCCAGGGCTTTCTCCACCACTCATAGAACATAGAACACACAGTGCAGAAGGAGGCCATTTGGTGCAGAAGAGATTTACCAGAATGTTGCCTGGTATGGAGGGCATAAGCTATGAGGAGCGGTTGAATAAACTCGGTTTGTTCTCACTGGAACGAAGGAGGTTGAGGGGCGACCTGATAGAGGTATACAAAATTATGAGGGGCATAGACAGAGTGGATAGTCAGAGGCTTTTCCCCAGGGTAGAGGGGTCAATTACTAGGGGGCATAGGTTTAAGGTGAGAGGGGCAAGGTTTAGAGTAGATGTACGAGGCAAGTTTTTTACGCAGAGGGTAGTGGGTACCTGGAACTCGCTACCGGAGGAGGTAGTGGAAGCAGGGACGATAGGGACATTTAAGGGGCACCTTGACAAATATATGAATAGGATGGGAATAGAAGGATACGGACCCAGGAAGGGTAGAAGATTGTAGTTTAGTCGGGCAGTATGGTCGGCACGGGCTTGGAGGGCCGAAGGGCCTGTTCCTGTGCTGTACATTTCTTTGTTCTTTGTTTGTTCTTTGGCCCATCGAGTCTGCACCGACCCACTTAAGCCCTTACTTACAACCTATCTCCATAACCCAATAACCCCTCCTAACCTTTTTGGTCACTCAGGACAATTTATCATGGCCAATCCACCTAAACGGCACATTTTTGGACTGTGGGAGGAAACCGGAGCACCCGGAGGAAACCCACGCAGACACGGGGAGAACGTGCAGACGCCGCACAGACAGTGACCCAGCGGGGAATCAAACCTGGGACCCTGGTGCTGTGAAGACACAGTGCTAACCACTGTACTACCGTGCTGCACTCATCCAATTTTATTACTGTATCTGGAAACTGTGCAGTTCAGAATCTACTTGATACTGGTTCCACTTATTGAAAATTGTTTGCTTTCCCTTGTCAGATTTCATTGTACCACCACAAACAATGTCTTCTATTACTGGTAAATTCTTTAGTAGCCTCTGGACAGCTGCAAAGTAAAATATTGTGGCTACAGCATAGAATTTCTGAATTTCCAACATCAGCTTTCAAACCAGCAGATGACTTCTTGACTTTTTCACGATTGGCCTTGGAGATCCACCGGGGTTATTTCATTGACATTGCTTGACATCCGAGTATAAATCAATCAAGCATTGTTTTTTTTGAGCAGTTTAATACGTTCTTCCCAGAGGAAGAAACCACCACCACCTTCTCAAGGGCAATTATGGATGGGCAATAGATGCTGGCTTAGCCTGCAACACCCTAATCTTATGAACGATTATTTAAAAAAAGGTAGGCAACTCTTGACTTGAAAAAAAAAACATTGCAGGCTAGTAGACCACCCAGCATTTACGAACATACGAATTAGGAGTAGGAGTAGGACATTTGGCCCCTCAAGCCTGCTCTACCATTCAATAAGATCAGGGGAGGTGGTGATGCAATGGTATTGTCACCAGACGAGTAAGATCTGCGGACCCGGGTTTGAATCCCACCATAGCACGTGGTGAACAAATGCTGGCATCCCATCAATGAATAAAACATTATGGCCTCAATTCCATATTCCACCTATCCTCAATAATGTTTGTTCGTCAACAACACATCTACCTTTGCCTTATGCTCACTGAACTCCAATGGATCCAAGCCCAGCCTGTCCAACCTATGCTTGTAAGATAGCCCTCTAACTCGAGCATCAGTTAAGCGAACCTTCTCTGAGCTGCTTCTAATACATTTATATCCTTTCTTAAAAAAGACCAAAATTCTACAAAGTACTCCAGATTTCACCAACTGTAAAACTTCATAGCGAGAGGATTTGAGTATAGGAATAGGGATGTTTTACTGCAATTGTATAGGGCGTTGGTGAGGCCACACCTGGAGTATTGTGTGCAGTTTGGTGTCCTTATCTGAGGAAGGATGTTCTTGCTATGAAGGGAGTGTAGCGAAGGTTTACCAGGCTGATTCCTGGGATGGCAGGACTGTCTTATGAGGAGAGACTAAATCGCTTAAGATTATATTCATTGGAGTTTTGAAGAGGGAGAGTGGATCTCATAGAAACTTATAAAATTTTAACAGGGTTACACAGGGTAGATTGAGAAAGAATGTTCCTGATGGTGGGCGAGTCCAGAACTATGGGTCACAGTTTGAGGATACGGGGTTGATGCACGATCAATGACCACTAAAGCGAGGTTGTAGTCCAACTGAAGGCTTTAATAAGCTAGATGTTTCCCCCAGCAGCTCAGGTACAGAATGAAGGCTGCTGGGGCGGCATGGGCTCTTATACCCCGCCTAGCAGGGCGGAGCTACCATACAGTTTGACCAATGGGAAACATACAATATCTGCCAATGGTGTTCCAGCATTACCAGGTACCGTAATACCTCTACAGAGACCACCACATTCACCCCCTGTTAAAAAAGAGTCCGGCGGGGGTGGTGACCTGATATTACAGCATGGTAACATGGTAGGAATTATAGTTATGGAGGTACCGTAATACCTCCATACAGCGTTTTGTAACTATTTACAATTCTATTTACTATTTACAATTTATGATTCATAATTAAGGATACACTTCAAAATGAAGCAATCAGTCGATCGGGGGGCCCTGGTCGTCCTCTGTGATCGTCGAAGCTTCGGTGGTGACTCCGGTGGAGGCTCGGGCGTCTGTGACTCCGGGAACGTGGCCTCGATCCCTGTGGCAGCTTCGACACCCCTAGACGGCGCTGGTGGGGAAAACGGTTGACCTGGGAAGGGAGCGACTGCGGGGTGCGTCGGTGGGTGGGGGGACCTAGACGGGGCCGGTGGAAGGACCTCCTGTAAGGTGCACTGGTGGGAGGGAGGGTGGGACTGGTGACTGGGGTGTGCGTGGGGCTTCGGCGGGCGCCAGGTCTCGTAGGGAGACCGTATCTTGTCGGTCGTCGGGGTACACCACGTGGCGTACTGGGGGTTAGCGTGGAGAAGATGGGCCCTCTCGACCAACGGGTCCGACTTGTGCGTCCATACGTGTTTTCGGAGTAGAATGGGTCCGGGAGCTGCCAGCCGGGTCGGGAGCGAGGTCCCAGAGGAGGACTTCCTGGGGAAGACAAGGAGACGTTCGTGAGGTGTTTGGTTGGTTGTGGTACACAGCAGTGACCGGATGGAGTGGAGGGCATCCGGGAGGACTTCCTGCCAGCGGGAGACTGGGAGATTCCTCGAACATAGGGCCAGTAGGACGGTCTTCCAGACCGTTCCGTTCTCCCTCTCTACCTGTCCGTTACCCCGGGGGTTGTAACTGGTCGTCCTGCTCGAGGTGATGCCCTTGCTGAGCAGGAATTGTCGCAGTTCGTCGCTCATAAAGGAGGACCCCCTATCACTGTATGTAAGCGGGGAATCTGAACAGTGCAAAGATGCTATGGAGGGCCTTGATGATGGTGGTTGCGGTCATGTCGGGGCAGGGGATGGCGAATGGGAACCAGGAGTATTCGTCAATCACGTTCAGGAAGTACGTGTTGCGGTCGGTGGAGGGGAGGGGGCCTTTGAAGTCCATGCTGAGGCGTTCAAAGGGACGGGGAGCCTTTATCAGGTGCGCTTTCTCTGGCCGGTAGATTTGCACTCCGCGCAATTTGGCAGTCCCTGGTGGCTGTCCTGACCTCCTCGATGGAGTAGGGCAGGTTGCGGGTCTTGATAAAGTGGAAAGAGCGAGTGACCTCTGGGTGACAGAGGTCCTCATGGAGGGCTCGGAGGCGGTCCACTTGTGCGTTGGCACATGTGCCGCGGGACAGGGCATCAGGAGACTCGTTTAGCTTCCCGGGACAATACAAGATCTCGTAGTTGTAGGTGGAGTGTTCGATCCTCCACCGCAAGATCTTATCGTTTTTTATCTTGCCCCGCTGTGCATTATCGAACATGAAAGCAACCGACCGTTGGTCAGTGAGGAGAGTGAATCTCCTGCCAGCCAGGTAATGCCTCCAATGTCGCACAGCTTCTACTGTGGCCTGGGCCTCCTTTTCGACTGAGGAGTGGCGGATTTCGGAAGCATGGAGGGTACGTGAGAAGAAGGCCATGGGTCTGCCCGCTTGGTTGAGGGTGGCCGCCAGAGCTACATCAGACACGTCGCTCTCGACCTGGAAGGGGAGGGAATCGTCGATGGCGCGCATCGTGGCCTTTGCAATGTCTGCTTTGATGCGGCTGAAGGCCTGGCGGGCCTCCATCGACAGGGGAAAAACTGTGGTTTGGATCAGGGGACGGGCCTTGTCTGCATAGTTGGGGACCCACTGGGCATAGTAAGAGAAAAACCCTAGGCAGCGCTTCAGGGCCTTGGAGCAGTGAGGGAGGGGGAACGCCATAAGGGGTCGCATACGTTCAGGGTCGGGACCTATAACTCCATTTCACACTACGTAGCCGAGGATGGCTAGGTGGTCGGTGCTAAACACGCATTTATCCTTGTTGTATGTAAGGTTAAGGATCTTTGCAGTCTGGAGGAATTTTCGGAGGTTGGTGTCGTGGTCTTGCTGGTCGTGGCCGCAGATGGTGACATTATCGAGATACAGGAATGTTGCCCGTAAACCGTACCGGTCAACCATTCAGTCCATCTCGCGCTGGAAGATCGCGATTGGAGGAGAGCCAATGTTGTACCGTTATTTAAGAAGAGTTGCAAGAATAACCCGGGTAATTATGGGCCAGTGAACTTGAGTCAATGATAGTGAAATTGTTGGAAAATATTCTCAGAGATAGGATCTATGCACATTTGGAAGTGAATGGTCTTATTAGTGACAGCCCAGCATGGTTTTGTACGAGTTAGGTCATATCTCACTAATTTAATTTAGTTTTTTGAGGAGGTGACATAAATGATTGATGAGGGAAGGGCTGTGGATGTTGTCTACATGGACTTCAGTAATGCATTTGATATGGTCCCTCATGGCAGGTTGGTGCAAAAGATTAAATCACATGGAGTCAGGGGTGAACTAGCTGGATGGATTCAGAACTGGCTTAGAAGACAGAGGGTAGCAGTGAAAGGGTGTTTTTCCGAATGGAGGTCTGTAATTAGTGGTGTTCCGCAGGGATCAGTACTGGGACCTCTGCTGTTTGTAATATATATAAATGACTTCAAGAAAACGTAGTGGGTCTGATTAGCAAGTTTGCGGAAGATACTAAGATTGCAGGAGTTGCGGATATAGATAGGCTGCAAAATTGGACGGAGAAATAGCAGATGGAATTTAACCTGGACAATGCGAGGTGATGCATTTTGGTAGATCCAATTCAGGTGGCAGCTATAAAATAAATGGCAGAGCCATCAGGAGCATAGAGACACAGAGAGATCTGGGCGTGCAGGTCCCACCTGATCCTTAAAAGTGACAGCATAGGTGGAAAAGGTGGTAAAGAAAGTATATGGCATGCTTGCCATCATAGGACGGGGTATCGGGTATAAAAGCTTGAAAATTATGTTACAGTTATATAGAACGTTGGTTAGGCCACATTTGGAATACTGAGTCCAATTCTGGTCACCTCACTACCAGAAGAACATGGAGCTTTGGAGAGCGTACAGAAAAGATTTACCAGGATGTTGCCTGGTGTGGAGAGTATCAGCTATGAGGAGAGATTGAATAAACTGGGATTGCTCTCCCTAGAGAGACAGAGGCTGAGGGGCGACCTGATAGAAGTTTATACAATTATTAGGGATATAGTTAGGCTGCACAGTTGGAGGCTTTTTCCCAGGGCGGAATTGAAAATTACAAGGGGGCACAAGTTCAAAGTGAGGGGGGAAAGGTTCAGTGGATATGTGCAGGGGAAGTTTTTTACACATAGGATGGTGGTGGCCTGCAATGCACTGTCAAGTGAGGTGGTTTAGGCAGATACGTTAGCGACCTGTAAGACTTATCTGGACAGGCATATGACCAGACGGGGTATAGAAGGATACAGGCAGTTGGTCTAGATATGACATGTGATCGACACAGGCTTGGAGGGCCGAAGGGCCTGTTCCTGTGCTGTATTGTTCTTTGTTCTTTGTGTGTAGGGAGCTAAGCTGCTTTGCGGGGCTCTGGTATTGAGGACTATCGTGGAGGAGGTGTTGTTTATCCTTACTGATTGTGGTCTATGGGTCAGGAAGTTGAGGATCCAGTTGCAGAGGGAGGAGCCAAATCCTAGATTTTGGAGCTTTGATACGAGTTTGGCTGAGATTATGGTGTTGAAGGCGAAATTGTAGTCAATGAATAGGAGTAGGAGTCCTTGTTGTCGAGATGCTTTGTTTACTCTTCCGGGGTCCACTGCACTCTGGGGTAGAGAATTCCACAGACTCGTGACCCTTTGAGTGAAGTAATTTCTCCTAATTTCTGTTTTAAATTTGCCAACCCTTAGCCGAAAACTATGGCCTCTCATTCTAGAATGTCCAGCAAGGGGAAAACATCCGCTCTATGTCTACCCTGTCAATCCCATTTAGCATCTTGTATACCTCAATTAGATCTTCTCTCATTTTTCTAACCTCCAGCGAGTATCGCCTAAACTGCTCAATCTCTCTTCATAACACAGGTCCTTCATTACTGGAATTAACCTAGTGAACCTTCTCGGAACTACCTCTAAAGCATTTACGTCCCTCTTCAAGTAAGAGGACCAAAACTATGCGCAGTACTCCAGAAGCAGTCTCACCAATGCCCTATACAGTTGCAACAGCACTTCCTTACTTTTATACTCTGAGCCATTAAAAATGAATGTCAAAATTCCATTTGCCTTCTTTATTACCTTCTGCACTTGCATGCTAATTTTCTGTGATTCATGCTTGAGGACACCCAGATCCCTTTGCGCCAAAGCATTTTGAAGTTTCTCTCCATTTAGATAATTAGCTGCCTTTTTATTCCTCTGACCAAAATGAATGATCTCACACTTATCCGTGTTTAATTCCATCTGCCAAATTTTGGCCCACCTAACCTATCCATATCCATTTGTAAATTTCCTGTTTCCTCATTGCAACTTGTTTTCCCACAAATTTTAGTGTCATCTGCAAATTTGGCGGCTGTATCTTCTGTCCCTGCACCCAAGTCATGAATATGGATTGTAAATAGTTGGGGCCCGAGGACCGAACCCTGTGGCACCCCACTTGTCACAGCCTGCCAACCAGAAAAAGACCCATTTATCCCAACTCTCTTCTTTCTGTTGTTTAGCCAATCCTCTATCCAAGCGAATATGTTACCTCTAATCCCATGTGATCTAATCTTGTGTATTAACCCTTTGTGTGGCACCTTATCAAACGCCTTCTGGAAGTCCAGATATACTACATCTACAGGATCCCCATTATCTACTTTGCTTGTTACATCTTTGAAGAAGTCAAATTAGTCAAACACAATCTATCCTTCATAAAACCACACTGACTGATGGATGCATTTTGACGTTGCAAATAGCCCGTTACTACTTCCTTAATAATGGATTCCAACAATTTCCCAACAACAGAGGTTAGGTTAACTGGTCTATAGTCTCCTATTGTCTGCCTTTTTCCCTTTTTTATTAAGGGTGTTACATTAGCCTGATTCTAATCCATTGGAACATTTCCAGCATCCAGGGAATTTTGGCATATTATAACCAATACCTCCACTTTCTTGACTGCCTTTATTAAAACCCTAGGATGTACAACATCAGGCCCTGGGGACTTGTCTGCCTTTAATCCAAGCAGTTTGCTCAGTACCTTTTCCTTAGTGATGGCGATTGTTTTCAGTTCCTCCAACAGCCTCTGCATTACCTGTTACTACTGGGAAGGTTCCAGTGACATCCACCATGAAACTGAGACAAAATATTGATTTCACTGCCATTCTCTGTTTCCCATTATTAACTGTCCCGTCTTGTCCTCTAAGAGACCAACATTGACTTGTTGATGTTCTCAGAGCAAAGAAAACAAAATGCAAATTCATCTGAAACTCAACTCAGTGGTAACTGCTCCATTCAGCATGTATCTGCACCTGAAGTATTGGTGCATGCTTGAAGGGTCGTTTTACACCATGCTGAAAGCTGGATTTAATCCTGCATAAGGAAATGTTAATTCGGCACTCTCAGCCTCCTCTCACGTATCGCTCTTTAACTGCTCTGGTTCCTAACATGTCTCTCCTTGTTGTCTTCAGCCACTTCACTCATTTCTCAGCCTTCGCTCTCCTTGTCCGCTTCAACTGCACCACTCCATGCCTCACCTTGTCATGTCCACTTCAACCATGAGGTCCCCAGCCTTTAGTCATCTTCTCGACTTCATCCACACGGCTCCAAGCTTGTCCTCCTTATCCATTTCAACCACTCTGTTACCAAGCTCGTTGCCCCTTGCCTTCCCTCTCTCTGTTCAGATGCTCCACTCCCAGCCTCTTCCTGTTCAGCTGCTCCTCTCCCAGCCTCTTCCTTTTCAGCTGCTCCTCTCCCAGCCTCTTCCTGTTCAGCTGCTCCTCTCCCAGCCTCTCCCTGTTCAGCTGCTCCTCTCCCAGCCTCTCCCTGTTCAGCTGCTCCTCTCCCAGCCTCTCCCTGTTCAGCTGCTCCTCTCCCAGCCTCTCCCTGTTCAGCTGCTCCTCTCCCAGCCTCTCTCTGTTCAGCTGCTCCTCTCCCAGCCTCTTCCTGTTCAGCTGCTCCTCTCCCAGCCTCTCTCTGTTCAGCTGCTCCTCTCCCAGCCACTCCCTGTTCAGCTGCTCCTCTCCCAGCCTCTTCCTGTTCAGCTGCTCCTCTCCCAGCCTCTCTCTGTTCAGCTGCTCCTCTCCCAGCCTCTTCCTGTTCAGCTGCTCCTCTCCCAGCCTCTCCCTGTTCAGCTGCTCCTCTCCCAGCCTCTCTCTGTTCAGCTGCTCCTCTCCCAGCCTCTCCCTGTTCAGTTGCTCCTCTCCCAGCCTCTCTCTGTTCAGCTGCTCCTCTCCCAGCCTCTCTCTGTTCAGCTGCTCCTCTCCCAGCCTCTCCCTGTTTAGCTGCTCCTCTCCCAGCCTCTTCCTGTTGAGCTGCTCCTCTCCCAGCCTCTCTCTGTTCAGCTGCTCCTCTCCCAGCCTCTTCCTGTTCAGCTGCTCCTCTCCGAACCTCTCTCTGTTCAGCTGCTCCTCTCCCAGCCTCTTCCTGTTCAGCTGCTCCTCTCCCAGCCTCTCTCTGTTCAGCTGCTCCTCTCCCAGCCTCTTCCTGTTCAGCTGCTCCTCTCCGAACCTCTCTCTGTTCAGCTGCTCCTCTCCCAGCCTCGTCCTGTTCAGCTGCTCCTCTCCCAGCCTCTTCCTGTTCAGATGCTCCTCTCCCAGCCTCTCCCTGTTCAGCTGCTCCTCTCCCAGCCTCTCCCTGTTCAGCTGCTCCTCTCCCAACCGCTCTCTGTTCAGATGCTCCTCTCCCAGCCTCTTCCTGTTCAGATGCTCCTCTCCCAGCCTCTCTCTGTTCAGCTGCTCCTCTCCCAGCCTCTCTCTGTTCAGCAGCTCCTCTCCCAACCGCTCTCTGTTCAGATGCTCCTCTCCCAGCCTCTCTCTGTTCAGCAGCTCCTCTCCCAGCCTCTCCCTGTTCAGATGCTCCACTCCCAACCTCTCCCTGTTCAGCTGCTCCTCTCCCAGCCTCTCTCTGTTCAGATGCTCCTCTCCCAGCCTCTTCCTGTTCAGCTGCTCCTCTCCCAGCCTCTCCCTGTTCAGCTGCTCCTCTCCCAGCCTCTCCCTGTTCAGCTGCTCATCTCCCAGCCTCTCTCTGTTCAGATGCTCCTCTCCCAGCCTCTCTCTGTTCAGATGCTCCTCTCCCAACCTCTCCCTGTTCAGCTGCTCCTCTCCCAACCGCTCTCTGTTCAGCTGCTCCTCTCCCAGCCTCTTCCTGTTCAGCTGCTCCTCTCCCAGCCTCTCCCTGTTCAGCTGCTCCTCTCCCAGCCTCTCCCTGTTCAGCTGCTCATCTCCCAGCCTCTCCCTGTTCAGCTGCTCCTCTCCCAGCCTCTTCCTGTTCAGCTGCTCCTCTCCCAGCCTCTCCCTGTTCAGCTGCTCCTCTCCCAGCCTCTCCCTGTTCAGCTGCTCATCTCCCAGCCTCTCCCTGTTCAGCTGCTCCCCTCCCAGCCTCTTCCTGTTCAGCTGCTCCTCTCCCAGCCTCTCCCTGTTCAGCTGCTCCTCTCCCAGCCTCTCTCTGTTCAGATGCTCCTCTCCCAGCCTCTCTCTGTTCAGATGCTCCTCTCCCAACCTCTCCCTGTTCAGCTGCTCCTCTCCCAGCCTCTCCCTGTTCAGCTGCTCATCTCCCAGCCTCTCCCTGTTCAGCTGCTCCTCTCCCAGCCTCTCTCTGTTCAGATGCTCCTCTCCCAGCCTCTCCCTATTCAGCTGCTCCTCTCCCAGCCTCGTCCTGTTCAGCAGCTCCTCTCCCAGCCTCTCTCTGTTCAGATGCTCCTCTCCCAGCCTCGTCCTGTTCAGCTGCTCCTCTCCCAGCCTCTCTCTGTTCAGCTGCTCCTCTCCCAGCCTCTCCCTGTTCAGCTGCTCATCTCCCAGCCTCTCCCTGTTCAGCTGCTCCTCTCCCAGCCTCGTCCTGTTCAGCAGCTCCTCTCCCAGCCTCTCCCTGTTCAGCTGCTCCTCTCCCAGCCTCGTCCTGTTCAGCAGCTCCTCTCACAGCCTCTCCCTGTTCAACTGCTCCTCTCCCAGCCTCGTCCTGTTCAGCTGCTCCTCTCCCAGCCTCCCTCTGTTCAGCTGCTCCTCTCCCAGCCCCTCTCTGTTCAGCTGCTCCTCTCCCAGCCTCTCTCTGTTCAGATGCTCCTCTCCCAGCCTCTCTCTGTTCAGCTGCTCCTCTCCCAGCCTCTCCCTGTTCAGCTGCTCCTCTCCCAGCCTCTTCCTGTTCAGCTGCTCCTCTCCCAGCCTCTCTCTGTTCAGCTGCTCCTCTCCCAGCCTCGTCCTGTTCAGCTGCTCCTCTCCCAGCCTCTCCCTGTTCAGCAGCTCCTCTCCCAACCTCTCTCTGTTCAGCTGCTCCTCTCCCATCCTCTTCCTGTTCAGCTGCTCCTCTTCCAGCCACTCCCTGATCAGCTGCTCCTCTCCCAGCCTCTTCCTGTTCAGCTGCTCCTCTTCCAGCCACTCCCTGTTCAGCTGCTCCTCTCCCAGCCTCTTCCTGTTCAGCTGCTCCACTCCCAGCCCCTCTCTGTTCAGCTGCTCCTCTCCCAGCCTCTCTCTGTTCAGCTGCTCCTCTCTCAGCCTCGTCCTGTTCAGCTGCTCCTCTCCCAGCCACTCCCTGTTCAGCTGCTCCTCTCCCAGCCTCTTCCTGTTCAGCTGCTCCTCTCCCAGCCTCTCTCTGTTCAGATGCTCCTCTCCCAGCCTCTCCCTGTTCAGCAGCTCCTCTCCCAGCCTCTCCCTGTTCAGCTGCTCCTCTCCCAGCCTCTCCCTGTTCAGCTGCTCCTCTCCCAGCCTCTCCCTGTTCAGCAGCTCCTCTCCCAGCCTCTCCCTGTTCAGCTGCTCCTCTCCCAGCCTCTTCCTGTTCAGCTGCTCCTCTCCCAGCCTCTCTCTGTTCAGCTGCTCCTCTCCCAACCGCTCTCTGTTCAACTGCTCCTCTCCCAGCCTCTCTCTGTTCAGCTGCTCCTCTCCCAGCCTCTCTCTGTTCAGATGCTCCTCTCCCAGCCTCGTCCTGTTCAGCTGCTCCTCTCCCAGCCTCGTCCTGTTCAGCTGCTCCTCTCCCAGCCTCTCCCTGTTCAGCTGCTCCTCTCCCAGCCTCTTCCTGTTCAGCTGCTCCTCTCCCAGCCTCTCTCTGTTCAGCTGCTCCTCTCCCAGCCTCTTCCTGTTCAGCTGCTCCTCTCCCAGCCTCTCCCTGTTCAGCTGCTCCTCTCCCAGCCTCTCTCTGTTCAGCTGCTCCTCTCCCAGCCTCTCCCTGTTCAGTTGCTCCTCTCCCAGCCTCTCTCTGTTCAGCTGCTCCTCTCCCAGCCTCTTCCTGTTCAGCTGCTCCTCTCCCAGCCTCTCTCTGTTCAGCTGCTCCTCTCCCAGCCTCTCCCTGTTTAGCTGCTCCTCTCCCAGCCTCTTCCTGTTGAGCTGCTCCTCTCCCAGCCTCTCTCTGTTCAGCTGCTCCTCTCCCAGCCTCTCCCTGTTCAGCTGCTCCTCTCCGAACCTCTCTCTGTTCAGCTGCTCCTCTCCCAGCCTCGTCCTGTTCAGCTGCTCCTCTCCCAGCCTCTTCCTGTTCAGCTGCTCCTCTCCCAGCCTCTTCCTGTTCAGCTGCTCCTCTCCCAGCCTCTCCCTGTTCAGCTGCTCCTCTCCCAGCCTCTCCCTGTTCAGCTGCTCCTCTCCCAACCTCTCCCTGTTCAGCTGCTCCTCTCCCAGCCTCTCTCTGTTCAGCTGCTCCTCTCCCAGCCTCTCCCTGTTCAGCTGCTCCTCTCCCAGCCTCTCTCTGTTCAGCTGCTCCTCTCCCAGCCTCTTCCTGTTCAGCTGCTCCTCTCCCAGCCTCTCTCTGTTCAGATGCTCCTCTCCCAGCCTCTCCCTGTTCAGATGCTCCTCTCCCAGCCTCGTCCTGTTCAGCTGCTCCTCTCCCAGCCTCTCCCTGTTCAGATGCTCCTCTCCCAGCCTCTTCCTGTTCAGCTGCTCCTCTCCCAGCCTCTCTCTGTTCAGATGCTCCTCTCCCAGCCTCTCCCTGTTCAGCTGCTCCTCTCCCAGCCTCTCCCTGTTCAGCAGCTCCTCTCCCAGCCTCTCCCTGTTCAGCTGCTCCTCTCCCAGCCTCTTCCTGTTCAGCTGCTCCTCTCCCAGCCTCTCCCTGTTCAGCTGCTCCTCTCCCAGCCTCTCCCTGTTCAGCAGCTCCTCTCCCAGCCTCTCCCTGTTCAGCTGCTCCTCTCCCAGCCTCTCCCTGTTCAGATGCTCCTCTCCCAGCCTCTCCCTGTTCAGCTGCTCCTCTCCCAGCCTCTCCCTGTTCAGCTGCTCCTCTCCCAACCGCTCTCTGTTCAGATGCTCCTCTCCCAGCCTCTTCCTGTTCAGATGCTCCTCTCCCAGCCTCTCTCTGTTCAGCAGCTCCTCTCCCAGCCTCTCCCTGTTCAGCTGCTCCTCTCCCAACCGCTCTCTGTTCAGATGCTCCTCTCCCAGCCTCTTCCTGTTCAGATGCTCCTCTCCCAGCCTCTCTCTGTTCAGCAGCTCCTCTCCCAGCCTCTTCCTGTTCAGATGCTCATCTCCCAGCCTCTTCCTGTTCAGCTGCTCCTCTCCCAGCCTCTCTCTGTTCAGCAGCTCCTCTCCCAGCCTCTCCCTGTTCAGATGCTCCACTCCCAACCTCTCCCTGTTCAGCTGCTCCTCTCCCAGCCTCTCTCTGTTCAGATGCTCCTCTCCCAGCCTCTTCCTGTTCAGCTGCTCCTCTCCCAGCCTCTCCCTGTTCAGCTGCTCCTCTCCCAGCCTCTCCCTGTTCAGCTGCTCATCTCCCAGCCTCTCTCTGTTCAGATGCTCCTCTCCCAGCCTCTGTCTGTTCAGATGCTCCTCTCCCAACCTCTCCCTGTTCAGCTGCTCCTCTCCCAACCGCTCTCTGTTCAGCTGCTCCTCTCCCAGCCTCTTCCTGTTCAGCTGCTCCTCTCCCAGCCTCTCCCTGTTCAGCTGCTCCTCTCCCAGCCTCTCCCTGTTCAGCTGCTCATCTCCCAGCCTCTCTCTGTTCAGATGCTCCTCTCCCAGCCTCTCTCTGTTCAGATGCTCCTCTCCCAACCTCTCCCTGTTCAGCTGCTCCTCTCCCAGCCTCTCCCTGTTCAGCTGCTCATCTCCCAGCCTCTCCCTGTTCAGCTGCTCCTCTCCCAGCCTCTCTCTGTTCAGATGCTCCTCTCCCAGCCTCTCCCTGTTCAGCTGCTCCTCTCCCAGCCTCGTCCTGTTCAGCAGCTCCTCTCCCAGCCTCTCTCTGTTCAGATGCTCCTCTCCCAGCCTCGTCCTGTTCAGCTGCTCCTCTCCCAGCCTCTCTCTGTTCAGCTGCTCCTCTCCCAGCCTCTCCCTGTTCAGCTGCTCATCTCCCAGCCTCTCCCTGTTCAGCTGCTCCTCTCGCAGCCTCGTCCTGTTCAGCAGCTCCTCTCCCAGCCTCTCCCTGTTCAGCTGCTCCTCTCCCAGCCTCGTCCTGTTCAGCTGCTCCTCTCCCAGCCTCTCTCTGTTCAGCAGCTCCTCTCCCAGCCTCTCCCTGTTCAGCTGCTCCTCTCCCAGCCTCTCCCTGTTCAGCTGCTCCTCTCCCAGCCTCTCCCTGTTCAGCTGCTCCTCTCCCAGCCTCTCTCTGTTCAGATGCTCCTCTCCCAACCTCTCCCTGTTCAGCTGCTCCTCTCCCAGCCTCTCCCTGTTCAGCTGCTCATCTCCCAGCCTCTCCCTGTTCAGCTGCTCCTCTCCCAGCCTCGTCCTGTTCAGCAGCTCCTCTCCCAGCCTCTCTCTGTTCAGATGCTCCTCTCCCAGCCTCGTCCTGTTCAGCTGCTCCTCTCCCAGCCTCTCTCTGTTCAGCTGCTCCTCTCCCAGCCTCTCTCTGTTCAGCTGCTCCTCTCCCAGCCTCTCCCTGTTCAGCTGCTCCTCTCCCAGCCTCTCTCTGTTCAGCTGCTCCTCTCCCAGCCTCTCCCTGTTCAGCTGCTCCTCTCCCAGCCTCTTCCTGTTCAGCTGCTCCTCTCCCAGCCTCTCTCTGTTCAGCTGCTCCTCTCCCAGCCTCTTCCTGTTCAGCTGCTCCTCTCCCAGCCTCGTCCTGTTCAGCTGCTCCTCTCCCAGCCTCTCCCTGTTCAGCAGCTCCTCTTCCAGCCACTCCCTGTTCAGCTGCTCCTCTCCCAGCCTCTTCCTGTTCAGCTGCTCCTCTTCCAGCCACTCCCTGTTCAGCTGCTCCTCTCCCAGCCTCGTCCTGTTCAGCTGCTCCTCTCCCAGCCACTCCCTGTTCAGCTGCTCCTCTCCCAGCCTCTTCCTGTTCAGCTGCTCCTCTTCCAGCCACTCTCTGTTCAGCTGCTCCTCTCTCAGCCTCGTCCTGTTCAGCTGCTCCTCTCCCAGCCACTCCCTGTTCAGCTGCTCCTCTCCCAGCCTCTTCCTGTTCAGCTGCTCCTCTCCCAGCCTCTCTCTGTTCAGATGCCCCTCTCCCAGCCTCTCCCTGTTCAGCTGCTCCTCTCCCAGCCTCTCCCTGTTCAGATGCTCCTCTCCCAGCCTCTCCCTGTTCAGCTGCTCCTCTCCCAGCCTCTCCCTGTTCAGCTGCTCCTCTCCCAGCCTCTTCCTGTTCAGCTGCTCCTCTCCCAGCCTCTCCCTGTTCAGCTGCTCCTCTCCCAGCCTCTCTCTGTTCAGCTGCTCCTCTCCCAGCCTCTCTCTGTTCAGCTGCTCCTCTCCCAACCGCTCTCTGTTCAGCTGCTCCTCTCCCAGCCTCTCTCTGTTCAGCTGCTCCTCTCCCAGCCTCTCTCTGTTCAGATGCTCCTCTCCCAGCCTCGTCCTGTTCAGCTGCTCCTCTCCCAGCCTCTCCCTGTTCAGCTGCTCCTCTCCCAGCCTCTCTCTGTTCAGCTGCTCCTCTCCCAGCCTCTCTCTGTTCAGCTGCTCCTCTCCCAGCCTCTCTCTGTTCAGCTGCTCCTCTCCCAGCCTCTCTCTGTTCAGCTGCTCCTCTCCTAGCCTCTCCCTGTTCAGATGCTCCTCTCCCAGCCTCTCCCTGTTCAGCTGCTCCTCTCCCAGCCTCGTCCTGTTCAGCTGCTCCTCTCCCAGCCTCTTCCTGTTCAGCTGCTCCTCTCCCAGCCTCTTCCTGTTCAGCTGCTCCTCTCCCAGCCTCTCCCTGTTCAGCTGCTCCTCTCCCAGCCTCTCTCTGTTCAGCTGCTCCTTTCCCAGCCTCTTCCTGTTCAGCTGCTCCTTTCCCAGCCTCACCCTGTTCAGATGCTCCTCTCTCTGTTCAGCTGCTCCTCTCCCAGACTCTCCCTGTTCAGCTGCTCCTCTCCCAGCCTCTCCCTGTTCAGCTGCTCCTCTCCCAGCCTCTCCCTGTTCAGCTGCTCCTCTCCCAGCCTCTCCCTGTTCAGATGCTCCTCTCCCAGCCTCTCCCTGTTCAGATGCTCCTCTCCCAGCCTCTCCCTGTTCAGCTGCTCCTCTCCCAGCCTCTTCCTGTTCAGCTGCTCCTCTCCCAGCCTCTCCCTGTTCAGCTGCTCCACTCCCAGCCTCGTCCTGTTCAGCAGCTCCTCTCCCAACCTCTCCCTGTTCAGATGCTCCTCTCCCAGCCTCGTCCTGTTCAGCAGCTCCTCTCCCAACCTCTCCCTGTTCAGATGCTCCTCTCCCAGCCTCTCCCTGTTCAGCTGCCTCTCTCCCAGCCTCTCTCTGTTCAGATGCTCCTCTCCCAGCCTCTTCCTGTTCAGCTGCTCCTCTCCCAGCCTCTCCCTGTTCAGCTGCTCCACTCCCAGCCTCGTCCTGTTCAGCAGCTCCTCTCCCAACCTCTCCCTGTTCAGCTGCTCCTCTCCCAGCCTCTCTCTGTTCAGATGCTCCACTCCCAGCCTCGTCCTGTTCAGCTGCTCCTCTCCCAGCCTCTCCCTGTTCAGCTGCTCCTCTCCCAGCCTCTCCCTGTTCAGCTGCTCCTCTCCCAGCCTCTCCCTGTTCAGCTGCTCCTCTCCCAGCCTCTTCCTGTTCAGCTGCTCCTCTCCCAGCCTCTTCCTGTTCAGCTGCTCCTCTCCCAGCCTCTCTCTGTTCAGATGCTCCTCTCCCAGCCTCTTCCTGTTCAGCTGCTCCTCTCCCAGCCTCTCCCTGTTCAGCTGCTCCACTCCCAGCCTCGTCCTGTTCAGCAGCTCCTCTCCCAACCTCTCCCTGTTCAGCTGCTCCTCTCCCAGCCTCTCTCTGTTCAGATGCTCCACTCCCAGCCTCGTCCTGTTCAGCTGCTCCTCTCCCAGCCTCTCCCTGTTCAGCTGCTCCTCTCCCAGCCTCTCCCTGTTCAGCTGCTCCTCTCCCAGCCTCTCCCTGTTCAGCTGCTCCACTCCCAGCCTCGTCCTGTTCAGCTGCTCCTCTCCCAGCCTCTCCCTGTTCAGCTGCTCCTCTCCCAGCCTCTCCCTGTTCAGCTGCTCCTCTCCCAGCCTCTCCCTGTTCAGCTGCTCCTCTCCCAGCCTCTTCCTGTTCAGCTGCTCCTCTCCCAGCCTCTTCCTGTTCAGCTGCTCCTCTCCCAGCCTCTCTCTGTTCAGCAGCTCCTCTCCCAGCCTCTCCCTGTTCAGCTGCTCCTCTCCCAGCCTCTCCCTGTTCAGCTGCTCCTCTCCCAGCCTCTCCCTGTTCAGCTGCTCCTCTCCCAGCCTCTCTCTGTTCAGATGCTCCTCTCCCAACCTCTCCCTGTTCAGCTGCTCCTCTCCCAGCCTCTCCCTGTTCAGCTGCTCATCTCCCAGCCTCTCCCTGTTCAGCTGCTCCTCTCCCAGCCTCGTCCTGTTCAGCAGCTCCTCTCCCAGCCTCTCTCTGTTCAGATGCTCCTCTCCCAGCCTCGTCCTGTTCAGCTGCTCCTCTCCCAGCCTCTCTCTGTTCAGCTGCTCCTCTCCCAGCCTCTCTCTGTTCAGCTGCTCCTCTCCCAGCCTCTCCCTGTTCAGCTGCTCCTCTCCCAGCCTCTCTCTGTTCAGCTGCTCCTCTCCCAGCCTCTCCCTGTTCAGCTGCTCCTCTCCCAGCCTCTTCCTGTTCAGCTGCTCCTCTCCCAGCCTCTCTCTGTTCAGCTGCTCCTCTCCCAGCCTCTTCCTGTTCAGCTGCTCCTCTCCCAGCCTCGTCCTGTTCAGCTGCTCCTCTCCCAGCCTCTTCCTGTTCAGCTGCTCCTCTCCCAGCCTCTCTCTGTTCAGCTGCTCCTCTCCCAGCCTCTTCCTGTTCAGCTGCTCCTCTCCCAGCCTCGTCCTGTTCAGCTGCTCCTCTCCCAGCCTCTTCCTGTTCAGCTGCTCCTCTCCCAGCCTCGTCCTGTTCAGCTGCTCCTCTCCCAGCCACTCCCTGTTCAGCTGCTCCTCTCCCAGCCTCTTCCTGTTCAGCTGCTCCTCTTCCAGCCACTCCCTGTTCAGCTGCTCCTCTCCCAGCCTCGTCCTGTTCAGCTGCTCCTCTCCCAGCCACTCCCTGTTCAGCTGCTCCTCTCCCAGCCTCTTCCTGTTCAGCTGCTCCTCTTCCAGCCACTCTCTGTTCAGCTGCTCCTCTCTCAGCCTCGTCCTGTTCAGCTGCTCCTCTCCCAGCCACTCCCTGTTCAGCTGCTCCTCTCCCAGCCTCTTCCTGTTCAGCTGCTCCTCTCCCAGCCTCTCTCTGTTCAGATGCCCCTCTCCCAGCCTCTCCCTGTTCAGCTGCTCCTCTCCCAGCCTCTCCCTGTTCAGATGCTCCTCTCCCAGCCTCTCCCTGTTCAGCTGCTCCTCTCCCAGCCTCTCCCTGTTCAGCTGCTCCTCTCCCAGCCTCTTCCTGTTCAGCTGCTCCTCTCCCAGCCTCTCCCTGTTCAGCTGCTCCTCTCCCAGCCTCTCTCTGTTCAGCTGCTCCTCTCCCAGCCTCTCTCTGTTCAGCTGCTCCTCTCCCAACCGCTCTCTGTTCAGCTGCTCCTCTCCCAGCCTCTCTCTGTTTAGCTGCTCCTCTCCCAGCCTCTCTCTGTTCAGATGCTCCTCTCCCAGCCTCGTCCTGTTCAGCTGCTCCTCTCCCAGCCTCTCCCTGTTCAGCTGCTCCTCTCCCAGCCTCTCTCTGTTCAGCTGCTCCTCTCCCAGCCTCTCTCTGTTCAGCTGCTCCTCTCCCAGCCTCTCTCTGTTCAGCTGCTCCTCTCCCAGCCTCTCTCTGTTCAGCTGCTCCTCTCCTAGCCTCTCCCTGTTCAGATGCTCCTCTCCCAGCCTCTCCCTGTTCAGCTGCTCCTCTCCCAGCCTCGTCCTGTTCAGCTGCTCCTCTCCCAGCCTCTTCCTGTTCAGCTGCTCCTCTCCCAGCCTCTTCCTGTTCAGCTGCTCCTCTCCCAGCCTCTCCCTGTTCAGCTGCTCCTCTCCCAGCCTCTCTCTGTTCAGCTGCTCCTTTCCCAGCCTCTTCCTGTTCAGCTGCTCCTTTCCCAGCCTCACCCTGTTCAGATGCTCCTCTCTCTGTTCAGCTGCTCCTCTCCCAGACTCTCCCTGTTCAGCTGCTCCTCTCCCAGCCTCTCCCTGTTCAGCTGCTCCTCTCCCAGCCTCTCCCTGTTCAGCTGCTCCTCTCCCAGCCTCTCCCTGTTCAGATGCTCCTCTCCCAGCCTCTCCCTGTTCAGATGCTCCTCTCCCAGCCTCTCCCTGTTCAGCTGCTCCTCTCCCAGCCTCTTCCTGTTCAGCTGCTCCTCTCCCAGCCTCTCCCTGTTCAGCTGCTCCACTCCCAGCCTCGTCCTGTTCAGCAGCTCCTCTCCCAACCTCTCCCTGTTCAGATGCTCCTCTCCCAGCCTCGTCCTGTTCAGCAGCTCCTCTCCCAACCTCTCCCTGTTCAGATGCTCCTCTCCCAGCCTCTCCCTGTTCAGCTGCCTCTCTCCCAGCCTCTCTCTGTTCAGATGCTCCTCTCCCAGCCTCTTCCTGTTCAGCTGCTCCTCTCCCAGCCTCTCCCTGTTCAGCTGCTCCACTCCCAGCCTCGTCCTGTTCAGCAGCTCCTCTCCCAACCTCTCCCTGTTCAGCTGCTCCTCTCCCAGCCTCTCTCTGTTCAGATGCTCCTCTCCCAGCCTCTCCCTGTTCAGCTGCTCCTCTCCCAGCCTCTCCCTGTTCAGCTGCTCCTCTCCCAGCCTCTCCCTGTTCAGCTGCTCCTCTCCCAGCCTCTTCCTGTTCAGCTGCTCCTCTCCCAGCCTCTTCCTGTTCAGCTGCTCCTCTCCCAGCCTCTCTCTGTTCAGCTGCTCCTCTCCCAGCCTCTTCCTGTTCAGCTGCTCCTCTCCCAGCCTCTCTCTGTTCAGCTGCTCCTCTCCCAGCCTCTCCCTGTTCAGCTGCTCCTCTCCCAGCCTCTCCCTGTTCAGCTGCTCCTCTCCCAGCCTCGTCCTGTTCAGCAGCTCCTCTCCCAACCTCTCCCCGTTCAGAAGCCGCTCTCCCAGCCTCGTCCTGTTCAGATGCTCCTCTCCAAGCCTCTCCCTGTTCAGCTGCTCCTCTCCCAGCCTCTTCCTGTTCAGCTGCTCCTCTCTCAGCCTCTCCCTGTTCAGCTGCTCCTCTCCCAGCCTCTCCCTGTTCAGCTGCTCCTCTCCCAGCCTCTCCCTGTTCAGCTGCTCCTCTCCCAGCCTCGTCCTGTTCAGCAGCTCCTCTCCCAGCCTCATCCTGTTCAGATGCTCCTCTGCCAGCCTCTCCCTGTTCAGTTGCTCCTCTCCCAGCCTCTCCCTGTTCAGCTGCACCTCTCCCAGCCTTTCCCTGTTCAGATGCCCCTCTCCCAGCCTCTCCCTGTTCAGCAGCTCCTCTCCCAGCCTCTCCCTGTTCAGCTGCTCCTCTCCCAGCCTCTCCCTGTTCAGCTGCTCCTCTCCCAGCCTCTCCCTGTTCAGCTGCTCCTCTCCCAGCCTCTCCCTGTTCAGCTGCTCCTCTCCCAGCCTCTCCCTGTTCAGCTGCTCCTCTCCCAGCCTCTCCCTGTTCAGCTGCTCCTCTCCCAGCCTCTCCCTGTTCAGCTGCTCCTCTCCCAGCCTCTTCCTGTTCAGCTGCTCCTCTCCCAGCCTCTCCCAACACCCACACTGGGCACCCCTGGGCCGATAGCCGCCGTGTACAAAATGCCAGCTTGGCACCTTGGCTGTGCCAATCTGGTAACTTGGTAGTGGCACTCTCGGGTGCCCAGATGGCACCAGCAGTGCCAGGGTACCACCCAGCCCAGAGACTAGCTGTCTCACTCTAATTTGCAGATTTGCCAAAACTTGGTCCCATCCACACTGGACAGGATTCACTTCTCAACGTCTCGTGAGATTCTGTTAGATCTCACAAGGCATCGTGAGCCGGGTATAGCCTGGGGGCAGGGTCTCCCGGCTTTTACCTGCCAAGTTGCACCATGGCTCGCTGCTTTTCGGGCGCAGCATGGCCGTTCGATTGCGCCCATTGAAACCTTTCCGTTAAATCACGCCCATGGTTTGTGATGCAGAGCGAGGCCAACAGCGCGGGTTCAATTCCTGTATCGGCTGAACTTATTCATGAAAGCCCCGTCTTCTCAACCTTGCCCCTCATCTGAGGTGTGGAGATCCTCAGGTTAAATCACCACCAGTCAGCTCTCCGCCGTCCCCCTCTAAGGGGAAAGAAGCCTATGGTCATCTGGGACTATGGCGACTCAAAATTATACCCCACACGTGGAAATCAACTCATCCACCAGTGAGCCTCGCCTTGCCCGAGATTTCCTCAATTTCCTTTTCCCCATAAGTATACAGGAGAATCTGCCCTCCTACTGCTGTCACTATTGGCTGAAATTCTCATAAGATGAAACACAATGCGAATTCCCAATGGCAGCAAGTGTGCCTGGGATTGATGTTTCAGCAGCTCAATCAATACAGGAGGAAAGCACATTGAATTTTCAATGTTCTATTGCAAGATCATGGATGAGTTTGCTTTTTCCTTACAGTTACAACCCCCATGGAGGCCACGGGGTATAGACCATCCGTTTCCCCGTGTCCTCTACTGAATACGAACTTCACTGGTAACGGGGCGAGGCTTCCCCTTTAACGAGGGGAATCCACATAGTCTAAAAACTCCAACCTGATTGTAGGTTGGGGCAGGAGACTCTTCGGGGAGTGGAATCTGTCTGCTCCTTAAATAAACCTTTATTTTGCATCCTACCATTCATTCTGCATGATCTCTCTGTTCTCATTCTACCCTTACAAACTAATGTGTTTACAGCTTACACACTTTCCCATTGCATTTTACCCAATATGGCCTAATTGGCAACTATTTAATTCATAAATGACAAATTGTTACTATAATGCATCTGACTTCAAAGAACAAACAGTTAGCAATCACAATTTCATTTCCAATAGCAATTTGTAAACTGAGGTCCAAAATGTAATGATCTTGTTGTGTTATGGTACAGTATTGTTCTTAAATAATTGACTTATTTCAGGTTTGAAAGACTACAGTGCTTTCCTGGCTCTTCATACTGTGTTGGACTTCTGGGAATCTGTGGGTTTGGAGAGAATTCGAGGATATATCAATAACCTCGTGTCCCAAGCTGGTGAGTGATATTCATTTTTTTATTATTCCTTTATGTGATGTGGGTTTCGCCAGGTGGGCAGCATTTATTGTTCAACCCTAATGTACTTTGACCTGTCAGCACCAAAACCTGATATTATGGTTATTTCTCATTTGGCATTTAACTATACAGAATTAGGTTTCCACGCTGTACCACTAAGCTTAGTAAATGTACAGGGTCTTGCTAAGCTGCTGCTCCTGTCCTAGAGACATAGAGTTTTACAGCACAGAAAGAGGCCCTTTGCCCCATTGTGTCTGTGCCCACGTTCAAACACCTATCTATTCTAATCCCATTTTCTTGCACTTGATCTGCAGCTTTGTATGCTATGACTTTTCAAGTGCTCACCTGACTGCTTCTAAAATGTTGTGAGAGTTCCCGCCTCTACACCCTTTCAGACATTGAGTTCCAGATTCCAACCATCCTCTGGGTGAAACGGTTTTTCTCAAATCCCCTCTAAACCTCCTGCCCCTTACCATAAATCTGTGCCTCCTGGTTACATACATAGAAGATAGGAGCAGGAGGCCCTTCGAGCCTGCTCCGCCATTTATCACGTCCATGGCTGATCATCCAACACAATAGCCCAATCCTGCTTTCTCCCCATAACCTTTGATCCCATTCGCCCGAAGCGCTATATCTACCGCCTCTTGAATATATTAAATGTTTTAGCATCAACTACTTCCTGTGGTAATGAATTCCACAGGCTCACCACTCTTTGTGTGAAGAAATGTCTCCTCATCTCTGTCCGAAATGGCTGACCCTGAATCCGCAGAAGTTTTTCCTGAATCCTCAGGTTATTGATCCCTCCGCTAGGGGGGAATGTTTTTTCCTATCTACCCTATTTATGTCCCCCGCAGGTCCCCCCCCCCCAGCCTTCTCAACTCTAAGGAGAACAACCCCAGTCTAACCAGCCTCTCTTCATAATTGAAGGTCCTGAACATACCTTGGGCGCAATTCTCTGCTCCCGTGCCGTTTCAGAGAATCGCCTGGGTCGCCAAATGTTCCCGCGACGCCGGTCCGACGCCCTCCCGCGATTCACAGAAGCGGCCAGATCGGCACAATCGCGTTTTGCGCGGCGCGGTCCAGTAAATCGCCCGGGATAGCCAAAATGGCGATTCACCGGTACCCCCGCGATTCTCAGTGCCGGATGGGCCAAGCGGCCTGCCCAAAACGGCGGGTTCCCCCCGGCGGCGTCCACACCTGGTCGCTGCCGGCGGGAACAGCGCGGGAACGCTGGGAGGGGGTGGCCTGATGGGACGGGAGGGGGGATCCTGCACCGGGGGGGCCTCAAATGGGGTCTGGCCCGTGATCGGTGCCCACCGATCGTCGGGCCCGCCTCTCTGAAGGAGGACCTCCTTTCTTCCGCAGCCCCGCAAGACCCGTCTTCTTGCGGGGATGACTCGGGGAGGACGGCAACCACACATGCGTGGGTTGGCGCCGGCCAACCCTCGCATGCGCGGGTGACACCAGTTATGCGGCGTAAATGACGCGGTGCCGCTCCTAGCCCATTTTCGGGCCCTGAATCGGTCGGGATAGGGGCCGTTTCGCGCCGTCGTGAACCTCGACGGCGTTCACGACGGCGCGAACATTCTGTCTCCATTTCAGAGAATCGCGCTCCTTGTGTCCAACCTTGTCCAAATTACCATTATTCATGAGTGTGCTGAGCATTGATATTAGCCTGTTTTGACCTCATGCATACATCTGCATGGCCGAGATAGATTACTGTAATGAAAATTAAAAGCAGTAGAAATACATAGCAGGGTAACATCCATAAAACAAAAAATACAGATACTGAAGGTTATATGCCTGAAATTGCATAATATTTGGTTTTTTTTCCATCCTGTGGACATGCCTGATTAGTGCTTAAACACTTGGGAGCTCTGCCTTTGAGAGGAATGTTGCATTCATGATTTAGTACCTATAATATGCCATAGACAGCAAAGATGGGAAGTGGGTGACAGTGGTGTAGTGGTAATGTCACTGGGCTTGTAATCCAGAGGCCCAGGTATGGTGCCATGGGTTCAAATCCCACCAGAGCAGCTGGTGGAATTTAAATTCAATTAATAAGTTATAAAGCTAGTTTCGAGGAGCTGACCAAAGGAATAGGAAGCATGCAGGCGGGGAAGGCACCGGGGCCGGCGAGGGAGGGGGAGGCGGAGATAGTGGTGGCGATGGACACTGAGAAAGCCTTCGATAGGGTAGAGTGGGGGTACCTGTGGGAGGTGCTGAAGAGGTTTGGGTTTGGGGAGGGGTTTGTCAAGTGGGTTAGGCTGTTGTATGAGGTCCCGTTGGCAAGTGTGGCCACAAACAGGAGGAGGTCCGAGTACTTTCGTTGCACCGAGGGACGAGGCAGGGGTGTCCCCTGTCCCCCCTGCTCTTCGCACTGGCGATTGAACCCCTGGCTATGGTACTGAGAGAGTCGAGGAACTGGAGGGGGTTGGTGTGGGGTGGGGAGGAGCATGGGGTTGGTGCGGGGTGGGGAGGAGCATAGGGTGTCGCTCTATGCGGACGACTTGCAGCTATATGTGGCGGACCCGGTGGGGGGAATGCCGGAGGTAATGAGGATCCTTAGGGAATTTGGGGATTTCTCGGGGTACAAGCTCAACATGGGGAAGAGCGAGCTGTTCGTGGTTCACCCAGGGGACCAGGAGAGGGGGATTGGCAAGCTCCCACTAAAAAGGGCGGAGAGGAGCTTCAGGTATTTGGGGGCCCAGCTGGCCAGGAGCTGGGGGGGCTCTGCATAGGCTTAATTTCACAAGGCTGGTGGAGCAAATGGAGGAGGAGTTCAAGAGGTGGGATGCGTTGCCGCTGTCCTTGGCGGGTAGGGTGCAGTCAGTCAAAATGACGGTGCTCCCAAGGTTTTTATTCCTGTTCCAGTGCCTCCCCGTGTTTATCCCAAAGGCCTTTGTTAGGCGGGTCAACAGGAGTATAATGGGGTTTGTGTGGGCGCGAGGGACTCCGAGGGTGAGAAGGGTGTTTCTGGAGCGGAGTAGAGATGGGGGGGCTGGCGCTGCCCAACCTCTGTGGGTACTACTGGGCCGCCAATGCGACGATGGTGCGCAAGTGGGTGATGGAGGGGGAGGGGGCTGCATGGAAGAGGTTGGAGACGGTGTCTTGTGTGGGTACAAGTTTGGGGGCGCTGGCAACGGCGCCGCTGCCGTTCCCTCCAAGGAGGTATACCACGAGCCCGGTGGTGGCGGCTGCCCTCAAAACCTGGGGGCAGTGGAGGCGGCACAGGGGGGAAGCTGGGGCCTCGGTGTGGACCCCAATATGGGGGAACCACCGGTTCGCCCCAGGAAGAACAGATGGAAGGTTTTCAGGGTGGCACAGGGCAGGGATACGAAGGTTGGGGGACCTGTTTGTGGACAGGAGGTTTGCGAGCCTGGGTGAGCTGGAGGAGAAGTATGGGCTCCCCCCGGGGAACACCTTCAGGTGCTAACAGGTAAGGGCGTTTGCCAGGCGGCAGGTGGTGGAATTCCCACGGCTGCTCCCACACACAGTACAGGACAGGGTGCTCTCGGGGGGGTGGGTTGGAGTGGGGAAGATCTCGGAAACTTACCAGGTGATGCAGGAGGAGGAGGAGGCCTCGGTGGTGGAGGTGAAAGGCAAGTGAGAGGAGGAGTTGGGAGAGGAGATCGAAGAGAGGACGTGGGCAAATGTCCTAGGGAGGGTAAACTCTTCCTCATCGTGCGCGAGGCTCAGCCTCATACAGTTTAAAGTGCTGCACAGGGCACACATGACCGGTACAAGGATGAGCCGGTTTTTTGGGGGTGAGGACAGGTGTATTAGGTGCTCAGGGAGCCCAGCAAATCACACCCATATGTTCTGGGCATGCCCAGCGCTTGAGGAATTTTGGAAGGGCGTAGCGAGGACGGTGTCGAGGGAGGTAGGATCCAGGGTCAAACCGGGCTGGGGGCTCGCAATATTTGGTGTCGCAGAGGAGCCGGGAGTGCAGGAGGCGAAAGAGGCCGGAATTCTGGCCTTTGCGTCCCTGGTAGCCCGGCGAAGGATTCTTCTTCAGTGGAAGGATGCGAGGCCCCCAAGCGTGGAATCCTGGATCAACGATATGGCGGGGTTTATTAAGTTGGAGAGGGTGAAATTCGATTCGCCTTGAGAGGGTCGGTACAAGAGTTCTTTAGGTGGTGGCAACCGTTCTTAGACTTCCTGGCAGAACGGTAGACATTGGTCAATGGCAGCAGCAACTCGGGGGGTGGGGGGGGGGGGGGGGGGGGGTGGGTGGAGGGGGGGGGTGTTACTTTACTTTATTTTTATTTTTGCTTTTGTTATTTACACTGGAGGGTCTGAGGGGGTGTATATACCTGTTGTGTTAAGTCGGGGTGTCAATGTTAATTTATTATTATTTATGTACAGGGGGGAGGGGGTATGGAGGGTTGCTTTTCTGGATTGTGTTTTGTACTTAACCCTGTTGGGTTCCTTTTTCATTTTGTTGTTGATATTTTATGAAAACCTTAATAAAAATTATTTGTTGAAAAAAAAGCTAGTTTCAGTAATGATGAAACTGTCATTGATTGTTGTAAAAACCCACCTAATTCACTCAGAGAAAGAAATCTGCATCCTTACCTGACTCACAGTAATGTTGGTTGACTCTTTACTGCCCTCTGAAATGGCCCAGCAAGCCACTCAATTTGAGGGCAATTAGGGATGGGCGACAAATGCTGGCCAGCCAGCAAAGCCCACATTCCATTACAGCGTTTCCTTGTAGCTGTAAATTGTCCATGTTTCACAGCCACACAACAAGGTGCTGAGAGCACCAGCCTTCTAAACCATCAGCTTGGTCCTAAGAGTTGGCTTGGTGTTATCTCATGTGTGTTCTCTGAGTTGGCCAAATGTGGTAGCTGCTTTCCCTATGCTTGTATTGATCTCTTCTTCAAGGGTTACATTGTTTATCATCACAGAAACAACTGCAGCAGAATTTGCTGCCATTTCCAGAGTGATGTTTTTTTTTCCAGTGGAGTTTGAATAAGTGTTAGCTCTCTCTCAAAGTCTTCCCAATGTTAATTATCGGCCTTATTAGTTCTTTCCATAGTAGATACTGGTTCAGTTGGCATAAGGGTATGTGGGAGGATATTAGGGATTCCCAATATTCCCAGGGGGTATGGGAGTAAGGGGTATTAAGACATTGGGGATTCCAGAGGGATTATGGGAGGAGGCGTAGGGGGCAGATGTGTTCACCGATGCCAAAGATGAACCAGGCAACGTGCCTCAGTGACGACTGTCCAGTGGCCCTGACACGATCATAATGAAGTGCTTCAAGAGGTTGGTCATGAAGGGCATCAACTCCATACTCCCAGGATGTCTAGATCCACTGCAATTCGCATACTGTCGCAACCGGTCCACAGCAGATGGCATTTCCCTGGCCCTACACTCATCCCGAGAGCATCTCGACAACAAGGACTCCTACATCAGACTCCTATTTATTGACTACAGCTCCATCTTCAACACCATAATCCCAGCCAAGCTCATATCAAAGCTCCAAAAGCTAGGACTTGGCCGCTCACTCTGCAACTGGATCCTCGTCTTTCTGACCCACAGACCAAAATCAGTAAGAATAAACAACACCTCCTCAACGATAGTCCTCAATACCGGGGCCCCGCAAGGCTACGTATTTAACCCCCACACACCTATACTCCCTATACACACACGGCTGCGTGGCAAAATTTGGCCCCAACTCCATCGACAAATTTGCTGACGACATAACCGTAGTGGGTCGGATCTTGAACAATGGCAAGTCAGAATTCAGGAGGGAGATAGACTCCCATCGAGTAGAACAGCACGGTAGCACATTTTTTTTTTTTCCACCCCGGACCCCCCTCTTGCCCTGGACCCCCATGCCACCCACTCCATTCCCGCCCGGACCCCCTCCCAGCCTCTCCGCTCCTGCCCCGGACCCCTCCCCTTCTCTCTGCTCCTGCCCGGACGCCCTCCCACTCTCTCTGCTCCCTCCCAAACCCCCTCCCACTCTCTGCTCCCGACCCGCTCCCACTCTCTCCGCTCCCGCCCAGACCCCCCTCCCACTCTCTCCGCTCCAGACCCCCTCCCACGCTCTCCGCTCCGGACCCCCTCCCACTCTCTCCGCTCCCGCCCAGACCCCCTCCCCCTCTCTCTGCTCTGGACCCCCTCCCACTCTCTCTGCTCCGGACCCCCTCCCACTCTCTTTGCTCCAGACCCCCACCCCCTCTCTCCGCTCCTGCCCTGGACCCCCCTGCCAGCCACTCCATTCCCGCCCCGGACGCCCTCCCAGCCTCCCCGCTCCCGTCCCAGACCCCTCCCTCTCTCTCTACTCCCGCCCCAGACGCCTCCCAGCCTCATCGCTCCCATCCGGACCCCCTCCACCCTCTCCGCTCCTGCCCAGATTTCCGCTCCCGCCCGGACCCCCCTCTCTTTGCTCCCACCCCGAACCCCCCTCTCTCCGCTCCCACCCGGACTCCCCTCTCTCCGCTCCCGCCCAGCCCCCCTCCCACCCTCTCCGCCCCCGCCCCGGACCCCCTCCCACTAGCACAGTAGCACATTGATTAGCACAGTTGCTTCACAGCTCCAGGGTCCCAGGTTCAATTCCCGGCTTGGGTCACTGTCTGTGTGGAGTCTGCACGTTCTCTCCGTGTCTGCGTGGGTTTACTCTGGGTGCTCCGATTTCCTCCCACAGTCCAAAGATGTGCAGGTTAGGTAGATTGGCCATGCTGAATTGCCCTTATTGTCCAAAAGAGGTGAGGTGGGGTGACGGGCTTACTGCGTGGAGGCGTGGGCTTAAGTGCGGCGCTCTTTCTAAGGGCCGGTGCAGAATCGATGGGCCAAATGGCCTTCTTCTGCACTGTAAATTCTATGATTCTATAATGTTCTGCAGTCCTGAGGGATGATGAGATTGAGATGGGGGCTGGTGTTCCCTGGTCATGCAAGTTTGGGGCAGACTGTACGGTTTGAATGTGTGATTGATGGGATTTCATTCTGTGCTACATTTACGCCAGGGGTGGACCTTCAGGAATTTGAAGCCAAAATGTTAGGTTCCAGGAATAAAACAGCTAGTCTATTACTGAAATAGTTTGTAATTCAGTTAGGGAAAAACAATTGCAGCTTATATCAATAAATTCCAGGCTGAAGATCTAATATTACATTACAATGCTGTTTAGCAAGCCCCATCCCAGACACTTGAGCACATAGCACAGCCTGACATTCAATGCAGTAATGAGGATGTACTATACTGCTGTCGGTACCGGCTTTCAGATGAAACTTTAAAACAAGACCCGGTTCCTTTTAAGACGAACATGAAATATCCCTTGACAGTATTTGAAGAAGAACATGGGTGTTCTCCTTGTCTCGTTGTCAACATTTTCCCCTCTGTCAATACGACTAAAACACATTTGCCATGATTTTGCTCTCGCATGGCGACGATGTTAAGTAATGGGTTAAGAGACATTGCAATTAGCTGTCTCATTTATGTTAAGTATCCATTAATTGACACTGATATGTAAAGGGGCTTCAGGTGGCCTCTGTCAGGTGATGTAAAGTGAGAGTTTTGTGCAAAGGCTGTTGGAAGGAAATAAATGTGTGTTTGTGAAAAAGGAACAGAACTTTAGACTCTTCATATCACAGCAACTAAAACGTCTAACAATTGGTAGCAGAGGATAGTTGCTGTGTAAATGTGAAGGGTTGAAAGATACAACTTTTCCAGATCAAACCAAGGAGTGAGTGAGAAAAGAAAAAAAAAAGGGATATATGGCTGAACCGAGGATAAAGATGGCTGGATATGACTATCCTCCCTTATTTTCTGAAAGGGAATCGTACGACCAATGGAGAAGTGCAGTAGTTATGTGGACTAAGGTAACTGCTTTGGGAAAGAGAAAACAAGGTATGGCATTGGCTCTTTCTCTACCATATGGCAGTAAAATCCGAAACAAAGGCTTTCTGAGCTGGAATTGGAAGAGTTAGACTCAGAAGAAGGTCTGGAGACTTTATTACATTATATGGATAAGATTTATAAGAAAGATGACTTGTTAAGTGTGTATGAAGCACGGTCGGATTTTGATAAGTTCCGGAAAATGGAGGATATCTCCATGGAAGACTATATAATGGAATTTGGCAGACTATATAAAACGCTGCAGAAACACAATCTGGAATTTCCACAGTCTGTGTTGGCCTTTAAATTACTTGACTGTGCTAGAGTGAGCAACATGGGTAGGCTCCTGGTTTTGACAGGAGTTCAGTTTACTGATAAGGATACTTATTCGAACAGATGACAAAAGCTTTACAAAAGTTTCTGGGGAAACATTCGATTCCGATGGCTCTGATGACCCAAATAGGTCAGCTTGCAATAAGGCAGAATATGGAAGATACACTACTAACAGGATGGCGAAATCGTATGGCTACGAACAGGGCTCAAGACTATAGAAGGAGACTGAGACAAGGAAATTATGAAGACAGAAACCCAGTTAGAACCTATAATAGGAAGATGAACCCCAGAAATGCACGTGGCATGACAAATCGATGTTTTCGATGTGACTCTCAATACCCATTATGCTTTCAACTGTCCAACTCGTTATGATAAAGTGTTTGAAGCAACACATGACACGGAAGAGTCAGAAGAGGAAAAAGATAGTGACCAGAAAGAAGGAATTGTCCTATTGCTAATGATGAGTTTTAGGATATGTGTGAAAACGTGAATATCAGAGTTATGAATATGGCTGCAGAAAGCCCATTCATAACTCTGATATTCATGTTTTCACACATATCCCTAAACTCATCATTATCAAATTCTCCCCCATTGTTCGTAAGGAATTTTGCCGGTGGACCCATTCCTGTCCCTATCCCTTTTTCCACGATTTGATCTTTACATCGTACAATCGTTGATTGACTAAATCTGGTTGCTAAATCTACAAAATGCAAAATAAATATATTATTTGCTTTATCCCAGATCTTAAGGTCCATACGAATACTAATAGGAGTAGAAGCCCACATGCACGTGAGATTTTGGTGGCTTCAAATAAATTAGATGAAAAAGTTATCAAAGAATCTAAACAGCAAGAATTGCATAGTTGGAGTGAATTTGGGGTATACACGGAAGTACCGGATAGGGGACAAAGAGCTCTATCCCACAGATGGATTTGCACGGAAAAGCTTCTTCTGGATGGAACTTATAAGGCAAAGGCCAGGCTTGTGGCAAGGGTTTTGAAGAAAACTTAGAAGATCAGGATTTAAGGGTAGATTCACCTACTGCAGGAAAGGTTATTTTAAAGATCTTCTTGGCTCTGTTAGCCACAAAGGCATGGGATTGCAAATCTATAGATTAAAAGCTGCCTTTTTGCAGGGGCATCAGCTCCAGAGAGACATTTTTCTCCGTCCTCCTAAAGAAGCAGCTAACACAGAAGGGGTACTCTGGAAGTTGAACAAATGTGTATATGGATTAAATGATGCACCTAGAGTCTGGTATTTTTCGGTAATGTCAGTTTTGTTAAAGTTAGGCTGTTGCCAGTTGAAAGCAGATCCTGCAATGTTTTACTGGCACTAGAAAGGAAATCTTTCTGGCATTTTTATGATGCATGTCGATGATTTTTTGTGGGGTGGGACTAGTGATTTTGAAGCTATTGTAATATCTGGTTTGAGGAAAGAAATCAGGGTTGGAAGTCAGGTTTCCGGTGCATTTAAATATATTGGACTGGAAATTGGGCAGACTAAGTTAGGGGCAACTTTACGTCAGCAATCTTATTTGGAAAGCATCAGCCCAATAGCAATTAGTCATGGCCGAGTTTCACAAAAAGACGCAATGGTTTCAAAGATAGAAAAAGAGCAACTGCGAAGTTTAATTGGGCAACTGAACTGGTTAGGTTGACAGACTAGACCGGACGTGAGTTTTGATGTCTTAGAGTTGAGTACAAAAATGAATGATCCCAAAGTGGAAGACATAATAAGAGCAAATAAAGCGTTGGCCAAACTAAAAATGTAGGCGTGTGTTTTGAAGTTCCCGGTTTTAGGTGACCTTAGGCACTTGAAACTCATAGTTTATAGTGATGCGTCCTACGGAAATTTATGTGATGGGGTTTCAAACGCAGGAGGTTTTATGATTTTCCTTTTGGGGAACAATGGTAAATGTTGCCCGCTTGTGTGGGAAACAAAGAAAATAAGGAGAGTGGTAAAAAGCACTTTGGCTGCTGAGACGTTAAGCCTTGTAGAGGTGGTGGATATGGCCTTTTATATAAGTATGATATTAACAGAAATTTTGGGATTCGGGGATTTGGGTAATATACCTATTGACTGTCACATTGACAATAAATCCCTGTGGGAAAATGTGCACTCTACAAAAAGTGTCAATGAAAAGAGGTTACGGATAGACATCGCAAGTTTGAAGCAGATGTTGGACAGAGGGGAAATAACAAAAATTATATGGGTCGACAGAAGCTATCAACCGTCAGACTGTTTTACGAAAAGAAGGGCGAGTTCACAGAAACTTTTGTATAATGTTAATGAAGGGCGCTTGTTTCTGTGACTGTTTTTAAAAAATTTCTCGTCCAAACAAAAAATAAAAGGGGGGGGGGGAATCATGTGTGTGTTTTTGAGTTTCTTGAAATTTTGTTTTCACCTAATTATTATTTTTTTCTCCAAGGAAGGGGAGACTGTTAAGTAATGGGTTAAGAGACATTGCAATTAGTTGTCTCATTTATGTTAAGTATCCATTAATTGACACTGAAATGTACAGGGGCTTCAGGTGGCCTCTGTCTGGTGATGTATAGTTAGAGTTTTGTGCAAAGGCTGTTGGAATGAAATAAATGTGTGTTTGTGAAAAAGGAACAGAACTTTAGACTCTTCATATCACAGCAACTAAAACATCTAACAACGTGGGCACAAAATCTCCCAAGACTCGGAAAACAAGAATCTTGCCGGCAAGATCTTATTTTCCGATTTCCCCCCCCCCCCCTCCCCCCATGGTACCCAGTGCCGGTACTATGCCATAGGGCCCCTCTGGGGCGCTCCATTGGTGTGTGGTTCCCCTTATATATGGTGGGGGGGGTTGCCCTTGTGAATGTTTGGGGTTGGGGTTCCTCATATCCATTGGGGGATGCATATTTTAATTGCAGATTGGGTCATCCTTTGTAAAAGCCTCCCCTATCTCTGTAGAGCAGGCAACATGTCTGTATTAGAACCCCCCCCCCCCCTCCGCCCCCAGGCATGACGATAGGTGAATTTGCATTTCATCATTTCTCAAGACGACTGCCTCTAATAAACCCTATTTTACTTTATTAATCTTTATTTTCCCAGCTCTCCCCTTCAAAAAGGGGAAAGCAGCCTATGATCAAGTGGGACTATGGGGACTTCACATTTTACATTTACGCGCTATCCACGACACTCCACCACGCGAATATTCCACAGTGTCCCCAACCGCCGGTCCAGCTCCGAAGCCTAGGCTTCCAGGCGCTTCAGCTGCGGACACTTCCTGTATACGTGTTGGCCCCACATAGAGTAGGAGGAACACACCATGGTTTGGAACCCTCCTGCCATGACTTGCCCCTTTAAAATAAACCTTTGGAAGATACTTAAAATCAAATAATACCAATTGCCCTCTTCCCTGGTCCTTGTTACTACAGAATATAGCCCTTACAAACCACCATTACAAACTATAAGCGATAAATACTTACCTGACCGTACTCACCAAATAAGCTGCCCCCCACTTGCCCCACGTCACTTTTGAATCCTGATGTACCTCAGGAGCTCCAAACTCCAAGCTTGCATTCTGCTCTCAGTTTGCTGTTTTGTCCTCCCCGGCTCTGCTCTTGGTCTCGCTCTTTAAACTTCTGGGTCCGCTCTCCTGGTTTCATGGCCATCGGTAGACATTTAATTCCAGATTCATTTACTGTTTATTGAATTCAAATGTTATCATCTGCCATGGTGGGATTCGAATCCAAAGCATTTTGCTGGGTCTCTGGATTACTAGTAAGTGACAATACCACTACGCCACTGCCCCCTGAAGCTGCAGTATTATCAGCCTCGAGATATCAAAGATTACGATGGTCATTCAAAGAATGATAAAAATCATGATCCTTTCAGTTTGCTAAGCTCTTATATCACCTTTCCTTTTTAAATGTAATCAATAATTGTCCATTTCTCTTGATATTCTATTTTATACAGATATTTTTATGATGTTCTCTCCAACTTGCTGATTCTCAGAAGTAGCAAGTTTGCCAATTCATGGTTAGCAAGGTACAGGGGAGGGAAGAAGAGAAAAATGAAAGATATCAAAAAGATGGTGAAAGAGACAAAATACAAAAGAGAAGATAACAAAACAAGAAGAAAAGAATGATGGACAGCTGAAAGAAAGGGAAAGAATTATCAGTAGAGAAAAAGATAGCAAAGAGAGAGAAACATAATTACGATGAGAGGTAAGGCTCAAGTTACAGAAAGTAAAAACTGCAGAAAGAAATAATCAATTTGGTGTACATGTAATTGTGTTTTGCCATCTACCAGTTCATGGGAACCCAGCAGAAAAATGTGATAAACTCACTATGATATCTGTCTCCTTATCGTATCTCAAGGAAAGGAGGTCCAGCTGAGTTAGAGAGAATACGAGCACAATTCTAATAAAATTATTGGTTCGGTGTTTTTTGTAAAATATTCCACAGTGGTGTAGGTGCAGGACATTTTTGTCATTTTATTATGCTTTGAGTTTGACATAGAAACAGTGGCATCAGCCACTTCTGTTCGTGGTCTGAGCATTTAATTTTGTGGTGGTAACAGCAATATACATTAATATAGCTCTTTCAGCATTGTAAAGCACCCGAAGATACAGAACCTTTATCGAAAAAAATTGATACCAAGCCATAGAAGGAGGATATGAGAGCAGGTGTCTAAAGAGGTTGGTTTTACAAACAAGTTACAGGAGGAAAGAGAGGCAGGGAGATGGACATTTCAAAGCAGTCTGATTGATCGCTGTGGTGTTGGGTGTTCTGATGTACAGATGAGCCAACACAGTTGCATTTGGTACAACGCTGTTTTATTCTAACATGCTATTTACAGTTCTGTCTTGATACTCTGCACGTGGTGACTTCCTGAGTGTGTTGTTAATCAGGTCCTGTCCTTGTCCTGGTCTCTAGATGGACTCCCCACCAGGTGTTGTGTTTCCTCTCTTATACTGTCTCTGTCCTTGTCTGTGATTGGTTGTCGTGTTGTGTGCTGATTTGTCTGTTGGTGTGTCTATCATGATGTGTGTGTTTGAATATCATGACAATCGCAGCCTGTCCACTTGCTTAAATATTCCCTTCCTCCACCATCGGTACATCATGGCTGCAGTGTGTACCTACAAGATGCACTGCAGCAATTCACCAAGGCTTCTTCACAGCACCTTCTGAATCCCTCACTTCTACACCTATAAAGACAGGAGCAGCAGATTCAAAGAAATACCACAACCTGCCAGTTCCCTCCCACCAAAGGTCACACAGCAGGCGCGATCTAACGGCTGCATCGCACCCAACATTGCAATCTGGATCCCACCCCACAATGGGTGCCCAGGTGGAACTACCAGGATGGCAGAGGCATTACCATGGTGGCAGGCTGACAGTATAAAGGTGCCCGAGTGGAATTTTGCCGCATTGGGGATCGGGCCTGGGATTGCCCTTCCCTTATGAGGTGGGGTGCGGGGGGCTCCAGGACCCCCTGGTAGGCGGGTTGGGCGATGGCGGGGTGTGGGGGTTTGGAGGCCGTGGTGGCGGTGTAGAGATCGGTGCCCTGATCTCTTCCTGCACTGGCAAGCGGAGCTTGTTAAAGCAGGAAATGGGACTAAGTGTGGCCCGGCGGGGCCTTCCTCGCCGAGGCCCCGAAATTAAGCAGGTGGTCTTCAATAACGTGGTCTTTCTCGGCACTGCAAGCGCCGGGAAATACCCAGTTAAACACGCTCAACGTGGGACTCTGTTTCATTTCCATTAAATTGTGTCCAACATCTTGAATTAGAAATATCTTTCATCGTCGCTGCATCAAAATCGTGGAACTCCCTCTGGAGCAGAATTGTGTGTGTACTAATGCCACATAGATTGCACAATTCAAGAAGGTGGCTCATCTCCACCTTTTCATGTAGAGAGAAGTAATAAATGCAATGCCATGTCCCAAGAATTTGTTAAAAAAAACAACAGTGCTTCTTGCGGCCTAACTGCTTTTTCACCTACCTCTGTAAAGGTGAACCAAGCAAACACTTGGTGAGTAACCAAGATATAAATTATTACAGTCCTTTATTTCACAATGGAAATAGCTATCATGGCCAAATTGTTTTCCAGTAATAATACAAAAGAAAGGACACGCCATACGAGCACAAAATAGGGGGTCTCTTGAGAAACAAAATAGCTTCAAACCTTTTCAGTCCTGATGCATGTCCGCCCCCAGCGACACACTTCATCAATAGCTGACTGCAAAAGTGATTAACTGCTCAAAATAGCAGCCAATGCCACTTTATTGCCCGGGATTTATCATACCCCGGGCATTCCTGGGGTTCACCTTCCTATTGTAGGTTCTAACTGGGTTTCTGTCTTCATAATTTCCAGTTCCCGATCTCCTTCTATAGTCTTGGAACCTGTTTGTAGCCGTGCAATTTCACCATCCTATTACTAGTGTATCTTCCATATTCTGCTTTATTGCAGACTGACATATTTGGGTCATCAGAGCCATCAGAATCGAATGGTTCCCCAGAAACTTTTGTAAAGCTTCTGTCATCTGATCGAATAAGGTATCCTTATCTGCAAACTGAACTCCTGTCAAAACCAGGAGCCTAACCATGTTGCTCACTCTAGCACAGTCAAGTAATTTAAAGACCAACACAGACTGTGGAAATTCCAGTTTGTGTTTCTGCCAAATTCCATTATATAGTCTTCCATGGAGAATTCCTCTATTTTCCAGAACCTATCAAAATCCGACCATGCTTCATACGCAATTAATAAGTCATCCTTTTTATAAATCTTATCCATATAACGTATTAGAGTCTCCAGACCTTCTTCTGAGTCTAACTCTTCCAATTCCAGCTTGGAAAACACTTTGCTTCGGATTTTACTGTCATAAGGTAGAGAAAGAGCCAATGCCATACCTTGTTTTCTCTTTCCCAGGGCAGTTACCTTGTCCACATAACTACCGCACTTCTCCATTGGTCGTATGATCCCCTTTCAGAAAATAAGGGGGGGTAGACATATCTGGCCATCTTTATCCTCGGTTCAGCCATATATCTTCTTTTTTTTTCTTCTCACTCACTCCTTGGTTTGGTATCTTTCAACCCTTCACATTTGCACAGCAACCATCGACTGCTACGATTTGTTAGCTGTTTAGCTGCTGTCGTATGAAGAGTGAAAGGTACTGCTCCTTTTTACAACCACCTTTATTTCACTTTAACAGACTCTGCATAAAACTCTATCTTCATATCACCAGACACAAAGGCCACCTGAAGCCTTGTTACATATCAGTGTCAATTATTGGATACTTAACATAAATGAGAGAACTAATTGGATTGACTTAACCCATTACGTAACAAGGGAGGAGAGTGGTTGAGGCTCAGTTTTTGTTTGCTGGAGTCCTGACTTTGGGCTGTAGCAGCGTGCTTAAGTTGGAGTTTTGTGACTGAAGTAAATTAAAGGTTAGTTTCTATATAAAGTGTAGTGTTTCTTTAATTTAATAATTAACTAAAAGTTGCTGTTTAGGTTGAAAGAAGGTGAGTTTTAAGCCAGCTTTAGACCATAAGACAGAGGAGCAGAATTAGGCCACTTGGCCCATCGAGTCTGTTCCGCCATTCAATCATGGCTGATATTTTCTCATCCCCATTCTCCTGCTTTCTCCCCATAACCCCAATCCCCTTATTAATCAAGAACCTATCTATCTCTGTCTTAAAGACACTCGATGATTTGGCCTCCACAGCCTTCTGTGGCAAAGAGTTCCACAGATTCACCACCCTCTGGCTGAAGAAATTCCTCCTCATCTCTGTTTTAAAGGATCATCCCTTTAGTCTGAGATTGTGTCCTCTGGTTCGAGTTTTTCCTCCAGGTGGAAACATCCTCTCCACATCCACTCTATCCAGGCCTCGCAGTATCCTGTAAGTTTCGATAAGATCCCCTCTCATCCTTCTAAACTCCAACGAGTACAGACCCAGAGTCCTCAAACATTCCTCATACGACAAGCTCTTCATTCCAGGGGTCATTCTTGTGAACCTCAACTAGACCCTTTCCAAGGCCAGCACATCCTTCCTTAGATACAGGGCCCAAAACTGCTCACAATACTCCAAATGGGGTCTGACCAGAGCCTTATACAGCCTCAGACGTACATCCCTGGTCTTGTATTCTAGCCGTCTTGACATGAATGCTAACATTGCATTTGCCTTCTTATCTGCCGACTGAACCTGCACATTAACCTTAAGAGAATCGTGAACAAGGACTCCCAAGTCCCTTTGTGCATCTGATTTCCTAAGCATTTCCCTTGCTTTAAAACAGGGTTCACTCAGGCTCTGCTTGCAGCTGCAATTAGTTAATTAAGTAACTGGCTTAAGCTGGTTTTCAGAGGCAATATTCATAAAATATAAAAGAGGGCATCTGACGTGCTGACTTTGGGATGCAGAAGAGTGCTTGGGCGGGATTCTCTGCCCCGTTGTGCCACTTTTCTGCCCCGACCCGCCGGCGGAGTCACCGTTACGCCGGCTGGTCAATAGGGTTCCCCATTTTGGGGCAGCCCCACACCGTCGGGAAGCCCCCGGGCTGCCGGCAAAATGGAGCATCCCGCCGGCGGAGAATCCAGCCCCTTAAGTTGGAGTTTTGTGACTGAGGGAGTTCAGTGAGTTTTGTGACTGAGGGAGGGTGTGAGGTGCTCCTTTCATTTCCTACCTGCCATCAAAGGCAAGCAGAGTCCTTGCAACAGGAACCTGCCACCAACAGCAGCTTTCAGAGGCGACGTCACAGTTCATAAAGTGACGTGGGACCTATGGGCACAGCTGATTGGTGAGTAAGCCCTGATGGATATTTTTCAAATTATATTAAATTGTAAGCCATTGTTTTAGCAATGGTAGGGACTTAGTTGATTTCTTTTTATTTAAATATAAAAGTATTCGAAAGTTTTAAATTTAAAGGCTTTTGTCATGGCAAGAGAGCTCAAAGCTGTGATATGCTCCTCCTGTTCTATGTGGGCAGCCAGGCACATTTCCAGCCCCTGAGACCAGCATGTAAGCAAGAAGTGTGACCAGCTGCAGCTCCTAGAAGCTCTGGTTTCAGAGCTGGAAAGGCAGCTGGGGACACTGTGGAGTATCTGCATGTCTGAGAGCATCGTGGATAGCTCATTTAGAGAAGTGGTCACACTGCAGCTGAAGGGGCTTAAGGAATGAAGGGAATGGGTAACCACCAGGCAGTCCAAAAGAAACAGATAGGTAGTTCAGGAGTCCCCTGGATTCCTGCTCGCAAATCAGTATTCCATTTTGGAGGCTGATTTCTCCAGGGAACCACGTTTCTGGCACCACAAGCAGCCCATCTGTACAGGAGGTGGGGGGTGGGGGGGTAGAGCAATAGTAAGATGGGATTCTATAGTCAGGGGAATAGATAGGTGCTACTGTGGCTGTCAGCGTGACTCCAGGATGGTGTGTTGCCTCCCTGGTGCCAAGGTCTGGGATGTCCCAGGGGGAGGGTGATAAGGCAGTGGTCATGGTGCATGTTGGTACCAATGACATAGATTGAAAGAGGGATGAGCTCTTGCATCAAAAATTCAGGGAGCTAAGAAGTAGACTAAAAAGCAGGATCTCTTGGGTTGTAATCTCTGAATTACTCCCAATGCCATGTACTAGCGAGTACAGAAATAAGAGAATAGCGCAGAAGAATGCATTGCTTAAGAGTTGGTGCAGGACGTTCGGTAGCAGCCATGGAGTGAGTGGTCGCACATTTGGCAGCTCCCGCTCGAGACGGCTTTTACGGACCTTTTCCCCGCTTGATGGGTGAATGTTTCAGTGAAAAAAGGTGTAAAGGTAACTGGTGGATGGATCCACGGACCAGAAGTGGGTCAACAAGGAGGGAGTAGCGGTGGTGTGGACGAGCAGGGCGGCCGCAGCAACAAGAGCTCCCGCCGGTGGCCGCGATTCACGGCGATTTCGGGGAAATCCCGAATCTTCACGCACCCCCCGACTATCGTCGGCCTTTGGGGCCGTCACAAGCAGCCAGCGGGGCCGGTTTACAAACCGGCGAAGAACCCCGCGCGGGTGTCGGGCGACGGGGGCTGAGGCGCTGGGCCCGGCGCGGCGTCGAGGTCAGAGCAGCGGGGGCGGAGCTACGAGGCGGCCGAGGAGGCAGGCCCAAGGCCAAGGCACCATGTAGGGAGGGTGCTCAACGTCGGATGGCTCCCACCTAGGATGAAGAAAGGAGGCTGAAACCTGGTCCCAGGGGAGCTCTGGGTGAATGTAGAGGAGAAAGAAAGAAGGTTTAAGGAAGTTTGGTAAAAGTTTTTTTTTTTCTCCCTTTTTTTTTCTCTCCCCCTTTTTTTTTCAAAAAAAGAGTAAGTCAGATTGATGAAGGACAAGAGGGTGAAGGGGGAGAGAGGAGAAAAAAAAGAAGATAAAAAACAATAAGCCGCTAAAGGATGCGAAGAGCAGCATCGAAGAAAGGAGGAAACGCGGGTTCACCGCTGAAGGAGAAGACTAGCAAAAGTGTTGACAGGATGGCGGAAGCCGAACTGCAAGATGGGGCCACACTACTTAGGGTGGAGAAGATGACCGAGGTGATGGCGGTGGAGCTAGAAAAACAGTTTGTGACGCACATGGAGGCCTTGGGGAAAGAGACGGCGGTCGTGGTGAGGTCATTGTTGGAGGAGGCAATCGGCCCGATGAGGGTGGAGGTGGCAAAGGCATCGGCCGAGGTGAGAGAGCTGGGCGAGAAGATGAAGGAGGTGGAGGAGGCCGTGACACGACACAGCAACCAGGTCACCTCGATGGGAGACGCGCTGCGGAGGGTGGTGGAGGTTAACAGAGGACTCCGAGCAAAGCTGGAAGACTTGGAAAACCGCTCTCAAGGCGGCACAATTTGAGAATTGTGGGCTTGCCCGAAGGGACAGAGGGCCCAAGGCCAACGCAATACTTCGCTAAGAAGTTGGCAGAGCTGATGGGGGAGGGCGAGAGCCCCACCCTGTATGAGCTAGACCAAGCTCATCGGTCATTAAGGCCGAAGCCCAAAGTGAACGAGCCGCCAAGGGCAGTAATTATCTGCTTCCATAAGTTTTGCGTGAAGGAGCAGGTATTAAGCTGGGCGAAGCAGGAGCGTGAGGTGCTGTGGGATGGTACTGCGGTTCGGATCTACCAGGACTTGACGGTGGAGTTGGCAAAAAGACGAGCGGCGTTTGGGTGAGTGAAGGCGGCTTTGAACAAGAAGGGGGTGCGATTTGGTGTGGTGTACCCGGCAAAGTTGAGAGTAACATATAACGCCAAAGACTTTTATTTTGAGACAGCGGAGGCGGCTGAGGCTTGGGACAGACGTGAAGAGCGGAACTGGAAGAGAGACTGTGGACTGTGTTTGAGCGGCTGGAAAATGTATAAATGTTACAACTTTCTTTTTACTGATTTGTATTGAAATTTACTTCTCTTTGCATTGTTACAGAGTTCAAGTTAATGGCGTTCTACGTTGCGACGGTTAAACGTTATGTTAGTGAATTGTTGGGGTTGGATTGTTGGGTTTGTTTTGGTGTTTCTTTCTCTGGGACTGGGTGGAATGGGGCGAGAGGTCTTGGCGGGGGGAGCCACCCGCGCTAGCTAACTAGAGTCAGTTAGTGAACGGGGGTGAGGTGAGAGGAGGACTGCGGACGTTGGTGCCTGGATAGCAGGCTTCAATGGGCCTATGAGGCGAGCGAGAGGGGAGGAAGGGATGGATTTTGGGGGATGTTTTTGTAGGGGGGGTTCTTGGGAGGGGGGGAAGGGGTTCGATGTTAACAATGGACAGGGGCGGGTCAGGCTTATGGGGCAGGGCCCGGTGGTATGGTGATGGTGGATAACAAAGGTGGGGGGATGAGAGACCCCCAATAAGGATAGTCACGTGGAATGTGAGAGGGCTAGGAGGTCCGGTCAAGAGGTCAAGGGTGCTTGCACATCTTAAAAGTTTAAAAGCCGATGTAGCAATGTTGCAGGAGACTCACTTGAGGGTGAAGGACCAGGTGAGACTTAAAAAGGGCTGGGTTAGCCAAGTGTTTCACTCCGGATTTGTTGGAAGGGCTCGCGGGGTAGCGGTGCTGGTCAGCAAAAGGATACGCTTCCAGATGGAGAAGGTGGTGGCAGATCAGGGGGATAGATATGTGATTGTGGTAGGGGTGCTGGAGGGGAGATTAGTGGCGCTGTTAAGTGTATACGGTCCCAATTGGGACGATGTGGGATTCGCGAGGAAGGTGGTTGGGGCTATTCCCGACTTAGACACGCATGAGCTGATTGTGGGGGAACTGGAACTTGGTGCAGGAGCCAAGGTTGGACAGATCACGGCCGCGCTCACTAGTTCCATCAGGGGGGGGCGAAGGCGCTGGCTGGGCTAATGGTGGAAATGGGAGGGGTGGACCCTTGGAGGTTCCTGCACCCAAGGGAACGGGAATATTCGTTTTTCTCAGCAGTCCATAAGGTATACTCGCGGATCAACTTTTTTGTGGTGGGGAAGGCTTTGCTGGCTGGAGTCAAGGGGTCGGAATACTCTGCAATTGCAGTGTCAGATCACGCTCCACATTGGGTGGATATGGTGCTAGAGATTTCAGTCGATTTCGGCGTGAGAACAGCTGGTGAGTCAGTTTCAGCGGGAGCAGTGCGGAAGTGGCTGCTGGGAGGTAAGTCTGTCCTTTAAAAGCACTTGTCTTTGCAGGGGCAGGCCAGTCGATTTCGGCGTGAGAACAGCTGGTGAGTCAGTTTCAGCGGGAGCAGTGCGGAAGTGGCTGCTGGGAGGTAAGTCTGTCCTTTAAAAGCACTTGTCTTTGCAGGGGCAGGCCAGTCGATTTCGGCGTGAGAACAGCTGGTGAGTCAGTTTCAGCGGGAGCAGTGCGGAAGTGGCTGCTGGGAGGTAAGTCTGTCCTTTAAAAGCACTTGTCTTTGCAGGGGCAGGCCAGTCGATTTCGGCGGGAGTGGAGCTGGCTGGTTAGTCAATTTCAGCAGGAGCTGAGAATTTTTTTTTTTAAATTAGTGTTTTAGGCGGGAACAGGAAGTCGACCCGCGGACGTCTGGGAAGACCCTCACCAATAAATTCTGGTGGAGAGGAAACCCGAGACACTATACGTGTAGTGTCTCTCACCCGCCCTCCTCCTCTAACCTAATAATAAAACCCATTGGTCTGGGGTAAGTACCATATTTTATTATATTATTATTATTTTTTATAAAAAATTTAATTTAGTTGTTAGCCAGATCTTGGTAGAAAGTTAGAGGAATGGCAGGGAAGGGAGTGCAAAGTTCCTCCTGCAGGATGTTTGAGGTGAGGGATGCAGTTAGTGTCCCTGCTGATTTTACCTGCAGGAAGTGCTGCCATCTCCAGCTCCTCCAAGACCGAGTTAGGGAACTGGAGCTGGAGTTGGAAGAACTTCGGATCATTCGGGAGGCAGAAGGGGTCATAGATAGCAGCTTCAGGGAATTAGTTACACCAAAGATTGGAGATAGGTGGGTAACTGTAAGAGGGACTGGGAAAAAGCAGTCAGTGCAGGGATCCCCTGCGGTCATTCCCCTGAGAAACAAGTATACCGCTTTGGATACTTGTGGGGGGGGGGACTTACCAGGGGTAAGCCATGGGGTACGGGCCTCTGGCACGGAGTCTGTCCCTGTTGCTCAGAAGGGAAGGGGGGAGAGGAGCAGAGCATTAGTAATTGGGAACTCTATAGTCAGGGGCACAGATAGGAGTTTTTGTGGGAGCGTGAGAGACTCACGTTTGGTATGTTGCCTCCCAGGTGCAAGGGTTCGTGATGTCTCGGATCGTGTTTTCCGGGTCCTTAGGGGGGAGGGGGAGCAGCCCCAAGTCGTGGTCCACATTGGCACTAACGACATAGGTAGGAAAGGGGACAAGGATGTCAGGCAGGCTTTCAGGGAGCTAGGATGGAAGCTCAGAACTAGAACAAACAGAGTTGTTATCTCTGGGTTGTTGCCCGTGCCACGTGATAGTGAGATGAGGAATAGGGAGAGAGAGCATTTAAACACGTGGCTACAGGGATGGTGCAGGCGGGAGGGATTCAGATTTCTGGATAACTGGGGCTCTTTCTGGGGAAGGTGGGACCTCCACAGACAGGATGGTCTACATCTGAACCTGAGGGGCACAAATATCCTGAGGGGGAGATTTGTTAGTGCTCTTTGCATTAAACTAATGCAGCAGGGGCATGGGAACCTGGATTGTAGTTTTAGGGTAAGGGAGAATGAGAGTATAGAGGTCAGGAGCACAGATTTGACGTCGCAGGAGGGGGCCAGTGTTCAGGTAGGTGGTTTGAAGTGTGTCTACTTCAATGCCAGGAGTATACGAAACAAGGTAGGGGAACTGGCAGCATGGGTTGGTACCTGGGACTTCGATGTTGTGGCCATTTCGGAGACATGGATAGAGCAGGGACAGGAATGGATGCTGCAGGTTCCGGGGTTTAGGTGTTTTAGTAAGCTCAGAGAAGGAGGCAAAAGAGGGGAAGGTGTGGCGCTGCTAGTCAAGAGCAGTATTACGGTGGCGGAGAGGATGCTCGATGGGGACTCTTCTTCCGAGGTCGTATTTGCTGAAGTTAGAAACAGGAAAGGAGAGGTCACCCTGTTGGGAGTTTTTTATAGGCCTCCTAATAGTTCTAGGGATGTAGAGGAAAGGATGGCGAAGATGATTCTGGATAAGAGCGAAAGTAACAGGGTAGTTATTATGGGAGACTTTAACTTTCCAAATATTGACTGGAAAAGATATAGTTCGAGTACAATAGATGGATCGTTTTTTGTACAGTGTGTGCAGGAGGGTTTCCTGAAACAATATGTTGACAGGCCAACAAGAGGCGAGGCCACGTTGGATTTGGTTTTGGGTAATGAACCAGGCCAGGTGTTGGATTTGGAGGTAGGAGAGCACTTTGGGGACAGTGACCACAATTCGGTGACGTTTACGTTAATGATGGAAAGGGATAAGTAGGGCAAGAGTTATAGCTGGGGGAAGGGCAATTATGATGCCATTAGACGTGACTTGGGGGGGATAAGGTGGAGAAGTAGGCTGCAAGTGTTGGGACACTGGATAAGTGGGGCTTGTTCAAGGATCAGCTACTGCGTGTTCTTGATAAGTATGTACCGGTTAGGCAGGGAGGAAGGCGTTGAGCGAGGGAACCGTGGTTTACCAAGGAAGTGGAATCTCTTGTTAAGAGGAAGAAGGAGGCCTATGTGAAGATGAGGTGTGAAGTTTCGGTTGGGGCGATGGAGAGTTACAAGGTAGCGAGGAAGGATCTAAAGAGAGAGCTAAGACGAGCAAGGAGGGGACATGAGAAGTATTTGGCAGGAAGGATCAAGGAAAACCCAAAAGCTTTCTATAGGTATGTCAGGAATAAGCGAATGACTAGGGAAAGAGTAGGACCAGTCAAGGACAGGGATGGGAAATTGTGTGTGGAGTCTGAAGAGATAGGCAAGATACTAAATGAATATTTTTCGTCAGTATTCACTCAGGAAAAAGATAATGTTGTGGAGGAGAATGCTGAGCCCCAGGCTAATAGAATAGATGGCATTGAGGTACGTAGGGAAGAGGTGTTGGCAATTCTGGACAGGCTGAAAATAGATAAGTCCCCGGGACCTGATGGGATTTATCCTAGGATTCTCTGGGAGGCCAGGGAAGAGATTGCTGGACCTTTGGCTTTGATTTTTATGTCATCATTGGCTACAGGAATAGTGCCAGAGGACTGGAGGACAGCAAATGTGGTTCCTTGGTTCAAAAAGGGGAGCAGAGACAACCCCGGCAACTATAGACCGGTGAGCCTCACGTCTGTAGTGGGTAAAGTCTTGGAGGGGATTATAAGAGACAAGATTTATAATCATCTAGATAGGAATAATATGATCAGGGATAGTCAGCATGGCTTTGTGAAGGGTAGGTCATGCCTCACAAACCTTATTGAGTTCTTTGAGAAGGTGACTGAACAGGTAGATGAGGGTAGAGCAGTTGATGTGGTGTATATGGATTTCAGCAAAGCGTTTGATAAGGTTCCCCACGGTAGGCTATTGCAGAAAATACGGAGGCTGGGGATTGAGGGTGATTTAGAGATGTGGATCAGAAATTGGCTAGCTGAAAGAAGACAGAGGGTGGTGGTTGATGGGAAATGTTCAGAATGGAGTACAGTCACAAGTGGAGTACCACAAGGATCTGTTCTGGGGCCGTTGCTGTTTGTCATTTTTATCAATGACCTAGAGGAAGGCGCAGAAGGGTGGGTGAGTAAATTTGCAGACGATACTAAAGTCGGTGGTGTTGTCGATAGTGTGGAAGGATGTAGCAGGTTACAGAGGGATATAGATAAGCTGCAGAGCTGGGCTGAGAGGTGGCAAATGGAGTTTAATGTAGAGAAGTGTGAGGTGATTCACTTTGGAAGGAATAACAGGAATGCGGAATATTTGGCTAATGGTAAAGTTCTTGAAAGTGTGGATGAGCAGAGGGATCTAGGTGTCCATGTACATAGATCCCTGAAAGTTGCCACCCAGGCTGTTAGGGTTGTGAAGAAGGCCTATGGAGTGTTGGCCTTTATTGGTAGAGGGATTGAGTTCCGGAGTCGGGAGGTCATGTTGCAGCACGGTAGCCTTGTGGATAGCACAATTGCTTCACAGCTCCAGGGTCCCAGGTTCGATTCCGGCTTGGGTCACTGTCTGTGCGGAGTCTGCACATCCTCCCCGTGTGTGCGTGGGTTTCCTCCGGGTGCTCCGGTTTCCTCCCACAGTCCAAAGTTGTGCAGGTTAGGTGGATTGGCCATGATAAATTGCCCTTAGTGTCCAAAATTGCCCTTAGTGTCCAAAATTGCCCTTAGTGTTGGGTGGGGTTACTGGGTTATGGGGATAGGGTGGAGGTGTTGACCTTGGGTGGGGTGCTCTTTCCAAGAGCCGGTGCAGACTCGATGGGCCGAATGGCCTCCTTCTGCACTGTAAATTCTATGCAACTATGAAGCTGTATAGAACTCTGGTACGGCCGCATTTGGAGTATTGCGTACAGTTCTGGTCACCGCATTATAGGAAGGACGTGGAAGCTTTGGAGCGGGTGCAGAGGAGATTTACCAGGATGTTGCCTGGTATGGAGGGAAAATCTTATGAGGAAAGGCTGATGGACAACAAAGAACAAAGAACAAAGAAATGTACAGCACAGGAACAGGCCCTTCGGCCCTCCAAGCCCGTGCCGACCATACGGCCCGACGAAACTACAATCTTCTACACTTCCTGGGTCCGTATCCTTCTATTCCCATCCTATTCATATATTTGTCAAGATGCCCCTTAAATGTCCCTATCGTCCCTGCTTCCACTACCTCCTCCGGTAGTGAGTTCCAGGCACCCACTACCCTCTGCGTAAAAAACTTGCCTCGTACATCTACTCTAAACCTTGCCCCTCTCACCTTAAACCTATGCCCCCTAGTAATTGACCCCTCTACCCTGGGGAAAAGCCTCTGACTATCCACTCTGTCTATGCCCCTCATAATTTTGTATACCTCTATCAGGTCGCCCCTCAACCTCCTTCGTTCCTCGGACTTGAGGTTGTTTTCGTTGGAGAGAAGAAGGTTAAGAGGAGACTTAATAGAGGCATACAAAATGATCAGGGGGTTGGATAGGGTGGACAGTGAGAGCCTTCTCCCGCGGATGGAAATGGCTGGCACGAGGGGACATAACTTTAAACTGAGGGGTAATAGATATAGGACAGAGGTCAGAGGTAGGTTCTTTACGCAAAGAGTAGTGAGGCCGTGGAATGCCCTACCTGCTACAGTAGTGAACTCGCCAACATTGAGGGCATTTAAAAGTTTATTGGATAAACATATGGATGATAATGGCATAGTGTAGGTTGGATGGCTTTTGTTTCGGTGCAACATCGTGGGCCGAAGGGCCTGTACTGCGCTGTATTGTTCTATGTCTATGTTAGAAGGGGGTAGCGCAGAGACCGGGGTGGAAACTGGATGTGGGGCTTTTGGGGAACCAAATGTTCTGTGAGAAAATTGAAAAGGTAATTAAGGAATATGTAGGTTTCAATTGTACGGGTGAGGTGTCGAAGGCAGTCGTCTGGGAGGCTCTAAAGGCGGTGGTGAGGGGTGAGGTAATTTTGTTTAAGGCCAGGGTGGACAAAGAGGAGAGGTTGGAGCGGCAGAGGGTAATAGATGAGATGCTGGAGTTAGATAGGAGGTATGCAGAGGATGGAGACCCGGCGAAGCTGGAAAAGAGGAAGGAACTACAGGCGAGCTTCGACCGACTGTCCACCAGGAAGGCGGTGCGCCAACTGAGACGAGCAAGGGGTGCAGTTTATGAACATGGAGATAAGGTGTATGTTAGCAGGTCAGCTCCGGAGGGAGGCAGCGGCAAGGGAAATTCTTCAGGTGAGGGATAGGGCAGGGGAGTTGGTGGTGGCTCCAGTGCTGATTAACAAGGTTTTTGAGGAGTTTTATGAGAGGTTGTACAAGTCAGAGCCACCCGGGGAGACCGTGAGGTGCAGGAATTTCTAGATTGGTTGGAGTACCCGAGGCTAGGGGAGGGGGACAGGGCTACATTAGAAGGAGCAATAGTGGAGCAGGAGATAAAGGATGCGATTGGGAGGATGCAGTCGGGGAAGGTGGCAGGGCCGGATGGGTTTCCGGTGGAATATTATAAAAGATTTAAGGATAGGTTGGCACCCCTGATGGTGGGGATGTTTGAGGAGGCGATAGGGAAGGGGGTGTTGCCGCAAACCTTGGGGCAGGCATCGATTTCACTGTTGCTAAAAAAAGATAAGGATCCGATGGAGTGTGGGTCGTATCGGCCCATATCACTTCTGAATGTGGACGCAAAAGTGTTGGCGAAGGTACTGGCGGGTAGGCTGGAGGAGTGCCTTCCGAAGGTAATAGGGGAGGATCAGACGGTGTTTGTGAGAGGGAGGCAGCTGTTTTCGAACATTAGGAGGGTTTTGAACGTTGTTATGGCACCGGCAGAAGGGAAGGAAACAGAGGTAGTTGTGGCATTGGACGCCGAGAAGGCGTTTGATCGGGTAGAAAGGGGATACCTGATGGCAGTGCTGGAGCGGTTTGGGATTGGATCAAGGATTGTGAACTGGGTAAAGCTATTATATAAGGAGCCGAAGGCGAGTGTCAGCACAAATAATATCAGTTCGAGATACCTTTCTCTCTGGGACGAGGCAGGGATGTCCTATGTCCACCCTGCTGTTTGCACTTGCTGCTTGCCATTGGCCGTCGCATTGAGACGTTCGGGAGCATGGAAAGGAATAGTGCGGGGAGGGATAGATAACGGTGGGTGGGGGGGGGGGGGGGGGTGGGGGGGGGGGCGCCGCCAATCACGTTCATATGTTTTGGTCCTGTCCAAAGCTAGGGGAGTACTCGAAGGAGGTGTTTAGGGTAATTTCCAAGGTGGTGCGTGTGAAACTGGACCCGGGTCCCCAGGAAGCCATATTCGGGGTGTCGGACCAGCCAGGGTTGGAAACGGGAGCGGAGGCAGATGGCATAGCCTTCGCCTCGTTGATCGCCCGAAGGCGGATCCTGCTGGGATGGAGAGCAGCCTCTCCACCCAGTGCCCTGGCGTGGCAGGGGGACCTGTTGGAATACTTGACCCTTGAGAAGGTTAAGTTCGAACTGAGGGGAAGCTCGGAGGGGTTCTACAAGTCATGGGCACTATTTATTATGCACTTTCAAGAACTGGAGAACATCGAACATTAGTTGGGGGTGGGGGGGGGGGGGGGCTGTGTAGATTAAGGGTGACTATGTGTAATCCCTGATTCCTTTTTGTCATTTGTCGATGTAAACATGCGGGCTGATGTTTGGGGGTCGGTGGGCGGATGGGATTGTTGTTATTGTTATGGGGGCATATCTTGCTGATTATTGTTTATTGTTGATGGGTGTAAATACGGGAGAAAATGTGAAAAAGGAGAATAAAAATATAATTTAAAAAAAAAACAAGAAGGGAGTAGTTAGAGAAAGTGAATCTCCTGGCACCACAGGTCTAGATGGCGGAGGGTAAAGAGTGCCCTGCCTGCCCAGTGGTCAATGGAGCAGCTGGCGGACTTCTTAAATGAGAAGTTCAGCTGGCAGAGGAAGGAAGCCCAGGAAGATCTAGTCAAGGCGGTGGAACCATTAAAAGTGGGAATTGACCATGCGAATCAGAGGCTGGAGTCCCAGGGTGAGGCCATTCGGGAGGTGGAGTTGACGGTGGGGGAGCACGAGGAGCAGCTTGCCTCATTGGCGGCCGATATTGGAATGATGCGGGAGACTCCGAAGCGGTTAAAGGAGAAATTGAAAGACCTGGAGAATCGCTCCCAGGGACAAAATCTAAGAATCGTGGGGATGCCTGAAGGCATCGAGGGAGCGGCCAAGGTGTTGGAGAAGCTGCTGGGGAGGTCGACCGGCGCGTAGGGCACTGATGAGGAAGCCGCAGGCGAATGAGCCGCCGAGGGTGAAGGTGGTGCATCTTCACCGATTCCTAGATAAGGAGATATTGAGGTGGGCGAGGCAGACGAGGAGCTGCACCTAGGAAGACAACGAGCTTCGGGTGTACCAGGACCTGGGCGCGGATCTGGCAAAGAGGAGAGCCGGGTTCAATCGGGTGAAGGCTGCCCTTTTCAAAAAGTGGGTGAAGTTCAGGATGTTGTACCCGGCCCGCCTCTGAGTGAATTTTCACAGCCGAGAACATTATTTTGGGACACCAGAGGAGGCGAAGGAGTTTTTAAGAGACAATGGACTGGTAGGAGAAGGAGGACATTGAACTGTGGCGGAGGTGTGAGGAGATATTTGCTTCTTCTGGCTTTTGTTTTTCTTCATTTGATTGTTGTTGGAGAACTTTTCTCCGGTGAGATGTTTTGTTGGTTTGATGGTGGGATGTTGAGGGTGAATGCACCTTTTCTTCTTGCTCCATTGTTTGTGTTATGGAGGTACGCAAGCGGGGGAGGGGGGGGGGGGGGGGCGGAATCAGTGGGGGAGTAGGAGGCTCAGTTGCTTTGGTCGGGGGCTGCCAGGTTAGCTGGGCGGGCTAGTTAACCGGAGCACATTGGGGTTAGCCAGGCGGTTAGTGTAATAGAGGGGGATGAGGTTGTTGTTTTGTTCAGGGGAGGGATTGGGGCGCTGCTGCCAAAGGTGCGGTTGTTGTGGCGCAGCAAGAAAAGGAGTGGTGTGCCTGGAGGGCCGCGTGACATTGGCCAGGGGCCGAGGGCTGGCCCAAGAAGTGATATGGTTGATTGGCAGGGGAGATGGGGAGAGTACCACCCCCCCCCTCCCCCCAAAACCAGGTTGGTCACATGGAATGTGAGAGGGCTGAATGGGCCAGTCAAATGTGTGTTGGTGCACTTGAGGAACTTGAAGGCGGACGTGGCCTTTTTGCAAGAAACACACTTGAAGATCAGGGATCAGAGGGTGGGTTGGCAAGGTGGGTAGGCAAGTTTTTCAGTCGGGATTAGACATGAAGACGCGGGGGGTGGCGGTGTTGGTAAATAAGCGGGTGGCATTTGAGGTGGGGAACATCAGGGCAGATTTGGGAGGAAGGTTTATGATGGTGAGTGGGAAGCTGGAGGGGATGGCGGTGGTCTTGGTTAATGTTTATGCCTCAAATTTGAACGATGTGTAGTTTATGAGGCGGGTGCTGGGGAAGATCCGGGACCTGGATTCGCACCTGTTGATAATGCGGGGGGGGGGAACTTTAACTCAGTCATTGAACCAGGTTTGGACCAGCTGAGCCCGATGTTGGAGGGTGTCGGCAGTGGGGAAGGAGCTGAAGGATCATGGAGTGCATGGGGGGGCTGTACTCTCGGATTGATTTTGTTTGTGGTGGGCAACAAGCTGCGGGCGGGGATTGTCGACTCGGGTTACTAGGTGATCGTGGTTTCAGACCACACATCATCATAGAATTTACAGAATATCATAGAATTTACAGTGCAGAAGGAGGCCATTCGGCCCATCGAGTCTGCACCGGCTCTTGGAAAGAGCACCCTACCCAAGGTCAACACCTCCACCCTATCCCCATAACCCAGTAACCCCACTCAACACTGGATGGACTTGCAAGTGGGCCGGGGGGTGCCCAACGCCCGCAGTGAAGACCGGGCGTAGGGTTGTTAGTGGATGAGGAGGTGTGTGAGCCGGTGAGGGCCGCCATTTGGGGGTATGTGGAACTGAACGATACGGGGGAGATCTCGGCCGCCACGCTGTGGGAGGTGCTCAAAGCTGTAGTCAGGGGGGTGTTCGTATCGATCCGGGCTCATGGGGAGGTGGAGGAAGCAGAGACGACAAGGTTGGTGGACAGGATTCTGATGGGTGGACAGGAGGTATTTGGAGGCCCCGGAGGCAGGATTGTTGAAGAAAAGACAGATCATCCAGATGGAGTTCGGCCTGGTGTCCTCGGGGAAGGCAGTAGGGCAGTTGCGGAGGGCCAGAGGGGCAGTGTATGAGCACGGGGAGAAGGTGGGTAGGATGCTGGCCCACCAATTCGGGAAGCAGGAGTCCCCGAGGGAGATTGGAAAGGTGAAAGACGGGAGGAGAACAGTGGTACTGGATCCGGTGGGGTTGAATGAGAGGAGTTTTGAATCAGAGGAGTTTTACGGGAGGCTTTATGAATTGGAGCCCCCGGCCAGGGAGAAGGGAATGCGGCGGTTCCTGTATGGGTTGGAGTTCCCCAAGATGGAAGAGGGCCTGGTTTGGGGGGAGGGTAGAGGTGATGGAGGGCATGGGGGCGATGTAGGCAGGGAAAGCCCAGGGTTTCCTGCAGAATTTTATAAGAAGTTTGGGGAGGACCTGGGGCCCTGCTGGTGTGAGCATATAATGAGGCGAGGAAAAGGGGGAAACTCCCCCCTACATTATCGCAGGCGTCCATATCCCTAATACTAAAGATGGATAAAGATCCAGAGCAGTGTGGGTCCTATCGCCCAATATCGCTATTCAATGTGGAAGCTAAGTTGCTGCTAAAGATCCTGGACTCGCGAATCGAGGACTGTGTGCCGGGGTTGATAGGAGAAGATCAGATGGGGTTTGTAAAGGGCAGGCAATTGTAAGCGAATGTTAGGAGATTACTAAACATGTTCCCCATAAGGACAGAACGTAGAGGTGGCAGTGGCAATGGACCCAGAGAAGGCTTTTGATCAGGTGGAGTGGGAGTACTTGAGGGAAGTGTTAGGACGGTTCGGGCAGCGGTTTGTGGACTGGGTTCGATTGTTGTATAGGGTGCCGGAAGCGAGCATGCAGACGAATCGGGTGAGCTCGGGGTACTTCAGGCCACACCGTGGGACAAGGCAGGGGTGCCCACTCTCCCCTTTGCTTTTTGCCTTGGCAATAGAGTCATTGGCAATGGCACTTAGAGCGTGGAGGAGCTGGAGACAGGTGGATTGTGCGGGGTTGGGAGTTGAGCGCAGGGTCCCACTGTATGCTGATGACCTGCTGCTTAATATCTTGGACCCACTGGGAGGTATCAGGGGAATTATGAGTATTCTGGAGAAGTTTGGCCTGTTTTCCGGACATAAGCTAAACATGAGGTGTTCCCGATCGAGGCCAGGCGGCAGGAGAGAAGATTGGAGAGCTACTGTTCAAGGTGGTGGGGACGAGCTTCAGACATTTGGGTATCCAGGTGGCAAGGGGATGGGAGCAGTGCACAAGTTGAACTTTCCACGGTTTGTGGAACAGGTGAGGGGGGATTTCAAGAGATGGGACACGTTGCCACTGGTACTGATGGGGTGGGTGCAGACAGTGAAAATGACGGTCCTCTTTATCTTTCAGAGCCTTCCGATCATCATCCTTCTTTAATCATTCTTTAATATTTTAATCTTGGGGTTTGTGTGAGCGGGGAAATCTACACGGGTTAAGAAGGTGCTGTTGGAACAGGGGTGGATGTTGGCCATGCCAAACATAATGTATTATTATTGGGCAACATACATTGATATGGTGAGGAAATGGGTAATGGGGGAGGGAACAGTGTGGGGCGGATGGAGGTGGCCTATTGCAGGCGTACGAACTTGGGGGCATTGTTTTTTAAAAAAATATATATTTATTAAAGTTTTTTAACAAAACAAAACAATTTTTCCCCTTACAAACAATAAACCCCCCTCCCCCCGTAACAAAATAACGCAAAATCGCCCTGAGCAAGATATATACATGGTAAGATGATATATTTCCATAGCTTTATACACTGGCTCTCGCCCGTTCGTGCCAGTTTCCCCCACCCTCCATGTTATCCCCCGCTCGTCCGTCCCCTCAAACAATCTCTCGTTCCCTCCCCCAGGGTTGCTGCTGCTCTTGCTCATCCACCCTCCCAGGCAGTCCCCCCTTCCCCCCCCCCCCCTCCCAGGACGTCCCCTCAACCCCCACCCCCCCCAAGGTTGCTGCTGCTGACCGACCTTCTTCTAACGCTCCGCGAGGTAGTCTAGGAACGGTTGCCACCGCCTGTAGAACCCCTGTGCAGACCCCCTTAAGGCAAACTTAATCCTCTCCAACTTTATGAACCCAGCCATGTCGTTTGTCCAGGCCTCCCCGCTAGGGGGCTTCGCCTCCTTCCACATTAGCAAGATCCTTCGCCGGGCTACTAGGGACGCAAAGGCCAGAATGCCGGCCTCTTTCGCCTCCTGCACTCCCGGCTCGTCCACTACTCCAAATATTGCTAGTCCCCAGCCTGGCTTGACCCGGACTTTAACCACCTGAGATATTGCTCCCGCCATTCCTCTCCAGAACCCCTCCAGTGCCAGGCATGACCAAAACATATGGACATGGTTCGCCGGACTCTCTGAACACCTTCCACATCTGTCCTCTACCCCAAAGAACCTACTCAACCTCGCCCCGTAAAGTGTGCTCTGTGAACCACCTTAAATTGTATCAGGCTGAGCCTGGCACATGAGGAAGAGGAATTGACCCTACCCAGGGCATCAGCCCACAAACTTTCCTCGATCTCCTCCCCCAACTCCTCCTCCCATTTACCCTTCAACTCTTCTGCTAGCGCTTCCCCCTCTTCTTTCATCTCTTGGTGTATTGCCGAAACCTTGCCCTCCCCAACCCATACACCCGAGATCACCCTGTCTTAAATTTCCTGTGTCGGGAGCAGCGGGAATTCCCTGACCTATCGCCTCACAAAAGCCCTCACCTGCATATATCTGAATGCATTTGCCGGGATTAGCTCAAACTTCTCCTCCAGTGCCCCTAGGCTCGCAAATGTCCCGTCGATGAACAGGTCCCCCATTCTTCTAATCCCCGCCCGGTACCAGCCCTAGAACCCCCCCCGTCCATCTTCCCCGGGACAAACCGGTGGTTACCCCTGATCGGGGACCACACCGAGGCTCCCACTGCACCCCTATGCCGTCTCCACTGGCCCCAGATCCTTAACGTTGCCGCCACCACCGTGCTCGTGGTGTACTTTGATGGCGAGAGCGGCAACGGCGCCGTCACCAGCGCCCCCAAGCTCGTTCCTTTGCAGGACGCCATCTCCATCCTCTTCCATGCTGCCCCCTCCCCCTCCATAACCCACTTACGGATCATCGCCACGTTTGCTGCCCAGTAGTAGCTCCCTAGGATTGGCAGCGCCAGCCCTCCTCGGTCCCTACTGCGCTCCAAGTACCCTCTCCTTACCCTCGGGGTTTTGTTCGCCCACACAAACCCCATAATACTCCTGCCTACTCTCTTGAAAAAGCCTTTGGTGATCACGATTGGGAGGCACTGGAACACAAACAAAAACCTCGGAAGGACCACCATTTTTACCGACTGCACTCTACCCGCCAACGAGAGCGGCAACATGTCCCATCTTTTGAAGTCCACCTCCATTTGGTCCACCAACCTCGTCAGATTCAGTTTGTGTAGGGCCCCCCAGCTCCTGGCTCTCTGGATCCCTAGATACCGAAAACTCCCCTCCGCCCTCCTCAGCGGTAGGTCCCCTATCCCTCTTGCTTGGTCCCCTGCCTGTAGTACAAAAAGCTCGCTCTTCCCTACATTGAGCTTATAGCCCGAGAACTTCCCAAACTCCCTCAAAGTCTGCATGACCTCCACCATCCCCTCCCTTGGGTCCGCCACGTACAGCAGCAGGTCGTCCGCGTATAGCGACACCCGATGCTCTTCCCCCCCCCCCGCGGACCACCCACCTCCATTTATTAGACTCCCTCAATGATATGGCCAAGGGTTCGATCGCCAATGCAAACAACAAGGGAGTCAAAGGGCACCCCTGCCTCGTTCCTCGGTACAGCCGAAAGTACTCCGACCTCCGCCGGTTCGTCACCACACTCGCCACCGTGGCGCTGTAAAGGAGCTTAACCCAGCTAATAAACCCCCGAACCCAAACCTACGCAACACCTCCCAGAGGTACTCCCACTCAACTCGGTCAAAGGCCTTTTCCGCGTCCATGGCTGCCACTATCTCCGCCTCTCCCTCCTTCGATGGCATCATTATCACGTTTAAGAGCCATCGCACATTCGTATTTAATTGCCTGCCCTTTACAAATCCTGTCTGGTCCTCATGTATCACCCCCGGGACACAGTCCTCAATCCTCGTGGCCAGCACTTTTGCCAATAGCTTAGCATCCACATTTAGGAGCGAAATCGGCCTGTACGATCCACATTGCAGTGGGTCCTTGTCTTGCTTCAGGGTCAGGGAAATTGTCGCCTCCGAAATTGTCGGGGGCAGGGACCCCTCCTCTCTTGCCTTGTTAAAGGTCCTCACTAGTAATGGGGCCAACAGGTCCGCATACTTTCTATAGAACTCCACCGGGAACCCGTCCGGCCCCGGGGCCTTCCCCGCCTGCATGCTTCCCAAACCCTTACTCAGCTACTCCAACCCGATTGGTGCCCCCAAACCAGCCACCTTTTGGTCCAACACCCTTGGGAACCGCAGTTGGTCCAGGAATCTTTCCATCCCCTCTTCTCCCCCTGGGGGCTGGGATCTGTACAGCTCTTCGTAGAAGGCCTTAAATACCTTATTTATTTCCGTTGCACTCTGGACCATAGCTCCCCCACCATCTTTGACTCCCCCTATTTACCTCTCTGCCACCTTCTTACGGAGCTGGTGTGCCAACATCCGACTGGCCTTTTCCTCGTACTAGTAGGTCGCACCCTGTGCCTTCCTCCACTGTGCCTCCGCCTTCCCCGTGGTCAACAGGTCAAACTCCGTCTGGAGCCGTCGCCTTTCCCCAAATAATCTTTCCTCCGGGGCCTGTGCGTATCTCCTGTCCACTCGCAAAATCTCCCCCACTAACCTCTCCCTTTCCATGCCCTCTGTCTTCTCCCTATGAGCCCTGATGGAGATTAGCTCTCCCCTGATCACCGCCTTCAACGCCTCCCATACCACCCCCACCCGCACCTCCCCGTTGTCGTTGGCCTCCAAGTACCTTTCAATACACCCCCTTACCTTACCACACACCACCTCATCTGCCAACAGTCCCACATCCAACCGCCACAGCGGGCGTTGGTCCCTCTCCTCTCCCAGCCCCACTTCCACCCAGTGCGGGGCATGGTCCGAAACGGCTATGGCCGAATACTCCGTCCCCTCCACCCTCGGGATGAGCGCCCTGCCCAGCACAAAGAAGTTTATCCGGGAGTATGCCTTGTGCACGTGGGAGAAGAAAGAAAATTCCCTGGCCCGCGGTCTTACAAATCTCCATGGGTCCACTCCCCCTGAGCATCCTGGCCGCCGCCGGCCTCTTTCCCGTCCTTGATCTGGAGCAGTCTAGTGCTGGGTCCAGCACTGTGTTAAAGTCCCCTCCCATTATCAGTCCTCCTACCTCCAGGTCCGGGATGCGCCCCAACATGCGCTTCATAAATCCAGCACCATCCCAGTTCGGGGCGTATACATTTACCAACACCACCCACGCCCCTTGCAACCTACCACTCACCATCAGTATCTCCCTCCATTGTCCGCTACGATAGTCTTGGCCTCAAATGACACATGTTTTCCCACCAGAATTGCCACCCCTCTGTTTTTCGCTTCCAGTCCCGAGTGAAATACCTGTCCTACCCATCCCCTTCTTAACCTAACCTGGTCCACCACCTTCAGGTGTGTCTCTTGGAGCATAGCCACGTCTGCCTTCAGTCCCTTCAAGTGCGCGAACACTCGAGCCCTCTTCACCGGTCCGTTCAAGTCCCTCACGTTCCATGTTATCAGCCGGATTGGAGGGACTCTCACCCCTCACCACCACCACCACCACCACCCCCCCCCCCCCCACCCTTGCCGACTAGCCATCTCCTTTTCTGGGCCAGTCCCGTGTCCGCGTCTTCCTCACCTCCGTCCCGGCCACCTCTTCTGTGTCCCATTCCCTTTCGGCCAGTGCAGCAGCAACCCTGTTTCCCCCCCCCCTTCCCCCCTTCCTTCCCCCCACTAGACCCCTGTCTAGCTTTTTTGCTCCCCCATAGCACTCCCATAAGTCAGCTGACGCCTGCTGACCCCGGCTTCCCCCGCCATCCCTTTGACCCCCCCCGTGTGGGAATCTCCCCATCAATAGATGTTCCTACGCTCCCCCTCCCACCTTTCTTCCCGCGCGCGGGAGAAAAACCCTGCGCTTTCCAGAGCTTGCCCCGCCCCCCCGACGCAGCTTCTGTTGCGGCCTTGTCTCTCGTCCCCAGCCCATATAACATTCCCTGCGTGTGCTTACCCCCCTATATAGAACCGCCATCATACTTCAACCCTCAAATATCCCCCACCCTTGCAAACCCTATATTAGAGTCCAACTTTTCAGTTAATATAAAGGTCCACGCCTCTTCGGGCGTTTCGAAGTAGTGGTGTTGGCCGTTATGTGTAACCCACAGTCGCGCTGGCTGCAACATTCCAAATTTCACTCCTTTCCGATGCAACCCGCTCTCCGCTGAGCGACCTCCGTGCTCCGGTCCGGGTATATTCTAATCTCAGCATTGTCCCACTTGCTGCTCCGCTCCTTCTTGGCCCATTTCAGGACCCTCTCTCTATCTGTGAACCGTTGAAATCTCACCACCATCGCCCTTGGCGGCTCGTTTGCTTTGGGCTTCCTTGCCAGCACCCGGTGCGCCCCTTCCAGCTCCAGCAACCCCGGGGGGGCCTCCGCGCCCATCAGCGCCCCGATCATCGTGCCCGCATATGCCGTGGCGTCGGCCCCCTCCACTCCTTCTGGGAGACCCAGGATCCTCAAATTGTTTCTCCTCGACCTGTTCTCCAGGTCTTCGAGTCTTCCCGCCCACGTCTTGTGTAGCACCTCGTGCCGCTCCACTTTCACCGCCAGGCCCAAGAGCTCGTCCTCATTCTCACTCACTTTGTCCTGGATCTCCTGGATCTTCACCTCGTGGGCTTTCTGGGTTGCCCCAAGTCCTTCAATTAATGCCAGCATCGGCGCCACCATCTCCTTGCGCAGCTCCTCGAAGCAGCGCTTAATGAATTCTTGCATCTCTTCTTTGTCCCCGGCCGCCCCCATTTTGATTATTTTACCCTTCTTCTCCCGCTGCTCCAGTGCCGTTTTTTTGGCCGTTTCGCTGTGGGTCCGGTCCATACAGTTTAGTGGGGGACCTCTCTCCTCTCTTCCCCACGGGTTGGCTGTGTAAAAAATCCCGTTAGGGCTCTTCTATCGAGCCCGAAAGTCCGTCTTCGCGGGAGCTGCCGATTCGTGCGGCTTAGCTCCGCATAGCCGCAACCAGAAGTCACTTGGGGGCATTGTTGACGACGCCTCTGCCATTCTCACCTGCGAGATACGCACGGGCCCAGTGGTGGTGGCAGCCCTGCGTGTGTGGGGACAGTGGTGGCAGCATCTGAGGTTGGAAGGTGCCTTGGTGTGGGCACCGATTTGTGACAACCACAGATTTTCACCAGGGGGATTGAACGCGAGGTTTTGGGGGTGGCGGCAGGCAGGGCTCGAGCGGTGTCCCGAGTTTAGAGAACTTGTAGGATAATAAATGGAGGGGGGTAGTCCAAGGGGGAGAAGAGCATCGCGTGTCGCTATATGCGGATGACCTGTTGCTGTACGTGGCGGATCCAATGGAGGGGATGGTGGAGGTCATGCAGACTCTAAGGGAGTTTGGGGAGTTTTCGAGCTATAAGCTCAATGTAGGGAAGAGTGAGCTCTTTGTATTACAGGCGGGGGACCAAGAAAGAGGGATAGGGGACCTACCACTGAGGAGGGCGGAGGGGAGCTTTCGGTATCTGGGGATCCAGATAGCCAGGAGTTGGGGGACCCTACATAAACTGAATCTGACGAGGTTGGTGGAGCAAATGGAGGAGGATTTCAAAAGATGGGACATGTTACCGCTTTCGCTGGCGGGTAGAGTGCAGTCGGTCAAAATGGTGGTCCTTCCGAGGTCTCTGTTTGTGTTTCAGTGCCTTCCCATCGTGATCACTAAGGCCTTTTTTAAGAGAGTAGGCAGGAGTATTATGGGGTTTGTGTGGGCGAATAAGACCCCGAGAGTAAGGAGAGGGTTCCTGGAACGCAGTAGGGACCGAGGAGGGTTGGCGCTGCCAAACCTGGGGAGCTATTACTGGACAGCAAATGTGGCAATGATCTGCAAGTGGGTTATGGAGGGACAGGGGGCGGCATGGAAGAGGATGGAGATGGCGTCCTGTAAAGGAACGAGCCTGGGGGCGTTGGTGACGGCACCGCTGCCACTCTCGCCGACAAAGTATACCATGAGCCCGGTGGTGGCGGCAGCGCTAAGGATCTGGGGCCAGTGGAGACGGCACCGGAGTGCAATGGGAGCATCGGTGTGGGCCCCGATCAGGGGTAACCACCGTTTTGTCCCGGGGAAGATGGACGGGGGGTTCCAGAGCTGGCATCGGGCAGAGATTGGAAGAATGGGGGACCTGTTCATCGACGGGACATTTGCGAGCCTCGGGGCACTGGAAGAGAAGTTCGAGTTACCCCCGGGAAATGCCTTTAGATATATGCAGGTGAGGGCTTTTGTGAGGCGACAGGTGCGGGAATTCCCGTTGCTCCTGGCACAAAAAGTTCAAGATAGGGTGATCTCGGGTGTATGGGTCGGGGAGGGCAAGGTGTCGGAAATGCACCAGGAGTTGAAAGAAGAGGGGGAAGCGCTGGTAGAAGAGTTGAAGGGTAAATGGGAGGAGGAGCTGGGGGAGGAGATCGAGGAAGGTCTGTGGGCTGATGCCCTAGGTAGGGTTAATTCCTCCTCCTCGTGTGCCAGGCTCAGCGTGATACAATTTAAGGTGGTCCACAGAGCGCACTTGACGGGGGCGAGGTTGAGTAGGTTCTTTGGGGTAGAGGACAGATGTGGAAGGTGCTCAGGGAGCCCGGCGAACCATGTCCATATGTTTTGGTCATGCCCGGCACTAGAGGGGTTCTGGAGAGGAGTGGCGGGAGCAATATCTCAGGTGGTGAAAGTCCGGGTCAACCCAAGCTGGGGGCTAGCAATATTTGGAGTAGTGGACGAACCGGGAGTGCAGGAGGCGAAAGAGGCCGGCATTCTTGCCTTTGCGTCCCTAGTAGCCCGGCGAAGGATCTTGCTAATGTGGAAGGAGGCGAAGCCCCCCCAGCCTGGAGGCCTGGATAAATGATACGGCTGGGTTCATAATGTTGGAGAGGATTAAGTTCGCCTTGATAGGGTCTGCGCAGGGGTTCTACAGGCGGTGGCAACCGTTCCTAGACTATCTCGCGGATCGTTAGAGGAAGGTCGGTCAGCAGCAGCAGCAACCTTGGGGGGGGTGGGGGTGGAGGGGACGTCCTGGGAGAGGGGGGGAAGGGGACACTGACTGGGAGGGTGCATGAGCAAGAGATAACATGAAGGGTTGGGGAAACTGGCACGTACGGGTGAGGGCCAGTGTACAAAGCTGTGTAAATATATCATTTTGCCATGTATATATCTTGCTCTGCGCGATTTCCTGTTATTTTTTGTTACGAGGGGGGGGGTTATTGTTTGTCAGGGAGAAAAATTGTGTTAAAAAACTTTAATAAGTATATTTTTTTTTTAAAAAGAGAACTTGTAGGAAGAATATGAGCTGCCCAGTGGGAATGGGTTCAGGTACTTACAAGTCCGTTTCTGATGCCAGCGGGGGAAGTGTGGCGTTTTACGCCAGAAAATATGGCGCAACAGCTGCACCGATTCAGCTGCTTTAAATGGTGTGTAACGCAATCAATTCCATGGAAAACGGCGCCGGATTCACCGGGTCCGTGATTGGCACTCATGAGGCTCACACGCCACAGCCGCACTTAAACGGTCCTTCCGCCCACACACACCGTCCCAGCCAACAAGATGGCTGGAAGGAGAGCAGCACTATAGTTCAGGGATGCTGAGCTGGACACCCTTTTGGACGTGGTGGAGGTGAGAAGGATGACCTTGTACCTGGGCCCGGGAGGAAGGCCACCATTCGCCTTGCCTGGGCGCAGGTGGCAGAGGCGCTTAGCGCCGTGGGCATCGCGTCTGCACTGACATGCAGTGCCAGAAGAAACTGCACAACCTTCTCAGGGCGGCCAATGTGAGTCGGCTGCTTCGTGCCCCAGGCACTAACCCCGTTCCTACACCCCCCCGTAACCCGGCCCCTGCCTCCCCCGGCCGAACCTCCACCCTGCCCAACATGCCAGTACCCATCCCATCCAACACGGCCCGGTGTCCTCGTCACTGAGGCCCCCATCAAGCCAACCTCTGGGCTGCATGCGTTGGACCAGCTAACGGTCTCGCTGTTTGTGTGTGTCCTCCCCCCCCCCCCCCCCCCCCCCCCCCCCCCCGAGAAGGCCGCGCAAAACCACCAGGAGCGGGAGAAGACCGGAAGGGGACCAGCAGAACTGCGGCCCCTCACCATGCCCGAACAGTGGGCCCTGAACATGGCTGATGGCCAGACGAAAGGGATGTCGCCGAGGTGGAGTGCGGTCATGGGTGAGAAAGTGAGACCCCACTGTGTTGCGGTTTTCCATGACAACATGTGTGGGCACCTCACCCCCAACCCTCCTCACACGCTCATCCCCCCGGCCCGCTGTCTAATCATACATGTCGTCTTGTGTCTTACAGGACCTTCCGGAGATGGTGCCGGTCCACCCGGAGTCCCCCGTTCCCAGCAGTGCCAGAGCCAGTGTCCCCCAGCCAGTCGAGCACTGACGGGGAGAGCAGCCTGGATACCAGACCTCCACCCGAGACTCAGGACACCCCGGAGCTCGGGTCAGAGGACATAGATTTTCCATCACAGGTGTCCCCTACACCCTCCACCATCCCAGAGACTTCACCTCTGTTTGGCACATTAGTGAAGAGGCTCCTGGGACACTATCTGGTGCGCACCACACATCGCAGGTGGAGGTAGGAGCAGCCGAGGGGCCGGACGGTCGGAGGGCAGGCTGACCCCAAGAACCAGCTGCCGTCCAGACGGGTCCCAGGCTTCTGGAACATCCAGTCCCAGCCAGAGTGCAGATGCAGTCGGAGAGCCAGGGGCTACCACAGGGGATGACGGCAGGCATCCAGCACCTGCAGGCACAGGTGGAGGAGTCCAACCGCGTGCAGGAGCAGGGTGTGGTGCCGGCCATGCGTGTCACCCAGGCCAACATCGCATGGGTGGTGTCTGCAACGGAGACATTGGTGGCGACGGTTTTGGCTATAGACCATCATGCCCAAGGTCTGGCGCATTCTGTGCAGGTGCTGGCTGAGGCCCAGGACAGGGCTGGCCTCTCACAGGCAGCCATGTGCCAGAGCCCCCTGGACATAGCAACGGCGCTCCTCAGCGTGGCCCAGTCACAGCAGGCCATAGCTGGAAACGTCGGTGGCATTGCCCAGGCGGTGGCTAGCGTTGTGCAAACACGGAGGGAGGTGGCCCAGTTACTGGCTGATGTGGCACAGACCCACAGGGTGATGGCACAGTCGCAGCGTAATGTGGTGCAGTCCCAGACAGAGATGATCCACTCTGTGCTCCATGGGCGTGAGCATGCAGACCATGGTCAAGACCAGAGCGGGCCTCCAGGTCTGGCAGCGCCAAGTGGTGGGGGGGCCTCAGGCCAAGGCTCCGCTCGCACCCCAGTCCCATGGAGTAGCCCGGGGGCCATCGGGCACCCCGAAGGAGGAGGTGATGGGGCCCGTGCCGGTGACCCCCGCAGCGGAGGTGGCGGAACACCACATCACCTCGGACTCTCCCTCTCTCTCTCTCTCCCACCCCACTGTCCATGGTACATCTAGTGGGCAGCGGACAGAACAGGACGGCACCATGCCACCCGGGACACCCGAGCAGCGGCCGGGCCCATCCAGGTCGGGTTGCCCCAGGAGATGCGTGCCAACAGGGACCCTTGTCGCAGGGCTGGAGTCACAGCAGGCTGCCTCTACTCCTGCTGTACCCAGACCAGCTGTATGTTCATTGAGTGGCACCCCTTTCGGTTTGTGTAGAGTGGCCTGTTATCTGCAGGTGCCCGTAGAGCGACATGCACCCCGTCTATCGCTTCCTGGACCCGGGGCATCCCGGCGATGACGGTGAACCCCGCTGCCCGGGCATCCTGGTGGGTTCGGTCCACATGGAAATGGATGCACTGCTCCGCCTGGGCATATAAGGCCTCCATGACAGCATGGGTGCACCTGTGCATCGAGGTCTGTGAGAACCCGGAGAGGTCCCCACTCGGCAACTGGAAGGACCCCGTCGCGTAGAGGTTCAGGATGACCGTCATCTTGACGGTCACTGGGAGCGGGTGTCATCCCCCATACCCCAAAGTGCCAGGTCTGCCATCATCTGGCAGATATGTCGGCATGCCCAGTCCGGCAGGTCCTCGAAAGACAGGCTCTGCCGGTACACACAAGGCCTGCTTGGCACCTCCTCCTCCTCGGCCTGTTAGGCGGCCGGCCCTGCTGCCTGTGCAGTCACCACCTGCCCCTCTGCAGCATGCTCCTCTGCAGCCTGCTCCTCTGCATCCCGGTCCTCCGCTGGCCACTCTGCTGCTGCCCACCCCGCTGCTGCAGTTTCCCCTTCCTCTTCGAATAGCTCCCGCTCACACGGCCGCAGGGCTTCTTGAAGAGCTGCGGCCATCACCACGGCGGCCACCATTGCTGGTTGAACGCCAAACGCCATTGTCTGCATGGAGTGAAGTGTCAACATGTTCGCATGGTGCATACTCCTGTGCCCAACCGGGTTCAGTGGTCTACACGGTGGCACCGGCTGGCAGTGCGGGCTCCGCCTACACATGTCCCTCTCCCACGCATGACCCTCCTCCACCACCGCACCATTCATGGCCCCGCTCCTGGCTCCCATCCTTGATGCCAGAGGTACCATTGGCTGTCACTATCCTCGCTGGGGCTGCTGTGGATGTGGCCCTGGGTGGTCCACCAGTGGGTGGCAGCCGGTTGGGCAGGGTGTATGGGGTCGGGGTGGAGGGGGTGGGGGTGTTGCCGAGGTGGGCGCACCCATATGGCCGGTGTCACCGTGTAGAACCAAGGGCCGAGGTGGCTGATCAGTAGTTGTGCAGCAAGATGGCCGCCATAATGGTGGTCAGTGCCTGGGCAACGCCCAGTCCTGTGGGGGTGGGGGGGGGCACCCCGGGGGGGGGGGGGGGCACCCCGGCTGCTCGGCCTGTCCCCCGCCCTTCCCCCGGTCGGCAATCCCGTCCAGGGTCTCCCATTTAAGGCTGAGATGAGGAGAATTTCTTTCTGTGGGTCAGAATTAATCAGGAATTCTCTTCTTCAGAGAGCTGTGGAGGCGAGGTCATTGAATATGTTAAAGGCTGAGCTAGAATTTTGATCAGCAAAGGTTATGGGGACAGACAGGAGTGTGGAGGTGTGGCCACAGTCAGATTAGCGATGATCTTCTATAATGATGAAGCAGCCTCAAAGAGCTGCTGTGTTCTGCTAACTGTCAATTAGTGAATTACCTTGCTGAGCAATTCTGAAAGCCACTGAATTATTGATACTGAAACACTAAACCATCTACATAATGCAGGAATAAATTGAGCTATTATAATATTGCGATATGGTGAATGATCATTTTCAGCACATCATTCCAGTTTGTGTTTTCCACATTAACAGCATAAAATAACTTTACTCTCCAACTTGATATGACAAATTTTAGAGGGGTTATTATTCAGCTAGTTAGGCAGCATTTGTGAAGAGAAACAAGGAGCGGAATGTTCTGGCCCCACTGCGGTGGGCTCCCTCACAGTAGATGGTGGATGTGGCAAGGCAGTCAAACGTCCACTGACTTCAGTGGGACCAGGCGATCCTACTGGCGGGAGGGGCCAAAACATTCCGGCCAGGATTCGCTGATTTCCACCTCTTCGATCAGGAATCCCAAATGGGCGGAGAATCGAGCGTCGAACGAAAACCGGGATCGGCGCCAGGCAGCAGAGCCATCCCAGTCTCCACTTTCACGCCAGCTGGAACATGCAAAGTGCTGACTTGCATGCATCCGCAAGCAATTATTCTCCTGCCTGTTGCTCCGACCCCCACAGCGGGAAATCCACAGGGTGGGCTTTGGTGTAAGTATGGCCAAGCGCACCCAGGACTGCTCTGCCTGACGGCTGATGAGCAGTCCAGGCAGTTCAGGAAAGAATCAAAGCAGGAACATTTTCCATTTCCTGACATCTGCTCCCTCAGCCCGAGGCCTTTGAACCTGCAGCTTTTTGAAGTGTCAGAGCCTTCCGAGAAAGCCTCAACACTTGAAACCGGCTTCAAATCCCCAGAGATCTTTTGAAATGCTAAGCATCCATAAGACCATAAGACATAGGAGCGGAAGTAAGGCCATTCGGCCCATCGAGTCCACTCCACCATTCAATCATGGCTGATTTCAACTCCATTTACCCGCTCTCTCTCCATAGCCCTTAATTCCTCGAGAAATCAAGAATTTATCAACTTCTGTCTTAAAGACACTCAACGTCCCGGCCTCCACCGCCCTCTGTGGCAATGAATTCCACAGACCCACCACTCTGGCTGAAGAAATTTCTCCTCATCTTTGTTCTAAAGTGTCTCCCTTTTATTCTAAGGCTGTGCCCCCGGGTCCTAGTCTCCCCTGCTAATGGAAACAACTTCCCTACATCCACCCTATCTAAGCCATTCATTATCTTGTAAGTTTCTATTAGATCTCCCCTCAACCTCCTAAACTCCAATGAATATAATCCCAGGATCCTCAGATGTTCATCGTATGTTAGGCCTACCATTCCTGGGATCATCCGTGTGAATCTCCGCTGGACCCGCTCCAGTGCCAGTATGTCCTTCCTGAGGTGTGGGGCCCAAAATTGCTCACAGTATTCGAAATGGGGCCTAACTAATGCTTTATAAAGCTTCAGAAGTACATCCCTGCTTTTATATTCCAAGCCTCTTGAGATGAATGACAACATTGCATTTGCTTTCTTAATTACGGACTCAACCTGCAAGTTTACCTTTAGAGAATCCTGGACTAGGACTCCCAAGTCCCTTTGCACTTCAGCATTATGAATTTTGTCACCGTTTAGAAAATAGTCCATGCCTCTATTCATTTTTCCAAAGTGCAAGACCTCGCACTTGCCCACGTTGAATTTCATCAGCCATTTCTTGGACCACTCTCCTAAACTGTCTAAATGTTTCTGCAGCCTCCCCACCTCCTCCATACTACCTGCCCCTCCACCTATCTTTGTATCATCAGCAAACTTAGCCAGAATGCCCCCAGTCCCGTCATCTAGATCGTTAATATATAAAGAGAACAGCTGTGGCCCCAACACTGAACCCTGCGGGACACCACTCGTCACCGGTTGCCATTCCGAAAAAGAACCTTTCATCCCAACTCGCTGCCTTCTGCCTGACAGCCAATCGTCAATCCATGTTAGTACCTTGCCTCGAATACCATGGGCCCTTATTTTACTCAGCAGTCTCCCGTGACGCAGCTTATCAAAGGCCTTTTGGAAGTCAAGATAGATAACATCCATTGGCTCTCCTTGGTCGAACCTATTTGATATCTCTTCAAAGAACTCTAACAGGTTTGTCAGGCATGACCTCCCCTTACTAAATCCATGCTGACTTGTCCTAATCCGACCCTGCACTTCCAAGAATTTAGAAATCTCATCCTTAACAATGGATTCTAGAATCTTGCCAACAACCGAGGTTAGGCTAATTGGCCTATAATTTTCCATCTTTTTCCTTGTTCCCTTCTTGAACAGGGGGGTTACAACAGCGATTTTCCAATCCTCTGGGACTTTCCCTGACTCCAGTGACTTTTGAAAGATCATAACTAACGCCTCCACTATTTCTTCAGCTATCTCCTTTAGAACTCTAGGATGTAGTCCATCTGGGCCCGGAGATTTATCAATTTTTAGACCTCTTAGTTTCTCTAGCACTTTCTCCTTTGTGATGGCTACCATATTCAACTCTGCCCCCTGACTCTCCGGAAATGTTGGGATATTACTCATGTCTTCTACTGTGAAGTACTTATTTAGTTCCTCAGCTATTTCCTTGTCTCCCATCACGGGCAGCACGGTAGCCTTGTGGATAGCACAATTGCTTCACAGCTCCAGGGTCCCAGGTTCGATTCCAGCTTGGGTCACTGTCTGTGCGGAGTCTGCACATCCTCCCCGTGTGTGCGTGGGTTTCCTCCGGGTGCTCCGGTTTCCTCCCACAGTCCAAAGATGTGCAGGTTAGGTGGATTGGCCATGATAAATTGCCCTTCGTGTCCAAAATTGCCCTTAGTGTTGGGTGGGGTTACTGGGTTATGGGGATAGGGTGGCGGTGTTGACCTTGGGTAGGGTGCTCTTTCCAAGAGCCGGTGCAGACTCGATGGGCCGAATGGCCTCCTTCTGCACTGTAAATTCTATGATTCTATGATTCTATCACAAAATTACCAGCGTCATTTTGGAGTGGCCCAATGTCAACTTTTGCCTCCCGTTTGTTTTTAATGTATTTAAAGAAACTTTTACTATCATTTCTAATGTTACTGGCTAGCCTACCTTCATATTTGATCCTCTCTTTCCTTATTTCTCTCTTTGTTATCCTCTGTTTGTTTTGGTAGCCTTCCCAATCTTCTGACTTCCCATTACTCTTTGCCACATTATAGGCTTTCTCTTTTGCTTTGATGCATTCCCTAACTTCCTTTGTCAGCCATGGCTGCCTAATCCCCCCTCTGATAACCTTTCTTTTCTTTGGGATGAACTTGGGATGTACTGTGTCCTCAATTACTCCCAGAAACTCCTGCCATTGCTGTTCTGTCTTTCCCACTAGGCTCTGCTCCCAGTCGATTTTCGTCAGTTCCTCCATCATGCCCCTGTAGTTACCTTTATTTAACTGTAGCACCTTTACATCTGATTCTACCTTCTTTCTTTCAAATTGGAGATTGAATTCTACCATATTATGATCACTGCCTCCTAAGTGCTCCCTTACTTTAAGATCTTTAATCAAGTCTGGCTCATTACATAACACTAAGTCCAGAATGGCCTGTTCCCTCGTGGGCTCCATCACAAGCTGTTCCAAAAAGCCGTCCTGTAAACATTCAATGAATTCCCTTTCCTTGGGTCCACTGGCAGCATTATTTACCCAGTCCACCTGCATATTGAAGTCCTCCATGATCACTGTGACCTTGCCTTTCTGACATGCACTTTCTATTTCGTGGTGCATTTTGTGCCCCCGGTCCTGACCACTGTTAGGAGGCCTGTACATAACTCCCATTATGGTTTTTTTGCCTTTGTGGTTCCTCAACTCTACCCACACAGACTCCACATCATCTGACTCTATGTCATTTAGTGCTATTGATTTAATTTCATTCCTAATTAACAAGGCAACCCCGCCCCCTCTGCCCACCTCTCTGTCTTTTCGATAGGTTGTGAATCCCTGGGTGTTTAAATGCCAGTCCTGAACCCCCTGCAACCATGTCTCTGTGATGCCTACCACATCATACCTGCCAGTCACAATCTGGGCCACAAGCTCATCTACCTTGTTCCGTACACTGCGCGCATTTAAATATAGCACCTTTAATTCTCTATTGACCGTCCCTTTTTGTTTTCTTAGTGTGGTGGACCTTGGTTTACTGAGCCTTTCCATACACTGTGTCATATTTTGTGGGATGGGGACTATCGTAACCTCTCCTGAGTTTTGTCTTTTCGTGCTTTTTTGTATTCCTAAGCAGCTATGCTTCCCACTGATTACTTCACCTCTTGGTTCCCTGACTTTCCCTTCCCCCCCCAATCTTTAGTTTAAAGTCCATTCAATTTCACAGAGCAATACCTTTCACTAGCCAGTGATTGACAGCTTAATAGTTCAGACACAGCTGCTAAGGGGTTATGGAGTCAAAGAGGGCGACAGCACAGAAAAGGCCCTTCGGCCCATCGTGTCTGCGGAGGTCAGTATTCAAATACCATTTTCCAGCACTTGTCTGCCTTTGCAAGTGCACATCTAAATACTTCTTAAATGTTATAAGAGTCTCTGCCTCCACCATCCTATCCGGCAGTTAGTTCCAGATTCCCACCACCCTCTGGGTGAAAAGATTTTCTCTCCCATCCCCTCTAAATCTCCTGCCCCTTATCTTAAATCTATGCCCCTGATCCTCGATCATTCTACCAAGGGGAAAACTTTGTTCCTGTCTACTTTATCTGTGCCCCTCATAATTTTATGCCTCTCAAACATGTCCCCCCTCAGTCTCCTCTGCTCCAAGCAAAACAATGCGGGCGGGATTCTCTAATCCCACGTCAGAGTGTCCACGCTGTCGTAAGCGGCGTCACGTTTTACGACGGCGTGAACAGGCCGCTCCCACGTCTAATTCTGGCCCCGACAGGGGGCCAGCACTGTGCTGGAGCGGTTCGTGCCGCTCCAGCTGCAGATCCCGGCACAAACTGGGCACACCATGCGCGGTGGTGCCGGCGCCAACGAGGACATGCGCAGTGGCCTCTTTCAACGCACCGGCCCCGACGCAACATGGCGCAGGGTTACAGGGGCCAGCGCGTAGGAAAGGAGGCCGCCAGCCAGAGAGGCCGGCCCGCCGATCGGTGGGCCCCGATCGCGGGCCAGGCCACATCGAAGGCTCCCCCCGGGGTCGGACCCCCCCCACAGGCCACCCCCAGACCCTTCCACGCCGAGGTCCCGCCGGCTGAGAGCAGGTGTGAACGGCACCGGCGGGACTCGGGTTTTTTCCGACGGTCGCTCGGCCCATCCCGGGCCGAGAATCGGCGGGTGGACCCCGTAGACCACGCCGGCGCCAATGCCGCCGATTCTCTGTTCTGTGGAGAATCGCGCCCCTGCGTTGGGGTGGCGTGGCGCGATTTGCGCCAGTCGTGGGGATTAACCCGGGCTGAGAGAATCCCACCCCCTGTTCTTAAACTCTGTGTCACGGCTAACAAAGGCAAGTATACCATGTGCCTTTTTAACCACTGTATCTACCTGCTACCATAAGAGACCAATGTATACGCACACCAAGGTCTCCAATCCTCAGTGCTTCCCTGGGTCCTGCTGGTCATCATGTATTCCTTTACCTCGTTTGTGCTGCCCAAGTGCATCGCCTCACACTTCTCTGGATTGAATTTTATTTACCACTGATCAGCCCATCTGACCGACCCGTCTATATCGTCCTGTAATCGAAGGCTATCCTCCTCACAGTTTACCACTCCACAAATTTTCATATCATCCGCAAAGTTACTGATCAACCCTCTTACATTCATGTGCAAATCATTTATATAAACTGCATACAATAAGGGTCCCAACACTGCTCCCTGCGAGACCCCACTGGACACAGGCTTCCAGTTAAAAGCATCTAAGTAGTTTCACTTCCTCCTTTCTAACCGCAGAAAGCCTTTAGCATTGTTGAAGTCAATCGTAACATGAGGGTTTATAAACATTGTGGTTAGGATCAATTGGGGGGGGGGGAGGTACTTCAGCATTCAAGCTGAAGGGAAAGATAAATAAACAAACCCTCCGGCGGCTGTGTTGAACACCATTCAGCTGTCAATCAGAGGCTAGTGAAAGTTACTGACTGAAATTGAATGAATGCTTACCATTTCACCTGAGGAAGGGGCTGCGCTCTGAAAGCTAGTGATTCAAAACAAACCTGTTGGACTTTAACCTGGTGTTGTAAGACTTCTTACTGAGTTCCAAAAGCAGCAGATTTACAATCATTGGGCTGACGGAGTAAGTGTGAGGATAGGCAAAGTCTTCTTGACTGGAACCTTCAATGAACTGTCTGATCCGTTCTGAACCTAACAGGCAGAGCAGTTCAGAGTGAGAAGGCCACTTCAGCATTTAAACAGACCAGACCAGGATGAAGAATTTGAAGAGAGGCTGCCTGAGATCACCATGCCAATAATGATCTACAGGCTTTCCAGGACTTTAAAGGGGAATACAGACACAGGGAAGGTCCCGGTACCCACAGCCCAAGCCTACCCAAAACAAGAACCCTTGAAGAACCTCCCACCTCTGAAGCCTGGCAGCGGCATTAGCAATGGGATAATCCCCTTGACCCACCCCCCTCAGGGTTCATCACACCAGGCTAGGGTGTCACTGCCAGGGTGTTAGTGCTGTGGTGCCAGAGGGCAGAGCACCATTGGCAATGCCAGGGGGCGGGGACTGAAGGATGGTGACTGAAGGGAGGTGCTGAGGGGGAGGGGGGGAGCTGGGGCTGGGGCTGTCGGGTGGGGGATTTGGCCACCCAGTGCATACGTGGTGTGGGGTAGGATTACCCATTATTCCTGTGGTGGGGGGAAGATACCCCTCCTTGATGGGTGGTTGGGGCTGCTCCTCTTGTCAGCAGGTGGTCGACATTTGCACTGCGGGTGGGAGGGGGGTCCAGCTGCTGGACTTTGAGATCGGGGTACCCATTCCAAATTGCAACCCGAGCCAGGGAGTGAGGAGAGACGCACTTGCCACTCTGCATATACATATATGCAAGCCAGAGGTTCAGGCTGGAAATGGTGACGAGATATCTGCAATGATTTTTCTTCTCGTCTTTTATATTCAGAGTTCCTGTTCATTGTGCCCAATTACTTGTTTGTATTTTCACTCTTTTCGTGTGTGTAGAAATAGAGCTCATTTGCAATTATTATTTAAATGCCCAAGTAACCTTTTTGCCTTTGCCCAGTGGATTTACTCGTGAATCGTTGGAAAACTGGATTGCTGGTCCCAAGAGAAATGCTTGGCTCTATGGCATGTGTTCGGCTCCCAGAATGTCTATTTAAATATGGATATGCAAATTATGAGCAAGCAGAGATCATCCAGAATGTCCTTTACAGCCGGTATAACATTGAGGTATGGTCGATGATATTTATCTCACAATTCCTGTTTGTTTTTCACATTGCCAGCATGAAATATTTTAGCTTTCACCTCCTCATGTAACTAAGGATCATTGAAACCATTGAGGAAACCTAGAAGGCCACACAGGTAGCAGTCCCATGGCATTGTCAGTCCCCGGCTGACGTAGTCTGCCTAGCGCCACATTGAAGTGGCTTTACCTGAATGAATTTTTCTCACTTTGATTTTTACAGGTAATGGTGCAGGATTTTTGTCTGGGCAGATTCTAACCAGCAATCTTTTAAATATAATATATGCCTACCAGAATTGTAATTGAGATGTCCCTGGGCTCATGTTTATTTAAATTCCCTCTGAATGAGATCATGCTGCAGTACCATGGCTGAGATGACAGCAGCACCCCTGCAATGTGCAGGGCAGCACAGTAGCACAAGTGGGGGCAGCACGGTAGCACAAGTGGATAGCACTGTGGCTTCACAGCGCCAGGGTCCCAGGTTTGATTCCCCACTGGGTCACTGTCTGTGCGGAGTCTGCACATTCTCCCCGTGTGTGCGTGGGTTTCCTCCGGGTGCCCCGGTTTCCTCCCACAGTCCAAAGACGTGCAGGTTAGGTGGATTGGCCATGATAAATTGCCCTTAGTGACCAAAAAAGGTGAGATGGGGTTATTGGGTTACGGGGCAGGGTGGAAGTGAGGGCTTAAGTGGGTCGGTGCAGACTCGATGGGCCGAATGGCCTCCTTCTGCACTGTATGTTCTATTTTTTTTTAAATCTTCCTTGAAAGGGATGAGTAATAGCGACACTGTAGTTCTAAGCAGGAGGTAAAGGGAACAGGGTGCAAAGAAAGATGGCACGGTGGCACAGTGGTGAGCATGGCTGCCTGACAGCGCCAGGGACCCATATTCGATACTGACCTCGGGTCTGCGTTCCCCCCATGTCTGTGTGGGTTTCTTCTGGGTGCTCTGGCTTCCTCCCAAGTCCAAAGGTGTGCAGGTTAGGTGAATTGGCCACTCTAATATTGCCAAAAGGTTAGGTGGGGTCACGAGGATAGGGGTGGGGGATTAGAGCACTTCGGAGCAGAGGCTGGTGCAGACTCGAAGGGCCGAATGGCCTCCTGCACTGTATGGATCCTATGATTTCTATGATGTGATATGGGTGGATGAGGGTGCTAACCCTCCCAATTTGGATGGGACTCTAGTAGAATTAGTGATAGGCCTCTTGAATGCTGGTGACTTGGGAGATGTAATGTTCTCTGTATGTACGGATGGCGATGTCTTTGTGGGTGAAGTGCTCCGGGAACATATGGCTTTATAAATGAACAAAACTGTTTATTAACTAACTAAACCACTAAAGGGTTTCTATGATGTCTACTATGATTACAGTTGAATACTATGGCTAAATACAAATAACTTTGATTAACTCATTTTAATTACTATTGACTAAGGAGCTACTTGATAAGCGACTAGACTCTACACCTGCTCTCCATGTTCTGCCTCACCTGTGTCTGTGTTCCAGTAGCATTCTCCTGTCGCCACACCACCTGTGGTTGGATGCTAGAATTGTAATCTATACATGCAGGCACAAATGTTTATATACAGTTTGGTTATTATAGTCTAATACAATTCACATATCATCACAGGAGAAAGGGTTCTTGTTTGCATGAATTGTCCATGCGCAATATCCTGATTATCATCGCTTACAATCAAACTGCGTTGCCTGAGCTCACAGGTCTCCCTGCTATTTGGAAACATCACTTCATTGTCTATTATGAGGTTGACATTATTGAGGCATAAGAACATCACAAAGCAAATAAGAGCAGATGGAGGCTATTTTGTCCCTCAAGTCTACTCCGCACTCCTAGCATGGTATGATCATTCGTGCCTAGAGGATGAGGCTGAGATAGACAGATTTTTAATTGGTAAAGGAATCAAGGGTTATGGGGATAAGAGGGGAAAGGGGAGTTGACGATTATCATTTCAGATCAGTCATGATCTCATTGAATGCTCTGGGGACCTGGGTTCGAATCCCACCATGGCAATTGGTGTAATTTGAATTCAATAAAAATCTGGAATTAAAAGTCTAATGATGACCATGAAACCATTGCCAATTGTCGTAAAAACCCATCTGGTTCACTAATATCCTTTAAGGAAGGAAATCCTTACCTAGTCTGGCCTACATGTGACTCCAAACCCACAGCTATGTGATTGATTCTTAAATGCCCTCAGGGATGGGCAATAAATACTGGCCCAGCCAGCGATACCCACATCCCAAGAACAAATTTATAAAAGAAGAATAGCAGAGCAGCCATAATGGGCCAAATGGCCTACTTCTGCTCTGACATCTTATAAGATCATTAATTCATCACTGTCTCATTGCACATTACCAGACCAAAATAGTCTGTTCCTGGTTGGTTTCAGAACATATTGTTCTAAGAAACTGTCCCGAGTACATCTACAAGCTCACCCACAACTAAACCTAGCTTTACCAATTTGAATTGTTCAATCTATAAGAGGATAAAAATCTCCCATGATTATTATGCTACTTTTTTTACAAGCCCCCATTATTTATTCATTTATACTCTTCCCTACAGTGTAACTAGTGTTGGGGGGGGGTGGGGGGGGGGGGGAGAGCCTATAAACTCCTCCATTTACTATTTTCCATTGCTATTTCTAATGTCCACCCAAACTGATTCTACATCTCCACCATCTGAGCCAAGATCATTTCTCACCACTGGATTGCTCTTATCCTTAATTAACAGAGCTCCCCCACTTATCTTTCCTTCCAAAATGTCAAATTAATTTGAATATTCAATTCTCAGCTTCGGTCACCTTGCAGCCACGTCTCTGTTTCAGGTTCATATGAGGGGAGATGTGTAATGAGGCAGACTTGATTAGGGAACTTAAGGTGAAGGAACTCTTAGGGGGTAGTGACCACAATATGGTAGAATTTACCCTGCAGTTTGAGGAGGAGAAGCTAGAATCAGATGTAATGGTATTACTATTAAATAAAGGTAACTACAAAGAAATGAGAAAGAAGCTGGCCAGAGTTGATTGGAAAAGGAGCCTAGCAAGGAAGCCAGTGGAACAGCAACGGCAGGAGTTTTGGGGGTTATTCGGAACTAGAACGAAGGAGGTTGAGGGGCGACCTGATAGAGGTATACAAAATTATGAGGGGCATAGACAGAGTGGATAGTCAGAGGCTTTTCCCCAGGGTAGAGGGGTCAATTACTAGGGGGCATAGGTTTAAGGTGAGAGGGGCAAGGTTTAGAGTAGATGTACGAGGCAAGTTTTTTACGCAGAGGGTAGTGGGTGCCTGGAACTCGCTACCGGAGGAGGTAGTGGAAGCAGGGACGATAGGGACATTTAAGGGGCATCTTGACAAATATATGAATAGGATGGGAATAGAAGGGTACGGACCCAGGAAGTGTAGAAGATTGTAGTTTAGTCGGGCAGTATGGTCGGCACGGGCTTGGAGGGCCGAAGGGCCTGTTCCTGTGCTGTACATTTCTTTGTTCTTTGTTCTTAGTGGTGCGCCTCAGGGGTTGGTGTTGGGTCCACATGTTTTCACAATACACATTAATGATCTGGAAGAAGGTACTGAAGGCACTGTTGCTAACTTTGCAGATGATACAAAGATCTGTAGAGGGACAGGTAGTTTGAGGAAGCAGGCGGGCTGCAGAATGATGTGGACAGGCTAGGAGAGTGGGCAAAGAAGTAGCAGATGGAATACAATGTGTGGAAAAGTGTGAGGTTATGCACTTTGATAGGAAGAATGGAGGCATAGACTATTTTCTAAATGGGAAAAGACTTAGGAAATCCGAAGCACAAAGGGACTTAGGAATCCAAGATTCTCTTAAGGTTAACGTGCTGGTTGAGTCAGCAGTTAGGAAGGCTAATGCAATGTTAGCATTCATGTCGAGAGGACTAGAATACAAGAGCGGGGATGTGTTTCTGAGGCTATATATGGCTCTGGTTTTGGGCCGCGTATCTAAGGAAGGATGGGCTGGCATTGGAAAGGATCCAGAGGAGGTTCACAAGAATGATCCCTGGAATGAAGAACTTGTTATATGAGGAGCGGTTGAGGACTCTGGGTCTGCACTCGTTGAAGTTTAGAAGAATGAGGGGAAATCTTGTTGAAACTTACAAGATACCAAGAGGCCCAGATAGAGTGGACGTGGAGAGGATGTTTCCACTTGTCGGAAAAACTAGAACCAGAGGCCGCAGTCTTAGAAGTGAATGAAAATGAAAATCACTTATTGTCACAAGTGGGCTTCAAATGAAGTTATTGTGAAAAGCCTCTAGCCGCCACATTCCGGCGCCTGTTCGGGGAGGTTGGTACGGGAATTGAATCCGAGCTGCTGGCCTTGGCCTGCTTTACAAGCCAGCTATTTAGCCCATTGTGCTAAACCAGCCTATATGAAGGGACTAAAGGGACGATCCTTTAAAACTCAGATGAGGAGGAATTTCTTCAGCCAGAGGGTGGTGAATCTGAGGAACTCTTTTCCACAAAAGGCTGTGGAGGCCTAATTACTGAGTGTCTTTAAGACAGAGATGGATAGGTTCTTGATTAATAAGAGAATCAGGGGTTATGGGGAGGAGTTAGGAGTATGGGGATGAGAAACACATCAGCCATGATTGAATGGCGGAGCAGACATGATGGGCCAAATTACCTAATTCTGTTCCTGGGTCTTATGGTCTTATGGACAGACAGATCAAACACCAAATCAAACATAGCAAAGGCATTGAATATTTTCATGGGACAGATGGGGGCAGTGGACCCATGGAGGTTCACGCCCCCAGGGGGAAAGGAGTTCTCCTTCTTCTCCCAGGTACACAGGGTATATACCAGGATCAACTTCTTTGTAGTGGGGAAAGCGGTGCTTCCAGGGGTAGTCGGAGCAGAGTACTTCGCACTCATAATCTCCTGGCATGCTCCACGCTGTGTGGATGTGAGGTTGGAAATGAGCACCATTTGGCAGGGCCAGTGCTGGCTAGAATTTTATGCAGAAGTCCGCCGGGAATCATCTGGCCCCGGTGCCTTTCCCACCTGCATCCCCGAGGCATTTTTTAAAAAAGTCGACAAACTAATCATGCCGGTTGTGAGGGGATTGAAGAACCCAAGGATCCAAAAGAAGGTCCTCCAAAGGAAAAGAAACGTAGGATGCCTGGCCCTCCCGAACCTACAGTTCTACTACTGGGTAGCCACCCCAGACAGAGTAGGGGTATGGGTGAAGAAACCGGGTGCAGAGTGGGTGAAGATGAAGGAGAGATCCTGCGTAGGGACATCCCTCTGAGCCCAACACGCCCAAAACGGGACTCTGGTTTTTTCCCCATTAAATCGCACCCATAAGGTCCTGAGGGATCTTGACAGGGTGGATTTGGAAAGAATGTTGCAAGACCAGAGTTGGCATCTTTAATATAATAAAAAAGAGAAAATGCTGGAAATACTCAGCAGGACTGCGAGCATCAACGGAGAGAGAAATAGAGTTAATATTTCACCTTAACAACTCTACCTGAGAGAAATGGCTGCTCTCTAATTTTCCAAGGTACCTTTGAAGCTTAAGGCAAGGCAACCAAGGGTAAGGCTTATAGTTTCTGTCTGTGGGAGGCATAGTGCCAAGAGAAATAAAGAATATGTTGGGACGAGGTGGAACGGAATGAGGGAGAAAATCCCTCTGTGCTGTATGAGCTATATGCTAGGTGGATAAAAATGATTGGACTGCATGCCTAAAGAGAAGGCCAGGTTACCAATGCTTCTGGCTTTAATGAAGATGTCTGATTTTGCCTGATCTCAAGCTAAGCCGACTCAGGCCTGGTTAGTACTTGGATGTGAGACCATCTGTGATACTAGGTGCAGTAGGCATTTGCTGCCAGCAGAGGCTGCTCACATCACCCCCTCTCCACATTGACTCTGCCGCGCTTTCTTTCTCCACCACCCTCACTTTATTTTGTCCATTTCTTTGCTTCTAAAAAAGTCTAGGTCATCAACACAGAGTGAAATGAAAGCAGAAAAACAAAATTGGCGAGCAAAAATCAAATACAAAGCACCAGGGGTAATAATTAAATAGGAGCGTACATGTATGACAACTAGTGTCAGATCTACCACCTAATATACACAGTTCCCAAGATGAAGTTCAAGCACAGTCAATACCCTCGTCTTCCCCACCACCCCCTCACCCTTCCCCTCCTCCTCGCATTCGCCTTCCCCCGCCTGTGCCTCGTTTACGCCTCTGCCATGCACTCACCTTCCCCCAACACCTCCTTCGCTTTCCCCTCTTACACATACTCGCCCTCCCTCTGCCTCTCCCTCACTTGCCCCCCTGCTGCAGACTCATCTTCCCCTGCCTCTCCCTCACTTTCCCCTCTGAAAGGTAGAGGCAAGAACTCTCACAACATTTAATAATAATTTAGATAAGCGCTTGAAACATACATGGTTACGGGATTAAAATGGATAGATGATTAATGTCTGACATGGACACGATGGACAAGAGGGCCTCTTTCTGTGCTGTAAAACTCTATGCCAATTTGATTCACTCCACGTGCTATCATGAAACAGCTGAAGGCACTGGATACTGCAAAGCCTGTGGGCCCTGATAATACTCCAGCAATAGTACTGAAGATTTGTGCTCCAGAACTTGCCGCACCCGTAGCCAAGCTGTTCCAGTACCGCTACAACACTGGCATCTACTCGGCAATGTGAAAAATTGCCCAAGTACATCCTGTACCCAAACAGGACAAATCCAACCCAGCTAATTACCGCCCAATCAGTCTACTCTCCACCATCAGCAAAATGATGGAAGGTGTCATCAACTGTACTATTAAGCGGCACTTATTCAGCAATAACCTGCTCATGGACACTCAGTTTGGGTTCCATCAGGATCACTCAGCTCCTGACCTCATTGCAGCTTTGTCCAAACATGGACAAAAGTGCTGAATGCCAGAGGTGAGGTGAGAGTGACTGCCCTGATATCAAGGCAGCATTTGACCGAGTGTGACATCAAGGAACCCTAGCAAAACTGGAGTCAATCGGAATTGTTGTAACTACACGGAACCCACTAGGCCGGGCCGATTTGGCTCCTGTCATGTGAGAGTACCTTTAAGAAATGGGTGTTTATCAGTGATGTCAGAGTTTGGGTGGAGCTGGGCTGTCTGTCAGCTTTTTACTTTTGTTTTAGGCTGTTTGCTGCAGGGTGTATTTTAGTTTCGTTTTCAGAGCTGGATAGCTGCAGTCACAGCCAGAAGGGGTATTAGTCTTTCTCTCTGTAATCTAACGACTGTAAATCGATCCTTTGGTGATTTAAAACTAATAACTGCTCTCAGTAGTGACTTTAACCTGATGTGCTTCTGTTTAAAGGTTTCTTTTTCAAGTCTTATGGATGTTAAAAGGACAGCTGAAGGATTACGTAGTGTTGTATTCTTTGTGGGTTGTATTTGAATTAATGGTTGCTAAGGTGTTCACTGTATGTTTTAAAAGGTTAACTTGAGTTCATAGAATAAACATTGTTTTGCTTTAAAAAATACTTTTCCATTTTTGCTACACCTGTAGAGTGGGCCGTGTAATCTATTAAATGTTGTGGGTCAGGTGAACTCCATGATACACTTTGGGGTTCTCTAAATCCTGGCCCATAACAAATTGGGGGCTCGAGGGAGATAAAAGTCTATCTATTGGATTGGCTTAGTGAACTTAAAGACAGTGAGGGGTGAGCATATTGTGGGTGCCTTTCAGCTGTGGTATTTTAGTTTAAGTGGGACAATGGCTCTTTCAGACGGTCTGAATTTTTGGGGGTGGAGAAGGTCGCACGCAGTTCCTTACGGACAGAGACTAAAAGCAGACTGTTAGATTTGGCAAAAACATTGCAGTTAACATTACCTGACAAAGTGCAAAAAGATGAGGTAATTATGGCAGTGGCTAAGCCTTTAAAGTTGCCTGAGATATAGTTTGACTCATTGGAAATGGCAAAAATTCAGTTACAAATTAAACAAATGGAACATGAGAAAGAATTAAAGGAGCTTGAATATGAAAGAGAGGAAAAAGAAAGAGAGAGAGAGTGGAAAAAGAAAAAGAGAGAGAGCGGAAAAAGAAAGAGAAAGAGATAGAGAGGAAAAAGAAAAGGAGAGAGAAGTAAGGGGAAAAGAAAGAATAGCCCTAGCAGGACAAAAAGAAAGAGAAAGGGAGATACAGATCAGGGAAAAAGATAAAGAGAGAGAGTTTGAACTTCAGAAAATGGTCATGAAACATGACAGTCAGTTAAAATTGGCAGACGTAAAGGGAAACGTACAATTGGATGATAATGATGAGGATAGTGAGAGAGCGTCATAGTCAAAGGCGTGGTGGGGATCTATTTAAATATGTCCAAGCATTGCCAAGGATTGACGAGAAGGAGGTAGAAGCCTTTTTAATTTCATTTGAGAAGGTAGCCAAACAAATGAAATGGCCACAGGACATGTGGGTATTACTGATTCAAACAAAGATGATAGGTAGGGCTAGTGAAGTGTTTGCATCACTACCGCAGGAGATTTCTGGGACGTATGAGGAGGTGACAAAATCCATCTTAGGTGCAATAGAACTAGTGCCTGAAGCCTACAAACAAAGGAATAGAAATTTAAGGAAAGAATTTGGTCAAACATACATGGAGTTTGAAAGGCTCAAACAGAATAATTTTGGTCGGTGGATAAGGGCTTTGAAAATAGACCAAACGTATGAAGGTCTCAGAGAAATTAAACTTTTGGAGGAGTTTAAAAATTCAATTCCTGATGTAGTGAGAACTCATGTGGAAGAACAGAGGGTTAAAACTGCGAGATTAGCAGCAGAAATGGCAGATGATTATGAATTAGTTCATAAATCAAAGCTTGGTTTCCGACATCAGTTTCAGCCTGTGAGGGATAGAAACTGGGGGCATGAGAAATACTCAAGTGGTAAAGGTAAAGGTGGTCTGATGGGAGATAATAAGGAGAGTGTACCTCAGACTAAAAAAGAAATCCAGGACGGTGGAAAATAAATGAAAAATGTCAATGTTTTCACTGTAATAAACTAGGCCATGTAAAGTCACAGTGTTGGTGGTTGAAGAAAAGCACTGGGAAGGCTGATGTGGTAAAACAGGATAAGACAGTGGAGTTTGTTAAAGTGGTAAAGGAAAGTCCACGTGAAGCGAAGGAGGTGCAAAAGATTGTACAGCCTGATCAAGAGGTGATTGATAAGAAGGTGCCAGATCTCTTTAAAGAATTTACTTGTGTGGGTAAAGTTTACTCATGTGTATCAGGAGGAGCAGGTAAAGAAGTCACAATTTTAAGAGATACGGGAGCTAGTCAATCTTTAATGGTTAAAGCTGAGGAGTTATGTAGTTTGGGAAGAATATTGCCCGAAAAGGTGGTGATATGTGGAATTCAGGGTGAGAGGAGTAGCGTTCCATTATATACGGTAAGGTTGGAAAGTCCAGTGAAGAGTGGTGAAATGGTAGTGGGAGTAATAGATAAACTATCTTGTCCAGGAATACAGTTTATCTTGGGTAATGATATAGCTGGATCACAGGTGGGAGTGATGCCTACTGTGGTTGATAAGCCAGTGGAAAATCAGACAACTGAAGTGTTGAAGGACGAATATCCTTGGATTTTTCTGGATTGTGTAGTAACAAGGTCACAAAGTCACAGGTTTAAGACAAGAGGAGAAATCAGAGAGTGACGATGAAGTTGAAGTGCAATTATCAGAAACGATTTTTGATCAGATGGTTGAAAAAGAACAAGAACAGGTGGAGGATGAGGCGGATATTTTTAGTTCAGGAAAAGTGGCAGAGTTACGACTGAAAGATGTAGAAATAAAACGGATGCATCAGAAAGCATACACAGAAGAGGAATCTGAGTGTATACCAGAGTGTTATTACCGTAAAAGTGATGTCTTGATGAGAAAATTGAGACCTTTACATATGCAGGCGGATGAAAAGTGGGCAGAAGTTCATCAAGTAGTATTGCCGGTAGGATATAGAAAGGAGGTGTTGCGAGTTGCACGTGAGGTACCAGTGGGAGGCCATTTGGGAAGAAGGAAAACTCAAGCTAAAATACAAAAACATTTTTATTGGCCTGGACTACATAAAGATGCAGTTAAATTTTGTCAATTATGTCACACATGTCAAGTGATAGGGAAACCTCGAGCAGTGATAAAACCAAATTAATACCCATTCCAGCATTTGAGGAACCTTTAACAAGGGTCCTAATTGATTGCGTAGGACCGCTTCATAAAACAACAAGTGGGAATCAATATCTTTTGACTATAATGAATGTGTCTACGAGGTTTCCAGAGGCCATTCCAGTATGTTATATTACAGCTAAAAAGATTGTGGAGGAGTTATTTAAATTCTTTACTAGATATGGACTACCCACAGAAATACAATTGGATCAAGGATCAAATTTTACCTCAAGGTTATTCAAATAAGTTACGGATAGCTTAGGAATAACACAATTTAAATCAACTGCGTACCATCCAGAATCGCAGGGAGCATTAGAAAGGTGGCATCAGACATTAAAGACAATGTTGAGGGTTTATTGTCATGATTATCCAGAGGATAGAGATAAAGGAATTCCATTCGTACTGTTTGCAATTAGGGATGCTCCTAATGAATCAACCAAATTTAGTCTTTTTGAACTAATTTTTGGTCATGAGTTAAGAGGACCACTTAAATTGATTAAGGCAAAATTGGTGAGTGAGAAATCGGAACTTACATTATTGGATTACGTGTCAAATTTTAGGGAACAATTAAATAGGGCAGGTGAATTGGCTAGACAACATTTAAAAGTTGCACAACATGTGATGAAACAGGTGGCGGACAAAAAAATCCAAAGTTCGTAGTGTTGCCTGTGGAGAAAAAGTTTTAGTATTGTTACCAGTGGTAGGTGAACCTTTAAAAGCAAGGTTTTGTGGACCTTATCAGATTGAAAGGAAATTAAGTGAGGTGAATTATGTGGTAAAAACACCAGATGGAAGGAAGACTCACCGAGTGTGTCATGGGAATATGCTTAAAAGGTACTTTGAAAGGGAAGGAAAGGAAAAGGAGGAGGTTTTAATGATTCTAACTCAGTGACAAACCAAATCCAGATGACTGAATTTGACATACCTCAAATTAAATTGGAAAACGAGGATGTTCGTAAAAATTGGGATAAATTGTTGAGTAACCTTCCAGAGGAAAAACGGACTGACCTGAAAGAGTTATTGATATCACGTGGACAAGTTTGTAGAGATAAATTGGGAAGTACCAAAATGGCTACACATGATGTTGATGTGGGAAATGCTGTTCCAATCAAACAACATCCAAATCGACGTAACCCTTTACAATTGGCATAGGTTAACAAAGAGATTGATAGTATGCTTAAAAATGGCATAATTGAAGTGGGTTGCAGCAAATGGAGCTCACCCATAGTGATGGTACTGAAACCAGACGATATCCAATGGTTGTGTGTGAACTATGGAAAGGTTAATGCAGTTACAAGAAGGAACTCTTAACCTATCCCACATTTGGAGATTGCATTGAGAAAGTGGGACAATCAGCTTTTATTTCCAAACTGGATTTACTTAAAGGTTACTGGCAGGTACCTTTATCCAAAAGAGCGAAGGATATTTCAGCTTTTTTGATTCCAGATAGTATATACCAATTCAAAGTTATGCCATTTGGCATGAAAACGCCCCAGCCACATTTCAACGGTTAACGAACAAAGTTGTTTCAGGATTACCCAATTGTGTGGTATACATCAACGATCTGGTAATTTTCAGCCAGACATGGAAAGAACATTTAAAACATCTGATGAAATTATTTGATCGACTTCAGGAGGCGGGTTTGGTGATAAACCTAGCCAAAAGTGAATTTGGAAAAGCCCACGTCACTTTCCTTGGCCATACAATCAGACGGGGTCGAATGGTCCCACGGGATGTGAAAACAAAAGTTATTGGGGAGTTTCCGATACCCTCGACACAACGGGAAATAATGCGATGTCTTGGTATGAGTGGATTTTACTGGAAATTTGTACCGAATTTCAGCAGTGTGGTCGCTCCACTGACGGACTTGCTCAAGAAGCGTAACAAATTCCAGTGGACAGCGGAGTGTCAACGGGCATTTGATGGCCTGAAGGCTGTGTTCACCACTGCTCCTGTGTTAGCCATCCCAAATTATACCAAACCATTCAAAGTGGCGGTTGATGCGAGCGATGTGGGCGTAGGTGCGGTGCTTCTACAAGATGACGACGAAGGGCTAGAGCGGCCTATTGGTTATTTTTCAAAGAAATTGCATTCTCACCAGAAAAAGTATTCGACGATTGAGAAGGAGACATTGAGTTTGGTGCTAGCTCTGCAACATTTTCACATTTATGTGACCAGCAATCCGTCTAACACCGTTATATATACTGATCATAATCCATTGACGTTTTTGGAGCAATTCTGGAATAACAATGCAAGGATGTTTCGCTAGAGTTTGTTGTTGCAGCCATTTCATTTAAAAATAGTACATGTGGCAGGACGAGAATACGTGATAGCCGATGCTTTGTCACGAATGTGATGAACGGAAGCAGTTTCAGTTGGAGGAAGAAGAACAAAAAAAAATGGACTATATTATTATACCTGTTTGCGTGTGTTGTTTTTTGAAACAAAAAAGTATATTTACTTTTCTTAAAGTAATTTCTTAAAGGATAGTGAAAAGGTGAAAAATGAAACCACCTTGAAGTTGATGGGGGGTTTTTTTTTCTTGGGGGGAGGTGTCATGTGAGAGTACCTTTAAGAAATGGGCGTTTATCAGTGATGCCAGAGTGTGGGTGGAGCTGGGCTATCTGTCAGCTTTTTACTTTTGTTTTAGGCTGTTTGCTGTAGGGTGTGTTTTAGTTTCGTTTTCAGACCTGGATAACTGCAGTCACAGCCAGAAGGGGTATTAGTCTCTCTCTCTCTGTAATCTAAAGTCTGTAAATCGATCCTTTGGTGATTTAAAACTAATAACTGCTCTCAGTAGTGACTTTAACCTGATGTGCTTCTGTTAAAAGGTTTCTTTTAAAGTCTTATGGATGTTAAAAGGACAGCTTAAGGATTACTTAGTGTTGTATTCTTTGGGGGTGTATTTGAATTAATGGTTGCTAAGATGTTCATTGTATGTTTTAAAAAGGTTAACATGAGTTCCTAGAATAAACATTGTTTTGCTTTAAAAAATACTTTTCCATTTCTGCTGTACCACACCTGTAGAGTGGGCCGTGTGCTCCCCATACCACAATCTATTAAAAGTTGTGGTCAGGTGAACTCCCCGATACACTTTGGGGTTCTCTAAATCCTGGCCCATAACACTCCTCATGAGTTTGGTGGAGTATGAGCTTCCCTACTGAGAAGCAGAGCCCCTTATCAGTGGGAGAGAAAATCAGAATACGTAAACCTGGCCCAAGTGTGAGCCGGGGTGGTGGTCCCATCCGGGACCTGTGTACATAGTCTTTTTGCATCTCGGTATATAAACCTTTCCTTCCTGAGGCTTCCTGTGCGGCTGCTTCTGTGAACTAAGTGCTAGCAAAGAGAATTAAGTGGAGTTGCAGACGGCGCTGTTTTTGCTAAAGTCAGCCACCTCTGTGGATCTCTGGAGGACGGTTCGCCCACTGTTATGATGTTGCACTCCAGGAAGCTAGATGTATTCAACGCAGGTGTCGAAGATTGGTCCCAAAATGTCAAACGGGTGCATTTCTTTGGGGGGTCAACGCCATTATTGGGGATGACGCCAGACCATGATCATCTTAACACCTGTGGGGCACCCATATTTAGCATGAATAAGAGCTTGACATACCCTGCCGCCTCGGATTCAAAGTAATTTGCAGATCTGGTACTCGAGTGGGCGATCATTGCAACCCTAAGCCGTTGGTCATCGTCCAGCGCTACTGCTTCAAAAGGGCCAAGAGGACCCCTGGGGAATCCATAACGGATTTCTTGACGTGTCTCAGGGTTCTTGCAGAATTCTGAAAATATGGCAAATATCTCTGAAATGTTGCAGGTAGATTGGTCCGTGGTGTTCATAACACGGTGACCCAGCGAAAGTTGCTCACTGAGCCACAGCTGGACCTCAAACAGGCTGCGGAAATCACCCTGTGACAAGAAAGCATGGTGCAGGGTGTTCAGGAATTACAAGGTTATCAGCCTCGAGCAGGAGCTTGCAGGGGGCGAGGCGGGTGGTCTAGGACCCCGACGGTGAGGCGGGACCTCCCACCCGAACCTGGAGGAAGATCCCGGGCATTGTGGGAGTCAGAGAGGTCACAGGGAGAGCAGTGACTGCGGGATAGTCTTTCCGCTCCGCTAGAACAGGTCGCCCGCACCTTTTATACGGAAGAGCCCACGGATAATTGCCTGCAGTTGAACTGCGTCACTTCACACAAAGTCACCTCGATTAGGGTCATTGTTTTGGTCAATGGCCGCCCATTGCTAATGAGACACAGGTGTTACCGTCTCAGTTGTCGGAAGGCACACTTTTGGGAAGTTCAGGATGGGCACGCAGCTCCCGTCGCTGCGGGACACTGAGGCTCAGTTGACCATGTGTACCAGAGAACCACTGGCCACAGCTGGGTTAACGGTGACCCCAGTGGCCTATGGGCAGCAGTCCACTTGTTTGCCCCTGATTGTGGTGAAAGATGATGCCCCAGTTGGCTACAATATCTCCATTTTGATTAGTAGAAGGTTTTCCAAATGGGCTCGGAGGGCCTGATGTTGTTGAAGTACCTCGAGGTTTTACAGACTGGGCTGGAGATGATCCGCAGTGCCATGGCAAAGATCCATGTGGACCCAACAGTACAACCGAGGTATTTTTGTGCTCACCTGGTTCCCTACGTGCTGCTGCCTAAGGTAGAGGCAGAGCTCGGTCGGCTTGAAGACCTGGGGATCATCCAACCGGTGAGGTTGTGGACTGGGCGGCGCCAGTCATCCTTAACATGAAGCCCGATGGCACAGCTCGCATCTGCGGCAATTATAGATTAATGATAAATAAGGCCTCCAAATTGGACCAGTATCCGAGGCCACGGATTGAGGATTTATAGAACATTGAACATAGAACAATACAGCGCAGTACAGGCCCTTCGGCCCACGATGTTGCACCGAAACAAAAGCCATCTAACCTACACTATGCCATTATCATCCATATGTTTATCCAATAAACTTTTAAATGCCCTCAATGTTGGCGAGTTCACTACTGTAGCAGGTAGGGCATTCCACGGCCTCACTACTCTTTGCGTAAATAACCTACCTCTGACCTCTGTCCTATATCTATTACCCCTCAGTTTAAAGTTATGTCCCCTCGTGCCAGCCATATCCATCCGCGGGAGAAGGCTCTCACTGTCCACCCTATCCAACCCCCTGATCATTTTGTATGCCTCTATTAAGTCTCCTCTTAACCTTCTTCTCTCCAACGAAAACAACCTCAAGTCCATCAGCCTTTCCTCATAAGATTTTCCCTCCATACCAGGCAACATCCTGGTAAATCTCCTCTGCACCCGCTCCAAAGCCTCCACGTCCTTCCTATAATGCGGTGACCAGAACTGTACGCAATACTCCAAATGCGGCCGGACCAGAGTTCTGTACAGCTGCAACATGACCTCCCGACTCCGGAACTCAATCCCTCTACCAATAAAGGCCAACACTCCATAGGCCTTCTTCACAACCCTATCAACCTGGGTGGCAACTTTCAGGGATCTATGTACATGGACACCTAGATCCCTCTGCTCATCCACACTTTCAAGAACTTTACCATTAGCCAAATATTCCGCATTCCTGTTATTCCTTCCAAAGTGAATCACCTCACACTTCTCTACATTAAACTCCATTTGCCACCTCTCAGCCCAGCTCTGCAGCTTATCTATATCCCTCTGTAACCTGCTACATCCTTCCACACTATCGACAACACCACCGACTTTAGTATCGTCTGCAAATTTACTCACCCACCCTTCTGCGCCTTCCTCTAGGTCATTGATAAAAATGACAAACAGCAACGGCCCCAGAACAGATCCTTGTGGTACTCCACTTGTGACTGTACTCCATTCTGAACATTTCCCATCAACCACCACCCTCTGTCTTCTTTCAGCTGCCAATTTCTGATCCACATCTCTAAATCACCCTCAATCCCCAGTCTCCGTATTTTTTGCAATATTTATATGCTAAATTAGCCGGAGGTCACTCGTTCACCAAGCTCGATATGAGCCACGCATACCTCAAGTTGGAGCTGGACCCCAAATTCCGTCGGTACGCGGCGGTAAATAATGGGCTGTACGAGTATACGAGGTTGCCTTTTGATTTATCAGCGGCTGCGCCATTTTCTGACACGTGATGGAAAATATTCTGTGGGGGTTGCTGCACGTAGTGGTCTATCTGGACGCCGTCTTGGTTATGGGTACGTCTGAGAGGGGTCACCTGAATAGCGTGGCCGAGGTGCTCTGCCGCCTTGCGGAGTCAGGCATTCACCTCCACAGAGAAGTGACCTGTCTGGGTTATCGCATGGACCGGGAAGGCCTTCAGCCGATTGAAGACAATGTCCGGGCCAACCAACAGGCCCCACATGTCGACAGAGCTCTGTTCATTCCTGGGGCTCGTAAATTACTATGGGAAGTTCCTCCTGGGCCTTGCGACTATGTTGGCCCTGCCCCTCCCCCGCATCATTTACTCAGAAAGAACCAGGAGTAGGTGTGGAGAGCACCGCAGGAAGCAGCGGTCACTGTGGTAAAAAGGAAGCTCACTTCTTCTCAGTTGCTGACCCACTCTGATCTCACTAAACCGCTCTTGGTCACCTGTGATGCCTCGCCTTAGGTCATCGGTGCCGTGTTGTCCCATTGGATGGCGACGATAAGGAGTGTCCAACCGCTTTTGCCTCAAGAACGCTGGCTGCGGCTGAGCGCAATTATGCTCAGATAGAGAAGGAGGGTCTGCCTGTGGTCTTTGCTGTAAAGAAGTTCCACTAGTACATCTACAGGCTTCATTCCACGGTATTGACTGATCACAAGCCGTAGTTGTGGTTATTCAAAGTCAGGGCCATCCACCTATAGAATTCAGCAATAGGCCCTCTTATTGGCGGCTTACGAATACCCTGGAACACCGTCCTGGGACGTAGATTGTGAACACTGACACATTGAGCAGGCTCCTGCTGCCGACGAGGCCTCTGACATCCCCCAGATCCGATAAGATCGTCGCTACCGTGCATTTTGTGGATATATTGCCAGTCACAGTGGCCCAGTACATGCATGGACACAGACTGACCCCCAGTTGTCCAAAGTTCATAATAATAATCATAATGACCCCCTGTTGTCCAAAGTTCATCATATCATGTTGTATGGGGCCAACATCACACCCTTCCCAGTGAACTGAAAGCTTTACCTTGAAGATCGCTGAGTTTATTGTGGAGGATGGTATACTCCTTTGGGGTGGCTCTACACAAGGGACAAGGTCCCATCTTGGCCGTCCTCCATAATGGACACCCCGGGTGTCGAAGATGAAGATGCTCACCCAAAGTTATGTATGGTGGCCAGGGTTGGATGTGGAGGTTGAGTGGCTCGAAAGAGTGCCAGGAATAGCAGAAGCTCCCACTTATAGCACCGCTCCATCCCGAGGAGTGACCAGGTTTGCCATGGTCTCCAAGCTGATTTTGCCGGCCCTCGTCGTCGATGCGCAATCAAAATGGATGTCATCAATGACTTTGAGACCAATGATTGGAAAGCCCAGGCTTTCTTTTAGCACACATGGCATCTCGGAGGTACTGGCCTCCGACAATGGACCACCGTTTACTAGTACGGACTTTGGAAATTTCATGTGGTCTAATGTTGTGCGCCAAATACGCACTGCCCCCTATCACCCCATTTTGAATGGGGTGGTCGAAAGAGTGGTCAAGACGTTCAAGCGTGACATGAACAAGCAGATCTCGGGGTCCCTTGACACACGTTTGGCACACTTCCTTTTCTGTTACCACTCCATGCCACACGCTGCCACCGGCTTAGCACCGGTGGGACTACTCATGGAACGTCAGCTTAGAACTCGCCTCAGCATGGCGTTGCCCGATATCGGCAGGTAGGTATGCCACGGACAGGAACAGCAGGGGCTTTGTCCTGTAGAGCGTCCTCCACACAGATGACTCATGCCAGGTGACGCAATCCATGTGCGCAACTTCAGAGGCAGAGCCAAGGGTATTCCTGGCATTATCATTCAGCAGACCGGGTCTGTGTTGTACCAGGTTCGTGTGCAGGACCGGGAATTAAAGAGGCACCGCGATCATCTTCGTGGAAGGAACCCTGTGGTGTGCGATCCCCTTTTGGAGGAACCGGCACAACGCCAATCTGCCCCTGCGCCGGCGGCTCCGCAGGTGCCATCCCACAGGGGACTTGACACAAAACTGCAGACAGTTGAGGATTCCAACTCTGCAATGGAGGTTCAGTGTACAGAGAGGGGCTGGTTTAGCACAGTGGGCTAAACAACTGGCTTGTAATGCAGAACAAGGCCAGCAGCGCGGGTTCAATTCCTGTACCGGCCTCCCCGAACAGGCGCCAAAATGTGGCGACTAGGGGCTTTTCACAGTAACTGCATTGAAGCCTACTTGTGACAATAAGTGATTATTATTATTAGATCAGTGATGGGTATGCATTTTGCAAATTCTGTTGTAAAGTTTTTTTAATATAAATTTAGAGTACACAATTATTTTTTTTCCAATTAAAGAGCAATTTAGCGTGCCCAATCCACCTAACCTGCACATCTTTGGGTTGTGGGGATGAGACCCACGCAGACCCAGGGAGACTGTGCAAACTCCACACGGACAGTGATCCAGGGCCGGGATTTTAACCCGGGTCCTCAGTGTCATAGGCAGCAGTGCTAACCACTGTGTCACCGTGCCACCCAAGTTGTAAAGTTTAATATGCTCATATAGCATAGTTTCCTTCCTGTTCTCCCATATGTATAGTTTATTTCTCAGTGCAGGAGGCATGGGGCAATCATTTTGGTGGCACAGTAGGAATAATTTTCTAATTCCCATATTGTACTGCTGTATTGTAGATTGGAAGACTCATTGAATAAATTATATAAATAGTTAAATATGACCATTCATATAATTTCTGGGGTGAGAAGGGGTGGGTTTACCCAGATCTCTCACTAATGTTATGTCCGTCTGCCAATATTCTATTATCCCCAACTCCGTGAGCCCTTATGTTATCTTTTGTGTGGCACCTTGTCAAATGCCTTTTGGAAATCTAAGTTTTTGTCATCTACTGGTTCCCATTTATGTTTCCCATTTATTCCTACTGTGCCATGTAGAGGGTGCCATCTCTGCTACTCCACTACTGGGCCGATATCTGGGGTTTGAGTATCTGTGTGTGTCTCTCTCCAGCTGGCACTGAAACTTCAGAGGCCAGGGGATGCCGCACTGGGACACTTCCACTGAAGAGAGCACTGAATCAAGCCTGCCGTTTATCCCTAACCGGAAGCCTGAGGCTTATATCACACAGATCTCCAGACCCCTACCAATACCCAGGTGATTCTCTCTCTTGCCGGTGGTGCAACACCCACCCGGTTCCTACTTCGCTGGAGTAGCTTTCCCAAGAGAGAGAATAGGACACTGCTGTTTATTACCTAACCAGCAGCCTGTCCTGAGTGAATCGCTCAAGATGACCCTTGATTCTTGAACCCGGAATTAAGGTGAGGAATATTTTAACAATGACTTGGTCAGAGATCGCTGGTGAGAGATTGAAGAATTTAAACGACTCCAATTATCAGCAAATCAAGGTTTATTGCAAAACCCAGGTCAAAATCATCAACAGAAGAAAATATAATAAAATCTTAAACTCTAACACAAACTAAGTCTATACAGAAAGTACTATAACGGACACAACGAAAAATCTTATTGTTATACAGTTTTAGCAATGGCACAAACACAAATCAAGTCCCCTTCCCCAAAGCCTCAACCACTATCAAAGTCAAGGGAGTTTCGCAAGCTGCTGCAGGGTACTTACGGTCACAGGCTGCAGAGGTCAAGTCAAAGGTGGAGAGGTCGAGCCAAGAGACCCTCAATCGAAACACAGCCCCTTTTATATCCGTTTTACCTGGCTTTTTCCTGTGTTCGGCCAGCCCCTTTTGCATTGAATTGGTAAGGTTTAAAGTTCCCGCTGGTCCTGCCCCCTTTGAGCCGGTCAGACCTGTCAAGATGGGAGTACCTCCCCTAGGTCCGCCTCCAGTCTGCTTTTCGAGATAACGAGGTTGAGCTCCCTTGTGAAGATTTTCAAAGTCTTCCATCTGCTCCGGAGATAGCTGCTATGTTGATGGGGTGTTGATTGGATTCTGCTCTGGTGGAGGCAAAGTCATTTACATCTGCATGGGGCTATGACCATCCCATTGTCCTGCTTGCAGGCAGGCCCCCTGTGTATTCCCGTGCCCCTTTGTCTGTGTTTTAATCTTATCTCGTTGTCTGGCTCCTTCTTCCTTGTAGCTCCTAGGGGGGGGGGTTTGTAAATACCTATGCCCCTACTCAGCTCAGCGGACCAAGCCTGCTGGGAAATCTGGTTACGTTCTTTTGGCTGACAAGTGTCCAGTTTACAGTCTCTGGGTTTTATTCCTGGGCAGTCCAAAAAAGGCCGGATTGCCCGAAAACCTTACAGATGCCCCTTCGATACGTCCCTACCTGCTTGGACCATATCGACACAGGCGAAGGGCAATCATTTCCTTTTGTGTGGACCGTAGGCCCCTTCTCAACAACATGCGAAACTACAAGTCCCAAGACAGTTCCCTTAATCTAGGCTACCCCTAATTTCATTGAAAGGGAAAGACAAGACCATACTTAATTCAAACACACAGTAACATACACACATTTCACCGGAACCCCAAACGTAAGGGTCCCTGTACATATATCACAATCAAATAACTGAAACCCGCGAATCCATACAACTATTTACATTTGAATCTCTTTATTTCACTAAGGATCCTCTTTTCTGGGCTGCACTTCGCTTCTTCCCGTTGAAGGCTCTTCATTTTTCCTCCGTCGTCGATACCTGCAGCTGAGAGGTTTAGTCCAACTGAGGCGACAGCATAATGTACCCCCTTGTACAACATTTTCTTTGTGGGGACAAACACTAAACCATTCTCAGGCCCCCCTGGTGGTGATCGGACAGTTGTGAGGGTCGATTGGTTGGGCTGTGGGCAGGGGTCGCTTTACCTGAACCAGCAGTTCAGTAGCTTTTACAGTCATCCCTTCCCTGGGCGTTACACATCCCTCCCCACTGCGGTCAATTCATCCCGTTCCCTGGGTTCTGCCACCGCCTAACAAAAGTGATCGATGCCCCTTGTGGACATGCCTTGGTAGACCCCCATAAACACAAATAAATGCCCTGGTCAGAAGCCCTCCACTTATCCCAGCAAACGGTGATCCTACCCGGTGACCTCGTGATGGTCCGGTAGGTGTTGTCCAGGCGTTCCCAGTCCGAGGACCGATCCTCATGTCCAGGCTCAGCTTCCTGAGCCACCACCATCTCCCCAAAGGAACGTCCCCCTTACAGGTTAACCACACCCGCCTGCCCTCAGTCACCCTAACCCGGTCAGTCGCCACCTGTATCTCCTCGCAGAGTACAGAGGCCTCTCCATAGGTGAAGCTCTGGTGGCTGGAGTACCTGGTCGAGTTCGACCCCAGCCACCCAGGCCACCTCCCCAGGTGTGAGTAGCGGGTCTGCTCTGTGGCCACCTGGCCTCCCTGTCCGGTAGTGACAAGAGGGGCTCTGCCGCCAGAGCACCCGTAGACGAAGGACTCTTCCGTCTCGCCTCTGCGGAGTTCTCCCGGTCCCACCATCGCCAAGATCATCAGCAAGCTCCACATCGTCGGGTGCCCCATCTGTAAAACAGACAAAACACATCCTTGCCTCTACAGACCTACCTACCTTAAAGTGCATGGCTTCTATCCAGCGGCAGCAGCAGCTTCCGCTTTGAAGTTGTGAAATCAACATGAAATTGCCGCAGCCTGTCTGTGGTTCTGTGTCCACAGCCCGGCTCCACCAGGGTCCTAGTGCCTGCTGCTATCCGGCGGCAGCAGCAGCTCCCGCTTTGAAGTTGCCGCAGCCTGTCTGTGGTTCTGTGTCCACAGCCCGGCTCCACCAGGGTCCTAGTGCCTGCTGCTCCATCATTATACCATTGCACTAGGCGCTTCTGTGATCCCACGATCCTAAATAACCCACACACCACTACACACTAATTAGAACTAGGAGGGGGAAAATGATATATACAATGCCACCCGTCTCCGGGTGGCCAAATTAAAACTGGGCCCCGCTAAACTGGGGCATTTCACCTGTTTGGACCAACGGCTCGGGCCAGACCGTCCCCTCCCGGGGTTCGGGCTGCCCCTTGCCTCTCCTTCCCCAACAGGGTTCGGGGATCCCTCAGCGTTCCCTTCTACTCGGGCCCCCTTACTGCGGGACCGGGTTCTAGGGAGGTGTGATGGGGACCATCTTAGAGGGGGCTTGGAGACCCGATTGCTCCTTCGTCCCCTGAATGGTTCCCAAGCCCAAGGTGATACCTCCACTTCCTCCGCCTCCTTAGCCTCTATACTAAGGCAGGCCACCTGACCCACAGGTAAGGGCTTGGGAATCGTTACTGTCCCTGGGCTGGGTGCTTGCAGCACTGTCGTTTTCTTTGGGACTGCCCCTTCGGAACAGCACCTTGTCACCGGTTGTGTGACCGTGGATTCAGGGACCTCCCCCACCGTCGTTAATTCTACGGGGGGTTTCTCCACTACCACCCCCAGTCTTCCCCCCACCTTGCTCTTTCTTGCCCTTATGGGGTGGAACAATTTAAATTGGCTGATGTAGCGTTCGCATGGGTCCCACCTTAAGGGATTTAAACTGCAAATAGCCGCTGAGGCAGCCTCCAGAATGGGACCCTGCACCTGGACCGGACCAGGGTCTGGGGCTAGAACTACCCCTGCGCTCCCTTTTTCCTGAGGCTGCTCCCTGGGTAGTCATACGGGTTCTTGTGGTGTGGGTGCGGGCAGGCCCTGGCCCGTTGCCACCTGTCCCGACCCAGCTGCTAGGCTCTGCAAAAAGGCTAAAAGTTTCTTTACCTCGATGGTTTCCGGGACAGCTGCTCCTGCCGCCGGGGTCTGACTCTCTACTGCGGGAGCCCTCTCCTGCTTGCTAGGGTTTTTACATTCCCTCTTGAAATGCCCGGCCTTCCCACACCCGTAGCATATCGGTTTCTTGTCGGAGGTCCGGGTGCCCTCATGCTTCCACTCTCTCTTAGGGGCTGCTGGCACGATTTCATGCACCCTACCCTTAAGGGGCTTGTCCTCACCCCTCTCCCCATTACGATATGCGAGGGTAAGTTTCCTAAGGACCTCTTCCTCATTAAGGGCCGGGGTCTGCGGGTCGAACCAGTGTTCGGCTTTTGCCCTAACGTTAGGGAGACAGTTGGCAACTAGGGTCTTCAGCCAGTGGGCGGTTCTTTCCCCTAAATTCCGTCTATCCGCGGGAACCCCGCATGCCTCCATATAGACAATCCACAGCCTGTCTGCGAACATGGTGGGAGATTCCCCTGGTTGCTGCTTGGTTTCCCCCACCCTCATGAAAGGGCTCCCCAGATTCAAGCCCATCGCCTCCAGAACAGCAGTCTGTGCTGCCGCCCATGTGTCAGGTCTTCCCCCATTCCCAGAGGTCACTGCCCTGCATAGCTGTGCATCTAGGGTCATCAGGAGCATCCTTATTTGCTCCCCCTCGTCGCAGTCATTAATGCTGGCTGCCTGCTCCACCTCCATAAAATGAAGCGACGGATCCCCTTTTGGAGTTAGCCTGGGAACGTGGGCCACCATCCCCCTGAGCGCGGATGCCCCATGAGGAATGATAATGTCGCCCTCAACCAGTCCCCTATTTGCCAGCCCCGCCGGGGGACCATACCTTCTCTGCCTGACAGGGCACATCCGCCCTACCTGGGGTTCCTGCTCCTCCGCCTCACTGTCTGACTCTCCTGCCCCGTTGGGTAGCCCCCCTGTCCCCGGGCTAGCTACCCATATAGGAGACGCCGCTATCTGGGGATACACTGCCGACCCCCCTTGGACTTGCCCCTGAACGTGCAGCCCGATCCCCCCCTGCCGACCCGGACACAATCCCGGTGCCTCAGGAGGCGGTCTATTCCCCTTGGCCTTTGGGGAATCATCCGCTGCGAGGAGCACCTTGCCCCTTGGGAACCCCCCTGGACCTACCAGGTGTATCTGTCCCCTGAACTTGGACAAGGTCTCCTCCAACTCCGTTATTCGTGCCCGGCACGGCCCATGGGCACAGTCCCCTACTTCCTCGCGAGCCACTCGGTACGCTGCCTGGATGTCCCGGAACTTCCCCTCCAGCTTCCTACACTGCTCTGTACTCCGAGCATAGAGTTCCTGGAGCCTCCGTTCCTTTTCTTTACCCTCCACTATCTGGCAGTGGAGATAGTCCTTCTCACACCTGTTAGACTCGCTTTCCTGTTTCATTTCTGCCAATTCCTCCCGCAGTCGTTCCGCTGCGCTAGCCTCCTGCTCTAACTCTTCGATCCTTTGCTCTGCGTTGACTACCTGCTGAGACAGGCAAACCAGCCAAACTGCCTTCTCCAAGTGCTTTTTGTGCGCCTTACTTTCTGTCCATGTAGCCGCTGCCATTACCGGTTGCTCCGCATTGATTAGTTCTGAGACCCAAGGTTTGGTGAGGTTGACCTTTTGCCACAAATACGAGGATATTCTCTCCTCCATTTTACTTCGTTCCCTCACCCCCTCTGCAAAGTCACATACTCCAAACCACCGGGGTCCTGCCGCGGTCGCCATTGTAGAGGGTGCCATCTCTGCTACTCCACTACTGGGCCGATATCTGGGGTTTGAGTATCTGTGTGTGTCTCTCTCCAGCTGGCACTGAAACTTCAGAGGCCAGGGGATGCCGCACTGGGACACTTCCACTGAAGAGAGCACTGAATCAAGCCTGCCGTTTATCCCTAACCGGAAGCCTGAGGCTTATATCACACAGATCTCCAGACCCCTACCAATACCCAGGTGATTCTCTCTCTTGCCGGTGGTGCAACACCCACCCGGTTCCTACTTCGCTGGAGTAGCTTTCCCAAGAGAGAGAATAGGACACTGCTGTTTATTACCTAACCAGCAGCCTGTCCTGAGTGAATCGCTCAAGATGACCCTTGATTCTTGAACCCGGAATTAAGGTGAGGAATATTTTAACAATGACTTGGTCAGAGATCGCTGGTGAGAGATTGAAGAATTTAAACGACTCCAATTATCAGCAAATCAAGGTTTATTGCAAAACCCAGGTCAAAATCATCAACAGAAGAAAATATAATAAAATCTTAAACTCTAACACAAACTAAGTCTATACAGAAAGTACTATAACGGACACAACGAAAAATCTTATTGTTATACAGTTTTAGCAATGGCACAAACACAAATCAAGTCCCCTTCCCCAAAGCCTCAACCACTATCAAAGTCAAGGGAGTTTCGCAAGCTGCTGCAGGGTACTTACGGTCACAGGCTGCAGAGGTCAAGTCAAAGGTGGAGAGGTCGAGCCAAGAGACCCTCAATCGAAACACAGCCCCTTTTATATCCGTTTTACCTGGCTTTTTCCTGTGTTCGGCCAGCCCCTTTTGCATTGAATTGGTAAGGTTTAAAGTTCCCGCTGGTCCTGCCTCCTTTGAGCCGGTCAGACCTGTCAAGATGGGAGTACCTCCCCTAGGTCCGCCTCCAGTCTGCTTTTCGAGATAACGAGGTTGAGCTCCCTTGTGAAGATTTTCAAAGTCTTCCATCTGCTCCGGAGATAGCTGCTATGTTGATGGGGTGTTGATTGGATTCTGCTCTGGTGGAGGCAAAGTCATTTACATCTGCATGGGGCTATGACCATCCCATTGTCCTGCTTGCAGGCAGGCCCCCTGTGTATTCCCGTGCCCCTTTGTCTGTGTTTTAATCTTATCTCGTTGTCTGGCTCCTTCTTCCTTGTAGCTCCTAGGGGGGGGGGTTGTAAATACCTATGCCCCTACTCAGCTCAGCGGACCAAGCCTGCTGGGAAATCTGGTTACGTTCTTTTGGCTGACAAGTGTCCAGTTTACAGTCTCTGGGTTTTATTCCTGGGCAGTCCAAAAAAGGCCGGATTGCCCGAAAACCTTACAGCCACTAAAGTGATTGGGAAAGTCCTGTGGACTTGCTCTTGCACTTTTTCATGGCATTAGCCTGTTGGTCGCTTTTAGTAAGGGTAAATTGTGCAAGGCCCTGGGGCAACCGTAAACTTCATATACATTGGATGCAGTTTGCAAAATATGGCCAATGGCTCTCTGTGCAGGTACAAATGATCTGGATAATTGGATCCACTTTGTCGCTAACCACCCTCCATTTAGCTGGGCCCTGTGCTTTTAGAAGGAAGTGCCCATCAGTTCCTAAAAAGGTCACCGCCATTTGCTGCACCTCCTGCATTTGGATCTCCAACTCCCCAGCATCATCGAGGTAAGAGCTGCTATGCTACTGCAAACAAGGAGGTTACTTCCACCACGTGCCTCCTCTTCCATAGTTTTTTGAGGATATAATTAGTAGGGTACATAAATGGGATCTACATAGATGAAAAATACTTAGGTGTCCAAAAGGCATTTAATAACAGACAGGAACGAAAGGGTAAGGGTTAATGGAGAATTTTCAATTTGGCAGGCTGTGACTAGTGACATGCTGCAAGGATCAGTGCTAAAGCCACAGCTATTACGGTCTGTAATAATGACTTAGGTGGGATTTTGTCCAGGGGCCAACCCGCATTGGGGAAGAAAGTGACAGAGTCATCATAATGTTTATGCAAAAAGTTGTTCAATGTGTTGTACAATACGCCATTACCACCAACCTCCCTGGACCCCACCCCCTACCTAACCCCTCACCCCTACTCCAGTACCCTCAGTGATGCTCAACGTGCTTGGCCCTCCTAGCTCTACCACAACGTTTCCCCAGGATGCACATCTGAGGTGGAGGCAGCCAGGTGCTTACTTCATCCCGTGGCCTTCGATGCCACTGGCGGGCGTCCTCTGGGGCCAGAGGACCCCAGCTAACTTGTCGATGGCAAATGCACAGCCCTGCCAACCTGTCCCGTGTGCTGACCCCGAGACGCGGCCTCATCAGAGGGGTGGAACCCGGGAGTGATGGTGGCCACCGTCGCTGCCCCATGGGACGGGCCCAGCTTGGCACTCAGCGCCCCCTCCTCCCGGTCATTGCCCATAGGGCACTGGGGTTCACCTTGGGATGGAGGGGCAGCTAGTTCGAGCCTTGGCTGCCCCCACATCATCTGGATCTGCCAACCCTGGTGGTTCCCCTTAGTCCGCACCATTGTGTCGACACCCTCAGCGATGCTCCTCAGTGACCGGGACAAATCCCCCAGTGACCGGGCCATGCTCTGCAGTACCTCAGTCATGCCCACCTGCGAATGGGACAAGCTCCACAGCGCCTCGGCCATTCCCATCTGAGAGTTGGACATGTCCCGCAGAACCCCAACAAGATCGGCCTGGTACTGGGTGACATCCCCCAGTGAGGCAATCATACTGCCGAGACCCTTAGCCATGGCTGTCATCGACTGCGTGACATCTTGGACACCTTCAGTCATGGTGCCGACGTCGTGCACCGGGCTCTCCACTGCGGCTGCCACCCTAGCAGTGTTGGCCTCGGTGCCACTCATTGCTGCCGTCATCGCCTGCGCCCTTAGCCTCGGGGACTCCTACAATCGGCTATGGATCTGCTGGAGTGAAGCTGACATCTCCCTCTGTACGTCCAGGTTGGTCCCTATCGTCCCCATCAGCCCCGGAGGTTCAGCATCAGGCTGGGACCCAGCTGGGTCCAGGGATCCAGCAGGCCTGTAACTGCTGTCTCGCCTGTGTGTTCCAGCACCCACCAGATGGACATCAGCAGCAGTGTGGTGCTCACCAGATTGTGCCCGAGGAGCCTGTCCGCTAACTTGTCCCACCGAGGTGTGTGTCTCTGCGCTGGTGGACGGTGGGGATTACAGCTGTGCAGCGACTATAACTGCTGCATCCTCAGAGCTCTCTCTGAAGTGTTCTCCTCGGAGTCAGGAGAGGGGGGCCGCCCAGGATGGGCCGGCGCCATCGGCTGGAGCCCTGCGGGAGAATGGACATGTGGTCAATGGGAGGGATGGGTCAGTCAGTAAGGCAATAGAACTCACGTTTCACAGGTCCTCTGGATGGAGCCTTGTGGTCCCTCACCTCTGCAGCATACGCCAATTCCGCGTTGGTGACCGCCCTCTCCTCGGCCACACCAGTCACCTCCAGGGCCCGCTCCTCGAAGGAGGTGAGGATTCTTAAGTCTGCCACTCCACCGCCAGTCTGGGCCCTCTACCGCCGATTATTGGAGAGCTTTTCCTGAGGGGACACAGAGAGGGCATCGTTAGCCACACGCGTGGTTCACAGTTGTGAGGGGGTGTGTGAACGGAGGGTTGGGTTAGAGAGAGGGTTGAAGGGGTGGGTGGAGGGAGTGCTGAAGGGGGAGGGGGTGGAGGAAGTGTTGGAGGCCGCTTGGGGGATGCTACCTTTGGGGGGTGGGACCTAGGTGTCTCCTCACTCGTGCCGGTAGGGCGTTGACCTTTTGGCACTGGAGGCCAGTCCTCCTGGTCACACTGCCCGAGCTGACTGCTGTCGCCACCTCTTCCCAGGCAGCACTGGCTGCCTTATGGCTCACCCTCCGGACCCTCGGGGGAACAGGACATCCCTCCTAGCCTCCACACCATCCAGCAGCCTCCCAGGTCAGCGTCCCCGAATCTTGAGCGGGCCGGGGTTGCCTGAGCATGTGCAGCTTAATTGCTGCTTGACGTTGTTAGCGGGGGGATGGCGAGCGCGGTCCCTGGGAAGCAGCTGGCAAGCCGGCATTCAGGCGAGGAGCCTGTGAGGCCTCGATATGTGGACCGATTAACATTGAATAGTGTTGCTGGCCTCGCTGGGCCGAGCGCTGGGAAACCTGCAGCAATTCCCGCTCGCATGCAGCATTTGGAACTGTTTCCAGAGAATCGCGCCCGTAGTCTTTAGTATGAGGGCAAGGTTTTGTTTGCCTTGCTCCTATTTGTATTTCAACTTGGGTCTGTTCGCATTCAATGTTGAAGGCATTGGGGAGAGGGGAGTGGGGGTAGTTTGCTGATGGTGTCTGTTGATTTTTCTTTGTTCAGCCTTTTGGTTTGGTGGCCACCTTGGGAATTTTTGCTTTACCTTTTAAGTATCACTTGCTTAATCTCTCTTGGTGGAAATAGCTGACTCCGGATTGAGGAGGGGTGGGAGCCCTCGGATTGAGGAGGGGTGGGAGCCCTCAGATTGAGGAGGGGTGGGAGCCCTCGGATTGAGGAGGGGTGGGAGCCCTCGGATTGAGGAGGGGTGTTATGGAGTTTAACCTGGACAAATGTGAGGTAATGCATTTTGGAAGGGCTAATGCAGGTAGGGAATATACAGTGAATGGTAGAACCCTCAAGAGTATTGAAAGTCAAAGAGATCTAGGAGTACAGGTCCACAGATCACTGAAAGGGGCTACACAGGTGGAGAAGGTAGTCAAGAAGGCATACGGCATGCTTGCCTTCATTGGCCGGGGCATTGAGTATAAGAATTGGCAAGTCATGTTGCAGCTGTATAGAACCTTAGTTAGGCCACACTTGGAGTATAGTGTTCAATTCTGGTCGCCACACTACCAGAAGGATGTGGAGGCTTTAGAGAGGGTGCAGAAGAGATTTACCAGAATGTTGCCTGGTATGGAGGGCATAAGCTATGAGGAGCGATTGAATAAACTCGGTTTGTTCTCACTGGAACGAAGGAGGTTGAGGGGCGACCTGATAGAGGTATACAAAATTATGAGGGGCATAGACAGAGTGGATAGTCAGAGGCTTTTCCCCAGGGTAGAGGGGTCAATTACTAGGGGGCATAGGTTTAAGGTGAGAGGGGCAAAGTTTAGAGTAGATGTACGAGGCAAGTTTTTTACGCAGAGGGTAGTGGGTGCCTGGAACTCACTACCGGAGGAGGTAGTGGAGGCAGGGACGATAGGGACATTTAAGGGGCATCTTGACAAATATATGAATAGGATGGGAATAGAAGGATACGGACCCAGGAAGTGTAGAAGATTGTAGTTTAGTCGGGCAGTATGGTCGGCACGGGCTTGGAGGGCCGAAGGGCCTGTTCCTGTGCTGTACATTTCTTTGTTCTTTGTTGTTCTTTGTTTGTTCTTTGGGTGGGAGTCCTCGGATTGAGGAGGGGTGGGAGCCCTCGGATTGAGGAGGGGTGAGAGTCCTCGGATTGAGGAGGGGTGGGAGCCCTCAGATTGAGGAGGGGTGGAAGCCCTCGGATTGAGGAGGGGTGGGAGTCCTCGGATTGAGGAGGGGTGGGAGCCCTCGGATTGGGTGGGAGCCCTCGGATTGAGGAGGGATGGGAGCCCTCGGATTGAGGAGGGGTGTGAGCCCTCTGATTGAGGAGGGGTGGGAGCCCTCGGATTGAGGAGGGGTGGGAGCCCTCGGATTGAGGAGGGGTGGGAGCCCTCGGATTGAGGAGGGGTGGGAGCCCTCGGATTGAGGAGGGATGGGAGCCCTCGGATTGAGGAGGGGTGGGAGCCCTCGGATTGAGGAGGGGTGGGAGCCCTCGGATTGAGGAGGGGTGGGAGCCCTCGGATTGAGGAGGGGTGGGAGCCCTCGGATTGAGGAGGGTTGGGAGTCCTCCAATTCATTTGGTCACCTGGAACGTTAGGGCTTTGAATGGCCCAGTGAAAAGATCGAGGGAATCTGCTTATCTCAAGAGTTTAAACTCCAATGTTGTGATTTGCAAGAGACCCATTTGCGGGTCAGAGATCAAACTAGGCTGTGCAAGGGTTGGGTAGGGCAGGTTTTACATTCGGGTTTCAATGGCAGGGCCAGGGGTTCGGCGATTCTAATTAATAAAAGGTTCAGTTTTCCGCCTCTAGGATTATAGTCAACCCCAACAGTGAATATGTTATTGTCTGTGGCTCCCTGGTAAGCAACCCGGTTGTCATGGTTAACACTTACATCGCCAACTTGGATGATGCAAAGTTTATTAATTTCCTGCTGCCCTCAAAGAACAAAGAACAAAGAAATGTACAGCACAGGAACAGGCCCTTCGGCCCTCCAAGATCGTGCCGACCATGCTGCCCGACTAAACTACAATCTTCTACACATCCTGGGTCCGTATCCCTCTATTCCCATCCTATTCATGTATTTGTCAAGATGCCCCTTAAATGTCACTATCGTCCCTGCTTCCACCACCACCTCCGGTAGCGAGTTCCAGGCACCCACTACCCTCTGCGTAAAAAATCTTGCCTCGTACATCTACTCTAAACCTTGCCCCTCTCACCTTAAACCTATGCCCCCTAGTAATTGACCCCTCTACCCTGGGGAAAAGCCTCTGACTATCCACTCTGTCTATGCTCCTCATAATTTTGTAGACCGCTATCAGGTCGTCCCTCAACCTCCGTCGTTCCAGTGAGAACAAACCGAGTTTATTCAACCGCTCCTCATAGCTAATGCCCTCCATACCAGGCAACATTCTGGTAAATCTCTTCTGCACCCTCTCTAAAGCCTCCACATCCTTCTGGTAGTGTGGCGACCAGAATTGAACACTATACTCCAAGTGTGGCCTAACTAAGGTTCTATACTGCTGCAACATGACTTGCCAATTCTTATACTCAATGCCCCGGCCAATGAAGGCAAGCATGCCGTATGCCTTCTTGACTACCTTTTCCACCTGTGTTGCCCCTTTCAGTGACCTGTGGACCTGTACACCTAGATCTCTCTGACTTTCAATACTCTTGAGGGTTCTACCATTCACAGTATATTCCCTACCTGCATTAGACCTTCCAAAATGCATTACCTCACATTTGTCCGGATTAAACTCCATCTGCCATCTCTCCGCCCAAATCTCCAAACAATCTAAATCCTGCTGTATCCTCTGACAGTCCTCATCGCCATCCGCAATTCCACTAACCTTTGTGTCGTCTGCAAACTTACTAATCAGACCAGTTACATTTTCCTCCAAATCATTTACATATACTACAAACAGCAAAGGTCCCAGCACTGATCCCTGCGGAACACCACTGGTCACAGCCCTCCAATTAGAAAAGCATCCTTCCATTGCTACTCTCTGCCTTCTATGACCTAGCCAGTTGTGTATCCACCTTGCCAGCTCACCCCTGATCCCGTGATACTTCACCTTTTGTACTAGTCTACCATGAGGGACCTTGTCAGAGGCCTTACTGAAGTCCATATAGACAACATCCACTGCCCTACCTGCATCAATCATCTGAGTGACCTCCTCAAAAAACTCTATCAAGTTAGTGAGACACGACCTCCCCTTCACAAAACCGTGCTGCCTCTCGCTAATACGTCCATTTGCTTCCAAATGGGAGTAGATCCTGTCTCGAAGAATTCTCTCCAGTAATTTCCCTACCACTGAAGTAAGGCTCACCGGCCTGTAGTTCCCTGGATTATCCTTGCTACCCTTCTTAAACAGAGGAACAACATTGGCTATTCTCCAGTCCTCCGGGACATCACCTGAAGACAGTGAGGATCCAAAGATTTCTGTCAAGGCCTCAGCAATTTCCTCTCCAGCCTCCTTCAGTATTCTGGGGTAGATCCCATCAGGCCCTGGGGACTTATCTACCTTAATATTTTTTAAGATGCCCAACACCTCGTCTTTTTGGATCTCAATGTGACCCAGGCTATCTACACACCCTTCTCCAGACTCAACATCTACCAATTCCTTCTCTTTGGTGAATACTGATGCAAAGTATTCATTTAGTACCTCGCCCATTTCCTCTGGCTCCACACATAGATTCCCTTGCCTATCCTTCAGTGGGCCAACCCTTTCCCTGGCTACCCTCTTGCTTTTTATGTACGTGTAAAATGCCTTGGGATTTTCCTTAACCCTGTTTGCCAATGATTTTTTGTCACCTTTTAGCCCTCGTGACTCCTTGCTTAAGTTCCTTCCTACTTTTCTTATATTCCACACATGCTTCGTCTGTTCCCAGCCTTTTAGCCCTGACAAATGCCTCCTTTTTCTTTTTGACGAGGCCTACAATATCTCTCGTTATCCAAGGTTCCCGAAAATTGCCGTATTTATCCTTCTTCCTCACAGGAACATGCCAGTCCTGAATTCCTTTCAACGGACACTTGAAAGCCTCCCACATGTCAGATGTTGATTTGCCCTCAAACATCCGCCCCCCAATCTAGGTTCTTCAGTTCCCGCCTAATATTGTTATAATTAGCCTTCCCCCAATTTAGCACATTCGCCCTAGGACCACTCTTATCCTTGTCCACCAGCACTTTAAAACTTACTGAATTGTGGTCACTGTTCCCGAAATGCTCCCCTACTGAAACTTCTACCTACTTAAGCAGGGAGTCAGGAGGGCTAGAAGGGGTCATGAAAAGTCATTGGCAAATAGGGTTAAGGAAAATCCCAAGGCTTTTTACACTTACATAAAAAGCAAGAGGGTAGCCAGGGAAAGGGTTGGCCCACTGAAGGATAGGCAAGGGAATCTATGTGTGGAGCCAGAGGAAATGGGCGAGGTACTAAATGAATACTTTGCATCAGTATTCACCAAAGAGAAGGAATTGGTAGATGTTGAGTCTGGAGAAGGGGGTGTAGATAGCCTGGGTCACATTGTGATCCAAAAAGACGAGGTGTTGGGTGTCTTAAAAAATATTAAGGTAGATAAGTCCCCAGGGCCGGATGGGATCTACCCCAGAATACTGAAGGAGGCTGGAGAGGAAATTGCTGAGGCCTTGACAGAAATCTTTGGATCCTCGCTGTCTTCAGGGGATGTCCCGGAGGACTGGAGAATAGCCAATGTTGTTCCTCTGTTTAAGAAGGGTGGCAGGGATAATCCCGGGAACTACAGGCCGGTGAGCCTTACTTCAGTGGTAGGGAAATTACTGGAGAGAATTCTTCGAGACAGGATCTACTCCCATTTGGAAGCAAATGGACGTATTAGTGAGAGGCAGCACGGTTTTGTGAAGGGGAGGTCGTGTCTCACTAACTTGATAGAGTTTTTCGAGGAGGTCACTAAGATGATTGATGCAGGTAGGGCAGTAGATGTTGTCTATATGGACTTCAGTAAGGCCTTTGACAAGGTCCCTCATGGTAGACTAGTACAAAAGGTGAAGTCACACGGGATCAGGGGTGAACTGGCAAGGTGGATACAGAACTGGCTAGGCCATAGAAGGCAGAGGGTAGCAATGGAGGGATGCTTTTCTAATTGGAGGGCTGTGACCAGTGGTGTTCCACAGGGATCAGTGCTGGGACCTTTGCTCTTTGTAGTATATATAAATGATTTGGAGGAAAATGTAACTGGTCTGATTAGTAAGTTTGCAGACGACACAAAGGTTGGTGGAATTGCGGATAGCGATGAGGACTGTCTGAGGATACAGCAGGATTTAGATTGTCTGGAGACTTGGGCGGAGAGATGGCAGATGGAGTTTAACCTGGACAAATGTGAGGTAATGCATTTTGGAAGGGCTAATGCAGGTAGGGAATATACAGTGAATGGTAGAACCCTCAAGAGTATTGAAAGTCAAAGAGATCTAGGAGTACAGGTCCACAGATCACTGAAAGGGGCTACACAGGTGGAGAAGGTAGTCAAGAAGGCATACGGCATGCTTGCCTTCATTGGCCGGGGCATTGAGTATAAGAATTGGCAAGTCATGTTGCAGCTGTATAGAACCTTAGTTAGGCCACACTTGGAGTATAGTGTTCAATTCTGGTCGCCACACTACCAGAAGGATGTGGAGGCTTTAGAGAGGGTGCAGAAGAGATTTACCAGAATGTTGCCTGGTATGGAGGGCATAAGCTATGAGGAGCGATTGAATAAACTCGGTTTGTTCTCACTGGAACGAAGGAGGTTGAGGGGCGACCTGATAGAGGTATACAAAATTATGAGGGGCATAGACAGAGTGGATAGTCAGAGGCTTTTCCCCAGGGTAGAGGGGTCAATTACTAGGGGGCATAGGTTTAAGGTGAGAGGGGCAAAGTTTAGAGTAGATGTACGAGGCAAGTTTTTTACGCAGAGGGTAGTGGGTGCCTGGAACTCACTACCGGAGGAGGTAGTGGAGGCAGGGACGATAGGGACATTTAAGGGGCATCTTGACAAATATATGAATAGGATGGGAATAGAAGGATACGGACCCAGGAAGTGTAGAAGATTGTAGTTTAGTCGGGCAGTATGGTCGGCACGGGCTTGGAGGGCCGAAGGGCCTGTTCCTGTGCTGTACATTTCTTTGTTCTTTGTTTGTTCTGGCCGGGCTCATTCCCCAATACCAGGTCCAGTACCTCCCCTTCCCTAGTTGGACTGTCTACATATTGTTTTAAGAAGCCCTCCTGGATGCTCCTTACAAACTCTGCCCTGTCTAAGCCCCTGGCACTAAGTGAGTCCCAGTCAATATTGGGGAAGTTGAAGTCTCCCATCACCACAACCCTGTTGTTTTTACTCTTTTCCAAAATCTGTCTACCTATCTGCTCCTCTATCTCCCGCTGGCTGTTGGGAGGCCTGTAGTAAACCCCCAACATTGTGACTGCACCCTTCTTATTCCTGATCTCTACCCATACAGCCTCACTGCCCTCTTAGGTGTCCTCCCGTAGTACAGCTGTGATATCCTCCCTAACCAGTAGCGAAACTCCTCCACCCCTTTTACATCCCCCTCTAACCCGCCTGAAACATCTAAATCCTGGAATGTTTAGCTGCCAATCCTGCCCTTCCCTCAACCAGGTCTCTGTAATGGCAACAACATCATAGTTCCAAGTACTAATCCAAGCTCTAAGTTCATCTGCCTTACCCGTAATACTTCTTGCATTAAAACATATGCACTTCAGGCCACCAGACCCGCTGTGTTCAGTAACTTCTCCCTGTCTGCTCTGCCTCAAAGCCACACTGTCCCTATTCCCTAGTTCTCCCTCAATGCTCTCATCTTCTAACCTATTGCTCCCGTGTCCACCCCCCTGACATACTAGTTTAAACCCTCCCGTGTGACACTAGCAAACCTCGCGGCCAGGATATTTATGCCTCTCCAGTTTAGATGCAACCCGTCCTTCTTATATAGGTCACACCTGCCCCGGAAGAGCTCCCAGTGGTTCAGATAACGGAAACCCTCCCTCCTACACCAGCTGTTTATCCACGTGTTTAGCTGCTCTATCTTACTATTTCTAGCCTCACTGGCACGTGGCACAGGGAGTAATCCCGATATTACAACCCTAGAGGTCCTGTCTTTTAACTTTCTGCCTAGCTCCCTGAACTCCTGCTGCAGGATCTCATGCCCCTTCCTGCCTATGTCGTTAGTACCAATATGTACAACAACCTCTGCCTGTTTGCCCTCCCCCTTCAGGATGCCCTCTACCCGTTCGGAGACATCCTGGACCCTGGCACCAGGGAGGCAACATACCATCCTGGAGTCTCTTTCATGTCCACAGAAGCGCCTATCTGTGCCCCTGACTATAGAGTCCCCTATGACTATTGCTCTTCTGTGCTTTGACCCTCCCTTCTGAACATCAGAGCCAGCCGTGGTGCCACTGCTCTGGCTGCTGCTGTTTTCCCCTGATAGGCTATCCCCCCCTGACAGTATCCAAAGGGGTATACCTGTTCGAGAGGGGGACAACCACAGGGGATTCCTGCACTGACTGCCTGCCCTTTCTGGTGGTCACCCATTTCTCTGCGTGCACCTTGGGTGTGACCACATTTATATAACTGCTATCTATGATGCTTTCCGCCACCTGCATGCTCCTAAGTGCATCCAATTGCTGCTCCAACCGAACCATGCGGTCTGTGATGAGCTCCAGTTGGGTGCACTTTCTGCAGATGAAGCCATCCGGGACGCTGAAAGCCTCACGGACCTGCCACATCTCACAGTCAGAGCACTGCACCCCTCTAACTGACATTGCGTCAATTAATTAGTAAATTAAAGTTAAAAGTTAAAACATTTTTAAAAAGTTACTGTTAACTATCTGTTTCCTAGCACTAGATGTCTACTATAAATGTAAAAGCTAAATATAGTACTCTCCGATCTCTAGCTTAGATACCCCTCTAAATTATAATTAAGTAATTATGTTTAATTAGTTACCAATGCTTAATTTTTTTAATTTAGTGTAGATTCCCAACCAGCCACTCAGGTCACAGCTTTTCTGTGATGTCACTTCAGTCCCCCCCCCCCCCAACACACACACACACACACACACACACAATTTGAACAGGTAATAAAAGTAAAAATGAGTAAAAATCACTTACTTACCTTCTGAGGGTCACAGATGTTCTCAGGTTCTCTCCCTGCTGATTAAAAGTTACATGCCAGAAGAAAGAGAGAGAACGAAACAGTAGGGAAAAAGCACCTTCTCCCACTCTTCACCGAATTACCTCACTGCACCAAATTACCAAGTTTCAAATTCTCACTCTGTCTGTGTCTCACTCACTCAAGCTGTGTCTCTTTGACCTGCACAACGCTTACTAAGTGCGCTTTCTGTCTGTCTTTTATACAGACTTTAGGATGACTCACACTATTTAAACTTCAAAGAGAAGAATACATTGTGTACCTTTGTGCCCCTAAATAGGCCTCAGGTGACTGCCAGATAACTGCCTCTCAGCAATTAGGGCGGGGGCAGCTTCAGCCAATCAGACACTAATCTACACTGCACTTTTAACTGTAAAACAACAGAATTAGATTCATCACTTACCTTTCCTGGTTACCTCACTGCACCAAATTACCAAGTTTCAAATTCTCACTCTGTCTGTGTCTCACTCACTCAGGCTGTGTCTCTTTGACCTGTGCAACGCTTACCTCCCTCTCCAGATAAGGCAAAGGAGAATCCAAACAGCTTCTACAAATACATAAAGGGCAAAAGAGTAACTCGGGAGAGAGTGGGGCCTCTTAAAGGTCTACCAGGTCATCAATGTGTGGATCCACAATAGATAGGTGAGATCCTAATTTAATATTTCTCTTCGGTATTTACTGTTGAGAAAGGCTTGGATGTTAGAGAACTTGGGGAAATAAATAGTGATGTCTTGAGGAATGTACATTTTACAGAGAAGGAGGTCTGGAAGTCTTAAAGCACATCAAGGTAGATAAATCCCCAGGAATTGATGTAATGTATCCCAGGAGTTGTGGGAGGCTGGGGAGGAAATTGTAGGAACCCTAGCAGAGATATTTAAATCATCGACAGAGGCAGGTGAGGTGCCGTAAGATTGGAGGGTAGTAAATGTGTGCCTTTGGTTAAGAAAGGCTGCAGGGAAAAGCCTGGGAACTACAGACCCGTGAACCTAATGTTTGTGGTGGGTAAGTTGTTAAAAGGTATTCTGAGAGAAAGGGGGCTGGATTCTCCCAAAATGAGACTATGTCCCCACGCCGGCGTAAAAACGGTGGCGTTTTACTCCCGAAATTCCTAGAAAAAAGTTAAACGAATTCTTAGCCCTGCAGGGGGCCAGCAGGGACCCGGAGTCAATCTCGCAGCTTTTGCTGCAGAAAAGCGCCCCCGCAATTCCGGGTCAGAGGCCGCGCCGTGCTCCATGGCGGTCTCGGGCTGCGGAGCCAGACCGAAGATAGAGACCCCCCTCAACCCCTACGCATTTAATTCCCGCCGCCTATCAGGCCCCAACCTGGTCCGATCCGCCCGCCCCCAAACAGGGCAGCCGCCACACGAGCATCCCGACCGGCAATAGGTGGTTAGTTCCACTCGGTCGGTCGGGAGCGGAGGATTGATGAGCGGGTCTCTGGCAATGGCCCCTCGGCGGCCCGGCGTACTCCACGGTGATGCGAATTTTCAGTGCCCGAAGAATCGCCGGACCGGCGCCAGGTCCGATTACGGCGTCAAACTGGATTCTCTGCCCCGGCACCGCCCATGATTTTCACATCAGGCTGCAGAGAATCCAGCCCAACATCTTTCCCCAAAGATAGGGGAGTCTAAAACTAGAGTACTGAAGGAGGCAAGAGAGGATATTGCTGAGGCCTTGACAGAAATCTTTGGATCCTCACTGTCTTCAGGACTGGAGAATAGCCAATGCTGTTCCTTTGTTTAAAAAGGGTAGCAAGGATAATCCAGGGAACTACAGGCCGGTGAGCCTTACTTCAGTGGTAGGGAAATTACTGGAGAGAATTCTTCGAGACAGGATCTACACCCATTTGGAAGCAAATGGACATATTAGCGAGAGGCAGCATGGTTTTGTGAAGGGGAGGTCGTGTCTCACTAACTTGATAGAGTTTTTCGAGGAGGTCACAAAGATGATTGATGCAGGTAGGGCAGTAGATGTTGTATATATGGACTTCAGTAAGGCCTTTGACAAGGTCCCTCATGGCAGACTGGTACAAAAGGTGAAGTCACACGGGATCAGAGGTGAGCTGGCAAGATGGATACAGAACTGGCTAGGTCATAGAAGGCAGGGAGTAGCAATGGAAGGGTGCTTGTCTAATTGGAGGGCTATGACTAGTGGTGTTTCGTTGGGATCAGTGCTGGGACCTTTGCTGTTCGTAGTATATATAAATGATTTGGAGGAAAATGTAACTGGTCTGATTAGTAAGTTTGCGGACGACACAAAGGTTGGTGGAATTGCGGATAGCAATGAGGACTGTCAGAGGATACAGCAGGATTTAGATCGTTTGGAGACTTGGGAGGAGAGATAGCAGATGGAGTTTAATCTGGACAAATGTGAGCTAATGCATTTTGGAACGTCTAATGCAGGTAGGGAATATACAGTGAATGGTAGAACCCTCAAGAGTATTGACAGTCAGAGAGACATTCGGAGAGATCTAGGTATACAGGTCCACAGGTCGATGAAAGAGGCAACACAGGTGGAGAAGGTAGTCAAGAAGGCATACGGCATGCTTGCCTTCATTGGCCGGAACATTGAGTATAAAAATTGGCAAGTCATGTTACAGCTGTATAGAACCTTAGTTAGGCCACACTTGGAGTATAGTGTTCAATTCTGGTCGCCAGACTATCAGAAGAATGTGGAGACTTTAGAGAGGGTGCAGAAGAGATTTACCAGGATGTTGCCTGGTATGGAGGGCATTAGCTATGAGGAGCGGTTGAATAAACTCGGTTTGTTCTCACTGGAACGACGGAGGTTGAGGGGCGACCTGATAGGGGTCTACAGAATTATGAGGGGCATAGACAGGGTGGATAGTCAGAGACCTTTTCCCCAGGGTAGAGGGGTCAATTATGAGGGGGCATAGGTTTAAGGTGCGAGGGGCAAGGTTTAGAGGAGATGTAAGAGGCAAGTTTTTTACACAGAGGGTGTAAAGAACTTGGCAGCACGGTAGCCTTGTGGATAGCACAATTGCTTCACAGCTCCAGGGTCCCAGGTTCGATTCCGGCTTGGGTAACTGTCTGTGCGGAGTCTGCACATCCTCCCCGTGTGTGCGTGGGTTTCCTCCGGGTGCTCCGGTTTCCTCCCACAGTCCAAAGATGTGCAGGTTAGGTGGATTGGCCATGATAAATTGCCCTTTGTGTCCAAAATTGCCATTAGTGTTGGGTGGGGTTACTGGGTTATGGGGATAGGGTAGAGGTGTGGACCTCGGATAGGGTGCTCTTTCCAAGAGTCGGTGCAGACTCGATGGGCCAAATGGCCTCCTTCTGCACTGTAAATTCTATGAAATTCTATGAAATAGGGTAGTGGGTGCCTGGAACGCGCTGTCGGAGGAGGTGGTGGAAGCAGGGACGATAGTGACCAGTGTCTGGAACAAGCTGCCAGAGGCAGTAGTAGAGGCGGGTACAATTTTGTGTTTTTAAAAGCATTTAGACAGTTATATGGGTAAGATGAGTATAGAGGGATATGGGCCAAATGCAGGCAATTGGGACTAGCTTAGTGGTAAAAACTGGGCGGCATGGACATGTTGGGCCGAAGGGCCTGTTTTCATGCTGTAAACCTCTATGACTCTCTAATTATTTGTTCTGCAACTCTGCTCCTCCACGTTTTATTTTTAAAAGTTATGGGACGGGATTCTCCATCCCTGAGACTAAGGGTTGGATTCTCCGATTCTGCGGCTATGTCCGCAGGATCCGTCTGGTCTTACGACCAAAATGTCGATGCCGCCACTGCACCAATGCTCCAGCCGATGGGGGGGCCTAACAGCCGCACCATGTAAAAGCTCATGCTTTACCTGCCAATACGGATGCAGAATGGCTGGATCCGCGGCTGTGCATGCGCACGGTGGCGGCCTGTGGGGGCCACGCCTACAACATAGCACCGGCCCCGCATGGACCCGGCCTGCCAAAACTGCCCCTCCTGTAACCCCCTTCGCCACCTCCAGACCATCCCCATCAGTAACCCCAGTCCCTGCCGAAGCCCCCCCCTTCCAGCGGATCAGCTGCCCCACGCCCCCCCCCCCCGGACTGTGGCGACCGCTGGACCCAGTCCGTAGCCGCCACGCCAGGTTTACAAAAAGTGAGAGGACACGTGTCCCACGCCTTCGAGAAGTCGGGCCATCATAGAACATAGAACATTACAGAGCAGTACAGGCCCTTCGGCCCTCGGTGTTGCGCCGACCTTTGAAACCACTCTAAAGCCCACTTACACTATTCCCTTATCGTCCATATGTCTATCCAATGACCATTTGAATACCCTTAGTGTCGGCGAGTCCACTACTGTTGCAGGCAGGGCATTCCACACCCTTACTACTCTCTGAGTAAAGAACCTACCTCTGACATCTGTCTTATATCTATCTCCCCTCAATTTAAAGTATGTCCCCTCTTGCTAGACACCACCATCCAAGGAAAAAGGCTCTCACTCTCCACCCTATCCATTCCTCTGATCATCTTGTATTCCTCAATTAAGTCACCTCTTAACCTTCTTCTCTCTAACGAAAACAGCCTCAAGTGCCGCAGCATTTCCTCCTAAGATCTTCCCTCCATACCAGGCAACATTCTGGTAAATCTCCTCTGCACCCTTTCCAATGCTTCCACATCCTTCCTATAATGCGGCGACCAGAATTGCACGCAATACTCCAAATGCGGCCGCACCAGAGTTTTGTACAGCTGCAACATGACCTCATGGCTCTGAAACTCAATCCCTCTACCAATAAAAGCTAACACACCGTACGCCTTCTTAACAACCCTCTCAACCTGGGTGGCAAATTTCAGGGATCTATGTACATGGACACTGAGATCTCTCTGCTCATCCACACTGCCAAGAATCTTACCATTAGCCCAGTACTCTGTCTTCCTGTTATTCCTTCCAAAATGAATCACCTCACACTTTTATGCATTAAACTCCATTTACCACCTCTCAGCCCAGCGCTGCAGCTTATCTATGTCCCTCTGTAACTTGTAACATCCTTCTGCACTGCCCACAACTCCACCGACTTTAGTGTCATCTGCAAATTTACTCACCCATCCTTCTACGCCCTCCTCCAGGTCATTTATAAAAATGACAAACAGCAGTGGCCCCAAAACAGATCCTTGTGGTACACCACTAGTAACTGGACTCCAGTCTGAACATTTCCCATCAACCACCACCTTTTGTCTTCTTCCAGCTAGCCAATTTCTGATCCAAACTGCTAAATCACCCTGAACCTTATCAAACGCGTTACTGAAATCCATATACACCACATCAACTGCTTGGAGCATCGGAGGAGGGCCTTAGGTGATGTCCTGAGGCCGTCCCGACAGCGTGCAGCGTACTCCTCGAGTATGTTGTTTTTGAGGGGGCGTAGCATAGGAAACATGGCGCCGCCCCCGATTTTGGCGTAAAAATGTATTCTCCAGCAGATCACTGAACGCGATTTCAACGTCAGCGATCGGAGAATCCCGCCCTAAGTGTTGAAGCCAGGGTAGGATTCGTGGACTTCCACGACCGCAAATCTGGTGCCGCAGCTCGGCGATTCAGCGATTGTTGAGGGGCAAACACCAAAACCATATGGTGCACAAACAATTCCAATGGGAAATGGGGCAGGATTCTTTCAGCCCAGGCCGGGCCGGAGAATCGCCAGGACGGGCGCGAATCGTGCGACACAGCCCCAGCACGACGCCGGTCGGCCCTGGCGATTCTCCGCCTGGGATGAGCCGGCGGCCGTGCAAAAAATCCGGATGCTCTTACCCGGCGGCACCTCGACGTGCATGCATCCAGGGGCGGCCTACTGGGTGTGGAAGGGGCTTCGACCCTGGGGGGGGGCCTCCGCTGTGGCCTGGCACGCGATCAGGGCTTATCTATCTGCGGACCGGCTGTGGTGGTATGTATTAGGGGTCATGTGGGACTGTGAAGCCAAGATGCTATTGCCTGACAGATCCCGGGTCCTGGTTGGCTGCCGACTCCTGGCTCCGCCTGAAGGCGGAGTATAAGAACCCGAGCTTCTCCCCGCAGCTTCATTCTGTTGCTGAACTGCTGGGGACAAGCATCGCTTCATAAAGCCTGGATCGACTTCATCACTTCTCGTCTCTCGAAGGTCATTGTGCGCTACACCGGCCTCTCGTGCTGGGGGCCTCATTTATTCCGCGCCGGCCTCTATAACCCTACGCCATGTTGCGTCGGGGCCGGCGCGGAGAAGGAAGCCACTTCGCAGGTGCGCATTGGTGCCGGTCCCACTGCGCATACGCAGACCCGCGGCGCCCATTTGACACCGGCATTGGCAACTGGAGTGGCATGGGTCGCTCCAGTGCCGTTCTGGCCCCCTGCAGAGGTCAGAATCGCTGCTCCTGAGGGCATGTTGACGCCATCGTGAAACGCGACAGCGTTTACGACGGCGCGAACACTTCACCTCAGGATCAGAGAATCCCGCCCATGGTGTGGGATTCTCCGGATCTGCGATTGACACTCAGGAGGCTGAAAAGCTGCACGCGCATCTACACACTTCACTCCCCACACAGCCTCATTCTAGCCAACAAGATGGCATTGGTTGCGCTGGAGCCTGCCCATCCTGCTGATTTGCGGCTAGGGCCAGAGGGCACCTCGGGGGTCCCTGGGGACACACCCATACGATCTGTCGTCCTTAGTTCACAGTGGTCAGTCAGCGGCGTGAGCAGTTGCATGGCTGCCTTGCAGGCCGCGACAATGTGCTCATCCACCCCAACCCCACAGCCCACCTTCTGGCCAACCCCGCTACTGGCACGACTGTCAGAAAACCATGGCGATGTTGGACACTTTGAGTATCCCTTCTTTCTCACGATTTTTAAAAGCACAAGCGAATCTCACATTCGAGAATTCCCCCCAGTGGAGGTGGAGAATCGCGGAGGCCCCAGAGACTACTGGGTCAGGCCTGATAATGATATGCCAACTGCGTTTACTGTACGTGCGGTGGAACGCATTGACGCCGCAGCCGAGGCACCGGGGAATTGCGATTTGGCCTGAATCCGGCGCCCACCACAATTTTGGCGTTAAAACCAATTTTCAACCAATCGCGTTTTCGGATTCCGCCGTCAGCCAACGGAGAATTCCGCCCACGGTCTTTTGAGCTAGGCTTCCATGCTAATTACATCAACTGGGATTGTAACTATTGATCCAAATGGATTTAATTTGTTTTTTAATATTTAGGATACAAAATGAGTTATTGTTAGGGTGAAAGTGACTGCTGCAAAATTGTTCATGTGTGTAATGAGTAAATAAATATTAAAATTTACTGAGAAATGTAAATGTAATAAATGAATTCTTAATTTTTGCAAGTTAGTAAATGTGACTGAGTAAATTTGATCAGTTGAATGTGGTGGGTAAAGTCTAAATGACAGAATGTGGAAGTGCTCCGTGTGTATGACCTCAATTTTGGCCCAAAATGAGTTCTGTGTGGAGTGGAAGAAACTGTTGTGAGGTTGTGAAATCTGGAAGAACAGGTATCCTGCCACATTTAACTGCAAGGCAGATCCAAATTTCTTTCCGTGGAGTTCCTGCCCATAACTTGATTATCAGGCTTGGCGGCCTCTCAGATGTGAAGCCTGCTTCACAGGGCTGAAGCCTACAACATTGAGGAAGTGAAAAAGATCATGGGGTGAGGGCTGGGGAGAAGGGATTCGAAGGTGGCCTACAATGTTCTGATCCTGGTTAAGGGGAGCAGATGCTAGTTTGGGGATCTAATGACTTGAAAGATGACTGGCAGATGGGTTTGGAGTTACTGCGGTAGTCTGTCATGGCTGGAAGGAACACCCTTGTTTCTGCTGTTCCCCTGGCCTACTAACAACACCATAAAAACACCTCATGAATTCAGCCAATATTGCTTTCTTTCAGCTGCCAAGTTTCCCAAGGCCCAGGCAACCCGCCAGCCTATAGTTAAAGTGGAATCATTGTTAAAATTAAGGTGTTATAATATTTAAACCACCAACCCACTTGCCACCCAGAACCAGGGGCGAAATTCTCCGGAAACGGCGCAATGTCCGCCGACTGGCGCCCAAAACGGCGCAAATCAGTCGGGCATCGCGCCGCCCCAAAGGTGCGGAATGGCCTAGCCCTTTAAGGTTGGCCGAGCCCCAACCTTAAGGGGCTATGCCCGCGCCGGACGAATTTCCGCCCCGCCAGCTGGCGGAAAAGGCCTTTGGTGCCCCGCCAGCTCATAGATCATAGAATTTACAGTGCAGAAGGAGGCCATTCGGCCCATCGAGTCTGCACTGGCTCTTGGAAAGAGCACCCTACCCAAGGTCAACACCGCCACCCTATCCCCATAACCCAGTAACCCCACCCAACACTCAGGGCAATTTTGGACACTAAGGGCAATTTATCATGGCCAATCCACCTAACCTGCACATCTTTGGACTGTGGGAGGAAACCGGAGCACCCGGAGGAAACCCATGCACACACGGGGAGGATGTGCAGACTCCTCACAGACAGTGACCCAAGCCGGAATCGAACCTGGGACCCTGGAGCTGTGAAGCAATTGTGCTATCCACAAGGCTACCGTGCTGCCAAAATGACATCTCCGGGCGGCGCGTGCGCGGGAGCGTCAGCGGCCGCTGACGGCATTCCCGCGCATGCGCAGTGGAGGGAGTCTCTTCCGCCTCCGCCATGGTGGAGACCGTGGCGAAGGCGGAAGGGAAAGAGTGCCCCCACGGCACAGGCCCGCCCGCGGATCGGTGGGCCCCGATCGCGGGCCAGGCCACCGTGGGGGCACCCACCGGAAAGGACCCCTGAGCCCGCCCGCGCCGCCTTGTCCCGCCGGTAAGGTAGGTGGTTTAATCTACGCTGGCGGGACAGGCATTTTAGCGGCAGGACTTCGGCCCATTCGGGCCGGAGAATCGCGGGGGGGTGGCCCGCCAACCGGCGCGGCGTGATTGCCGCCCCCGCCGAATATCCGGTGGTGGAGAATTCGGCAACCGGTGGGGGCAGGATTCACGCCAGCCCCCAGCGATTCTCCGACCCGGCGGGGGGTCGGAGAATCTCGCCCCAGAAGTGAGTAGGTTCAAGGTGAGTTCATGTTAACCTCTGACATGACCCCAACTCATTAATTTTGGGGAATTAAGATTCAGCCAAAATGACATTATGGGAAATAGAGGAACATGCACCAATGCTGACCATTTGGTTTGCAAAGGCTGGGTTAAGGATGGGAAAGGAACACTGCAAAATGCAGTCATATAAGTTAAGCAGTTGTTTAATATGTGTACTGTACCTATGAAGGCAAGTGAGTGGGAATATATGTAGCTCTAGGGTGGCACAGTGGTTAGCACTGCTGCCTCACAGCACGAGGGACCTGGGATCAATTCCGGTCTCGGGTGACTATGTGGAGTCTGCACTTTCTCCCTGTGTCTGCGTGGGTTTCCTCCCACAGCCTAAAGATGTGCATGTTAGGTGGATTGGCCATGCTAAATTGCCCCTTGTGTCCAAGAGGTTAGGTGGGGTTACGGGGATCGGGTGGAGGCGAGGGCTTTCCAAGGGCCGGTGTAGACTCGATGGGCCGAATGGCCTCCTTCTGCACTGTAAATCCTATGATTCTAATGCTGCATCATTCAGGTTACTTGGGAATGAAGCCTCGGTCTGAGAGCGGCAGATTAATGGGTCCAAAACACACAGGACATGGCTCATGCATACATGACCTCAGGATATCCCAAAGCATTTTACAGGCAATGGATTGCTTTTGAAGTGCAGACATTATTGTCATGTAGGAAATTATAGATATATCACTGAAGTTTATTCATAGTTTGAATGACAGTGCCAATGCAGAAAAACAAAGTGCATTAAAATGAAATAGCTCACAAACAGGCCTTCATAGGCCAGCAGCACGGTTCAATTCCCGTAACAGCCTCCCCGAACAGGCGCCGGAATGTGGCGACTAGGGGCTTTTCACAGTAACTTCATTTGAAGCCTACTTGTGACAATAAGCGATTTTCATTTCATTTCATTTCATTCATCAGTCCTTCTGAATCCACATACCTGGAAATGAAACCCAGTGCTTTGTGAGCATTTGCATTGCTCTGTGTTGTTAAATCACTTTGCCCTTCTATCCCATTCAGTTTATTGTTTTCTAAGCTGTTGATGATGTTTCAATTTTTCCTACCAAAGCGCATGATGTCACTTTTATGAGTGTTAAAAGTTCATTTATCATAAAATGGACAAGTCTGCGAGTTTTCTAATGGCCATTAGTTAACATTGAGGAATTAATACACAATGATTACACAATTTCTACCATTGCCCATGAGTTCAGAAATGGTGGGTAAGATGTGAAGAATGGACAGTCGGAATGGAGAGGGAAGAGTGATTGAAGTTTTTAATAGATAAATAAATTATTTCAAAAATGAAACCTGATCTGGTTGTAGGTTTTCTCTGTAAAATGTTCTTGTGGAGCAGAGAGGGGCTATTCTACTTGAGTGTTCATTGTTGACTGTGCGGCAATGGGTTGGAAGAACTGGGCAGGGCTGGAAGACAATCGCCTGTTGAAACCAGAGGGTGAACTTTATTCCATTAGAGTGAGTCATACTGATGCCATTTCCATTTGTGAGATAGAAGGCTAGCCACACACAATTTCACGGAGGCCTTCATTCCCAAGGCAGCAATGTTGGCATCAGCTGATGCATGGCAGGTGCGGCACCATATATATGTATTTTTTTTAATATGTTTATTCAAGGTGTTCAATAAATTTTTACAAAACACTCCAAAAAGGAAAGAAAATATACATAAGAAAAATAAAAAGGGGGGCCTTACACCATCCCCTCCAACAACTTAAACCACTAAACATTAAACTATCTAACAAACTAAGAACAAACGCCCCTCACAATAACAAAAACAAGCCAAACCACCACCCCCCCCTCCCTTCTCCCCCCTGGGTTGCTGCTGCTCTTGACCTCCACCTAACGTTCCGCGAGAAAGTCTAGGAACGGTTGCCACCGCCTGGAGAACCCCTTGCACAGACCCTCGCAAGGCAAACTTTATCCTCTCCAACTTGATGAACCCTGCCATGTCATTAATCCAAGCCTCCATGCTTGGGGGTTTCGCATCCCTCCACATTAGTAGGATCCTCCTCCGGGCTACTAAGGACGCAAAGGCCAGAACTCCGGCCTCTTTCGGCTCCTGTACTCCCGACTCATCTGATACCCGAATATTACAATCCCCCAGCTCGGTTTTACCCGAGTGTCCAAGACTTTGGACATAGCCTTTGCGAAACCCCTCCAGAACCCCTCTAGCGCTGGGCACGCCCAGAACATATGGGCATGATTCGCTTGGGTCCCAGAGCACCTCACGCATCTGTCCTCCACCCCAAAAAACTTGCACATCCTCGCCCCTGTCATATGTGCCCTGTGAACCACTTTGAACTGGATCAGGCTAAGTCTGGTGCAAGATGAGGAGGAGTTAACCTTGCCCAGGGCCTCCGCCCACAAGCCCTCATCCAGTTTCTCGCCCAGCTCCTCCTCCCACTTGCCCTTCAGCTCCTCCACCGAGGCTTCCTCCGCCTCCTGCAACTCCTGATAGATCGCCAAGACCTTGCCCTTTCCCACCCATACACCCCAAGGTCGCCCTGTCCTGAATACTCCGTGCGGGAAGCAGCGGAAATTCCCTGACCTGCCTTCTCACAAACGCCCTCACCTGCATGTACCTAAAAGCGTTTCCGGGGGGTAACCCAAATTTCTCCTCCAGCGCCCCCAGGCTAGCATTAGCTCCGTCGATAAATAAGTCCCCCATCCTTTTAATCCCGGCCCGATGCCAGCTTAGGAATCCGCCATCTATCCTGCCTGGTGCAAACCTATGATTATTCCATATTGGGGACCAAATTGCAGCCCCCAACTCACCCCTGTGCCGTCTCCACTGCCCCCAGATCCTCAGTGTCACTGCCACCATCGAGCTCGTGGTGTACCGCGTCGGCGGTAGAGGCAAAGGTGCCGTCACCAGCGCTCCCAAGCTAGTGCCCACGCATGAGGCCGCCTCTAATCTTTTCCACCCCCTCTCCCTCCATTACCCATTTCCGAATCATTGCCACATTGGCTGCCCAGTAATACAGTAATACAGGTTCGGTAGCACCAGCCCACCCCTGTCCCGACTACGCTCCAGAAACAGCCTCTTGACCCTCGGGGCCTTACTTGTCCATACAAACCCCATAATGCTCCTGCTTACTCGCTTAAAAAAGGCCTTGGGGATGAGGATGGGCAGGCACTGGAACCCAAACAGGAACCTAGGGAGGACTGTCATCTTAACGGACTGCACCCTGCCCGCCAGGGAAAGTGGCAACACGTCCCATCTCCTCAAGTCTTCCTCCATCTGGTCTACCAACCGCGCCAAATTAAGCTTATGCAGGGCCCCCCCATCTCCTAGCTACCTGGATACCCAAATATCGGAAACTCCTCTCCGCCCTCTTAAGCGGCAGCTCCTCCAGCCCCCTTTCCTGGCTCCTCGCATGCACCACAAAGAGCTTACACTTCCCAACATTGAGCTTGTATCCTGAGAAGTCCCCAAACTCCCTAAGGATCCGCATGACCTCCACCATCCCCTCCACTGGATCTGCGATGTACAAAAGCAGGTCATCAGCATACGATGAGACCCGATGTTCCTCCCCTCCCCGGACCAACCCTCTACAGTTTCTAGATTCCCTCAACGCCATGGCCAGCGGCTCAATTGCCAAAGCAAACAACAGCGGGGACGGGGGCACCCCTGTCTCGTCCCACGGTACAACCTAAAATATTCTGATCTCCGCCGGTTCGTAGATACGCTCGCCACCGGGACCTGGTATTTGACCCACCCTATGAACCCCTCCCCAAGCCCAAACCTGCCCAGCACTTCCCACAGGCACTCCCACTCCACACGATCAAAGGCCTTCTCCGTGTCCATTGCCGCCACCACTTATGCCTCCCCATCTTCCGAGGGCATCATAATCATATTCAGGAGCCTCCGCACATTTGCATTTAACTGCCTGCCCTTCACGAACCCCGTCTGGTCCTCGTGTATCACTCCCGGGACACAATCCTCAATCCTTGTGGCTAGGACCTTTGCCAGCAACTTGGCATCTACATTAAGGAGCGAGATCGGCCTGCATGCTCCCCAACCCCGTAACCAGCTCTTCTATCCCAATCGGGGGCCCCAGGCCTTCCACATGCCCCTCCTCCACTCTCGGGAACCTCAATTGATCCTGGAACTGCCGCATCCTCCTCCTCCTCCCCCACCCGCCCACAAACCTCCTCATCCCGCTCCAGCTGCTTTGGGATGTCCTGTTCCAGCTGCTTTGGGCAGTCCCGCTCCAGCTGCTTTGGGATGTCCTGTTCCAGCTGCTTTGGGATGTCCTGTTCCAGCTGCTTTGGGCAGTCCCGCTCCAGCTGCTTTGGGCAGTCCTGTTCCAGCTGCTTTGGGCAGTCCCGCTCCAGCTACTTTGGGCAGTCCCGCTCCAGCTGCTTTGGGATGTCCTGTTCCAGCTGCTTTGGGATGTCCTGCTCCAGCTGCTTTGGGCAGTCCTGTTCCAGCTGCTTTGGGCAGTCCCGCTCCAGCTTCTTTGGGCAGTCCCGCTCCAGCTGCTTTGGGATGTCCTGTTCCAGCTGCTTTGGGATGTCCTGCTCCAGCTGCTATGGGCAGTCCTACTCCAGCTGCTTTGGGATGTCCTGTTCCAGCTGCTTTGGGCAGTCCCGCTCCAGCTGCTTTGGGATGTCCTGCTCCAGCTGCTTTGGGATGTCCTGCTCCAGCTGCTTTGGGCAGTCCTGTTCCAGCTGCTTTGGGCAGTCCCGCTCCAGCTGCTTTGGGCAGTCCTGCTCCAGCTGCTTTGGGATGTCCTGCTCCAGCTGCCTTGGGCAGTCCTGCTCCAGCTGCTTTGGGCAGTCCTGTTCAAGCTGCTTTGGGCAGTCCCGCTCCAGCTGCTTTGGGCAGTCCTGCTCCAGCTGCTTTGGGATGTCCTGCTCCAGCTGCTTTGGGCTGTCCTGCTCCAGCTGCTTTGAGATGTCCTGCTCCAGCTGCTTTGGGCAGTCCTGCTCCAGCTGCTTTGGGCAGTCTTGCTCCAGCTGCCTTGGGCAGTCCTGCTCCAGCTGCTTTGGGCAGTCCTGTTCCAGCTGCTTTGGGCAGTCCCGCTCCAGCTGCTTTGGGCAGTCCTGCTCCAGCTGCTTTGGGATGTCCTGCTCCAGCTGCTTTGGGCAGTCCTGCTCCAGCTGCTTTGGGCAGTCCTGTTCCAGCTGCTTTGGGCAGTCCCGCTCCAGCTGCTTTGGGCAGACCCGCTCCAGCTGCTTTGGGATGTCCTGCTCCAGCTGCTTTGGGATGTCCCGCTCCAGCTGCTTTGGGCAGACCTGCTCCAGCTGCTTTGGGCAGTCCTGCTCCAGCTGCTTTGGGGAGTCCTGCTCCAGCTGCTTTGGGCAGTCCTGCTCCAGCTGCTTTGGGCAGTCCTGCTCCAGCTGCTTTGCGATATCCTGTTGCAGCTGCTTTGGGATGTCCCGCTCCAGCTGCTTTGGGATGTCCTGCTCCAGCTGCTTTGGGCAGACCTGCTCCAGCTGCTTTGGGATGTCCTGCTCCAGCTGCTTTGCGATGTCCTGTTGCAGCTGCTTTAGGATGTCCCTCTCCAGCTGGTTTGGGCAGTCCTGCTACAGCTGCTTTGGGCAGTACCGCTCCAGCTGCTTTGGGATGTCCTTTTCCAGCTGCTTTGGGCAGTCCTGCTCCAGCTGCTTTGTGATGTCCAGCTCCAGCTGCTTTGGGCAGTCCTGCTCCAGCTGCTTTGAGCAGACCTGCTCCAGCTGCTTTGGGATGTCCTGTTCCAGCTGCTTTGGGATGTCACGCTGCAGCTGCTTTGGGCAGTCCTGTTCCAGTTGCTTTTCGATGTCCTGCTCCAGCTGCTTTGGGCAGTCCCGCTCCAGCTGCTTTGGGCAGTCCTGTTCCAGCTGCTTTGGGATGTCCTGTTCCAGCTGCTTTGGGCAGTCCCGCTCCAGCTGCTTTGGGCAGTCCTGTTCCAGCTGCTTTGGGATGTCCTGAGTGAGTGAGACACAGACAGAGTGAGAATTTGGGCAGTCCCGCTCCAGCTGCTTTGGGCAGTCCCGCTCCAGCTGCTTTGGGCAGTCCCGCTCCAGCTGCTTTGGGATGTCCTGAGTGAGTGAGACACAGACAGAGTGAGAATTTGGGCAGTCCTGTTCCAGCTGCTTTGGGCAGTCCCGCTCCAGCTGCTTTGGGCAGTCCCGCTCCAGCTGCTTTGGGATGTCCTGCTCCAGCTGCTTTGGGCAGTCCCGCTCCAGCTGCTTTGGGCAATCCCGCTCCAGCTGCTTTGGGATGTCCTGCTCCAGCTGCTTTGGGCAGTCCTGCTCCAGCTGCTTTGGGATGTCCTGCTCCAGCTGCTTTGGGCAGTCCTGCTCTAGCTGCTTTGGGCAGCTCTTCTATCCCAATCGGGGGCCCCAGGCCTTCCACATGCCCCTCCTCCACTCTCGGGAACCTCAATTGATCCTGGAACTGCCGCATCCTCCTCCTCCTCCCCCACCCGCCCACAAACCTCATCATCCTGTTCCAGCTGCTTTGGAATGTCCTGCTCCAGCTGCTTTGGGATGTCCTGTTCCAGCTGCTTTGGGCAGTCCCGCTCCAGCTGCTTTGGTATGTCCTGTTCCAGCTGCTTTGGGATGTCCTGCTCCAGCTGCTTTGGGCTGTCCAGCTCCAGCTGCTATGGGCAGTCCTGCTCCAGCTGCTTTGGGATGTCCTGCTCCAGCTGCTTTGGGCAGTCCCGCTCCAGCTGCTTTGGGATGTCCAGTTCCAGCTGCTTTGGGCAGTCCCGCTCCAGCTGCTTTGGGATGTCCTGCTCCAGCTGCTTTGGGCAGTCCCGCTCCTGCTGCTTTGGGATGTCCTGTTCCAGCTGCTTTGGGATGTCCTGCTCCAGCTGCTTTGGGCAGTCCCGCTCCAGCTGCTTTGGGCAGTCCTGTTCCAGCTGCTTTGGGCAGTCCTGCTCCAGCTGCTTTGGGATGTCCTGCTCCAGCTGCTTTAGGCAGTCCTGCTCCAGCTGCTTTGGGCAGTCCTGCTCCAGCTGCTTTGGGCAGTCCTGTTCCAGCTGCTTTGGGCAGTCCCGCTCCAGCTGCTTTGGGCAGTCCCGCTCCAGCTGCTTTGGGATGTCCCGCTCCAGCTGCTTTGGGCAGTCCCTCTCCAGCGGCTTTGGGCAGTCCTGCTCCAGCTGCTTTGGGCAGTCCTGCTCCAGCTGCTTTGGGCAGTCCCGCTCCAGCTGCTTTGGGCAGTCCTGCTCCAGCTGCTTTGGGCAGTCCTGTTCCAGCTGCTTTGGGCAGTCCCGCTCCAGCTGCTTTGGGCAGTCCTGCTCCAGCTGCTTTGGGATGTCCTGCTCCAGCTGCCTTGGGCAGTCCTGCTCCAGCTGCTTTGGGCAGTCCTGTTCCAGCTGCTTTGGGATGTCCTGCTCCAGCTGCTTTGGGCAGTCCTGCTCCAGCTGCTTTGGGATGTCCTGTTCCAGCTGCTTTGGGCAGTCCCGCTCCAGCTGCTTTGGGATGTCCTGTTCCAGCTGCTTTGGGCAGTCCCGCTCCAGCTGCTTTGGGATGTCCTGCTCCAGCTGCTTTGGGATGTCCTGTTCCAGCTGCTTTGGGCAGTCCCCCTCCAGCTGCTTTGGGATGTCCTGTTCCAGCTGCTTTGGGATGTCCTGCTCCAGCTGCTTTGGGCTGTCCCGCTCCAGCTGCTATGGGAAGTCCTGCTCCAGCTGCTTTGGGATGTCCTGCTCCAGCTGCTTTGGGCAGTCCCGCTCCAGCTGCTTTGGGATGACCTGTTCCAGCTGCTTTGGGATGTCCTGCTCCAGCTGCTTTGGGCAGTCCCGCTCCAGCTGCTTTGGCATGTCCTGTTCCAGCTGCTTTGGGCAGTCCCGCTCCAGCTGCTTTGGGATGTCCTGCTCCAGCTGCTTTGGGATGTCCTGCTCCAGCTGCTTTGGGCAGTCCCGCTCCAGCTGCTTTGGGATGTCCTGTTCCAGCTGCTTTGGGATGTCCTGCTCCAGCTGCTTTGGGCAGTCCCGCTCCAGCTGCTTTGGGCAGTCCCGCTCCAGCTGCTTTGGGATGTCCTGCTCCAGCTGCTTTGGGATATCCTGCTCCAGCTGCTTTGGGCCGTTCCGCTCCAGCTGCTTTGGTTACTCCTGCTCCAGCTGCTTTGGGCAGTCCTGTTCCAGCTGCTTTGGGCAGTCCCGCTCCAGCTGCTTTGGGCAGTCCTGCTCCAGCTGCTTTGGGATGTCCTGCTCCAGCTGCTTTGGGCAGTCCTGCTCCAGCTGCTTTGGGATGTCCTGCTCCAGCTGCCTTGGGCAGTCCTGCTCCAGCTGCTTTGGGATGTCCTGCTCCAGCTGCTTTGGGCAGTCCTGCTCCAGCTGCTTTGGGCATTCCTGCTCCAGCTGCTTTGGGCAGTCCCGCTCCAGCTGCTTTGGGATGTCCTGCTCCAGCTGCTTTGGGATGTCCTGCTCCAGCTGTTTTGGGCAGTCCCGCTCCAGCTGCTTTGGGATGTCCTGTTCCAGCTGCTTTTAGCAGTCCCACTCCAGCTGCTTTGGGCAGTCCCGCTCCAGCTGCTTTGGGATGTCCCGCTCCAGCTGCTTTGGGCAGTCCCGCTCCAGCTGCTTTGGGCAGTCCTGCTCCAGCTGCTTTGGGCAGTCCTGCTCCAGCTGCTTTGGGCAGTCCTGCTCCAGCTGCTTTGGGCAGTCCTGTTCCAGCTGATTTGGGCAGTCCGGCACCAGCTGCTTTGGGCTGTCCCGCTCAAGCTGCTTTGGGCAGTTCTGTTCCAGCTGCTTTGGGCAGTCCCGCTCCAGCTGCTTTGGGCAGTCCTGCTCCAGCTGCTTTGGGATGTCCTGTTCCAGCTGCTTTGGGCAGTCCCCCTCCAGCTGCTTTGGGATGTCCTGTTCCAGCTGCTTTGGGATGTCCTGCTCCAGCTGCTTTGGGCTGTCCCGCTCCAGCTGCTATGGGAAGTCCTGCTCCAGCTGCTTTGGGATGTCCTGCTCCAGCTGCTTTGGGCAGTCCCGCTCCAGCTGCTTTGGGATGACCTGTTCCAGCTGCTTTGGGATGTCCTGCTCCAGCTGCTTTGGGCAGTCCCGCTCCAGCTGCTTTGGCATGTCCTGTTCCAGCTGCTTTGGGCAGTCCCGCTCCAGCTGCTTTGGGATGTCCTGCTCCAGCTGCTTTGGGATGTCCTGCTCCAGCTGCTTTGGGCAGTCCCGCTCCAGCTGCTTTGGGATGTCCTGTTCCAGCTGCTTTGGGATGTCCTGCTCCAGCTGCTTTGGGCAGTCCCGCTCCAGCTGCTTTGGGCAGTCCCGCTCCAGCTGCTTTGGGATGTCCTGCTCCAGCTGCTTTGGGATATCCTGCTCCAGCTGCTTTGGGCCGTTCCGCTCCAGCTGCTTTGGTTACTCCTGCTCCAGCTGCTTTGGGCAGTCCTGTTCCAGCTGCTTTGGGCAGTCCCGCTCCAGCTGCTTTGGGCAGTCCTGCTCCAGCTGCTTTGGGATGTCCTGCTCCAGCTGCTTTGGGCAGTCCTGCTCCAGCTGCTTTGGGATGTCCTGCTCCAGCTGCCTTGGGCAGTCCTGCTCCAGCTGCTTTGGGATGTCCTGCTCCAGCTGCTTTGGGCAGTCCTGCTCCAGCTGCTTTGGGCATTCCTGCTCCAGCTGCTTTGGGCAGTCCCGCTCCAGCTGCTTTGGGATGTCCTGCTCCAGCTGCTTTGGGATGTCCTGCTCCAGCTGTTTTGGGCAGTCCCGCTCCAGCTGCTTTGGGATGTCCTGTTCCAGCTGCTTTTAGCAGTCCCACTCCAGCTGCTTTGGGCAGTCCCGCTCCAGCTGCTTTGGGATGTCCTGCTCCAGCTGCTTTGGGCAGTCCCGCTCCAGCTGCTTTGGGCAGTCCTGCTCCAGCTGCTTTGGGCAGTCCTGCTCCAGCTGCTTTGGGCAGTCCTGCTCCAGCTGCTTTGGGCAGTCCTGTTCCAGCTGATTTGGGCAGTCCGGCACCAGCTGCTTTGGGCTGTCCCGCTCAAGCTGCTTTGGGCAGTTCTGTTCCAGCTGCTTTGGGCAGTCCCGCTCCAGCTGCTTTGGGCAGTCCTGCTCCAGCTGCTTTGGGATGTCCTGCTCCAGCTGCCTTGGGCAGTCCTGCGCCAGCTGCTTTGGGCAGTCCTGTTCCAGCTGCTTTGGGCAGTCCCGCTCCAGCTGCTTTGGGCAGTCCTGCTCCAGCTGCTTTGGGATGTCCTGCTCCAGCTGCTTTGGGCACTCCCGCTCCAGCTGCTTTGGGATGTCCTGCTCCAGCTGCTTTGGGATGTCCTGTTCCAGCTGCTTTGGGCAGTCCCGCTCCAGCTGCTTTGGGCAGTCCCGTTCCAGCTGCCTTGGGCAGTCCTGCTCCAGCTGCTTTGGGCAGTCCTGTTCCAGCTGCTTTGGGCAGTCCCGCTCCAGCTGCTTTGGGCAGTCCCGTTCCAGCTGCTTTGGGATGTCCTGCTCCAGCTGCTTTGGGCAGTCCTGCTCCAGCTGCTTTGGGCAGTCCTGCTCCAGCTGCTTTGGGCAGTCCTGTTCCAGCTGCTTTGCGCAGTCCCGCTCCAGCTGCTTTGGGCAGTCCCGTTCCAGCTGCTTTGGGATGTCCTGCTCCAGCTGCTTTGGGCAGTCCCGCTCCAGCTGCTTTGGGCAGTCCTGCTCCAGCTGCTTTTGGCAGTCCTGCTCCAGCTGCTTTGGGCAGTCCCGCTCCAGCTGCTTTGGGCAGTCCTGCTCCAGCTGCTTTGGGCAGTCCTGTTCCAGCTGCTTTGGGCAGTTCTGTTCCAGCTGCTTTGGGCAGTCCCGCTCCAGCTGCTTTGGGCAGTCCTGCTCCAGCTGCTTTGGGATGTCCTGCTCCAGCTGCTTTGGGCAGTCCCGCTCCAGCTGCTTTGGGCAGTCCTGCTCCAGCTGCTTTGGGATGTCCTGCTCCAGCTGCCTTGGGCAGTCCTGCTCCAGCTGCCTTGGGCAGTCCTGTTCCAGCTGCTTTGGGCAGTCCCGCTCCAGCTGCTTTGGGCAGTCCCGTTGCAGCTTCTTTGGGATGTCCTGCTCCAGCTGCTTTGGGCAGTCCTGCTGCAGCTGCTTTAGGCAGTCCTGCTCCAGCTGCTTTGGGCAGTCCTGCTCCAGCTGCTTTGGGCAGTCCTGCTCCAGCTGCTTTGGGCAGTCCTGTTCCAGCTGCTTTGGGCAGTCCCGCTCCAGCTGCTTTGGGCATTCCCGTTCCAGCTGCTTTGGGATGTCCTGCTCCAGCTGCTTTGGGCAGTCCCGCTCCAGCTGCTTTGGGCAGTCCCGCTCCAGCTGCTTTGGGCAGTCCTGCTCCAGCTGCTTTGGGCAGTCCCGCTCCAGCTGCTTTGGGCAGTCCTGCTCCAGCTGCTTTGGGATGTCCTGCTCCAGCTGCTTTGGGATGTCCTGTTCCAGCTGCTTTGGGATGTCCTGCTCCAGCTGCTTTGGGCAGTCCTGTTCCAGCTGCTTTGGGCAGTCCCGTTCCAGCTGCTTTGGGCAGTCCTGCTCCAGCTGCTTTGGGATGTCCTGCTCCAGCTGCTTTGGGCAGTCCTGCTCAAGCTGCTTTGGGCAGTCCTGTTCCAGTTGCTTTGGGCAGTCCTGCTCCAGCTGCTTTGGGCAGTCCCGCTCCAGCTGCTTTGGGCAGTCCTGCTCCAGCTGCTTTGGGCAGTCCTGTTCCAGCTGCTTTGGGCAGTCCCGCTCCAGCTGCTTTGGGCAGTCCTGCTCCAGCTGCTTTGGGATGTCCTGCTCCAGCTGCTTTGGGCAGTCCTGCTCCAGCTACTTTGGGCAGTCCTGTTCAAGCTGCTTTGGGCAGTCCCGCTCCAGCTGCTTTGGGCAGTCCCGCTCCAGCTGCTTTGGGATGTCCTGCTCCAGCTGCTTTGGGCAGTCCTGCTCCAGCTGCTTTGGGCAGTCCTGCTCCAGCTGCTTTGGGCAGTCCTGCTCCAGCTGCTTTGGGCAGTCCTGCTCCAGCTGCTTTGCGATATCCTGTTGCAGCTGCTTTGGGCAGTCCTGCTCCAGCTGCTTTGGGCAGTCCCGCTCCAGCTGCTTTGGGCAGTCCTGCTCCAGCTGCTTTGGGCAGTCCCGCTCCAGCTGCTTTGGGCAGTCCTGCTCCAGCTGCTTTGGGCAGTCCTGTTCCAGCTGCTTTGGGCAGTCCCGCTCCAGTGCTTTGGGCAGTCCTGCTCCAGCTGCTTTGGGATGTCCTGCTCCAGCTGCCTTGGGCAGTCCTGCGCTAGCTGCTTTGGGCAGTCCTGTTCCAGCTGCTTTGGGCAGTCCCGCTCCAGCAGCTTTGGGCAGTCCCGCTCCAGCTGCTTTGGGATGTCCTGCTCCAGCTGCTTTGGGCAGTCCTGCTCCAGCTGCTTTGGGCAGTCCTGCTCCAGCTGCTTTGGGCAGTCCCGCTCCAGCTGCTTTGGGATGTCCTGCTCCAGCTGCTTTGGGATGTCCTGCTCCAGCTGCTTTGGGCAGTCCCGCTCCAGCTGCTTTGGGATGTCCTGTTCCAGCTGCTTTTGGCAGTCCCGCTCCAGCTGCTTTGGGCAGTCCCGCTCCAGCTGCTTTGGGATGTCCTGCTCCAGCTGCTTTGGGCAGTCCTGCTCCAGCTGCTTTGGGCAGTCCTGCTCCAGCTGCTTTGGGCAGTCCTGCTCCAGCTGCTTTGGGATGTCCTGCTCCAGTTGCCTTGGGCAGTCCTGCTCCAGCTGCCTTGGGCAGTCCTGTTCCAGCTGCTTTGGGCAGTCCCGCTCCAGCTGCTTTGGGCAGTCCCGTTGCAGCTTCTTTGGGATGTCCTGCTCCAGCTGCTTTGGGCAGTCCTGCTGCAGCTGCTTTGGGCAGTCCTGCTCCAGCTGCTTTGGGCAGTCCTGCTCCAGATGCTTTGGGCAGTCCTGCTCCAGCTGCTTTGGGCAGTCCTGTTCCAGCTGCTTTGGGCAGTCCCGCTCCAGCTGCTTTGGGCAGTCCCGTTCCAGCTGCTTTGGGATGTCCTGCTCCAGCTGCTTTGGGCAGTCCCGCTCCAGCTGCTTTGGGCAGTCCCGTTCCAGCTGCTTTGGGCAGTCCCGCTCCAGCTGCTTTGGGCAGTCCTGCTTCAGCTGCTTTGGGCAGTCCTGTTCCAGCTGCTTTGTGCAGTCCCGCTCCAGCTGCTTTGGGCAGTCCTGCTCCAGCTGCTTTGGGATGTCCTGCTCCAGCTGCTTTGGGCAGTCCTGCTCAAGCTGCTTTGGGCAGTCCTGTTCCAGTTGCTTTGGGCAGTCCTGCTCCAGCTGCTTTGGGCAGTCCCGCTCCAGCTGCTTTGGGCAGTCCTGCTCCAGCTGCTTTGGGCAGTCCTGTTCCAGCTGCTTTGGGCAGTCCCGCTCCAGCTGCTTTGGGCAGTCCTGCTCCAGCTGCTTTGGGATGTCCTGCTCCAGCTGCTTTGGGCAGTCCTGCTCCAGCTACTTTGGGCAGTCCTGTTCCAGCTGTTTTGGGCAGTCCCGCTCCAGCTGCTTTGGGCAGTCCCGCTCCAGCTGCTTTGGGATGTCCTGCTCCAGCTGCTTTGGGCAGTCCTGCTCCAGCTGCTTTGGGCAGTCCTGCTCCAGCTGCTTTGGGCAGTCCTGCTCCAGCTGCTTTGCGATATCCTGTTGCAGCTGCTTTGGGCAGTCCTGCTCCAGCTGCTTTGGGCAGTCCCGCTCCAGCTGCATTGGGTAGTCCTGCTCCAGCTGCTTTGGGCAGTCCCGCTCCAGCTGCTTTGGGCAGTCCTGCTCCAGCTGATTTGGGCAGTCCTGTTCCAGCTGCTTTGGGCAGTCCCGCTCCAGCTGCTTTGGGCAGTCCTGCTCCAGCTGCTTTGGGATGTCCTGCTCCAGCTGCCTTGGGCAGTCCTGCGCTAGCTGCTTTGGGCAGTCCTGTTCCAGCTGCTTTGGGCAGTCCCGCTCCAGCAGCTTTGGGCAGTCCCGCTCCAGCTGCTTTGGGCAGTCCTGCTCCAGCTGCTTTGGGCAGTCCTGCTCCAGCTGCTTTGGGCAGTCCTGCTCCAGCTGCTTTGGGCAGTCCAGCTCCAGCTGCTTTGGGCAGTCCCGCTCCAGCTGCTTTGGGCAGTCCTGCTCCAGCTGCTTTGGGCAGTCCTGTTCCAGCTGCTTTGGGCAGTCCCGCTCCAGCTGCTTTGGGCAGTCCTGCTCCAGCTGCTTTGGGATGTCCTACTCCAGCTGCCTTGGGCAGTCCTGCGCTAGCTGCTTTGGGCAGTCCTGTTCCAGCTGCTTTGGGCAGTCCCGCTCCAGCTGCTTTGGACAGTCCTGCTCCAGCTGCTTTGGGTTGTCCTGCTCCAGCTGCTTTGGGCAGTCCTGCTCCAGCTGTTTTGGGCAGTCCTGTTCCAGCTGCTTTGGGCAGTCCCGCTCCAGCTGCTTTGGGCAGTCCCGCTCCAGCTGCTTTGGGATGTCCTGCTCCAGCTGCTTTGGGCAGTCCTGCTCCAGCTGCTTTGGGCAGTCCTGCTCCAGCTGCTTTGGGCAGTCCTGCTCCAGCTGCTTTGGGCAGTCCTGCTCCAGCTGCTTTGGGCAGTCCTGCTCCAACGGCTTTGCGATATCCTGTTGCAGCTGCTTTGGGCAGTCCTGCTCCAGCTGCTTTGGGCAGTCCTGCTCCAGCTGCTTTGCGATATCCTGTTGCAGCTGCTTTGGGATGTCCCGCTCCAGCTGCTTTGGGCAGTCCTGTTCCAGCTGCTTTGGGCAGTCCTGCTCCAGCTGCTTTGGGCAGACCTGCTCCAGCTGCTTTGGGATGTCCTGCTCCAGCTGCTTTGCGATGTCCTGTTGCAGCTGCTTTAGGATGTCCCTCTGCAGCTGGTTTGGGCAGTCCTGCTCCAGCTGCTTTGGGCAGTCCCGCTCCAGCTGCTTTGGGATGTCCTGTTCCAGCTGCTTTGGGCAGTCCTGCTCCAGCTGCTTTGGGCAGTCCTGCTCCAGCTGCTTTGAGCAGACCTGCTCCAGCTGCTTTGGGATGTCCTGTTCCAGCTGCTTTGGGATGTCACGCTCCAGCTGCTTTGGGCAGTCCTGTTCCAGTTGCTTTTCGATGTCCTGCTCCAGCTGCTTTGGGCAGTCCCGCTCCAGCTGCTTTGGGCAGTCCTGCTCCAGCTGCTTTGGGATGTCCTGCTCCAGCTGCTTTGGGCAGTCCCGCTCCAGCTGCTTTGGGCAGTCCTGTTCCAGCTGCTTTGGACAGTCCTGTTCCAGCTGCTTTGGGATGTCCTGAGTGAGTGAGACACAGACAGAGTGAGAATTTGGTGCAGTGAAAGGTAAGTGGTTAATCTAATTGTGCTGTTTTTCAGTTAAAAGTGCAGTGTAGATTAGTTTCTGATTGGCTGAAGGTGCCCCCACCCTAATTGCTGAGAGGCAGTTATCTGGCAGTCACCTGAGGCCTGTTAAGAGGCACAAAGGTACACATTGTATTCTTCTCTTTGAAGTTTATGTAGTGTGAGACATCCTAAAGTCTGTATAAAAGACAGACAGAAAACGCACTTAGTAAGCATTGCGCAGGTCAAGGAGACACAGCCTGAGTGAGTGAGACACAGACAGAGTGAGAATTTGGTAATTTGGTGCAGTGAGGTAATTTGGTGAAGAGTGGGAGAAGGTGCTTTTTCCCTACTGTTTTGTTCTCTCTCTTTCTTCGGGCCTAATTTCGGGAGCCGTTCGGAGAAGGAGGAGCAGTCTCTGTGAGTATAAAAACCTAACGGTAACTTCCTGTATTCCAGGTTTTTTCCCCAAATGTGACGTCAGAGGGAAGCTGTGATCTGATTGGTTGATAGCAAATCTGCCCCAAATCTAAAAAAAAAACACACAGCTAAGCTCGTAAACTTAAATTAAACTAATTAATTAATTAGTGATGGCTGGTCAGGTGATGTGCTTGAGCTGCTTGATGTGGGAGCTGGCAGATCCCATTGTGAGCTGCAGCGACCACATCTGCAGTAAGTGTTGGCTGCTCGAAGAGCTCCGGCTCAGAGTTGATGAGCAGGAGTCTGAGCTTCAAACACTGAGGCACATCCGGGAGGGGGAGACTTACCTGGACACTGTGTTTCAGGAGGCAGTCACACCTGTCAGAGTAAGTAGTTTAAATCCTGCCCGTGGCCAGGGACAGCAGGGTATGACTGCAAGTCAGGCAGGTAAAGGGAACCAGCAGTCAGGAACTCAGGAGCCTCAGCCCTTGACCCTGTCCAACAGGTATGAGGCACTTGCTCCCTGTGTGGATGGCGAACAGGGCTGCAGGAAGGATGAGTCAGCTGACCAGGGCACCATGGTTCAGCAGGCCATTCAAGGGGAGGGAGTAAATAGGCAAGTTGTAGTTGTAGGGGATTCTATTATCAGGGGGATAGATAGTATCCTTTGTGAGCAGGATAAAGAGTCCCGCATGGTATGTTGCCTGCCCGGTTCTAGGGTGCGGGACATCTCTGACCGGCTTGAAAGGATACTGGAGAGGGAGGGGGAGGATCCAGTTGTTGTGGATGCTTTGTGATGTCCTGCTCCAGCTGCTTTGGGCAGTCCCGCTCCAGCTGCTTTGGGCAGTCCTGCTCCAGCTGCTTTGGGCAGTCCTGTTCCAGCTGCTTTGGGCTGTCCCGCTCCAGCTGCTTTGGGCAGTCCTGCTCCAGCTGCTTTGGGATGTCCTGCTCCAGCTGCCTTGGGCAGTCCTGCTCCAGCTACTTTGGGCAGTCCTGTTCCAGCTGCTTTGGGCAGTCCCGCTCCAGCTGCTTTGGGCAGTCCTGCTCCAGCTGCTTTGGGATGTCCTGCTCCAGCTGCTTTGGGCAGTCCTGCTCCAGCTGCTTTGGGCAGTCCCGCTCCAGCTGCTTTGGGATCTTCTGTTCCAGCTGCTTTGGGCAGTCCCGCTCTAGCTGCTTTGGGATGTCCCGCTCCAGCTGCTTAGGGATGTCCTGCTCCAGCTGCTTTGGGATGTTCTGTTCCAGCTGCTTAGGGATGTCCTGCTCCAGCTGCTTAGGGATGTCCTGCTCCAGCTGCTTTGGGCAGTCCTGCTCCAGCTGCTTTGGGCAGTCCTGCTCCAGCTGCTTTGGGATGTTCTGTTCCAGCTGCTTTGGGATGTCCCGCTCCAGCTGCTTAGGGCTGTCCTGCTCCAGCTGATGTGGGACTCGAAGGTACATATATTAATAGAGGGCCCTGTTCTTTGCAGACAGAAAGAACATTGAGCCTACTTCAGCTAAACAAAATAAGTGACAGCCAGTAACTGACTTAGTCCTTCGGGCAATGTCTTGATCGATCAAGATGTGGAGATGCCGGCGTTGGACTGGGGTGAGCACAGTAAGAAGCCTTACAACACCAGGTTAAAGTCCAACAGGTTTGTTTCGAATCACTAGCTTTCGGAGTGCTGCTCCTTCCTCAGGTGAATCACTCAGGACTTGATACAGGCTGTTGGTTAGCCAAGAATGTGTATCTAGGAAATGTAATATTAAAACTTTCAAGAGGTCATAAACTTGCATCATGTGATGTTGCATTATTGATCCAGTAAAATAGAAAATAAATTTCCCTACTTTTAAGATAAATACAGGAATTACATTTTACAAAGGTATTTCAAGGCTTCTTCCATTCAGTCTGTGTTCACTTCCACCAATCTATCGGTCGATAGGAGTCATGCTTAAATACTATGGCAGCATTTTTTACATGTAGTTTTTGTGTGACCCACACCCAGGTAACAGTTTCTGATTTTTATCTATATAATCATAGAATGTTTACTGCACAGAAGGAGGGCATACAACCCATCAGCTTTGTTCCAGCTCTCTGCTAGAGTTGTTCACCCAGGTCCACTGTCTTTTCCCCATCGCCCTGCATTTTGTTTCTCTCCACACAATGATCTAATTCTCTTCATAGCTACACCTGAACCTGCCTCTACCACAATCTCAAGCTGTGTATTCCAGACCCTAACCACTTGCTGGGTAAAATGTTTTCCCCATGTCGCCTTTGCTTCTTTTGCCAGTCACCTTAGCTTGGTGTCCACAAACTTTCTCTTCCGCTACTCTGTCCAGACCCCTCGTGATCTTGAACACCTCCACCAAATCTTCTCTCAACCTTCTCTAAGAAAAATGGCATTAGCTTCTCCAATTTGTAATTAAAGTTCCTCACCCTGGAATCATTCTCGTGAATCTTTTCTAAATCCTGCCTTCACAGCCTAAAGTATGATGCCCAGAATTGGGCACAATACTCCAGTTTAGGCTGAATCATTGTTTTATACAAGTTTATTTTAACTTCATTGTTTTTGTCCTCCATGACCCTAGTTATGAAGCCCAGGATCCCTGATCCTTTATTAGCCACACTCTGAATCTGCCGTGTCACCTTCAGTAATTGGTAATATGCTGTTTTGATGTTAAATTAGGTTTGGGGTCAAGCTTTTCTTTTGCTTTCTCTCACATTCATGCGCACACATTCTGTTTGGAAAAGACAGTTTAAATTAGAGATTGCTAACATAAAAAAATGAGTTTGATTCATATCAAATGACAAGAGTACACAGTTATTATCGACATTCGCTTGGTAGCACAGGAATTGAACGTTGCTGAAAACAGAGCCAAGTTACCAAGGCTTTTCATCTTGCACTCATCAGCTTGGGTTTGTCCTGATGAGTACAAGACGATAAGCTTTGGAAACCTGGGCGGAATTCTCACCCCCTCCCCAACGCTGGGTGGGAGAATCGCCGGGGCGCAGTGCGAGTCCCGCCAGGCTACCCCGACACCCGCACGCGATTCTCCCCCCCCCCCCCCCCCCGCCAAACCAGTGGCGCGAGAATCCCGCCTGGCCGCTCGGAGAATCGGCGCTCGCCGCTTGCAAAAGGCGATTCTCCGGCCCGGATGGGCCTAGCGGCTGCCCCAACACGACAGGTTCCCGCCGGCGCTGTCCACACCTGGTCGCTGCCGGCAGGAACTGCGCGGGAACGCTGGGAGGGCGGCCTGTGGGGGGTTCCTGCACCGGGGGGGGGGGACGACACACACGACCTCCGATGGGGTCAGTGCCCACCGATCGGCAGGCCGGCCTCTCTAAAGGAGGACCTCCTTTCCTCCGCCGACTCGCAAGATCCATCCGGCATCTTCTTGCGGGGCGGCCTCAAGGAGGACGGCAACCGCGCGTGCACGGGTGACGTCAATTACGCGACGCCGGCCGCATCATTGACGCGGCGCCGCTTTTTGTGCGGCGCCAAGGCCCAGCGTGCGTAAAATACGCGACGCCGCTCCTAGCCCCCGGGGGCGGGAGAATAGGGGGCTGGGAGCGGCCTCCGATGCCGGTGTGAAACACTCCGGTTTTTACTCCGGCGTCGGGACTTTGTCTCCATTTCGCAGAATCGCGCTCCTTGTCTCTCTTGTCAGCAACACCTCGTATCTCCACAAGCTGTGAGTCATTGCCAAATTGTAAAAGTACTGCCTTAGTGTGTGGCACTGTAAACATAATACTTTTTCCAATCTTGGAATGTGATCAGCACTGACAAGGTCAGCATGTATTGCTTATCCAGCATGGTAGCATAGTGGATAGCACAATTGCTTCACAGCTCCAGGGTCCCAGGTTCGATTCCGGCTTGGGTCACTGTCTGTGCGGAGTCTGCACGTCCTCCCCGTGTGTGCGTGGGTTTCCTCCGGTTTCCTCCCATAGTCCAAAGATATGCAGGTTAGGTGGATTGGCCATGATAAATTGCCCTTAGTGTCCAAAATTGCCCTTAGTGTTGGGTGGGGTTACTGGGTTATGGGGATAGGGTGGAGGTGTTGACCTTGGGTAGGGTGCTCTTTCCAAGAGCTGGTGCAGACTTGATGGGCTGAATGGCCTCCTTCTGCACTGTAAATTCTATGAAAAAAGAAAATCCCTATTTATCTTTGAGAAGGTGGTAAGCCACCTTCTTGAATCGCCACAGTTCACATAATGTAGGTAAACCCACAGTGCCGTTAGGCGGTGGGGGGAATTCCAAAATCTTTATGCAGTGACGATGAGGGAGCACCAATATATTTCCAGGTCAGGATGCTGTTCGGCTCGGAGGGGATCATGCAGGTGATGGTATCCCATGAGTCTGCTGTCCTTGCCCTTCTAGGTGGTAAGGATTGTGCATTTGGAAAGTGCTGGAAGGAGGCCTGACGAGTTGCTGCAGTGCATCTTATAGATGGTGCTCAATGCTGCCACTGTGCACTGATGATGGAGGAAGTAACTGTGGCTGTGGATGGGATATCAATGGCAGGTGGAGAGTATTCCATCACACTTCCAATTTGTATTTTGTCAATAATGGATAGACTTTGGGCTGTAAAAAGCAAGTCACTCACCGCAGACTTCCCACCCTTTGACCTGCTCTTGTAGCAACAATATTTATGTGGGCTGGTCCAGTTAGGTTTCTGGTCAATGGTGTCCTTCAGGATTTTGATGTTCGGAGATTCAACAATGATATGAATGTCAGGAAGAGATAATTAGGCTCTTTCTTGTTGGTGATGGCTATAGTCGGGCACTTGTGTGGCACAGCCTGAATGTTGTCCAGGGTTTGTTGCAAGTAGGCTTGTACTGTTCTGAAGTATTGTGAATGGTGCTGAGCATTGCGCAGCTATCAGCAAACAACCCCTGCTTCTGACCTTATGTTGGAGGGAAGGTCATTGATGAAGTATCTGAAGATGGTTGGGCCTAAGATATGACCCTGACGAGTTCCTGCAGCAACTTCCTGGGACCGGGATAATTGGCCTTCAGTAACCACAACCATTTTCATCTGTGCTAGGTATAGTTCCGTGGAGAGTTCCCCCGATTCCCATTGACTTCAATTTTACCAGGGCTTCTTTTTTTTAAAATAAATATATTTTATTAAAGTTTTTCGATCAAACAAAAATTTCCCATTTTACAACTTTGTAATAATATATACATTGATCGTTTTTTTAAATAAATAATATGCTAACTAACGGCAACTGCCAACAACAAAATAAGAAACAACAGAAATAGTAACTAAAATAGTAACTTCGTAACATCTAATATAAATAACTAATATATAAACACACACATAAAACCCCATAGGACCCAAATGAGTCCACCACCCCCACCCCTCCCCCCTGGGTTGCTGCTGCTACCTTTCCTATTTTCCCTTATCGCTCTGCGAGATAGTCGAGGAACGGTTGCCACCGCCTGGTGAACCCTTGAGCCAAACCTCTTAGTGCGTACTTTATCCGCTCTAACTTTATGAACCCCGCCATGTCATTGATCAAGGCCTCCACACCCGGGGGCTTAGCTTCTTTCCACATAAGTAGAATCCTTCGCCGGGCTACTAGGGACGCAAAGGCCAAAACATCGGCCTCTCTCGCCTCCTGCACTCCCAGCTCATCTGCAACCCCAAATATAGCCAACCCCCAGCCTGGTTCGACTCGGACCCCCACCACCTTTGAAATCACGTTTGCCACACCCACCCAGAACCCATGCAATACTGGACAGGACCAAAACATGTGGGTGTGGTTCGCCGGGCTTCCCGCGCATCTCCCTCACCTATCCTCCACTCCAAAAAATCTACTCAGCCTTGCTCCAGTCATATGCGCCCTGTGTAGAACCTTGAATTGTATCAGGCTGAGCCTGGCACACGAGGACGAAGAGTTTACCCTACTTAGGGCATCTGCCCACATCCCCTCCTCAATCTCTTCCCCCAGCTCCTCCTCCCATTTTCCCTTCAGCTCCTCAACCATTGTCTCCCCCTCGTCTCTCATTTCCCTATATATATCTGACACCCTACCATCACCCACCCATGCCCCCGAAATCACTCTGTCCTGGATCTCTTGCGCCGGGAGCTGTGGAAATTCCCTCACCTGTTGCCTCACAAATGCCCTCACTTGCATATAGCGAAATGCATTCCCAGGTGGCAACCCATATTTTTCTGTCAGTGCTCCCAGACTCGCGAACGTCCCGTCTAAGAACAAGTCCTTCAATTTCGCAATTCCTGCTCGCTGCCAAGATTTAAATCCCCCATCTATCCTTCCCGGGACGAACCTCTGGTTGTTCCTTATCGGGGACCACACTGAGGCACCCGTCACTCCCTTATGTCGTCTCCACTGCCCCCAAATTTTCAGAGTTGCCACCACCACTGGGTTTGTGGTGTATTTTTTCGGGGAGAACGGTAACGGCGCCGTCGCCAGTGCTTTTAGACTAGTTCCCCTACAGGACGCCATCTCCAGTCTTTTCCACGCTGCTCCTTCCCCTTCCCTCATCCACTTACATATCATTGACACGTTGGCGGCCCAATAATAATCACTTAGACTCGGCAGTGCCAGTCCCCTTCTGTCCCTACTGCGCTGCAGGAACCCCCTCTTTACTCTTGGGGTCTTTCCAACCCACACAAAGCTCATAATACTCTTGTCCATCTTCTTAAAAAAGGCCTTTGTAATCAGTACAGGGAGGCGCTGGAACACAAAAAGAAACCTCGGAAGGACCACCATTTTAACCGCCTGCACCCTGCCCGCCAATGACAGGGGCGCCATGTCCCACCTCCTAAAGTCCTCTTCCATCTGCTCTACCAGTCGTGCCAAGTTAAGCTTATGCAAGGTTCCCCAGTTCCTGGCCACCTGGATCCCTAAATACCGGAAATCCCTTGTTACCCTCCTCAACGGTAAATCGTCTATTCCCCTGCCCTGTTCCCCGGGGTGCATCACAAACAGTTCACTCTTCCCCATATTCAATTTATATCCTGAAGATTCTCCAAACTCCCTGAGTGTCTGCATTATCTTAGACATCCCCTCCACTGGGTCCGCGACATACAACAACAAATCATCTGCATATAATTACACCCGATGCTCTTCTCCTCCTCTAAGTACCCCCCTCCACTTCCTAGAGCCCCTCAGTGCTATGGCCAGTGGCTCAATTGCCAACGCAAACAGTAACGGGGACAGGGGACATCCCTGTCTTGTACCCCTATATAGTCGGAAGTGGTCAGATCGTTGCCTATTTGTAATCACACTTGCCACCGGGGCCCTGTACAGGAGCTGAACCCATCTAATGAACCCCTCTCCAAATCCAAATCTCCTCAGTACTTCCCACAGGTAGTCCCACTCCACTCTATCAAATGCTTTCTCTGCATCCATCGCCACCACTATCTCCGCCTCCCCTCCGGTGGGGGCATCATCATCACCCCCAGCAGCCTCCGTATATTAGCATTCAATTGCCTCCCTTTAACAAATCCTGTTTGGTCATCATGCACCACCCCAGGGACACAGTCCTCTATCCTCGTCGCCATCACCTTGGCCAAAAGCTTGGCATCTACGTTCAAGAGGGAAATAGGCCTGTATGACCCGCACTGCAGCGGGTCTTTGTCCCTTTTCAGGATCAGCGATATCATCGCCTCCGACATCGTCGGGGGTAGTGTCCCCCTTTCCCTAGCCTCATTAAAGGTTCTCGTCAGAAGTGGGGCCAGCAGGTCCACGTATTTCCTATAGAACTCCACCGGGAACCCATTTACCAGGGCTTCTTAATCCCACATTAGTCCAGTACTGCTTCAATGTCAAGGGCAGTCACACTCACCTTACCTCTGGAATTGAGCAATTTTGTGTGTGCCTAGACCAAGGCTGTTATGAGGTCAGGAGCTGAATGTCCGTGACGGAACCCAAACTGAGCATCAGTGAGGAGGTTACATTGTAGTGAGGGTATCGTCTAAGGAAAGAATCCAAATCCATGCTTGCAACTAAATAGTTAACAGTTTTCAAAGGAAGTCTGAAAAGATCATGAGAAAATAAAAGCACTTGAAAAATGTCGAGAAAGTTAGAAAGCAATGTATCAACCAAGCATTGGAAACAAAGAGCCCATCCCACAGGCTGACCTTGGCTAAGCAGTATCCTGGCAGTGAAACGGCAAGAAAAGGAACAACACAATCCTACCCTCCCCTCCCCTCCTCTCTTGGCTTCCATCCTCCTTCGCCTTCTCCTCCCCCACAGCTAACAATGTCCATTATCACTGAGGCAATTATAGCAGCTCCTACCATTCCCCCCCACTCACTCACACACACATACTGGGGTAGGTGACAAAGAATTGGCAGTCCCTTCCCTCATTTCCCCCACCGACATTCCTTTCCTACTGTAAGTCATTTGAAAATTCTGTTGCCGAAGAAGGGTTTTTAATAAAATATATTTTATTCATAAAATTTGTAAAAGTACAATGCACAACAGTTTACTTGATTAAAAATGTACAATGAAGTCTTTCAATACAATATATGGCATTCTGAGGTACCTCGCTACATTTCCAATTACAGGTTATATTTACAATATACATTTCATGCCCAACATACCCTGGTGTATACAGCCGAGGGCTTTTACACACATTCCAACCCCTCGGTGGACTGTGGCCTTTGCCCGTTGAACCTTTGTGCACTGCCCCAAGCTTTCATGCATCCATCAGCACATGGTTTTGAACCTTGTAATGTGCCAGTTTGTAACATTGAGTCTTTGTACTGGAAGACCAACAAGGCAGACCAAAGGGCGAGCTGATGATCCTCCACCAGCAATTGATGTTTGTCTCTGTATATGTCCTGGGAACAGCCCATAAAGCACAGAGTCCGGCGTTACGGAGCTGCTTATAATAATATAATGATCTTTTATTGTCACAAGTAGGCTTAAATTAACACTGCAATGACGTTATGAAAAGCCCCTAGTCGCCACACTCCGGCGCCTGTTCAGGTACACTGAGGGAGAATTCAGAATGTCCAATTACCTAACAGCATGTCTTTTGGGACGTGTGGGAGGAAACCGGAGCACCCGGAGGAAACCCACGCAGTCACAGGGAGAACGTGCAGACTCCACACACTCACAGTGACCCAAGCCGGGAATCGAACCTGGGAACCTGGCTCTGCAAAGCAACAGTGCTAACCACTGTGCTACCATGCCGCCCTAACTCCTGGGATAGGCCTCGCACTGAAGCAAGAAATTGCCCAACTTGGGAGATCCACTCGGTAAGAAAGTGCCTTGTCTGACCCACTTTCCACTCGGTGAGTGGGTACGGGTTAGAGGCAGGCCTACCGCCCTCAGAAGCAGGTCCAAGGCATCCACAGGGCTGGACAAGTGCTAAGGCGGGCTGGTTAAAAGATCACCTTAGTTCTCTGGAACTTTGATCCAGTTGTTCCATTAAAGGTCCTCTAGTCCTCACCCCTCATAACACATGAACACGCTATCTACTGCCCATGTCATCTCCATGCCACTCATATCCTCCATAGAAACTTGTTTTCCACACACCACATGGCCCCTTGTATCACCATGCCAATGTAACCCATGACAATGCATGCTCCCCACCAACCCCATGGCCCTTACACCCTCCATGCCAACTCACCCAGTATTCACCATGTTAAGATGAAATAAAGTCCTAAATTGTAATGCAGCCTCCCGCAACAGCCTCCCCGAACAGGCGCCGGAATGTGGCGACTAGGGACTTTTCACAGTAACTTCATTTGAAGCCTACTTGTGACAATAAGCGATTTTCATTTCATTGTATTATTTTTAAAAATCCCTTTCAAACTTTTATAATCTCCTCAATGGCTAATCTCTTAGAAAAGCAAATTTGTATTCGTAACCCCAAACCAAAGACAGCTAATCCTTTAATAGCCTATTTGAGCTGCCAGTCAAGCTATGAGGCCAAGCCTTGCTTCCACTTCACCCTCCCCACACCAAAAAGATGTGGGCCAGAAGTAAGTGCCCCCCTCACACACTCAGGGATGGGCCAGGCAGACAGTGATATGTCATCCAAAATACAGGAGTTAGTCTCTCTCAGATAATGAGGAGCACCAGAGCTCACCCCATAGCGAGTCATCACCATCCTCCGTCCTGCTGAGGAGACCCGCTGACACTTCCACCCCAGGTCCATCACCCTGGTGTGATGTAAAGATAAACTTTGGAGGGGGAAGGGGGAGCACTGGTCATGCAAAGGGGGACAAAGTTGAAGGGAAGGGGGCTGGGAACATTGGTGATGAGAGGGGTGTGTTTAAGGGTAATGGGAAAGCTTGGTTGAAGCCAAGTTGCATCCTCTTGCCATCGGGTGTCCTTGAAGAATTGTGTCTCTTCATTCAGGAGGTTCCTCAAAGTAGGTCTTTTCTGAGCAAGGGTCTCCCAGGTCTTCAGGGAAGGTGGTGGCGTACTGGTCTTGTCACTGGACTAGTAATCTAGAGGCCCAGAGTACTCTGGGGTCCCAGGTTCAAATCCCGCCTCTGCAGATGGTGAAATTTAAACTCAATAAAATATCTGCAATTAAAAGTCTAATGATGACCATGAAACCATTGTCGATTGTTGTAAAAACCCATCTGGTTCACTAATGTCCTTTAGGGAAGGAAATCTGCCCTCCGTACCCGGTCTGGCCCACATGTGACTCCAGACCCACAGCAATGCGGTTGACTCTTTACTGCCCCTCAAGGGCAATTAGGGATGGGCAATAAATGCAGGGACACCCACGTCCATGAACGAATAAAGAAAAATTGTTTCCAGTTTTCCTCCACTCCATTAGAATAGACACTTTGAAGATTTTGGTGCAACCTTTTGGTCTCGGGATCAGATGTTAATGAAGTCAATCATGTACTAGTGCTTTGTCTTTTTGACAGAACTTTATGTTAGTGGGGCGGCACGGTGGCGCAGTGGTTAGCACTGCTACCTCACGGCGCTGAGGCCCAGGATCGATCCCGGCCCCGGGTCACTGTCTATGTGGACATCGCACATTCTCCCTGTGTCTGCACAGATCTCACCCCCACAACCCAAAGATGTGCAGGATAGGTGGATTGGCGATGCTAAATTGCCCCTTATTTGGAAAAAGAAAGAATTGGATACTCTAAATTTATATTTTAAATAAGGACCGTGTGTTAGTGATGACAAGCTGGTGGTCCTGGTGGTGAGCAGGAGACCCCCAATGGAGTTGCAATTCCCAACTCCTTCCTTTCCAATGGTTCCTTTCCAATTTGGGAGTCCTTTCCAACCCTGGCGTTAAAGTCCCTGAGAGGATGATCTTATCTTCCTTCGGCATGCTGAAGGGTATGGTGTCCAGGGTGGAGTAAGAGCCTTCGTTGCACTCATGATTGGCATCAAGGGTTGGGGCGTAGGCACTCAGGACCATTGCCTGCTTGGCAACTTGTAGACTCAGCATCATGAGGTGCTCGTTGATGCTGACAGGGAGCTCAGAGAGTCGGTTGACAAGTTTGTTCTTGATGGCGAAACCAATTCCATGTGCCCTGCTGATCCTCAGGTTTTCTTTTCCAGAAGAAGGTGTAACTGCTGCCATCTTCCCTCAGCTACCCTTCGCCTGCTCTTCAGGTCTCTTGCAAGGAAGCGACTTTAATGTTGAAGTGCCTGAGTTTACAGGCATCAAGAGCAGCTCTCCATTCCGGTCGATTGTTTTCAGAGAATCATATAGTGCAGAAGGAGGCCATTCGGCCCATTGAGTCAGCACCGACCCTCCAAAAGAGCACCCTACCTAGGCCCATGCCCATACCCTAATCCAGTAACTCCACCTAAACCTTTGGACACTAAGGGCAATTTAGCATGGCTAATCCACCTAATCTGCACATCTTTGGACTGTGGGAGGAAACCAGAGACCGTGGAGAAAATGCAAACTCCACACAGACAGTCACCCAAGGCCAGAATTGAACCCGGATCCCTGGCACTGTGAGGCAGCAGTGCTAACCACTGCGCTGCCCATTGCTCATTATCCATAAGGGTTCGCATATTCCAGGTTCTAAAATTCAGTTTCACTTTGATTTTCTAACCGCAGGTCTGCTGGATGCAGCTTTCCAACCAGGGGAAGGAACAAACTATTTCTAGGGCACCTTTTCTAGCCTTTCCCCATGGGGGGGGGGGGGGGGTGAGCTGAGTGGATCCTGAAGAGAGCTGCTCAATCGTGAAGAAAGCTGCTAAAACCCTCTCCTGTGCCTATGCCAAGAGCGCGAGGATTGAAGCAAACTCCACCTCCTTTGTGCCAGTCTGAAGCTAGGGACTTCCAGACCCAAGGTCCTGTCGCCGATCGCCGCAGATCTTGTCTGTGTGGGGGTTGGTTTCTTCTAGGTAGACACTTGGTGCAGGACATCTTTAATGTGGGTTTGCTGTTGCACATCAGCAGACACATGGTCCTTGATACAGGGTAGGTCCAGTTCCAGTGACAAGGGAACCTCGATGACTGGGGATCTTCCGATTGCTGCAGTCTTCTTTCCTGTTTATAGCATATGAGCATATTCCGCCTGATCTGCCATTGAGGATTTGTTTTAGATTGCGCTTTGTTTGGTTCCTCTCCTCCAATCTTACAGTCATGGATGACCCTGCCAGGAGCTTAACGCTCCTGACGACATTCCTCTTGGGATCAAAGAAACATTTCTTGGATTGCCAGCTTGCCAATGTGAAATAATGGACGTACTTGCCACTAGGGGGAGCAGTATTGCTTTACGTCCTTACACCGAGAAAGGGAAGCTCAGGGCCGGGATTCTCCGAACCCCGCCGGGTCGGTGAATCGCCGGAGGGGGGGTGGGGGAGACGCGCCATGCCGCTCCGACCCGCCGATTCTCGGGCACCCACAGGATAGCCGCCACGCCGGTCGGGTGCCGTTGAAAGCAGCCTCCCCGGCGACACTCCGCGCCTCGACAGGACGAGTGCCCACCGAGTTCGGCCGAGTCCCGCCGGCGTAGGTTACGTATGGTCCTATCCGGCTGACCTTCTGAGTTCTGGCTGCGGGAGCCGTCCTGGTGGGGGGGGGGGCGGGGAGGATCCGACTCCGGGGGGGACCTCCACTGTGGCCTGGCCCGCGATTGGCGGGCAGGCCATTTCCGTGGGTGTTCCTATGTTCCTCCACGCCGGGCTCCTGGAGGGCTCCACCTTATTGCCCGTGGGCCGGCGCTCCTGTAGGGCTCCACCTTATTGCCCGGAGACGGGAACCTACGCGTATGTGCGAACTCGCGCCGGCCGTGGCGCGCCGGCTTTCGAGCAGCGGACTCCACTTTGGCGCCATACTAGCCCCTGGGAAGGGGTGAATACCTGGGCTTGGAGGCCACTTGAAGCCGGAGTGGCTCGGGCAGCTTTTGGTGCCAGCGCAGAACTTGGCCGCGGGATCGGAGAATCCCGGCTCAGTTATGGGCCAGGCCATACAGATCTTTAGCATGTAAACTGGTCACCACTTTCGATCGCTTATCCAGCTCAAGGAATGAAAAATAATAAAAACTAATTCAGTTTGAAACATATGGCGCGGGATTCTCTGTTGCCCGATGCCGATATCGTAATTGGCGGAGAATCCCTTTTAACGACGAAAGTGGATGCGGCACCTTTTTTCAGAATCTCTGCCCCCTCCATAACGGCGTCATTGGGAGTATGATGCGCGCTGTTGGGACGCCCTCAGGACGTCACCTGAAGATCCTGGCCCGATGCTCCGCCCCCCCAATTGGATGACTTCCCGATGGCGCGAGACATGAGTGCTCTGAGCTTTCATCAACCTTGAGTAGCGGCTGCAGACTGCGTCCAGTGCCGCCACAGTACCGGGGGGGGGGGGGGGGCACTCTGCTGGCAGGGGGCACTATTTGGCAGGTCTGGTCCGAGCACGGCCGGCGCCATGTTGTACGGCGTGTCCGGGCAAGTCACCGCCATCCGCATTCACGGACCCGGTAGTTCTCCTGCTGTTTATGTCGGGAACGCCGGGAGTTTTACATGGCATGGCTGATGGACCCCACCAGGCAGAGCATCGGTGCGGGGGCGCCGCCGACTTTTTCACCGTAAAACTAGACACGTCCTCCGGACATAACCTCAAAATCGGAGAATTCAGCCCATGGGATTGGATTCTTCGCTGTCGGGATTCTCCGTTACACAGGCAACGCACCCACGCCCGGGAATTTCCTGACGGTGTGGGGCTGCCCACATTAGGAAACCCCATTGGCCGGCTGGCGGGACGAAGATACCCGCTGCCGGCAGGGGCAGGCCGCAGCAGAAAATGGGACGGAGAATCCTGCCCACGGTTCTGCTGCTTTTATCCATTGTATATTTTCATATAAGTCATATAAATTTAATAGAGAATATTATTTATTAATTTCGCATTTTGCTGGTAATTGCAAACAAAATTTCAAAAATCTTTGCTACCCACACTTTATATGAACTCATTTTATTTTTTTGACTGACAACATTTTGATCTTCTTGCTTCTGATCAGGTGCCAGTCAAAGCACTGGGAGGAAAGCTGTATGTTCGGATCTCCATACACATCTACAATGAACTGAAGCAGTACCAAAAACTTGCAGATGCAATTGAAGAAATGACACAAGAGAAAACGAGATAGTCAAGGCACTTGTCCTTCAGATTCCTGGCTAAATGTGGTCTTACTACTAGTCTTCTGATTCCACTATTTACCCTTGTACTTGAATTTACCACTGATGATAATGAGAAAAGTCAGTTTTGTTTTGATGGTTCTACTAGTTGAGATTCAGGACAAGAACAACATTCCATGAATGATTCTCCAATCATGTTGCAGATTAATGGAATAAATGAGAATTGTGAAAATTGGATGCAAACCACAGCATTGCTGTATTTAGAATCTGTAGTTAGAATCATAGAGCTTACAGTGCAAAAGGACGCCATTCAGCCCATCGAGTCTGCAACAGCCCCTAGAAAGAACACCCTACATGTTCCCACGCCTCCACCCTATCCCGGTAACCCAGTAACCCCACCCAACCTTTTTGGACACTAAGGGGCAATTTATCATGGCTTATCCACCTAACCTGCACATCTTTGGACTGTGGGAGGAAACCGGAGCACCCGGAGGAAACCCACGCACACACAGGGAGTCCTTGCAGGGGCTGGTTTAGCTCACTGGGCTAAATCGCTGGCTTTTAAAGCAGACCAAGGCAGGCCAGCAGCACGGTTCAATTCCCGTACCAGCCTCCCCGAACAGGCGCCGGAATGTGGCGACTAGGGGCTTTTCACAGTAACTTCATTGAAGCCTACTCGTGACAATGAGCCATTTTCATTTCATTTCATTTCAACGTGCAAACTCCTCACAGATAGTGACCTGAGGCCGGAATTGAACCCAGGTCCCTGGAGTCGTGAGGCAGCAGTGCTAACCACGGTGCCACAGTGTCGCCCCAAAGTTGTTGGACATTCCACTGCTGCCAATGGTAGTTTAGCCGTAAAGACCATCAAAGGTGAAGTTGCATGTATTACACAAAGTGTCTGCATTTTGTTCTGCCTTGGATGCTTTGTATTAATAAACACAGTGTTAAAAGGTCTAAAGCTAGTTTTCGTCGTTGATCGACATCTACCCCTCTGGATTATGTGGATAGCTGTGCTTCTTTTAGAGTCACTGGTCTACAAAATGTAACATCTTGGACATCCCTGGTATTGGGCATCAGGCTTCTTTGTTATAGACTTGGAGTGGTGTATCCCGTCGACAAAGAAAGGAGAGGAGTGAAGGAAAATTGAGTCACTGCAAGATCCACAACAACCGTCACACAAGAGAGTCCAGGTATCTACTTGGGGATGGAGTGGTGGGGGCAGCTAGGGTGGGGGGGGGGGGGGGTGGGGTGGGGGGGGGGGGGGGGGGATTGTGAAAGCAACTGAATGGAAACCATAACATTGTCAGAGCCAATGTGCTGAAGTGAGTCTCAATGTTTTATTTCATTCATGGGATGTGGACTTCGCTGGTTGGGCCAGCATTTATTGGTCATCCAGGAGTCAACCACATTGCTGTGGATCCGGAGTCACGTGTAGGGCGGACCAGGTAAGGACGACAGACTTCCTTCCCTCAAGGAGAAGGAATTTTATCCATATGCCTAAGCAAATTGAATTAACGGTAAAAAATAAAACATCGCTACTGCAAAACGTATTAATGAAATAAAAGCAGCGATCATTAATAAATTAATCACACACCTACAGGGAGAGCAAGCTGGGACTATTTTTAACTTGACTTTCTCTGGAGCTGCATAAATGATCAGAAATTCTGAAGGAAGGTTTGTGGTTCGGATTTTAAACTCAGTTGAAAGGACTGAATAAAAACACCAAATTCAAATTAAGCAAACTAATTTATTGATATTTAGATTTTTACACATCCTCTAAGTGTTATGTATGAACCATTTGTGTGGGTATTTAGAATCTAAGCATTAACGCTGCAGGGTGTAGGAAAGTGAGAAGCTTTACAAGCAGGTAGAAGTGGTGGTGACATTGAAGGACTGGGAGGAATAGTCGTATTAGACTCAGAAGGACATGACAGGATGTTGCTAATGACCGAAGGTTCTGTGAGAATCTTCCAAGGGTATGGTTCAGTTCCATTCATACTCACTTTATTGCAAAACCCTTTAGACTTTGAGATAAGTGCAGTAGGGAGCTGTGAGCCAGTACATCAACAAATAAGGCAGCCACAGCCACATAACTGATGCTGTGAGGAATTCATTAAGTTCACATTAAAAGTTGTCAGGTGACACCTTTAACTCCGCCTTTTACAAACATGTCAGTACAAAACACCTTGGGTGGGATTCTCCGTTGGCCGACAGCGAAATCGCGAATCGCAATTGGGTGGAGAATCGGTTCCGACGCCAAAATTGCGGCAGGTGCCGATTTGACGCCAAATCGCAATTCTCCGTCACCTCGACAGCGGCGTCAATGCGTACCGGAACGCTGGTACAGTAAACACTGTTTGCATGTCATTAGCGGGCCCGACCCGGTATTCTCTGGGGCTTCTCCTCCTCCAACAGGCCAAGTTCCCGACGGCACGGTTCACATGTGCTTTTCGGAATCGTGAAACTGGCATCAGAGGAGGTAGGGCGTGGGGATAAGCGACTGTGGGCTGCCGGGCTGGACACTGGTCGGGTTGGCTGAGGTGGGGAGTACCCTGCCAGGGCCAGGGGGTGTGGAGGGGGGTTGACCAGGGAGGACAAGTGGTCGGGTTAACCCCCCCCATGGGACTGGGAAGATGTCCAGGCATGGACCACCATTGCTGCAGCCAACGTGCTGCGCACACCACAGACCGCTGGGCGGGAATCTCCGTTGCCTGACGCCGATATTATAATTGACGATCGGGCGGAGAATCCCTTTTAACGCCGAAAGCGGATGCGACACCTTTTTTCAGAATCTCTGCCCCCTCCATAACGGCGTCATTGGGAGTATGATGCGCGCTGTTGGGACGTCCTCAGGACGTCACCTGAAGATCCTGGCCTGATGCTCCGCCCCCCCAATTGGATGACTTCCCGATGGCGCGAGACATGAGTGCTCTGAGCTTTCATCAACCTTGAGTGGCGGCTGCAGACTGCGTCCAGTGCCGCCACAGTACTCGGGGGGGGGGGGGGGGGCACTCTGCTGGCAGGGGGCACTATTTGGCAGGTCTGGTCCGAGCACAGCCGGCGCCATGTGGTACGGCGTGTCCGGGCAAGTCACCGCCATCCGCCCGGTAGTTCTCCGGCTGTTTATGTCGGGAACGCCGGGAGTTTTACATGGCATGGCTGATGGACCCCACCAGGCAGAGCATCGGTGCGGGGGCGCCGCCGACTTTTTCACCGTAAAACTAGACACGTCCTCCGGACATAACCTCAAAATCGGAGAATTCAGCCCATGGGATTGGATTCTTCGCTGTCGGGATTCTCCGTTACACAGGCAACGCACCCACGCCCGGGAATTTCCTGACGGTGTGGGGCTGCCCACATTAGGAAACCCCATTGGCCGGCTGGCGGGACGAAGATACCCGCTGCCGGCAGGGGCAGGCCGCAGCAGAAAATGGGACGGAGAATCCTGCCCACGGTTCTGCTGCTTTTATCCATTGTATATTTTCATATAAGTCATATAAATTTAATAGAGAATATTATTTATTAATTTCGCATTTTGCTGGTAATTGCAAACAAAATTTCAAAAATCTTTGCTACCCACACTTTATATGAACTCATTTTATTTATTTATTTATTTTTAAAAATATTTTTGATTAAGGTTTTTTAACAACACAATTTTTCCCCTTACAAACAGTAACCCCCCCCCGGTAACAAAATAACGCAAAATCTCCCTGAGCAAGATATATACATGGCAAGATGGTATATTTACATAGCTTTATACATTGGCTCTTGGCCGCACGTACCGTTTCTCCCCACCCTCCATGCTCGTCCATCCCCTCAAACAATCTCTCGTTCCCCCCCCCCCCTCCCCCCCAGGGTTGCTGCTGCTGCTGACCGACCTTCTTCTAATGCTCCGCGAGATATTCTAGGAACGGTTGCCACCGCCTGTAGAACCCCTGCGCAGACCCTCTCAAAGCAAACTTAATTCTCTCCAATTTTATGAACCCCGCCATATCGTTTATCCAGGCCTCCAGGCTGGGGGGCTTCGCCTCCTTCCACAATAGCAAGACCCTTCGCCGGGCTACTAGGGACGCAAAGGCCAGAATTCCGGCCTCTTTCGCCTCCTGCACTCCCTCTCATCCACTACTCCAAATATTGCTAGTCCCCAGCTTGGCTTGACCCGGACTTTCACCACCTGAGATATTGCTCCCGCCACACCTCTCCAGAACCCCTCCAGTGCCGGGCATGACCAAAACATATGGACATGGTTCGCCGGGCTCCCTGAACATCTTTCACATCTGTCCTCTACCCCAAAGAACCTACTCAGCCTCGCCCTCGTCAGATGCGCTCTGTGAACCACCTTAAATTGTATCAGACTGAGCCTGGCACACGAGGAGGAGGTATTAACCCTACCCAGGGCATCAGCCCATAGCCCTTCCTCAATCTCCTCCCCCAGCTCCTCCTCCCATTTACTTTTGACTTCTTCTACTAGTGCTTCCCCCTCTTCTTTCATCTCTTGGTATATTTCCGACACCTTGCCCTCCCCGACCCATACCCTCGAGATCACCCTATCTTGAACTTCTTGTGCCGGGAGCAACGGAAATTCCCTCACCTGTCGCCTCACAAAAGCCCTCACCTGCATATATCTAAATGCATTTCCCGGGGGTAACTCAAATTTCTCCTCCAGTGCCCCTAGGCTCGCAAACGTCCCGTCAATGAACAGGTCCCCCATTCTTCTTATCCCCGCCCGATGCCAGCCTTGGAACCCCCCGTCCATCTTCCCCGGGACAAACCGGTGGTTACCCCTGATCGGGGACCACACCGATGCTCCCATTGCACCCCTGTGCCTTCTCCACTGGCCCCATATCCTTAGTGTTGCCGCCACCACCAGGCTTGTGGTGTATTTTGTCGGCGAGAGCGGCAGCGGTGCCGTTACCAACGCCCCCAGGCTCGTTCCTTTACAGGATGCCATCTCCATCCACTTCCATGCCGCCCCCTCACCCTCCATGACCCACTTGCGGATCATTGCCACGTTTGCTGCCCAGTAGTAACTCCCTAGGTTTGGCATGCCAACCCTCCTCGGTCCCTGGTGCGTTCCAAGAACCCTCTCCTAACCCTCGGGGTCTTATTTGCCCACACATGCCCCATAATACTCCTACCTACTCTCTTGAAAAAGCCCTTGATGATCACGATGGGGAGGCACTGAAACACAAACAAAAACCTCGGAAGGACCACCATTTTGACCGACTGCACCCTACCCGCCAACGAGAGCGGGAGCATGTCCCATCTTTTAAAATCCTCCTCTATTTGCTCCACCACCCTCGTCAAATTCAGTTTATGTAGGGCCCCCCAACGTCTGGCTATCTGGATCCCCAGATACCGAAAAATCCTCTCCGCCCTCCTCAGCGGTAGGTCCCCTATCCCTCTTTCTTGGTCCCCTGCCTGTAATACAAAAAGCTCACTCTTCTCTACATTAAGCTTGTAGCCCGAGAATTCTCTGAACTCCTTCAGAGTCTGCATGACCTCCACCATCCCCTCCATTGGGTCCGCCATGTATAGCAGCAGGTCATCCGCATATAGCAATACCCGATGCTCCTCTCCCCCGCGGACTATCCCCCTCCATTTCTGAGACTCCCTAAGTGATATGGCCAAGGGTTCGATCGCCAATGCAAACAACAGGGGGGACAGGGGGCACCCCTGTCTCGTCCCTCGGTACAGCCGAAAGTACTCCGACCTCCGCCGGTTCGTCACTACACTCGCCACCGGGACGCTGTAAAGGAGCTTAACCCATCTAATAAACCCTCCCCCGAACCCAAACCTGCGCAATACCTCCCAGAGGTACTCCCACTCTACTCGGTCAAAGGCTTTTTCCGCATCCATAGCTGCCACTATCTCCGCCTCTCCCTCCACCGATGTCATCATTATCACGTTTAAGAGCCGCCGCACATTGGTATTTAACTGCCTGCCCTTTACGAATCCCGTTTGGTCCTCGTGAATCACCCCCGGGACACAGTCCTCAATCCTAGTGGCCAGTACCTTCGCCAATAGCTTAGCATCCACATTGAGGAGCGAAATCGGCCTGTACATTCCACATTGCAGTGGATCCTTGTCTCGCTTTAGAATCAAGGAGATTGTCGCCTCCGACATTGTCTGGGGCAGGGTTCCCTCCTCTCTTGCCTCGTTGAAGGTCCTCACCAGTAGCGGGGCCAGCAGGTCCACATAGAACTCCACCGGGAACCCGTCCGGTCCCGGGGCCTTCCCCGCCTGCATGCTCCACAAACCCTTACTCAACTCCTCCAACCCAATTGGTGCCCCCAAACCAACCGCCTCCTGCTCCTCCACCCTCGGGAACCCCAGCTGGTCCAGGAATCGCCTCATCCCCCCTTCCCCCCCTGGGGGCTGGGATCTGTACAGCTCTTCATAGAAGTCCTTAAATACCTTATTTATTTTCGTTGCATTTCGAACCGTGTCTCCCCTTCCATCTTTGATTCCCCCTATTTCCCTCGCTGCCGCCCTCTTACGGAGCTGGTGCACCAGCATCCGACTAGCCTTTTCCCCGTACTTGTAAGTCGCCCCTTGCGCCTTCCTCCACTGTGCCTCCGCCTTGCCTGTGGTCAGCAGGTCAAACTCCGTCTGGAGCTGTCGCCTTTCCCCAAGTAATCTTTCCTCCGGGGCCTCTGCGTATCTCCTGTCCACTCGCAAGATCTCCCCACTAACCTCTCCCTTTCCTTTCCCTCTGTCTTCTCCCTATGAGCCCTGATGGAGATCAGCTCTCCCCTGATCGCCGCCTTCAACGCCTCCCATACCACCCCCACTCGCACCTCCACGTTGTCGTTGGCCTCCAAGTACCTTTCGATACACCCCCTCACTTTCCCACACACCACCTCGTCCTCCAGGAGTCCCACATCCAACCGCCACAGCGGGCGTTGGTCCCTCTCCTCTCCCAACTCCAGTTCCACCCAGTGCGGGGCATGGTCCGAAATGGCTATGGCCGAATACTCCGTCCCCTCCACTCTCGGGATGAGCGCCCTGCCCAGAACAAAGAAATCTATCCGGGAGTAGGCCTTATGCACGTGGGAGAAAAAAGAAAATTCCCTGGCCTGCGGTCTTGCAAACCGCCATGGGTCCACTCCCCCCATCTGATCCATAAACCCCCTCAGTACTTTGGCCGCCGCCGGCCTCCTTCCCGTCCTTGATCTGGAGCGGTCCAGTGCTGGGTCCAGCACCGTATTGAAGTCCCCTCCCATTATCAGTCCTCCTACCTCCAGGTCTGGAATGCGCCCCAACATGCGCTTCATAAATCCAGCATCATCCCAGTTCGGGGCGTATACATTTACCAACACCACCCACGTCCCTTGCAACCTACCACTCACCATCACATATCTTCTACGTTCTATGGCATTTAAAAGTTTATTGGATAAACATATGGATGATAATGGCATAGTGTAGGTTAGATGGCTTTTGTTTCGGTGCAACATCGTGGGCCGAAGGGCCTGTACTGCGCTGTATCGTTCTACGTTCTACATATCTCCCTCCATTATCCGCTACGATAGTCTTGGCCTCAAATGACACATGCTTTCCCACCAGAATTGCCACCCCTCTATTTTTTGCATCCAATCCCAAGTGAAATATCTGTCCTACCCATCCCTTTCTTAACCTAACCTGGTCCGCCACCTTCAGGTGTGTCTCTTGGAGCATAGCCACGTCTGCCTTCAGTCCTTTCAAGTGCACAAACACTCGAGCCCTCTTCACCGGTCCGTTCAGGCCCCTCACGTTCCACGTTATCAGCCGGATTGGAGGGGCTCTCACCCCCCCCCCACGCCCTGCCGACTAGCCATCTCCTTTTCTGGGCCAGTCCCTTGTCCGCGTCTCCCTCACTCTCCAGTCCCCCAGCCGGGGGACCCCCGTCCCAGCCACCTCTTCTGTGTCCCGTTCTCTTTCGGCCAGTGCAGCAGCAACCCCCCCCCCCCCCCCCCCCACCCCCCGCTAGATCCCCGTCTAGCTTTTTTGCTCCCCCCATATCCCTCCCGTAAGTCAGCTGACCCCGGCTTCCCCCGCCATCCCATTGACCCCCCCCGTGTGGGAATCTCCCAATCAATGTACATTCCTTTGTTCCCCTTCCCGCCTTTCTTCCTGCGCGCGGGAAAGACAACCCCGCGCTTACCAAAGCCTGCCCCGCCTCCCATGGCGCAGCTCCTGTCGCGGCCTTGTCTCTCTCCCCCAGCCCATATAACATTTCCTGCGCATGGTTGACCCCCTATGTACAACCACCATCATACTTCAACCCTCAAACACCCCCCTCCCACACAAACCCTCAATAAGAGTCCAATTTTTCAGCTAATATAAAGGTCCACGCCTCTTCGGGCGTTTCGAAGTAGTGGTGTTGGCCATTATGTGTAACCCACAGTCGCGCTGGCTGCAACATTCCAAATTTCACTCCTTTCCGATGCAGCACCGTTTTGGCCCGGTTGAAACCCGCTCTCCGTTTAGCGACCTCCGCGCTCCGGTCCGGGTATATTCTGATCTCCGCATTGTCCCACTTGCTGCTCCGTTCCTTCTTGGCCCATTTCAGGACCATCTCTCTGTCTGTAAACCGGTGAAATCTCACCACCATCGCCCTTGGCGGCTCTTTTGCCTTGGGCTTCCTCGCTAGCACTCGGTGCGTCCCGTCCAGCTCCAGCAATCCCGGGGGGGCCTCCGCGCCCATCAGCGTCCCGATCATTGTGCCCGCATATGCCGCGGCATCGGCCCCCTCCACTCCTTCTGGGAGACCCAGGATCCTCAAATTGTTTCTCCTTGATCTGTTCTCCAGGTCTTCAAGTCTTCCCGCCCACGTCTTGTGCAGCGCCTCGTGCGGCTCCACTCTCTCCGCCAGGCCCACGAGCTCGTCGTCGTTCTCACTCACTTTTTCCTGGATCTCCTGGATCTTCACCTCTTGGGCTTTCTGGGTTGCTCCAAGTGTTTCAACCATTGCCAGTATAGGCGCCACCATCTCCTTACGCAGCTCCTCGAAGCAGCACTTGATGAACTCTTTCATCTCCTCTCTGTCTGTGGGCGCCGCCATTTTGTTTTTTTCTTTTTCTTCTTTCTTCTCCCGCTGCTCCAGGGCCGCTTTTTCCGCCGTTTCGCTGCGGGTCCGATCCATGCAGGTTAGTAGGGGACCTTTCTCCTTCCTTCCCCACGGGTTGGTTTTTTAAAAACGTGTCGTTGGGGCTCCGTTAGCGGGCCCAAAAGTCCGTCTTCGCGGGAGCTGCCGAATTGCGCGGCTTGGCTCCGCATCGCCGCAACCCGGAAGTCCTCATTTTATTTTTTTGACTAACAACATTTTGATGTTGCTTCTGATCAGGTGCCAGTCAAAGCACTGGGAGGAAAGCTGTATGTTCGGATCTCCATACACATCTACAATGAACAGAAGCAGTACCAAAAACTTGCAGATGCAATTGAAGAAATAGAACATGGAACATAGAACATTACAGCGCAGTACAGGCCCTTCGGCCCTCGATGTTGCGCCGACCTGTGAAACCACTCTAAAGCCCATCTACACTATTCCCTTATCGTCCATATGTCTATCCAATGACCATTTGAATGCCCTTAATGTTGGCGAGTCCACTACTGTTGCAGGCAGGGCATTCCACACCCTTACTACTCTCTGAGTAAAGAACCTACCTCTGACATCTGTCCGATATCTATCTCCCCTCAATTTAAAGCTATGTCCCCTCGTACTAGACATCACCATCCAAGGAAAAAGGCTCTCACTGTCCACCCTATCTAATCCTCTGATCATCTTGTATGCCTCAATTAAGTCAACTCTTAACCTTTTTCTCCAACGAAAACAGCCTCAAGTCCCTCAGCCTTCCCTCATAAGATCTTCCCTCCATACCAGGCAACATTCTGGTAAATCCCCTCTGCACCCTTTCCAATGCCTCCACATCCTTCCTAGAATGCGGCGACCAGAATTGCACGTAATACTCCAAATGCGGCCGCACCAGAGTTTTGTACAGCTGCAACATGACCTCATGGCTCCGAAACTCAATCCCTCTCCCAATAAAAGCTAACACACCGTACGCCTTCGTAACAACCCTCTCAACCTGGGTGGCAACTTTCAGGGACCTATGTACATGGACACCGAGATCTCTCTGCTCATCCAACCTACCAAGAATCTTATCATTAGCCCAGTACTCTGTCTTCTTGTTATTCCTTCCAAAATGAATCGTCTCACACTTTTCTGCATTAAACTCCATTTGCCACCTCTCAGCCAGCGCTGCAGCTTATCTATGTCCCTCTGTAATCTGTAACATCCTTCCGCACTGTCCACAACTCCACCGACTTTAGTGTCATCTGCAAATTTACTCACCCACCCTTCTACGCCCTCCTCCAGGTCATTTATAAAAATGACAAACAGCAGTGGCCCCAAAACAGATCCTTGTGGTACACCACTAGTAACTGGACTCCAGTCTGAACATTTCCATCAACCCTTTGTCTTCTTCCAGCTCCCAATTTCTGTCCCAAACTGCTAAATCACCCTGAATCCCATGCCTCCGTATTTTCTGCAATGACACAAGACACAAATGACACAAGAGAAAGTGAGATAGTCAAGGCACTTGTCCTTCAGATTCCTGGCTAAATGTGGTCTTACTACTAGTCTTCTGATTCCACTATTTACCCTTGTACTTGAATTTACCACTGATGATACTGAGAAAAGTCAGTTTGTTTTGATGGTTCTACTAGTTGAGATTCAGGACAAGAACAACATTCCATGAATGATTCTCCAATCATGTTGCAGATTAATGGAATAAATGAGAATTGTGAAAATTGGATGCAAACCACAGCATTGCCGTATTTAGAATCTGTAGTTAGAATCATAGAACTTACAGTGCAAAAGGACGCCATTCAGCCCATCGAGTCTGCAACAGCCCCTAGAAAGAACACCCTACATGTTCCCACGCCTCCACCCTATCCCGGTAACCCAGTAACCCCACCCAACCTTTTTGGACACTAAGGGGCAATTTATCATGGCTTATCCACCTGCACATCTTTGGACTGTGGGAGGAAACCGGAGCACCCGGAGGAAACCCACGCACACACGGGGAGAACGTGCAAACTCCTCACAGATTGTGACCTGAGGCCGGAATTGAACCCAGGTCCCTGGAGTCGTGAGGCAGCAGTGCTAACCACTGCGCCACAGTGTCGCCCCAAAGTTGTTGGACATTCCACTGCTGCCAATGGAAGTTTAGCCGTAAAGACCATCAAAGGTGAAGTTGCATGTATTATACAAAGTGTCTGCATTTTGTTTTGCCTTGGATGCTTTGTATTAATAAACACAGTGTTAAAAGGTCTAAAGCTAGTTTTCGTCTTTGATTGACATCTACCCCTCTGGTTTATGTGCCGTCACACAAGAGAGTCCAGGTATCTACTTGGGGATGGAGTGGTGGGGGCAGCTAGGGTGGGGGGGGAGGGGGGGATTGTGAAAGCAACTGAATGGAAACCATAACATTGTCAGAGCCAATGTGCTGATGTGAGCCTCAATGTTTTATTTTATTCATGGGATGTGGACTTCGCTGGTTGGGCCAGCATTTATTGGTCATCCAGGAGTCAACCACATTGCTGTGGATCCGGAGTCACGTGTAGGGCGGACCAGGTAAGGACGACAGACTTCCTTCCCTCAAGGAGAAGGAATTTTATCCATATGCCTAAGCAAATTGAATTAACGGTAAAAAATAAAACATCGCTACTGCAAAACGTATTAATGAAATAAAAGCAGCGATCATTAATAAATTAATCACACACCTACAGGGAGAGCAAGCTGGGACTATTTTTAACTTGACTTTCTCTGGAGCTGCATAAATTATCAGAAATTCTGAAGGAAGGTTTGTGGTTAGGATTTTAAACTCAGTTGAAAGGACTGAATAAAAACACCAAATTCAAATTCAGCAAACTAATTTATTGATATTTAGATTTTTACACATCCTCTAAGTGTTATGTATGAACCATTTGTGTGGGTATTTAGAATCTAAGCATTAACGCTGCAGGGTGTAGGAAAGTGAGAAGCTTTGCAAGCAGGTTGAAGTGGTGGTGACATTGAAGGACTGGGAGGAATAGTCGTATTAGACTCAGAAGGACATGACAGGATGTTGCTAATGACCGAAGGTTCTGTGAGAATCTTCCAAGGGTATGGTTCAGTTCCATTCATACTCACTTTATTGCAAAACCCTTTAGACTTTGAGATAAGTGCAGTAGGGAGCTGTGAGCCAGTACATCAACAAATAAGGCAGCCACAGCCACATAACTGATGCTGTGAGGAATTCATTAAGTTCACATTAAAAGTTGTCAGGTGACACCTTTAACTCCGCCTTTTACAAACATGTCAGTACAAAACACCTTGGGTGGGATTCTCCGTTGGCCGACAGCGAAATCGCGAATCGCAATTGGGCGGAGAATCGGTTCCGACGCCAAAATTGCGGCAGGTGCCGATTTGACGCCAAATCGCAATTCTCCGTCACCTCGACAGCGGCGTCAATGCGTACCGGAACGCTGGTACAGTAAACACTGTTTGCATGTCATTAGCGGGCCCGACCCGGTATTCTCTGGGGCTTCTCCTCCTCCAACAGGCCAAGTTCCCGACGGCACGGTTCACATGTGCTTTTCGGAATCGTGAAACTGGCATCAGAGGAGGTAGGGCGTGGGGATAAGCGACTGTGGGCTGCCGGGCTGGACACTGGTCGGGTTGGCTGAGGTGGGGAGTACCCTGCCAGGGCCAGGGGGGGTGGAGGGGGGTTGACCAGGGAGGACAAGTGGTCGGGTTAACCCCCCCCATGGGACTGGGAAGATGTCCAGGCATGGACCACCATTACTGCAGCCAACGTGCTGCGCACACCACAGACCGCACACCTTGGCTCCTGCCTCTGCAGGGTGAGCCCCACCCCCACCACCACCACCACCACACCCCACTCTCCGCCACACCAGCCCCCACCCGGCCGCCACTCGCCAGCGACCCACCAAGGACAACACCCACCCCTAGCCCCTATGGAGGCCGCGGAGCGTACCCCTGTAAGGTTTTCGGGCAATTCGGCCTTTTTGGAACTGCCCAAGAATAAAAACTCAGAGACTGTAAACTGACTTTTCAGCCAAGAGAACGGAACCAGTTTTCCCAGCAGGCTTGGTCCGCTGAGCTGAGTAGGGACATAAGTACATAAGTATTTACAAACCCCCCCTAGGAGCTACAAGGAAGAAGGAGCCAGACAACGAGATAACATCAAAACACAGACAAAGGGCACGGGAATACACAGGAGGCTTGCCTGCAAGCAGGACAATGGGATGGTCATAGCCCCATGCAAATGTAAATGACCTGGCCTCCACCAGAGCAGAATCCAATTAACACCCCATCAACATAGCGAGGTGAGAATAGCAGCCATCTCCGGAGCAGCTGGAAGACACTGAAATTCTCCACAAGAGAGCCTAACCTCGTTATCCTAGAAAACAGACTGTCTGGGTTCAGTATATTGCGCTGGAAAAGCCCCTAGAAGATCAGCGGTAGAGAAAAACCAAGTTGGAGGCGGACCTGGGGGAGGTACTCCAATCTTGACAGAAGCTACCGGCAGAAACTCACTGGGAGGAGGGGGGCGGAGCCAGCGCCAAATTCAAATCGCGCAGGTCTGAAAAAACCAAGTTGGAGGCGGACCTGGGGGAGGTACTCCAATCTTGACAGAAGCTACCGGCAGAAACTCACTGGGAGGAGGGGGGCGGAGCCAGCGCCAAATTCAAATCGCGCAGGTCTGAAAAAACCAAGTTGGAGGCGGACCTGGGGGAGGTACTCCAATCTTGACAGAAGCTACCGGCAGAAACTCACTGGAAGGAGGGGGCGGAGTCAGCGCCAAATTCAAATCGCGCAGGTCTGCCTAGCTGGAAGGGGCGGACCTGCGAGGAATACCCGGAAACATACAGCTCTGGCCGGCTCAAAGGGGGCGGGACCAGCGGGAACTTTAAAACTTACCTTTTTCAATGCAAAAGGGGCTGGCCGATCACAGAACAAAGCCAGGTAAAACAATATAAAAGGGGCTGTGTTTTCGATTGGGGGTCTCTTCGTTCTTGGCTCGACCTCTGCACCCCTGACTTGACCTCTGCAGCCTGTGACCGTAAGTAACCCGCAGCAGCTTGCGAAACTCCCTTGACTTTAATAGTGGTTGAGGCTTTGGGGAAGGGAACTTGTTTTGTGCCTTGTGCTATTGCTAAAAACTGTGTAATCATAAGAATTTTCGTTGTGTCCGTTATATTACTTTTGAATAGACTTAGTTTGTATTAGAGCATAAGATTTTATTGTATTTTCTTCTGTTGATGATTTTGACCTGGGTTTTGCAATAAACCTTGATTTGATGATAATTGGAGTCGTTTAAATTCTTCAATCTTTCACCAGCGATCTCTGACCAAGTCATTGTTAAAATACTCCTCACCTTAATTCCGGGTTCAAGAATCGAGGGTCATCTTGAGCGATTCACTCAGGACAGACTGCTGGTTAGGAAATAAACAGCAGTGTCCTATTCTCTCTCTTGGGAAAGCTACTCTAGCGAAGTAGGAACCGGGTGGGTGTTGCACCACCGGCAAGAGAGAGAATCACCTGGGTATTGGTAGGGGTCTGGAGATCTGTGTGATATAAGCCTCAGGCTGCCGGTTAGGAATAAACGGCAGGCTTGAATCAGTGCTCTCTTCAGTGGAAGTGTCCCAGTGCGACATCCCCTGGCCTCTGAAGTTTCAGTGCCAGCTGGAGAGAGACACACACAGATACTCAAACCCCAGATATCGGCCCAGTAGTGGAGTAGCGGAGATGGCACCCTCTACACCCCTGGTGAGTGCAGTGCCAGCCAATGGTAGCCCAGACATCAGAGATGGGCGCCAGGGTCAAGGCCCCCATCGTGCTGGCCACCGATAGGGCCAGGGGTGCGGAGATGGGTGGGGGACACACGGTGCCAACCGGGGTCACAATGTAGCCGAATGGACTTGGTTGGGCACAGGGGTATGAGCCATGCTAACATGTCAGCCTTTCACCTCCTGCAGACAATAGTGGCCTTCCTGCTAGTTGCCACAGCCCTGGGGAATGCACTGCGGCTGAATGAGCTGGAGCTGCTCGAGGAGGAGGAAGCTGCAGCAGCGAAGCGTGCACCCGCGGATCATGCAGCAGCGTAGCGTGCACCCGCGGATCATGCAGCAGCGGAGCGTGCACCCGCGGATCATGCAGCAGCGGAGTGTGCACCCGCGGATCATGCAGCAGCGGAGCGTGCACCCGCGGATCATGCAGCAGCGGAGTGTGCACCCGCGGATCATGCAGCAGCGGAGAGTGCACCCGCGGATCATGCAGCAGCGGAGCGTGCACCCGCGGATCATGCAGCAGCGGGTCGAAGAGTTAGAGCAGGAGTTGAGAGAAGTGAGGGCCAGCGCAGGGGACAGCGCTAGCGCAGCGGAACGACTGCGGGAGGAATTGGCAGAAATTAAACAGGACAGCGCGAGCGTAGCGGAACGACTGCGGGAAGAAATGGCAGAAATGAAACAGGAAAGCGAGTCTAACCGGTGTGAGAAGGACTATCTCCACTGCCAGATAGTGGAGGGTAAAGAAAAGGAACGGAGGCTCCAGGAACTCTATGCTCGGAGTACAGAGCAGTGTAGGAAGCTGGAGGGGAAGTTCCGGGACATCCAGGCAGCGTACCGGGTGGCTCGCGAGGAAGTAGGGGACTGTGCCCATGGGCCGTGCCAGGCACGAATAACGGAGTTGGAGGAGGCCTTGTCCAAGGTCAGGGGACAGGTACACCTGATAGGTCCAGGGGGGTTCCCAAGGGGCAAGGTGCTCCTCGCAGCGGATGATTCCCCACAGGCCAAGGGGAATAGACCGCCTCCTGAGGCACCGGGATCGTGCCCGGGTCGGCAAGCGGGGAACGGACTGCACGTCCAGGGGCAAGTCCAAGGGGGGTCGGCAGGGTACCCCCAGCTGGAGGCGTGTCCGCCTGGTTTCGTATGTGGGTCCCCATGGGATGGGGACAGACCGCTGCCTGGGATGCCGGTGATGGGGCCGGGTCAGCAGGTAGGGTTTGGACCGCCCGGTCAGGGGCCGGTCCAAGGGGGGTCAGCGGTGTATCCCCAGATAGCGGCATCTCCTATATGGGTAGCTGGCCCAGGGACAGGGGGGCTACCCAACGGGGCAGGAGAGCTGGACAGTGGGGAGGAGGAGCAGGAACCCCAGGTAGGGCAGATGTGCCCTGTCAGGCAAAGAAGGTATGGTCCCCCGGCGGGGATGGCAAATAGGGGACCGGTCGAGGGCGACATTATCGTTCCTCATGGGGCATCCGCGCTCAGGGGGATGGTGGCCCACGTTCCCAGACTAACTCCAAAGGGGGATCCGTCGCTTCATTTTATGGAGGTGGAACAGGCGGCCAGCATTAATGACTGCGACGAAGGGGAGCAAATAAAGATGCTCCTGATGACCCTAGATGCACAGCTATGCAGGACAGTGACCTCGGGGAATGGGGGAAGACCTGACACATGGGCGGCAGCACAGACTGCTGTTCTGGAGGCGATGGGCTTGAATCTGGGGAGCCCTTTCATGAGGGTGGGGGAAACCAAGCAGCAACCAGGGGAATCTCCCACCATGTTCGCAGACAGACTGTGGACTGTCTATATGGAGGCATGCGGGGTTCCCGGGGATAGACGGAATTTAGGGGAAAGAACCGCCCACTGGCTGAAGACCCTAGTTGCCAACTGTCTCCCTAACGTTAGGGCAAAAGCCGAACACTGGTTCGACCCGCAGACCCCGGCCCTTAATGAGGAAGAGGTCCTTAGGAAACTTACCCTCGCATATCGTAATGGGGAGAGGGGTGAGGACAAGCCCCTTAAGGGTAGGGTGCATGAAATCGCGCCAGCAGCCCCTAAGAGAGAGTGGAAGCATGAGGGCACCCGGACCTCCGACAAGAAACCGATATGCTACGGGTGTGGGAAGGCCGGGCATTTCAAGAGGGAATGTAGAAACCCTAGCAAGCAGGAGAGGGCTCCCGCAGTAGAGAGTCAGACCCCGGCGGTAGGAGCAGCTGCCCCGGGAACCATCGAGATAAGTAAAATTTTAGCCCTTTTGCAAGGCTCAGGACAGGTGGCAATGGCAACGGGCCAGGGCCTGCCCGCACCCACACCACAAGAACCCGTATGACTACCCAGGGAGCAGCCTCAGGAAAAAGGGAGCGCAGGGGTAGTTCTAGCCCCAGACCCTGGTCCGGTCCAGGTGCAGGGTCCCATTCTGGAGGCTGCCTCAGGGGCTATTTGCAGTTTAAATCCCTTAAGGTGGGACCCATGCGAACGCCACATCAGTCAATTTAAATTGTTCCACCCCATAAGGACAAGAAAGAGCAAGGTGGGGGGAAGACTGGGGGTGGTAGTGGAGAAACCCCCCGTAGAATTAACGACGGTGGGGGAGGTCCCTGACTCCACGGTCACACAACCGGTGACAAGGTGCTGTCCCGAAGGGGCAGTCCCAAAGAGACCGACAGTGCTGCAAGCACCCAGCCCAGGGACAGTAACGATTCCCAAGCCCTTACCTGTGGGTCAGGTGGCCTGCCTTAGTATAGAGGCTAAGGAGGCGGAGGAAGTGGAGGTATCACCTTGGGTTTGGGAACCAGTCAGGGGACGAAGGAGCAATCGGGTCTCCAAGCCCCCTCTAAGATGGTCCCCATCACACCTCCCTAGAACCCGGTCCCGCAGTAAGGGGGCCCGAGTAGAAGGGAACGCTGAGGGATCCCCGAACCCTGTTGGGGAAGGAGAGGCAAGGGGCAGCCCGAACCCCCGGGAGGGGACGGTCTGGCCCGAGCCGTTGGACCAAACAGGTGAACTGCCCCAGTTTAGCGGGGCACAGTTTTAATTTGGCCACCCGGAGACGGGTGGCATTGTATATATCATATTCCTTTTTCTTTTCCCCTGCTAGTTCTAATTAGTGTGTAGTTGTGTGTGAAGTATTTAGGATCGTGGGAACACAGAAGCGCCTGGTGCAAGGGTAAAATGATGAAGCACCAGGCACTAGGACCCTGGTGCAGCCGGGCTGTAAACACAGAATCACAGACAGGCTGCGGCAACTTCAAAGCGGGAGCTGCTGCTGCCGCCGGATAGCGGCAGGCACTAGGACCCTGGGGAGCCGGGCTGTAAACACAGAATCACAGACAGGCTGCGGCAACTTCAAAGCGGGAGCTGCTGCCGCCGCTGGATAGAACCCATGCACTTCAAGGTAGGTAGTTCTGTGGAGGCAAGGATGTGTTTTGTTTTTCTTACAGATGGGGCACCCGACGATGTGGAGTTTGCTGATCCTGGCGATGGTGGGACCGGGAGAACTCCGCAGAGGCGAGACAGAAGAGTCCTTTGTCTATGGGTGTTCTGGCGGCAGAGCCCCCCTGGTCACTACCGGACAGGGAAACCAGGTGGCCATAGAGCAGGCCCGCTACTCACACCTGGGGAGGTGGCCTGGGTGGCTGGGGTCGAACTCGACCAGGTACTCCAGCCACCAGAGCTTCACCTATGGAGAGGCCTCGGTACTCTGCGAGGAGATACAGGTGGCGACTGACCGGGTTAGGGTGACTGAGGGCAGGCGGGTGTGTTTAACCTGTGAGGGGGACGTTCCTTTGGGGAGATGGTGGTGGCCCAGGAAGCTGAGGCTGGACATGAGGGATCGGTCCTCGGACTGGGAACGCCTGGACACCAACACCTAACGGACCATCACGGGGTCACCGGGTAGGATCACCGTTTGCTGGGATAAGGGGTGGGCTTCTGACCAGGGCATTTATTTGTGTTCATGGGGATCTACCAAGGCATGTCCACAAGGGGCACTAATCACTTTTGTAAGGTGGTGGCAGAACCCAGGGAACGGGATAAATTGACCGCACTGGGGAGGGATGTGTAACGCCCAGGGAAGGGATGACTGTAAAAGCTACCGAACTGCTGGTTCAGGTAAAGCGACCCCTGCCCACAGCCCAACCGATCGACCCTCACAACTGTCCGATCACCACCAGGGGGGGGCCTGAGAATGGTTTAGTGTTTGCCCCCACAAAGGAAATGTTGTCCAGGGGGTACATTATGCTGTCGCCTCAGTTGGACTAAACCTCTCAGCTGCAGGTATCGACGATGGAGGATAAATGAAGAGCCCTCAACGGGAAGAAGCGAAGTGCAGCCAAGAAAGGAGGATCCTTGGTGAAATAAAGAGATGCAATTGTAAATAGTTGTATGGATTCGCGGGTTTCAGTTACTTGATTGTGATATATGTACAGGGACCCTTACGTTTGGGGTTCCGGTGAAATGTGTATATGTTACTGTCTGCTTGAATTAAGTATGGTCTTGTCTTTCCCTTTCATTGAAATCAGGGGTAGCCTAGATTAAGGGAACTGTCTTGGGACTTGTAGTTTCGCATGTTGTTGAGGGGGGGGCCTACGGTCCACACAAAAGGAAATAATTGCCCTTCACCTGTGTCGATACGGTCCAAGCAGTAGGGACGTATCGAAGGGGCATCTGTAAGGTTTTCGGGCAATTCGGCCTTTTTGGAACTGCCCAAGAATAAAAACTCAGAGACTGTAAACTGACTTTTCAGCCAAGAGAACGGAACCAGTTTTCCCAGCAGGCTTGGTCCGCTGAGCTGAGTAGGGACATAAGTACATAAGTATTTACAAACCCCCCCTAGGAGCTACAAGGAAGAAGGAGCCAGACAACGAGATAACATCAAAACACAGACAAAGGGCACGGGAATACACAGGAGGCCTGCCTGCAAGCAGGACAATGGGATGGTCATAGCCCCATGCAAATGTAAATGACCTGGCCTCCACCAGAGCAGAATCCAATTAACACCCCATCAACATAGCGAGGTGAGAATAGCAGCCATCTCCGGAGCAGCTGGAAGACACTGAAATTCTCCACAAGAGAGCCTAACCTCGTTATCCTAGAAAACAGACTGTCTGGGTTCAGTATATTGCGCTGGAAAAGCCCCTAGAAGATCAGCGGTAGAGAAAAACCAAGTTGGAGGCGGACCTGGGGGAGGTACTCCAATCTTGACAGAAGCTACCGGCAGAAACTCACTGGGAGGAGGGGGGCGGAGCCAGCGCCAAATTCAAATCGCGCAGGTCTGAAAAAACCAAGTTGGAGGCGGACCTGGGGGAGGTACTCCAATCTTGACAGAAGCTACCGGCAGAAACTCACTGGGAGGAGGGGGGCGGAGCCAGCGCCAAATTCAAATCGCGCAGGTCTGAAAAAACCAAGTTGGAGGCGGACCTGGGGGAGGTACTCCAATCTTGACAGAAGCTACCGGCAGAAACTCACTGGAAGGAGGGGGCGGAGTCAGCGCCAAATTCAAATCGCGCAGGTCTGCCTAGCTGGAAGGGGCGGACCTGCGAGGAATACCCGGAAACATACAGCTCTGGCCGGCTCAAAGGGGGCGGGACCAGCGGGAACTTTAAAACTTACCTTTTTCAATGCAAAAGGGGCTGGCCGATCACAGAACAAAGCCAGGTAAAACAATATAAAAGGGGCTGTGTTTTCGATTGGGGGTCTCTTCGTTCTTGGCTCGACCTCTGCACCCCTGACTTGACCTCTGCAGCCTGTGACCGTAAGTAACCCGCAGCAGCTTGCGAAACTCCCTTGACTTTAATAGTGGTTGAGGCTTTGGGGAAGGGAACTTGTTTTGTGCCTTGTGCTATTGCTAAAAACTGTGTAATCATAAGAATTTTCGTTGTGTCCGTTATATTACTTTTGAATAGACTTAGTTTGTATTAGAGCATAAGATTTTATTGTATTTTCTTCTGTTGATGATTTTGACCTGGGTTTTGCAATAAACCTTGATTTGATGATAATTGGAGTCGTTTAAATTCTTCAATCTTTCACCAGCGATCTCTGACCAAGTCATTGTTAAAATACTCCTCACCTTAATTCCGGGTTCAAGAATCGAGGGTCATCTTGAGCGATTCACTCAGGACAGACTGCTGGTTAGGAAATAAACAGCAGTGTCCTATTCTCTCTCTTGGGAAAGCTACTCTAGCGAAGTAGGAACCGGGTGGGTGTTGCACCACCGGCAAGAGAGAGAATCACCTGGGTATTGGTAGGGGTCTGGAGATCTGTGTGATATAAGCCTCAGGCTGCCGGTTAGGAATAAACGGCAGGCTTGAATCAGTGCTCTCTTCAGTGGAAGTGTCCCAGTGCGACATCCCCTGGCCTCTGAAGTTTCAGTGCCAGCTGGAGAGAGACACACACAGATACTCAAACCCCAGATATCGGCCCAGTAGTGGAGTAGCGGAGATGGCACCCTCTACACCCCTGGTGAGTGCAGTGCCAGCCAATGGTAGCCCAGACATCAGAGATGGGCGCCAGGGTCAAGGCCCCCATCGTGCTGGCCACCGATAGGGCCAGGGGTGCGGAGATGGGTGGGGGACACACGGTGCCAACCGGGGTCACAATGTAGCCGAATGGACTTGGTTGGGCACAGGGGTATGAGCCATGCTAACATGTCAGCCTTTCACCTCCTGCAGACAATAGTGGCCTTCCTGCTAGTTGCCACAGCCCTGGGGAATGCACTGCGGCTGAATGAGCTGGAGCTGCTCGAGGAGGAGGAAGCTGCAGCAGCGAAGCGTGCACCCGCGGATCATGCAGCAGCGTAGCGTGCACCCGCGGATCATGCAGCAGCGGAGCGTGCACCCGCGGATCATGCAGCAGCGGAGTGTGCACCCGCGGATCATGCAGCAGCGGAGCGTGCACCCGCGGATCATGCAGCAGCGGAGTGTGCACCCGCGGATCATGCAGCAGCGGAGAGTGCACCCGCGGATCATGCAGCAGCGGAGCGTGCACCCGCGGATCATGCAGCAGCGGGTCGAAGAGTTAGAGCAGGAGTTGAGAGAAGTGAGGGCCAGCGCAGGGGACAGCGCTAGCGCAGCGGAACGACTGCGGGAGGAATTGGCAGAAATTAAACAGGACAGCGCGAGCGTAGCGGAACGACTGCGGGAAGAAATGGCAGAAATGAAACAGGAAAGCGAGTCTAACCGGTGTGAGAAGGACTATCTCCACTGCCAGATAGTGGAGGGTAAAGAAAAGGAACGGAGGCTCCAGGAACTCTATGCTCGGAGTACAGAGCAGTGTAGGAAGCTGGAGGGGAAGTTCCGGGACATCCAGGCAGCGTACCGGGTGGCTCGCGAGGAAGTAGGGGACTGTGCCCATGGGCCGTGCCAGGCACGAATAACGGAGTTGGAGGAGGCCTTGTCCAAGGTCAGGGGACAGGTACACCTGATAGGTCCAGGGGGGTTCCCAAGGGGCAAGGTGCTCCTCGCAGCGGATGATTCCCCACAGGCCAAGGGGAATAGACCGCCTCCTGAGGCACCGGGATCGTGCCCGGGTCGGCAAGCGGGGAACGGACTGCACGTCCAGGGGCAAGTCCAAGGGGGGTCGGCAGGGTACCCCCAGCTGGAGGCGTGTCCGCCTGGTTTCGTATGTGGGTCCCCATGGGATGGGGACAGACCGCTGCCTGGGATGCCGGTGATGGGGCCGGGTCAGCAGGTAGGGTTTGGACCGCCCGGTCAGGGGCCGGTCCAAGGGGGGTCAGCGGTGTATCCCCAGATAGCGGCATCTCCTATATGGGTAGCTGGCCCAGGGACAGGGGGGCTACCCAACGGGGCAGGAGAGCTGGACAGTGGGGAGGAGGAGCAGGAACCCCAGGTAGGGCAGATGTGCCCTGTCAGGCAAAGAAGGTATGGTCCCCCGGCGGGGATGGCAAATAGGGGACCGGTCGAGGGCGACATTATCGTTCCTCATGGGGCATCCGCGCTCAGGGGGATGGTGGCCCACGTTCCCAGACTAACTCCAAAGGGGGATCCGTCGCTTCATTTTATGGAGGTGGAACAGGCGGCCAGCATTAATGACTGCGACGAAGGGGAGCAAATAAAGATGCTCCTGATGACCCTAGATGCACAGCTATGCAGGACAGTGACCTCGGGGAATGGGGGAAGACCTGACACATGGGCGGCAGCACAGACTGCTGTTCTGGAGGCGATGGGCTTGAATCTGGGGAGCCCTTTCATGAGGGTGGGGGAAACCAAGCAGCAACCAGGGGAATCTCCCACCATGTTCGCAGACAGACTGTGGACTGTCTATATGGAGGCATGCGGGGTTCCCGGGGATAGACGGAATTTAGGGGAAAGAACCGCCCACTGGCTGAAGACCCTAGTTGCCAACTGTCTCCCTAACGTTAGGGCAAAAGCCGAACACTGGTTCGACCCGCAGACCCCGGCCCTTAATGAGGAAGAGGTCCTTAGGAAACTTACCCTCGCATATCGTAATGGGGAGAGGGGTGAGGACAAGCCCCTTAAGGGTAGGGTGCATGAAATCGCGCCAGCAGCCCCTAAGAGAGAGTGGAAGCATGAGGGCACCCGGACCTCCGACGAGAAACCGGTATGCTACGGGTGTGGGAAGGCCGGGCATTTCAAGAGGGAATGTAGAAACCCTAGCAAGCAGGAGAGGGCTCCCGCAGTAGAGAGTCAGACCCCGGCGGTAGGAGCAGCTGCCCCGGGAACCATCGAGATAAGTAAAATTTTAGCCCTTTTGCAAGGCTCAGGACAGGTGGCAATGGCAACGGGCCAGGGCCTGCCCGCACCCACACCACAAGAACCCGTATGACTACCCAGGGAGCAGCCTCAGGAAAAAGGGAGCGCAGGGGTAGTTCTAGCCCCAGACCCTGGTCCGGTCCAGGTGCAGGGTCCCATTCTGGAGGCTGCCTCAGGGGCTATTTGCAGTTTAAATCCCTTAAGGTGGGACCCATGCGAACGCCACATCAGTCAATTTAAATTGTTCCACCCCATAAGGACAAGAAAGAGCAAGGTGGGGGGAAGACTGGGGGTGGTAGTGGAGAAACCCCCCGTAGAATTAACGACGGTGGGGGAGGTCCCTGACTCCACGGTCACACAACCGGTGACAAGGTGCTGTCCCGAAGGGGCAGTCCCAAAGAGACCGACAGTGCTGCAAGCACCCAGCCCAGGGACAGTAACGATTCCCAAGCCCTTACCTGTGGGTCAGGTGGCCTGCCTTAGTATAGAGGCTAAGGAGGCGGAGGAAGTGGAGGTATCACCTTGGGTTTGGGAACCAGTCAGGGGACGAAGGAGCAATCGGGTCTCCAAGCCCCCTCTAAGATGGTCCCCATCACACCTCCCTAGAACCCGGTCCCGCAGTAAGGGGGCCCGAGTAGAAGGGAACGCTGAGGGATCCCCGAACCCTGTTGGGGAAGGAGAGGCAAGGGGCAGCCCGAACCCCCGGGAGGGGACGGTCTGGCCCGAGCCGTTGGACCAAACAGGTGAACTGCCCCAGTTTAGCGGGGCACAGTTTTAATTTGGCCACCCGGAGACGGGTGGCATTGTATATATCATATTCCTTTTTCTTTTCCCCTGCTAGTTCTAATTAGTGTGTAGTTGTGTGTGAAGTATTTAGGATCGTGGGAACACAGAAGCGCCTGGTGCAAGGGTAAAATGATGAAGCACCAGGCACTAGGACCCTGGTGCAGCCGGGCTGTAAACACAGAATCACAGACAGGCTGCGGCAACTTCAAAGCGGGAGCTGCTGCTGCCGCCGGATAGCGGCAGGCACTAGGACCCTGGGGAGCCGGGCTGTAAACACAGAATCACAGACAGGCTGCGGCAACTTCAAAGCGGGAGCTGCTGCCGCCGCTGGATAGAACCCATGCACTTCAAGGTAGGTAGTTCTGTGGAGGCAAGGATGTGTTTTGTTTTTCTTACAGATGGGGCACCCGACGATGTGGAGTTTGCTGATCCTGGCGATGGTGGGACCGGGAGAACTCCGCAGAGGCGAGACAGAAGAGTCCTTTGTCTATGGGTGTTCTGGCGGCAGAGCCCCCCTGGTCACTACCGGACAGGGAAACCAGGTGGCCATAGAGCAGGCCCGCTACTCACACCTGGGGAGGTGGCCTGGGTGGCTGGGGTCGAACTCGACCAGGTACTCCAGCCACCAGAGCTTCACCTATGGAGAGGCCTCGGTACTCTGCGAGGAGATACAGGTGGCGACTGACCGGGTTAGGGTGACTGAGGGCAGGCGGGTGTGTTTAACCTGTGAGGGGGACGTTCCTTTGGGGAGATGGTGGTGGCCCAGGAAGCTGAGGCTGGACATGAGGGATCGGTCCTCGGACTGGGAACGCCTGGACACCAACACCTAACGGACCATCACGGGGTCACCGGGTAGGATCACCGTTTGCTGGGATAAGGGGTGGGCTTCTGACCAGGGCATTTATTTGTGTTCATGGGGATCTACCAAGGCATGTCCACAAGGGGCACTAATCACTTTTGTAAGGTGGTGGCAGAACCCAGGGAACGGGATGAATTGACCGCAGTGGGGAGGGATGTGTAACGCCCAGGGAAGGGATGACTGTAAAAGCTACCGAACTGCTGGTTCAGGTAAAGCGACCCCTGCCCACAGCCCAACCGATCGACCCTCACAACTGTCCGATCACCACCAGGGGGGGGCCTGAGAATGGTTTAGTGTTTGCCCCCACAAAGGAAATGTTGTCCAGGGGGTACATTATGCTGTCGCCTCAGTTGGACTAAACCTCTCAGCTGCAGGTATCGACGATGGAGGATAAATGAAGAGCCCTCAACGGGAAGAAGCGAAGTGCAGCCAAGAAAGGAGGATCCTTGGTGAAATAAACAGATGCAATTGTAAATAGTTGTATGGATTCGCGGGTTTCAGTTACTTGATTGTGATATATGTACAGGGACCCTTACGTTTGGGGTTCCGGTGAAATGTGTATATGTTACTGTCTGCTTGAATTAAGTATGGTCTTGTCTTTCCCTTTCATTGAAATCAGGGGTAGCCTAGATTAAGGGAACTGTCTTGGGACTTGTAGTTTCGCATGTTGTTGAGGGGGGGGCCTACGGTCCACACAAAAGGAAATAATTGCCCTTCACCTGTGTCGATACGGTCCAAGCAGTAGGGACGTATCGAAGGGGCATCTGTAAGGTTTTCGGGCAATTCGGCCTTTTTGGAACTGCCCAAGAATAAAAACTCAGAGACTGTAAACTGACTTTTCAGCCAAGAGAACGGAACCAGTTTTCCCAGCAGGCTTGGTCCGCTGAGCTGAGTAGGGACATAAGTACATAAGTATTTACAAACCCCCCCTAGGAGCTACAAGGAAGAAGGAGCCAGACAACGAGATAACATCAAAACACAGACAAAGGGCACGGGAATACACAGGAGGCCTGCCTGCAAGCAGGACAATGGGATGGTCATAGCCCCATGCAAATGTAAATGACCTGGCCTCCACCAGAGCAGAATCCAATTAACACCCCATCAACATAGCGAGGTGAGAACAGCAGCCATCTCCGGAGCAGCTGGAAGACACTGAAATTCTCCACAAGAGAGCCTAACCTCGTTATCCTAGAAAACAGACTGTCTGGGTTCAGTATATTGCGCTGGAAAAGCCCCTAGAAGATCAGCGGTAGAGAAAAACCAAGTTGGAGGCGGACCTGGGGGAGGTACTCCAATCTTGACAGAAGCTACCGGCAGAAACTCACTGGGAGGAGGGGGGCGGAGCCAGCGCCAAATTCAAATCGCGCAGGTCTGAAAAAACCAAGTTGGAGGCGGACCTGGGGGAGGTACTCCAATCTTGACAGAAGCTACCGGCAGAAACTCACTGGAAGGAGGGGGCGGAGTCAGCGCCAAATTCAAATCGCGCAGGTCTGCCTAGCTGGAAGGGGCGGACCTGCGAGGAATACCCGGAAACATACAGCTCTGGCCGGCTCAAAGGGGGCGGGACCAGCGGGAACTTTAAAACTTACCTTTTTCAATGCAAAAGGGGCTGGCCGATCACAGAACAAAGCCAGGTAAAACAATATAAAAGGGGCTGTGTTTTCGATTGGGGGTCTCTTCGTTCTTGGCTCGACCTCTGCACCCCTGACTTGACCTCTGCAGCCTGTGACCGTAAGTACCCTGCAGCAGCTTGCAAAACTCCCTTGACTTTAATAGTGGTTGAGGCTTTGGGGAAGGGAACTTGTTTTGTGCCTTGTGCTATTGCTAAAAACTGTGTAATCATAAGAATTTTCGTTGTGTCCGTTATATTACTTTTGAATAGACTTAGTTTGTATTAGAGCATAAGATTTTATTGTGTTTCTTCTGTTGATGATTTTGACCTGGGTTTTGCAATAAACCTTGATTTGATGATAATTGGAGTCGTTTAAATTCTTCAATCTTTCACCAGCGATCTCTGACCAAGTCATTGTTAAAATACTCCTCACCTTAATTCCGGGTTCAAGAATCGAGGGTCATCTTGAGCGATTCACTCAGGACAGACTGCTGGTTAGGAAATAAACAGCAGTGTCCTATTCTCTCTCTTGGGAAAGCTACTCTAGCGAAGTAGGAACCGGGTGGGTGTTGCACCACCGGCAAGAGAGAGAATCACCTGGGTATTGGTAGGGGTCTGGAGATCTGTGTGATATAAGCCTCAGGCTGCCGGTTAGGAATAAACGGCAGGCTTGAATCAGTGCTCTCTTCAGTGGAAGTGTCCCAGTGCGACATCCCCTGGCCTCTGAAGTTTCAGTGCCAGCTGGAGAGAGACACACACAGATACTCAAACCCCAGATATCGGCCCAGTAGTGGAGTAGCGGAGATGGCACCCTCTACACCCCTGGTGAGTGCAGTGCCAGCCAATGGTAGCCCAGACATCAGAGATGGGCGCCAGGGTCAAGGCCCCCATCGTGCTGGCCACCGATAGGGCCAGGGGTGCGGAGATGGGTGGGGGACACACGGTGCCAACCGGGGTCACAATGTAGCCGAATGGACTTGGTTGGGCACAGGGGTATGAGCCATGCTAACATGTCAGCCTTTCACCTCCTGCAGACAATAGTGGCCTTCCTGCTAGTTGCCACAGCCCTGGGGAATGCACTGCGGCTGAATGAGCTGGAGCTGCTCGAGGAGGAGGAAGCTGCAGCAGCGAAGCGTGCACCCGCGGATCATGCAGCAGCGGAGCGTGCACCCGCGGATCATGCAGCAGCGGAGTGTGCACCCGCGGATCGTGCAGCAGCGGAGAGGGCACCCGCGGATCATGCAGCAGCGTAGCGTGCACCCGCGGATCATGCAGCAGCGGAGCGTGCACCTGCTGATCATGCAGCAGCGGAGCGTGCACCCGCGGATCATGCAGCAGCGTAGCGTGCACCCGCGGATCATGCAGCAGCGGAGCGTGCACCCGCGGATCATGCAGCAGCGGAGAGTGCACCCGCGGATCATGCAGCAGCGGAGAGTGCACCCGCGGATCATGCAGCAGCGGAGCGTGCACCCGCGGATCATGCACCAGCAGAGCATGCACCCGCGGATCATGCAGCAGCGGAGAGTGCACCCGCGGATCATGCAGCAGCGGAGCGTGCACCCGCGGATCATGCACCAGCAGAGTATGCACCCGCGGATCATGCAGCAGCGGAGAGTGCACCCGCGGATCATGCAGCAGCGGAGAGTGCACCCGCGGATCATGCAGCAGCGGAGAGTGCACCCGCGGATCATGCAGCAGCGGAGCGTGCACCCGCGGATCATGCACCAGCAGAGCGTGCACCCGCCGATCATGCAGCAGCGGAGCGTGCACACGCGGATCATGCAGCAGCGGAGCGTGCACACGCGGATCATGCAGCAGCGGAGCGTGCACACGCGGATCATGCAGCAGCGGAGCGTGCACCCGCGGATCATGCAGCAGCGGAGAGTGCACCCGCGGATCATGCAGCAGCGGAGCGTGCACCCGCGGATCATGCAGCAGCGGAGCGTGCACCCGCGGATCATGCAGCAGCGGAGCGTGCACCCGCGGATCATGCAGCAGCGGAGCGTGCACACGCGGATCCTGCAGCAGCGGAGCGTGCACACGCGGATCATGCAGCAGCGGAGAGTGCACCCGCGGATCATGTAGCAGCGGAGCGTGCACACGCGGATCATGCACCAGCAGAGCGTGCACCCGCCGATCATGCAGCAGCGGAGGGTGCACCCGCGGATCATGCAGCAGCGGAGCGTGCACACGCGGATCATGCAGCAGCGGAGAGTGCACCCGCGGATCATGCAGCAGCGGAGCGTGCACCCGCCGATCACGTAGCAGCGGAGCGTGCACACGCGGATCATGCAGCAGCGGAGAGTGCACCCGCGGATCATGCAGCAGCGGAGCGTGCACCCGCCGATCATGTAGCAGCGGAGAGTGCACCCCCGGATCATGCAGCAGCGGAGCGTGCACACGCGGATCATGCAGCAGCGGAGAGTGCACCCCCGGATCATGCAGCAGCGGAGCGTGCACACGCGGATCATGCAGCAGCGGAGCGTGCACCCGCGGATCATGCAGCAGCGGAGCGTGCACCCGCGGATCATGCAGCAGCGGAGCGTGCACCCGCGGATCATGCAGCAGCGGAGCGTGCACCCGCGGATCCTGCAGCAGCGGAGAGTGCACACGCGGATCATGCAGCAGCGGAGCGTGCACACGCGGATCATGCAGCAGCGGAGCGTGCACCCGCGGATCATGCAGCAGCGGAGCGTGCACCCGCGGATCATGCAGCAGCGGAGCGTGCACCCGCGGATCATGCAGCAGCGGAGCGTGCACACGCGGATCCTGCAGCAGCGGAGAGTGCACACGCGGACCCTGCAGCAGCGGAGCGTGCACCCGCGGATCATGCAGCAGCGGAGCGTGCACCCGCGGATCATGCAGCAGCGGAGCGTGCACACGCGGATCATGCAGCAGCGGAGAGTGCACCCCCGGATCATGCAGCAGCGGAGCGTGCACACGCGGATCATGCAGCAGCGGAGAGTGCACCCGCGGATCATGTAGCAGCGGAGAGTGCACCCGCAGATCATGCAGCAGCGGAGAGTGCACCCGCGGATCATGCAGCAGCGGAGTGTGCACCCGTGGATCATGCAGCAGCGGAGAGTGCACCCGCGGATCATGCAGCAGCGTAGCGTGCACCCGCGGATCATGCAGCAGCGGAGCGTGCACCCGCGGATCATGCAGCAGCGGAGTGTGCACCCGCGGATCATGCAGCAGCGGAGCGTGCACCCGCGGATCATGCAGCAGCGGAGCGTGCACCCGCGGATCATGCAGCAGCGGAGTGTGCACCCACGGATCATGCAGCAGCGGAGAGTGCACCCGCGGATCATGCAGCAGCGTAGCGTGCACCCGCGGATCATGCAGCAGCGGAGCGTGCACCTGCTGATCATGCAGCAGCGGAGCGTGCACCCGCGGATCATGCAGCAGCGTAGCGTGCACCCGCGGATCATGCAGCAGCGGAGCGTGCACCCGCGGATCATGCAGCAGCGGAGAGTGCACCCGCGGATCATGCAGCAGCGGAGAGTGCACCCGCGGATCATGCAGCAGCGGAGCGTGCACCCGCGGATCATGCACCAGCAGAGCATGCACCCGCGGATCATGCAGCAGCGGAGAGTGCACCCGCGGATCATGCAGCAGCGGAGAGTGCACCCGCGGATCATGCAGCAGCGGAGAGTGCACCCGCGGATCATGCAGCAGCGGAGCGTGCACCCGCGGATCATGCACCAGCAGAGCGTGCACCCGCGGATCATGCACCAGCAGAGCATGCACCCGCGGATCATGCAGCAGCGGAGTGTGCACCCGCGGATCATGCAGCAGCGGAGGGTGCACCCGCGGATCATGCAGCAGCGGAGAGTGCACCCGCGGATCATGCAGCAGCGGAGAGTGCACCCGCGGATCATGCAGCAGCGTAGCGTGCACCCACGGATCATGCAGCAGCGGAGAGTGCACCCGCGGATCATGCAGCAGCGGAGCGTGCACCCGCGGATCATGCACCAGCAGAGCGTGCACCCGCGGATCATGCAGCAGCGGAGCGTGCACCCGCGGAACATGCAGCAGCGGAGCGTGCACCCGCGGGTCATGCAGCAGCGGAGCGTGCACCCGCGGATCATGCAGCAGCGGAGCGTGCACCCGCGGATCATGCAGCAGCGGAGAGTGCACCCCCGGATCATGCAGCAGCGGAGCGTGCACACGCGGATCATGCAGCAGCGGAGAGTGCACCCGCGGATCATGTAGCAGCGGAGAGTGCACCCGCAGATCATGCAGCAGCGGAGAGTGCACCCGCGGATCATGCAGCAGCGGAGTGTGCACCCGTGGATCATGCAGCAGCGGAGCGTGCACCCGCGGATCATGCAGCAGCGGAGCGTGCACCCGCGGATCATGCAGCAGCGGAGTGTGCACCCGCAGATCATGCAGCAGCGGAGCGTGCACCCGCGGATCATGCAGCAGCGGAGCGTGCACCCGCGGATCATGCAGTAGCGGAGCGTGCACCCGCGGATCATGCAGCAGCGGAGAGTGCACCCGCGGATCATGCAGCAGCGTAGCGTGCACCCGCGGATTATGCAGCAGCGGAGCGTGCACCTGCTGATCATGCAGCAGCGGAGCGTGCACCCGCGGATCATGCAGCAGCGTAGCGTGCACCCGCGGATCATGCAGCAGCGGAGCGTGCACCCGCGGATCATGCAGCAGCGGAGAGTGCACCCGCGGATCATGCAGCAGCGGAGAGTGCACCCGCGGATCATGCAGCAACGGAGCGTGCACCCGCGGATCATGCACCAGCAGAGCATGCACCCGCGGATCATGCAGCAGCGGAGAGTGCACCCGCGGATCATGCAGCAGCGGAGAGTGCACCCGCGGATCATGCAGCAGCGGAGAGTGCACCCGCGGATCATGCAGCAGCGGAGCGTGCACCCGCGGATCATGCACCAGCAGAGCATGCACCCGCGGATCATGCAGCAGCGGAGCGTGCACCCGCGGATCATGCAGCAGCGGAGCGTGCACCCGCGGATCATGCAGCAGCGGTGCGTGCACCCGCGGATCATGCACCAGCAGAGCATGCACCCGCGGATCATGCAGCAGCGGAGTGTGCACCCGCGGATCATGCAGCAGCGGAGGGTGCACCCGCGGATCATGCAGCAGCGGAGAGTGCACCCGCGGATCATGCAGCAGCGGAGAGTGCACCCGCGGATCATGCAGCAGCGGAGCGTGCACCCGCGGATCATGCACCAGCAGAGCGTGCACCCGCGGATCATGCAGCAGCGGAGCGTGCACCCGCGGATCATGCAGCAGCGGAGCGTGCACCCGCGGATCATGCAGCAGCGGAGCATGCCACAGAGGGACAGGTGGCAGCCGCCCAGGATGGAGAGCCGGCCGCCCAACAGGCCAAGGAGAATCATAGAATTTTCAGTGCAGAAGGAGGCCAATCGGCCCATCGAGTCTGCACTGGCTCTTGGAAAGAGCACCCTACCCAAGCCCACACCTCCACCCTATCCCCATAACCCAGTAACCCCACCCAACACTAAGGGCAATTTATCATGGCCAAGCCACCTAACCTGCACATCTTTGGACTGTGGGAGGAAACCGGAGCACCCGGAGGAAACCCACACACACACGGGGCGAACGTGCAGACTCCGCACGAGAAGGACGTGTCGCATGAGGCTTCACATGTACCGGCACCGCCAATCATTCGAGGACCTGCTGGACCGGGCATGCCGTCGAATACTCCGACTCTGCTGGGAGACAGTGTGACATAACTGCCAGATGATGGCACATCTGGCACCGCGGTGGCATGAGAGAGGACCTCCACTCCCAGTGGCCGTCAAGGTGATGGTTTCCTTGAACGTTTCCGCGTCAGGACCTTCCAGGTGCCGAGTGGGGACCTGTCTGAGATCTCACAGACCTCGGTGCACAGGTGCATCCGTACCATGACAGATGTTCTATATTCCCAGACGGCTCAATACATCCATTCAATGTGAACCAGGCCGACCAAGCTGCCCGGCCGGCGGGGTTCGCCGCCATTGCCAACATGCACCGATTGGCGGGATGCATGTTCCCCGACGAGCACCTGCAGATGTCAGGCCGCCAGCTGATATGTGACCATCATGCATCATTCACCTCTGCGCCCGATACCCAGGCAGTGTGCACGACGCCTTCGTCCTGGCACACTCAACGATTCCTGACATGTTCGAGACGCATACCCCCCCCTCCCCCCCACCCCCACCCCCGCCGCCGCCATCAGCTCCTGGGCGACGGGTTATCCACTGCGGTCGTGGCTGATGACACCTATCTGGAGGCCACAGACAGAGACCCGCTACAATGTAGCCCATACAGCAACCAGGAGTGTGATCGAGCGGTGCTTCGGGCTCCTGAAGATACGGTTCAGGTGCCTGGACCGCTCTGGAGGGGCCCTCCAGTATGATGCTGGGAGGGTCGCCCACATCGTGGCCGCCTGCTGTGTCCTCCACAACATCGCACAGCAGAGGGGTGACCTGCCGGTATCGGAGGATGAACACCAGGCCACGTCTGACAAGGGGGAGGGGGAGGGGGAGGAGGAGCAGGAGATGGGGCTCAGGCAGGCATGGGAGGCCGCACAAGATGTCCGCTAGGGTCAACGCGCACAAGAAGCTCTGATCGCCTCCAGGGTCACTGACTGGGGGGGGGGGGCTGTCCTGGGTCGGCAGTAACAGTGGTTCTTGTCGACGGGATGGAGGAAGATGACAACCCGCTCTGCGATGAGCTCTGGTGCTCCGCATCGTATGCCAATTTCTGATTCCTGCCCACGGTAGCACCTACCTCCTGGGTGCTCCCTGCATGCGAGCTGGCAATTCCATCACAAAGTCCCATCGGATCCCTGGGGTGGCTGTGGTGGGGATGGGGGTGAGGGGGAGCCCTGCCCACCCACAATGTTCGTAAAATATCCCCCACCCCTGGCCAGCCCAGACCAACCCACCCATCTGACAGAGCACCGAGGCAGGTTGTAACAGTGTGGACAGCTGTTTAATGTGAACAAATATTGACAGGTTTGTGCCCTAGCCCCTATAACTAAACTGTGTCTTGCACCCGTTCCAACTTAACTGGTGTCAACTTTCTGGCCTTACCGGCTACATGTAGGTGGTTCCCCAGATGGTACAGCAAGAGTGGAGGCGGCCTACTGTGATTCCTGCCCTGCGACCTGGTGGGCCTCTTCTGGGGCGACCGGGCCTGGATGCTGCCCACCAGATGCACCAGGGACCCAGCGGGGGCGGGGGGGGGGGGGGGGGGGCTCCGAGGCGCTGCGGTGTTCTGGCACCTCCCTTGCAGGAGTCACCAGCACAGGCCCCATCACCTCCTCCTCCCTCGGGTTCCCGATAGCCCCGGGCTACTCCACGGGACGGGGGTGAGAGGGGAGCTTTCCCCTGAGGCTCCCCTGCCATCTGGCGCTGCCAGTCCTGGAGGCCCACGCCCACGGCTGTGGAGCACAGGTGTGGACCATCTCTATCTGGGACTGTGCCACCACCTTCTGAGTTTGTGTCTGATCAGCCAGTGACTGAGCCATCTCCCTCTGGAACTGGGCCACCTCACTCTGTGTCATTGACACGCCGGCCAGCGCCTGGGCAATGCTGCAACATTCCCAACCGTGGCATGCTGTCACTGGGCCACGCTCAAGAGTGTCGCTGCGATGGCCAGGTGGCTCAGGCACATGCCCTGCCCTGGTCCCCGTGCAGCATTTGCACAGAATGCCCCTGGCTTTGGACATGCTGATCCATCGCCAAAACCGTCGCCTCCAATGCCTCTACCACGGACACCACCCATACCTGTTGGCCTGGGTGCCACGCATGGTCGGCACCACCTCCTGCTGCTGTACATGTTTGGACTCCTCCTGCTGCTGTACAGGTGCTGGATGCTCGCTGACAACCCTTCATGTAGCCCCTGGCTCTGTGAATGCATCTCCACGATTGATGGGATTGTCCGTTCCAGAAACCCGCGGCAGTTAGTCCGTGGGGTCGACCCACTGTCCAACCGTCCGCGCCCTCGGGAGTTCCTACCGCCACCTGCTGTACCGGAGCATCTGTGTGGAGAGCAGACAGTGTCCCAGGAGCCTATTCACTAATGTGCCCAACCGAGGTGATAGCCTCCAGGATGGTGGAGGGTGTTGAAGACAGCTGTGTCGGAAAGTCAGCGTTGTCCTCCAACTAGTGCTCCAGGGTCTCCTGAGTCTCGGGTGGAGGGCTGGTGTCCGAGCTGCCCTCCTGGCCACTGCTCGGCTCACAGGGGTCTCCGGCTGTGGCACTGGCTGGGGGCGGGGGACGCCAGATGGACCCTCCCCAGCACCAGCAGACCCCGTAAGACACAGGATAGACGCATGATTAAACCATGAGCCGGGGAGGGGGAGTGAGGGTGAGCGTGTGAGTGGGGGGGGGGGGGGGGGGGGGGGAGTGGCGCAGGGAGGGTGTATGGTGAGGGTGTGTGGCAAGGATTGTGTGGGGGTGGCGTTGGAGCGGACATTGACACACATATCATGAGGAACCGGTGACCTCCCTTTCCTCCGGGCCACCGCCAACGTCCTGGGCCCTCTGCACTGCCATGGTTACGGGACGCAGGGCCCGCGGTCCCCCTCCTGCCTTCTCCTGCTCCCGGTGGTTAGGTGCGGCCTTCTCCTGGGGGAGACACAGGTGGGACACGGGTTATCACAGTATTAAACAGCCCAGGGGGTGGGTAGCTGGTGGCCTCAGTGGCCTGGGCACCTGGCCATGGCGGCCATATGGTGCAGGGTGGGGGTTCGGCTGCCTTCTGGGTGCGGGTGTGTGTCAGGTTACGGGGGTTAGTGCCAGGGGCACAGTGCTGCCTACTCACCCTGGCCACCCTGAGGAGGTCGTGCTCTTTTGTATGGCACTGCTGGCATGTCCGGACGATGTTGTCCACAGCGCTGACGGCCTCTGCCACCTGAGCCCAATCACAGCGAACGGCCGTGGCTGGCAGCCTCCTTCCCGGGCCGGGGTACAGTTCAACATCGATAAATCTTGGGGCTGCTCTCCTTGTTGCCATCCTGTTTGCTGGGGTGGTGTGTGTGGGGAGTGAAGTGTGCATATGTGGCTGCAGCTTGTCAGCCTCCTGAGTGTCAATCACGAATCCAGCATCCCATTGGAACGGCCTCAGGACGTCACTGAAGTACCTCCCCCGATGTTTTGCCCCCGATGGGCCGAGTTCCCGACGTGTGCTCTGAGTTTCCGTCAACCTCACGTGGTGGCTACGTACTGTGTCCCGTGCGCCACAGTCGAGGAGTGGAGCCATTCTGCTGGCCCGGGGGAGCTTCGGCGGGGTCTGGGGTGGCGAGGTGGGGTACTATCTGGCAGGCCGAGTCCGCGAGCGGCCGACGCCATGTTGTACGGCACAACCTCTGCAAATCGTCGCCGTGTGCATGCGCGGCCACGGATCCGGTAATTCTCCGGCCGTTTATGGCGGGAACGGCGGGAATTTTACCTGGCGCAGCTGCTAGCCCCCCACCAGGCGGAGCATCGATGAGAGGGCGCCGCCAACTTTTTCATCGTAAAACTAGACACTTCCTCCGAACATAGCCTCAAAATCGGAGAATCCAGCCCTTAGACTCAGAAAGGAGAATTCCATCCCTTATCATTGAAAAGTAATTCACGTGGAAATGTGTGCATTGCTAAAATAATGAGATAATCCTTCCACTTAATAAAGCATTAGTGCGACTGGATGTGAAAAGCTGTGTACAGGTCTGGTTGCCACAATAGAGAAAAGATATTGCAGCTTCTGTACGGATATGGGAGAGGGTAACCACAATGGTTCAAGCGCTGGCGGGATGGGTTATATGGAGTGATTCATAAACTCGGCACATTCTCACTGGAAAATAGAGGGGCCTAGAAAGGGGGCTGAAGTGACCTCCTGATCAGGAGTGACCTGAAAGAAACTGGAGAGAAAGCGTGTGTGGTCCAGGACATGAACCTTAAGGTATTCAGCCGAAAGGCTAGATAGAGGGGACAGAAGGGTGAAAAATAAAGCAGCATAGGCAGTACCAGCAGGAGAGACAAAACTACAGCAAAGAGCAGAATCATATTTTAAATATTGCAGGAAATAAATACAAAATTAGCAATAATACATATTAAGTTTAAACAACTTATCGGAGAACAACTTTGGCCGTCTGGATCTGGGGGCCAGAATCGCAGCATATGTTCTCAACCTTATACAAACATGACAGCTAATATTTTCATTAAATTTGTTTTAAAACACAGGGCTACATTTTACCTGCCTCCTGTCAAGTCTGTATTCGGCAGGGATGGATGGCACATAAGTTCATAAGATATCGGAGCAAATTTAGGGTATTCGGCCTGCCAATAACTGCCCCCTTTGACCAGTCTCGTCACCCCCGGACCACTCCCCACCAGTGCCCCCAGCCTCCACCGAAGCCCCCCCCTGCCAGCGGAATGGCTCCCCCCCCCCCCCCCCCCCCCCCCCCGACTGTGGCGGTGCTGGACTCAGTCCACAGCCGCCACGCCGGGTTCATGACAAAAAGGATAAGTGTTCCAGGCCGTCGGGAACTTGGCCCATCGGGAGCGGAGCATTGGGGGACGGCCTCAGTTGACATCCTGATGCCGTCTCGACGGCACGTCCGCTGTTTTCGGGGGTGCGGAGCATCGCAAAAGCGATGCCGCCCCCAATTTCGGCACAAACGAGGATTCTCCGGCCGATCGCCGAACACGATTAAACGGGGAAATTCGCCCATGGTGTCAGGGGAAGAGAGGGTGTTAGCCTTTGGGTCCCCTTGGTCCAATGAAGGTAAACAACCCCCACGATCAACCCCCTTAAACCCTCCCCTTGTACCTGGTTCCCCCTTGCCTCCACTCACATCCCTCATTGTGGCTCCCAACGGCGAACTTTTCTGTCAATCCAGGTTCACATCGGGAGCTACCTGTAGTCCCAGCAGTGGCCAGCACCTCTGGTGGTGCTGGTGGGAAACAAAGCTGTCAGCAAATATGATTGGCCAGCAGCTCGGTAAATCCTCCCCCAAAAAGGGTGAAAGTCTTGCCTTAAAGCAGTTAACACAGGACAAGCATCAGACCCCCCCCCAATATTAAGCTGGGGAGGCCGAGGCTATGGCATCCCCTAAAATCCGGGCCGTGTTAAGTCCACAAGGACAGCACAAATGAGCGGTGGCTCCAAAATGCCAGTAGGTGGCAGCCTAGACACATGCTGTTAATGAGAAATTAAAACCTTGAAACTTGGTGTTGCTCACATACACCATTTGAAAAGCACCATACCTGTGCAGATTGAGTTCAAAGATGAAAAAGTGAACATGTTATTTTGTATCTGATGTTGCTCTTCCGAAGTTAGAGAGTTCACGGACTTCTGCTCAATGCAACAAACTTACAAAATACACAATTAGCCTTTTGTCAGACATATCAGTATTGCATGTTGAGAACCTCTGAAATAATCATCAAAGCACAAAGGTGGGAGTATGAGGGGAGAATAACGAGAGTAGACACATATCTCAGCATGCTTGCAGCCACACCTGAGGTAACCCAGTCAGAGAAAAAGCATTGACATGCATTGACAAATAGGAAAGGAAAATTGCAATCAACTTTAACTGTAAATAATGTGTTTCCCCTCAGAAAAACTGGTGCAACATCTTTCCATCATTACTATACTGGTCCTCGTCATTTTAGATTCAGAAATTCAACACTTCAGTATCCTTGGTTGCCTGGAGTTGTGAAACGTTAGCAAAGCAATATTTAGATCAGTTTTCTGGTCTGGGAATATGATTTTTCTTTTCTTTTCACCTTCCCCACTGCTGATGCCCTTTTATCATTCCAGCTTTGCTACTGAAGGGTTGACTGATCTGGCCAGGTCAAGGACACGCTTTAGCGTAACTCACCATGGCTTTTGTGTACAACCCCCCTCCTCCCAGAAGCCACATGTGCCAAGTTCCAAAGCAACCTCAAGATGTAGGTTTGTCACATTACGTGTAAATGTTCTGTACTGCTTCCTGTTGATCCATTGCACTGTGTAGTCTGATTTCTCAAAGCGAATGTCTTTCACAGTTGGTGGAATCTCTACTTCCTTTCACAGAGAAATCTAGGAAATGGGATCAGGAATACACACAGCTCTTCCAGTCTACCAGTCAATATGATCATGTCTGATCTTCTGCCTCACTCCGCCTCTCTGTCTGCTCCCCAGATCCCTGATTCCCTGAGACCAAAGACCTCTATATCAGCCTTAAATATATTTAACGATGGCACAGCCACAATCCTGTGGTGCGAAGAATTCTAAATATTCACTCTCTAGTCCACAAAACGAGGAGGATACTTGCCAAGGCAAGAACCTGCACTAGAGTCTTATAACGTATAGAAGCTGTTGACTGATCAGGAGATCCTCCCACTCTTACTGCCTGCCTTTGGCACATTAGAAGGATTTGTAGGCTGATAATTAACCTGTCTGGTCACATTATGAACACAACATCCATGGCCATCAAGTCCTGGAGTGGGACCTTGGGGCTTAGCGTAGGGATACTACCATTGTGCCATAAGATCTCCTCTGCAAAAACTCACAAACCTCTTGCATATTAACCTTTTGTGTGACACTTTATTTAATGCCTTACATCCAATGCCCTTATCTGCCATATTAATTATCTCCTCAAAGAAACTCTAATAAATTTGTCAAACATGAATTCCCGTTCATAAAACCATCTTGACGTTTTTTGACTATACTATTATATGAGACTTCCTCAGCAATAGATTCCAGTATTTTCCTGGTGACTAATGTTCGGACAACTGGCTTGTAGTTCCTATTTTCCCGCTCCCTCCTTTCTTAAATAACATTTGCGTTTCAGTTCCTCACTCTGACTAGCCCTTTCATTGCCCTCTATTTCTGGCATGTAATATGTATTCCTCATTCCCCACGATAATTTCTCCTGTCCCTACTTCTAAGGACCTTCGAAGGGTTATTTACTTAAAAATCCACTTGCACGCAGCCAAGGGCCGGATTAAGGTAAGTCTTACAAATCAATCATTACAAGTAAAATATAAATTACAAAAGATGACCGAGAGAGTAGAATAAAATAGTGCACCAACCATTAGGTGAGAGTCTTTAGATTATCAGGGTCCAAAATCTAACAGTTAATGGACTTTGCTGATTGAGTGGAAGAGATATGGCACTGGATTATTCTTAAATCTTGTCGCTTTACATCTTAATTCAGCTAGTTTTTTTGAAATTCCAAAGCTGGTAGTTACTGTGGGACCCGTCTGCAGGTAATTAGTAGTGACGTTTGAAGATCAGCAGCAAAAGAATGGCAGAGTTGATTGTGTCTTTCTCGAGTGTCTTGGACTGTAGCCGCCTAAGTAACCAGAGCAATTCTGGCCGAAAATAACTTTGCAACCCTTTTCTGAACATCCTCAATGGCTTTCCATTTGTTGATTTGTGCCCACTTGACCACACAGGTGACCTGTAATCCAGTACAGTAAATGTGGTTACTAGATCATTGCTTGAGAGGGAGTGGTATTTCAGCTTACAAAGAATGCACAGAATGAAGTTCACAGTAGAACTGATTCTATTTTAGAATTGCCTGGTTAAATATATGAACATACAAATCCGATGTAGTAGACCATTCAGCCCCTCAAACATGTTCCATCATTCTGTTATGGGCGAGGCATTTTCAGAACCCCAAAATGTATCATGGAGTTCAACCAACCTCACCCTTTAATGTATTTGTTACTTTTCCTAGCACACGTCTTGTTCCCTCGGTGTGGGATTACAATTATGGACATGTGGGTTTTTAAATACAAAACACTGTTTATTCCATGAACTCAACTTAACATTTTAAATAAATATCGGATCTCTTAACACCCCTTACTTCAAAGATAACTCAGAAAATATTGCAACAGTAAATAATTCCTTAAAATGTTCCTTCAAACTTCCAAGAGACTTAACACCTTTGAACAGTAACACACCAGTCACAGTTAATATATATATTTTCTGTTTTATGGCAGAGATATATATGCTTGGTTGACTTCAGCTCCAGCACCTTGCTTTCTTCCTGCAGCTCTCTGGAAACACATAGACACACACCCAGCTTTTTTCCTCCAAACTCCCTTCAAGCAGATCCAGCAAACCAGAACTTCTCAAGCTGCTGTCTCAAACTGGCTTTCTCCTTTTAATCAGCTCACAGCAAAACAGCCAGGCACTTTTAAACGGCTCTCAGCAAAACCAGCCAGGCACTTTTCAAAACTGAAATTTCAAAATGGCTGAACTGCTGAGCTCCACCCACTATGACATCACTGTTTTCTTAAAGGTACATCGCTTAAAGATCCATGTCTTAAAGGTACTCTCACATGACACCTCCCACAAAGAAAAAAAAATAAACCATCAACTTCAAGATGGTTTCATTTTTCACTTTTGCACCATCCACTAAGAAATGTACACAGTAAATATACCTTTTTTTTAAAAACAACACACGCAAACAGGGATAATAATATAGTCCATTTTTCTTTGCTCTTCTTCCTCCAACCGAAGTCCTTCTCGATTGACAGTCTCTGTGAACAAAGTCTCTGCACGATCCATCCATTCCTCTACTCCTCGGCATTTCTCTTCAGAATCAGATAATTTAGTTCAATCTGATCACAGAGTCCCTTGCAATTCTCCAATACAGGAGCATTGGTTACCACAGCTTTCAGGTAGTCAAATGCCTGTTGAAAATCCGCTGTCCATTGAAATATTTTAGGTTTCTTTAGCAAGTCCATCAGTGGAGTAATCACACCACAAAACTTTCGCACAAAGGTTCGATCAAATTCATTCATGTTAAGAGATCGCATTGCCTCCCTTCGTTTTGAGGGTATCGAAACTCCTCAAGGAAAGTGATTTGGGCTTTTCCAAATTCACTTTTGGCTAGGTTTATCACCAAACCTGCCTCCTGAAGTCGATCGAATAACTTCATACGATGATTTAAATGTTCTTTCCACGTCTGGAAGTTGTAAATAAAAGCAGATTGTCCCACCTTCTCCATGCAATCCTTCAATGGTGGGACAGGATAAGAGTCCGTTCTTGTAACTGCATTCACCTTTCGATAGTCCACACACAACCGTTGGGTACTGTCTGGTTTAGGCACCATCACTATGGGTGAGCTCCATTGGCTGTAACCCACTTCAATTATGCCATTCTTCAGCATACTCTCAATCTCTCTAATAACCTGTGCCAATTTTACAGGGTTAAGTCTATATAGATGTTGTTTGATTGGAACAGTATTTCCCACATCTACATCAATAACTCCTTCAGGTCAGTTCGTTTTTCCTCTGGAAGGTAACTTAACAATTCATCCCAATTTTTAAACACATCCTCATTTTCCAATTTAATTTGAGGTATGTCAAATTCACAGTCATCTGGATTTGGTTCGTCACTTTGAGTTAGAATCATTAAAACCTCCTTTTTCTCTCCTTCCCTTTCAAAGTACCTTTTAAGCATATTCACATGACACACTCGGTGAGTCTTCCTTCTATCTGGTGTTTTTACCACATAATTCACCTCACTTAATTTCCTTTCAATCTGATACGGTTCACAAAACCTAGCTTTTAAATGCTCACCTACCACTGGTAACAACACTAGACCTTTATCCCCACTGGCAAAACTACGAACTTTGGATTTCTTGTCCGCTACCCGTTTCATCACATTTTGTGCAACTTTCAAATGTTGTCTAGTCAATTCACCTGCTCTATTTAATCATTTTCTAAAATTTGACACATAATCCAATAGTGTAATTTCTGATTTCTCACCCACCTCTTACCTCATGAGGTCCTCTTACCTCATGACCAGAAATTTGTTCAAAAGGACTAAATTTGGTAGACTCATTTGGTGCATCCCTAATTGCAAACAATACGAATGGAATTCCTTTATCCCAAACCTCTGGATAATCTTGACAATATGCCCTCAACATTGTCTTTAATGTCTGATGCCACCTTTCTAACGCTTCCTATGATTCTGGATGGTACGCAGTTGATTTAAATTGTTTTATTCCTAAGCTATCCATAACTTCTTTGAATAACTTTGAAGTAAAATTCGATCCTTGATCCGATTGAATTTCTGTGGGTAGTCCATATCTAGTAAAGAATTTAAGTAACTCCTCCACAATCCTTTTAGTTGTAATATTACATACTGGAATGGCCTCTGGAAACCTAGTAGACACATCCATTACAGTCAAAAGATATTGATTCCCACTTTTTGTTTAAGGAAGCGGTCCTACACAATCGATTAGGACCCTTGTAAAATGTTCCTCAAATGCTGGAATGGGTATTAAGGGTGCTGGTTTTATCACTGCTTGAGGTTTCCCTATCACTTGACATATGTGACATGATTGGCAAAATTTAACTACATCTTTATGTAGTCCAGGCCAATTAAAATGTTTCTGGATTTTAGCTTGAGTTTTCCTTATTCCCAAATGACCTCCCACTGGTACCTCATTTGCAACTCGCAACACCTCCTTTCTATACCCGACCGGCAATACTACTTGATGAACTTCTGCCCACTTTTCATCCGCCTGCATATGTAAAGGTCTCCATTTTCTCATCAAGACATCATTTTTACGGTAATAACACTCTGGTATACTCTCAGATTCCTCTTCTGTATATGCTTTCTGATATATCCGTTTTATTTTGACATCTCTCTGTTGTAACTCCGTCAATTTTCCTGAACTAAAAATATCCGCTTCATCCTCCACCTGTTCTTGTTCTTTTTCAACCATCTGATCAAAAATCGTTTCTGATAATTGCACTTCAACTTCATCTTCACTCTTTGATTTCTCCTCCTGTCTTGACCTGTGACTTTGCGCCCTTGTTACTACACAATCCGGACAAATCCCAGGATATTCATCCTTCAGCAGTTCAGTTGTCTTATTTTCCACTGGCTTATCAACCACAGTAGGCATCACTCCCACCTGCGATCCAGCTATATCACTACCCAAGATAAACTGAATTCCTGGACAAGATAGATTCTCTATTACTCCTACTACCACTTCACCACTCTGCACTGGACTTTCCAACCTTACCTTATATAATGGAATGCTACTCCTCTCACCCTGAATTCTACATATCACCACCTATTCTGGCAACATTCTTCCCAAACTACATAATTCCTCATCTCTTATCATTAAAGATTGACTAGCCCATGTATCTCTTAAAATTGTGACTTCTTTACCTGCTCCTCCTGATACACATGAGTCAACTTTACGCACACAAGTAAATTCTTTAAAGATATCTGGCACCTTCTGAACAATTACTTCTTGGACAGGCTGTACAATCATTTGCACCTCCTTTGCTTCCCTTGGGCTTTCCTTTACCACTCTAACAAACATGATAATTCAATAAGGTCAACTCCACTTGCCTGTCTGCCCCCGATAACCTTTGACTCCCTTGTTAGTCAAGAATTGATCTACCTCTGCCTTAAAATCATTTCATGACCCTGCCTCCACCCCTCCCTGGGAAGAGTATCAGAGACTCACAGCCCTCTCAGAGAAAGAATTCTTCCCCATCTCTGTCTTAAATCTCCCTTATTATAAAACTTTGTCCACCTAGTTCTAGTCTCTCCCACAGGGGGAAACACCCTTACAGCAGCCATCCTGTCAACTCCTCTCAGGATCTTACATGTTGAAATGAAATGAAAATTGCTTATTGTCACAAGTAGGCTTCAAATGAAGTTACTGTGAAAAGCCCCTAGGCGCCTGTTCGGGGAGGCTGGTACGGGAAGGTGTTTCAATAAGGTCACCTCTCAATGTTCTAAACTCCAATGGATACAGACCGAGCCTGTCCAATCTTTCCTCAGAAGATAACCCCCAACCCATCCCAGATATCAGAACCTTCTCTGAACGGCTTCTCATACATTGATATCCTTTCTGAATTAGGGAATCCACAATTGTACACAGTACTCCAGATGTGACTAGGGAGTCACTTCCTTACTGTTATATTCCATATGGGCTGGTTTAGCACAGAGGGCTAAATCGCTGGCTTTTAAAGCAGACCGAGGCAGGCCAGCAGCACGGTTCAATTCCTGTACCAGCCTTCCCGAACAGGTGCCGGAATGTGGCGACTTGGGGCTTTTCACAGTAACTTGATTGAAGCCTTCTTGTGACAATAAGCGATTTTCATTAATTTCATTTGTTCCCTCCCAATAAAGAACAACATTCCATTTGCCTTCCCAATCACTTGCAAAAGAACCTTTTGTGATTCATGTACCTGGACACCCAGTTCACTTGATACCTCAAGAGTTCTGCAATCTCTCTCTATTTGAAAAATGGACTGCTTTTCCATCTCAACTCCCAAAGTGGACAAGTTCACATTCTTCCACGTTATACTCCCACCTGCCCAATTTTGCCCACTCAGCTTATCTATATCCCGTTTCAGGCCCCTTATGATCTCTTGGATTTGGATTTTGTTTATTGTTACATGTACGGAGGTACAGTGAAAGTATTTTTCTGCGAGAAGCTCAACAGATCATTAAGTACACGAGAAGAAAAGGAAATAAAAGAAAATACATAATAGGGCAACACAAGGTACACAATGTAATTACATAACACCGGTATCGGGTGAAGCATACAGGGGTGTAGTGTTAATGAGGTCAGTCCATAAGAGGGTCGTTTAGGAGTCTGGTAACAGCGGGGAAGAAGCTGTTTTTGAGTCTGTTCGTGCGTGTTCTCAGACTTCTGTATCTCCTGTCCGATGGGAGAAGTTGGAAGAGTGAGTAAGCCGGGTGGGAGGGATCTTTGATTATGCTGCCCGCTTTCCCCAGGCAGCGGGAGGTGTAGATGGAGTCAATGGATAGGAGGCAGGATCGTGTGATGGACTGGGCTGTGTTCATGACTCTCTGTAGTTTCTTGCGGTCCTGGGCCGAGCAGTTGCCATACCAGGCTGTGATGCAGTCTGATAGGATGCTTTCTCTGGTGCATCTGTAAAAGTTGGTATGAGTGGACATGCTGAATTTCCTTAGTTTCCTGAGGAAGTATAGGCGCTGTTGTGCTTTCTTGGTGGTAGCAGCGACGTGGGTGGCCCAGGACAGATTTTTGGAGATGTGTACGCCTCGGAATTTGAAACTGCTAAACAACTCGACCTTGGCTTCACAACTTATTTTCTTACCTATCTTTGTGTCAGCAGCAAATTTAACAATCATACATTCGGTCACTTCATCTAAGTCATTGCTATAGATTATACATAGCTCCATTTGTTACACCTTAGCAACCCAGAAATTACCCATTTATGCCTATTCTCAGTTTCCTCTGAGCTAATCCTCTGTTCCTGCCACTCCCTGCACCACGAGCTCCCATTTTGCAAAGTAACCTTTGATGTGGCACTCTATCTAATGCCTTAAATCTAAATACATCACATCCGCAGGTTCCCCTGTATCTACGTTACTTGTTACCTCCCCAAAGAACTCCAATAAATTCAACATGGGGGTGGATTCTCCATTCAACACCTCTCCAATCAAGAATTCAGCTCCGCCAGTGGCCTCCGTGCGCTACCTGCCCTGCGCCAGCAGGAGGATGTAAATCAAGCATTTAAATAAATGTTAATGTTATTAACGGGCTCGAAGCCCAAGTACCCCTGCTCCCCCCCCCCAACCCTCCCCCCCCCCCATTATGCTCTGAACCCCACAGGAGAAATCCACTGGGTGGCTTTGGTGCAAGTTTGCCCAAGCATGGCTCCGAGGTGGGTAAAAGAGAGTCCGAGCATAACTGAGGTGCTGCCCAAAGTCCATCGGAAGGCCACCTACCCCCCACAGCACAAATCCTGTCTCCTACTCACTAATAGTTAGGGCCATCCCCCCCCAACCATGGCAATAACAGGTTACCCCTCCCACCCACAGCACGCATGGATGAGGGTGACCTAACACCTCCCCCCACGTCCCGACCGACCCCCCCCCCCCACCCTATCAAACCCCCCATCAGTCACCCCCATCAGAGGCCCCCATCAGTCTCCACTGCCTGAAAGCTGAAGAGCAGTCCAGGCAGTAGAGTGAAAAATCACTGCATTTTCACTTACACTTTCCTAACATCTTCTGTCTCAGACAGAGGTACTTAAAGCAGCTGCTGTTACAAGTGTCAGAGACTTCCTGGAAAGCCAAGTACACTTCAATGGACTTCAAATCCCTTGACAACCTTTGAAATGCAAAACTCCCATTCAATTTCACACAGCAATACAGGTCACTAGCCAGTGATTGACAGTTTTATTGGCCCAGACGCAGCTTCAGGGGGTTTGTTTATGTATCTTTCCCTTCACACTTGAATGCATCTCAAGTACCCAGCAAGTAACCACGAAGGTCATAGACACTCTTTCTATGATTGACAGCTCCTCACCACATCAAAAGGAGCAAAGTGCTTTCTGCTGAGAAGAATTTAAGTCTACGGAGCAAATGTCCTTTTTGTCACTTATAGGCATAGTTCCATTCTCAAGCCCACTTCCCAAATTCAGATGTGATGAATTCACATTTCGATTTAACACAGTCAAAATGCAATTTATGTGCATTAACATCTCATATCTTGACTTGTCAAATTTCTTTTTAGCTGTTTCAAGAATGTTGTTAAGATGCTTCTGACAGACTTCCGTGTGCGGCTATGCAGAGCTAGGTCGCATATTTGGCAGCTCCCGCTTGGAACGGACTTTTGGGCTCTTTTACAGGGCCCCCACAGCATTTGTTTGACATTTCCCGGTGTGGGAAGAAGACTGCAGCATTCCCCTGACAGTGTCCCCCAGGAATGTTGTGTCTTTTGGCTGCCAGACCCGGCAGAAACAGTGAAGGATTTGGCTTGATCTGCAGCAATAGACAGAGGCCTCTTCCAGCATGCAGGTGGGGGAAGGGCAAGCTTAAAGCTGCAATCTGACTTGACTCTATTAAAGGTGAATTCTAGCAGCAGAGGGAACAACTGTGAAAGGATCTACCAAGGCCATTGAAGAAGCAGGGACAAGGCTTCTGGTGGCGGCCATGGAGGAGTAGGTCGCGCATTCGGCAGCTCCCGTCTGGAACCGACTCTCAGACCTTTTTCAGGAGTTTCCATAGACTTTTTGGGGCAGACTGGTGAAGCAAACGCTGCCAACTTCTATGAAACGGACCAGAAGTGTAACGGCCAAAGGAGCGGCACTGGAAAGAAAACAAAATGGCGGCGGCCAGGGACAAAGGGGAGCTGCAGGAGTTCATCAAGCGCTGCTTCGAGGAGCAGCGCGAGGAGATGCGCAAAGAGATGTTGGCGCCTATGCTTTCGGCAATTGAAGGACTCGGGATCACGCAGAAGGCCCACGAAGCTAAGATCCAGGAGGTACAGAAAAGAGTCAGTCAGAACGAGGACGAGCTTGTGGGCCTGGCGGTGAGAGTGGAGCAGAACGAGGCGCTACAGAAGAGGTGGGCGGGAAGACTCGAAGACCTGGAGAACAGGTCGAGGAGAAAGAATCTGCGAATCCTGGGTCTCCCTGAGGGAGTGGAGGGGGCTGATGCCGGGGCATACGTGAGCACGATGCTCGAGGCAATGATGGGCACGAAGGCCCCTTCGAGGCCGCTGGAGTTGGACGGGGCACATCGGGTGCTGGGCAAGAAGCCCCAGGCAAATGAGCCGCCAAGGGCGATGGTGGTGAGATTCCACCGGTTCACGGACAGAGAGTGGATCCTCAGATGGGCCAAGAAGGAGCGGAGCAGTATGTGGGACAATGCAGAGATCCGAATATACCTGGACTGGAGCACGGAGGTTGCAAAGTGGAGAGCGGGTTTCAACCGGGCCAAAGCGGCGTTGTACCGGAAAGAAGTGAAATTCGGAATGCTGCAGCCAGCGCGACTGTGGGTCACATACAAGGGCCAACACTATTACTTTGAAACGCCTGAGGGGGCGTGGACCTTTGTACAAGCCGAAAAGTTGGACTCTAACTGAGGGTTTGTGAGGGTGGGGGGGATGTTTTGGGGTTTGATGTGTGATGGTTGTTGTATATAGGGGGTCAATCACGCGCAGGAAATGTTACATGGGCTGGGGGAGAGAGACAAGGCCGCGACAGGAGCTGCGCCAGAGGGGGCGGAGCGGGCTTTGGAAAGCGCGGGATTTTTTCCCCCGCGCGGGAAGAAAGGCGGGAAGGGGAACGAAGGAACGCATATTGATTGGGAGACTCCCACACGGGGAGGTCAATGGGACGGCGGGGGAAACCGGGGTCAGCAGGCGTCAGCTGACTTACGGGAGTGACATGGGGGAGCAAAAAAGCTAGACAGGGGTCTAGCGGGGGGGACAAAGGGTTGCTGCTGCACTGGCCGAAAGGGAATGGGACACAGAAGAGGTGGTCGGGACGGGGGTCCCCCCTCTGGGGGACTGGAGGGTGAGGGAGGCGTGGACACGGGACTGGCCCAGAAAAGGAGATGGCTAGTCGGCGGGGCGTGGGGGGGGGGGGGGGGTGAGAGCCCCTCCAATCCGGCTGATAACGTGGAATGCGAGGGGCCTGAATGTGCCGGTGAAGAGGGCTCGAGTGTTCGTGCACTTAAAGGGATTGAAGGCGGACGTGGCCATGCTCCAAGAGACACATCCTAAGGTGGCGAACCAGGTCAGGCTAAGAAAGGGATGGGTAGGACAGGTATTCCACTCGGGACTGGACGCGAAAAATAGAGGGGTGGCAATATTGGTGGGAAAGCGGGTGTCATTTGAGGCCAAGACTATTGTAGTGGACAATGGAGGGCGATATGTAATGGTGAGCGGTAGGCTGCAAGGGACGTGGGTGGTGTTGGTAAACGTATACGCCCCGAACTGGGATGATGCAGGATTCATGAAGCGCATGTTGGGGCGCATTCCGGACCTGGAGATAGGAGGCCTGATAATGGGAGGGGACTTCAATACAGTGTTGGATCCAGCACTGGACTGCTCCAAATCAAAGACTGGAAAGAGGCCGGCGGCGGCCAAGGGACTTAGGGGGATTATGGATCAGATGGGGGGAGTGGACCCATGGTGGTTTGCAAGGCTGCAGGCCAGGGAATTTTCTTTCTTCTACCATGTACACAAAGCCTACTCCCGGATAGATTTCTTTGTTCTGGGTAGGGCGCTCATCCCGAGGGTGGAGGGGACGGAGTATTCGGCTATAGCCGTTTCGGACCATGCCCCGCACTGGGTGGAACTGGAGCTTGGAGAGGAGAGGGACCAACGCCCGTTGTGGCGGCTGGATGTGGGACTGCTGGCGGACGAGGTGGTGTGTGGGAAGGTGAGGGGGTGTATCGAAAGGTACTTGGAGGCCAACGACAACGGGGAGGTGCGGGTGGGGGTGGTATGGGAGGCGTTGAAGGCGGTGATCAGGGGAGAGCTCATTTCCATTAGGGCTCACAGGGAGAAGACAGAGGGCAGGGAAAGGGAGAGGTTAGTGGGGGAGATTTTGCGAGTGGACAGGAGACACGCAGAGGCCCCGGAGGAAAGATTACTTGGGGAAAGACGATGGCTCCAGACGGAGTTTGACCTGTTGACCACGGGGAAGGCGGAGGCACAGTGGAGGAAAGAGCAGGGGGCGACCTACGAGTATGGGGAAAAGGCTAGTCGGATGCTGGCACACCAGCTCCGTAAGAGGATGGCAGCGAGGGAAATAGGGGGAGTCAAAGATGGAAGGGGAGCCACGGTTCGGAGTGCGACGAAAATAAACGAGGTATTCAAGGCCTTTTATGAAGAGCTGTACAGATCCCAGACCCCAGCGGGGGAAGAGGGGATGAGACGATTCCTAGATCAGCTGAGATTCCCGAGGGTGGAGGAGCAAGAGGTGGCTGGTTTGGGGGCACCAATTGGGTTGGAGGAGCTGAGCAAGGGTATCTCTGAGAGGTGCGATAAGACTGCTGTAGAGGATGTGGAATGTAGCTTTCTTGCATCAGCCATGGTTGTAAATGCTTCAGTGTCCTGCAGTTACTTCACCCACTAAACCTGGTGCTGCTCAGATAGCAGAACTGAAGATGGTGAAATAAGCAAACTCCCCTTAAAGGAGCAGCAACTGAGAAACCTGCAGCAAGCGAAGAGGGTCATTAGAGGATGGAAAGAAAGAACTTGCAATGATGTGGCATCATATCACATCCTCAGTGTTTCGCATACATTTCACATCAACTGGATTTTGCAATAAAGTCATTCTTGCTTTGTCGGCAAATACAGCAGCAAATATGTGCCCACCAGGGCCCTCAATAAGCAAATGAATGAATAAACTATTTTTGGTGGTGATGGTTGTGAGCGGAATATCTTCTTAAAAATTAATTATTGTCATAGACAGGCTTACATTAACATAGAACATACAGTTCAGTAGAAGGCCCATCGAGTCTGCGCCAACCCACTTAAGCCCTCACTTCCACCCTATCCCCGTAACCCAATAACCCTTCCTAACCGTTTTGGACACTAAGGGCAATTTAGCATGGCCAATTCACCTAACACTGCAATGAAGTTACTGTGAAAATCCCCTAGTCGCCACATTCCGGCGCCTGTTCGGGTACACAGAGGGAGAATTCAGAATGTCCAAATTACCTAACAGCACGTCTTTCAGGACTTGTTGTAGGAAACCGGAGCATCCGGAGGAAAACCACGGAGGAAACCCACGCAGACATGGGGAGAACGTGCAGACTCCGCACAGACAGTGACCGAAGCCGGGAATCAAACCTGGGACCCTGACGCTGTGCTACCATGCCGCCCTCCACTGTGCTAACATGCTGCTTGAGCTGGACATCAGCAGAACTCCCTACTCCTCTGTAAATTATGCTCTGGGGTGTTTTGCAATAGTCACTTTCAAAGTCAGGGTCGCAACCTGTGGGTGGGTCGGGGGAGCCCTCAGTCGCGGCGTTCCCTGTCGTGGGAATAAGTGCCCTACGGCCACAACTGGCTTTTAAAAATGCCTGCCGTGACGGGCTTTCAGAATGCCAGCCTTCCTGCGCATGCGTGCCCCCTCAGCAGTGTGCAGGCCTGGAGCCCAGCGAGGCAGACCACCTCCTCCTCACGTCAGAGCACTGACCCAGGAGCAGATTCTTTTGAAAACCCGATGGGGTCTTCCTGCCTGGAACGATGGCAGAGAGCAGGTTATGTGCCCTGGATGCTGACGTTACGTGTTCTGGGCATGACAGAGATGCCTCCATTTTGTAGCTGCCAGCAGTGCTGGTGTGAACTCCAGGGCTTCTGGTGAACAACCCATGGAGAAGATGCTGAAAACAGGAACAAAGCAGCATAAAGATGATTACTTGGGGTATGGGTTTATTAATTGTCCCACTGCAAATCAGCGGCTGCCGTTTCACGCTGGCGTTTCACGCCGGACTTCCCATATAAACATTTACAGTGATTCTCCAATCTGCAGGGGGCTGGCAGGGCCCTGGAGTGCTGCTCGCAGCTCTGGTTGCGGATACGGGCCCCCGCACTTCCGGTCGGGGGTCCGCTCATGCGCTCGGCGATGACCTGCAGTGGCTGCGCCGTACGCCATGGCGGACGTGGACCGCAGAGGCAGCTGCAAGATGTAAGCACCCCTGAAATGGCACGTGCCCGCGGACCCGCTGCCCTGGCCGTCCATGAGGCCCCCCCCCCCCCGGTGCTCGATCCCCTCACCCCCCACCAGGGTGGCCGCGGACTGAGTCCACAGCCACCACCGTTCGAACCATGCCATTGGGAACTCAGCAAGTTTTGCCACATACACGCTCACACACCATACACACAGACCACACATACATACACACACTCGCACACCACACAAACACACACACATACACAAACAAATACACACACCACAAACACACAGATACGCACACATATATGCACATACACACATACGCACACACCACACATGCATATCCACCATATACATACGCACAAATGCACACACACACATACATGCACTCAAACGCACACACAAGTGCATGCACACACACATACGCACACACACCATACACACATACACAGAAACACACATATAGACACACACTGTCATGTGAGAGTACCTTTAAGAAATGGGTGTTTAAGAAATGTACCTTTAAGAAATGGGTGTTTATCACTGATGTCAGTGAGTGGGTGGAGCTGGGCTGTCTGTCAGCTTTTTACTTTTGTTTAAGGATGTTTGCTGCAGGGTGTGTTTTAGTTTAGTTTTCAGAGCTGGATAGCTGCAGTCACAGCCAGAAGGGGTATTAGTCTCTCTCTCTCTGTAATCGAAAGACTGTAAATCAATCCTTTGGTGATTTAAAACTGATAACTGCTCTCAGTAATGACTTTAACCTAATGTGCTTCTGTTTAAAGTTTTTTTTTAAAGTCTTATGGTTGTTAAAAGGACAGCTTAAGGATTACTTTGTGTTGTATTCTTTGGGGGTTGTATTTGAATTAATGGTTGCTAAGATGTTCACTGTATGTTTTAAAAATGTGAACTTGAGTTCATAGAATAAACATTGTTTTGCTTCAGAAAATACTGTTCCATTTCTGCTGTGCCACACCTGTAGAGTGGGCCGTGTGCTCCCCATCCACAATCTATTAAAAGCTGTGGGTCAGGTGAACTCCATGATACACTTTGGGGTTCTCTAAACCTTGGTCCATAACAAATTGGGGGCTCGAGCGGGATAAAAGTCTATGCATTGGACTGGCTTAGTGAACTTAAAGACAGTGAGGGGTGAGCATATTGTGGGTGCTTTTCAGGTGTGGTATTTCAGTTTAAGTAGGGAGTGTGTTGTGGACAATGGCTCTTTCAGAGACTCTGAAGTTTTTGGGGGTGGAGATGGTCACACACAGTACCTTAGACAGAGACTAAAAGCAGACTGTTAGATTTGGCAAAACATTGCTGTTAAGTTGCCTGAGATACAGTTTGACTCATTGGAAATGGCAAAAATTCAGTTACAAATTAAACAAATGGAACATGAGAAAGAATTTTTTTAAAAGAGAGAGGAAAAAGAAAAGGAAAGAAAAGAAAGCATAGCCCAAGCAGAACAAAAAGAAAAAGAAAGGGAGATACAGATTAGGGCAAAAGATAAAGAGAGGGAGTTTGAACTTCAGAAAATGGCCATGAAACATGAAAGACAGTTAAAATTGACAGACGTAAAGGGAAACATACAGTTGGATGATAGTGATGAGGATAGTGAGAAAGAGCATCATAGTCGAAGGCTTGGTGGGAATCTATTTAAATATGTCCAAGCATTGCCAAGGTTTGATGAGAAGGAGGTAGAAGCCTTTTTCATTTCATTTGAGAAGGTAGCTAAACAAATGAAATGGCCACAGGACATGTGGGTATTACTGATTCAAACAAAGCTGGTAGGTAGAGCTAGTGAAGTGTTTGCATCACTACCGGAGGAGGTATCTGGAATGTATGAGGAGGTGAAGAAATCCATCTTAAGTGCATATGAACTAGTGCCTGAAGCCTACAGACAAAGGTTTAGAAATTTAAGGAAAGAATTTGATCAAACATACGTGGTGTTTGAAAGGCTCAAACAGAATAATTTTGATTGGTGGATAAGGGCTTTGAAAATAGACCAAACGTATGAAGCTCTCAGAGAAATTATACTTTTGGAGGAGTTGAAAAATTCAATTCCTACCCCCGGGAAATGCCTTTAGATATATGCAGGTGAGGGCTTTTGTGAGGCGACAGTTGAGGGAATTCCCGTTGCTCCCGGCACAAGAAATTCAAGACAGGGTGATCTCGGGCGCATGGGTTGGGGAGGGCAAGGTGTCGGCAATACACCAGGAGATGAAAGAAGAGGGGGAAGCGCTGGTGGAAGAGTTGAAGGGTAAATGGGAGGAGGAGCTGGGGGAGGAGATTGAGGAAGGGCTATGGGCTGATGCCCTGGGTAGGGTTAATTCCTCCTCCTCGTGTGCCAGGCTCAGTCTGATACAATTTAAGGTGGTTCACAGAGCTCACTTGACGGGGGCGAGGTTGAGCAGGTTCTTTGGGGTAGAGGACAGATGTGGAAGGTGCTCAGGGAGCCCGGCGAACCATGTCCATATGGTTTGGTCATGCCCGGCACTGGAGGGGTTCTGGACAGGCGGGAGCAATATCTCAGGTGGTGAAAGTTCAGGGTCAAGCCAAGCTGGGGGCTAGCAATATTCGGAGTAGTGGACGAACCGGGAGTGCAGGAGGCGAAAGAGGCCGGTATCCTGGCCTTTGCGTCCCTAGTAGCCCGGCGAAGGATCTTGCTAATGTGGAAGGAGTCGAAGCCCCTCAGCGTGGAGGCCTGGATAAACGATATGGCTGGGTTCATAAAGTTGGAGAGGATTAAGTTCGCCTTGAGAGGGTCTGCGCAGGGGTTCTACAGGCGGTGGCAACCGTTCCTAGACTATCTCGCGGAGCGTTAGAGGAAGGTCGGTCAGCAGCAGCAGCAACCTGGGGGGGGGGGGGGGGAGGGGACATCCGGGGATGGGGGGAGGGGGAGGGGGAGCTGCCTGGGGGGGTGGATGAGCAAGAGATAACATGAAGAGCCGGGGAAACTGGCACATACGGGAGAGAGCCAGTGTACAAAGCTATGTAAATATACTATTTTGCCATGTATATATCTTGCTCCACGTGATTTCTCGTTTCTTTTTTTTTGTTACAGGGGGAGGGTTATTGTTTGTAAGGGAGAAAAATTGTGTTAAAAACTTTAATAAATAAAAAATTTTTTTAAAAATTCAATTCCTGATGTAGTGAGAACTCATGTGGAAGAACAGAGGGTTAAAACTGCGAGATTAGCAGCAGAAATGGCAGATGATTATGAATTAGTTCATAAAGCAAAGATTGGTTTCCGACATTAGTTTCAGCCGGTGAGGGATAGAAACTGGGGACATGAGAAATACTCAAGTGGTAAAGGTAAAGGTGATCTGATGGGAGATAATAAGGAGAGTGTACCTCAGATTAAAAAAAGAAATCCAGGAGGGTGGAAAAGAGATGAAAAGTTTCAAATGTTTTCACTGTAATAAACTAGGCCATGTAAAGTAACAGTGTTGGTGGTTGAAGAAAAGCACTGGGAAGGCTGATGTGGTAAAACAGAATAAGACAGTGGGATTTGTTAGAGTGGTAAAGGAAAGCCCAAGGGAAACGAAGGACGTGCAAATGATTGTACAGCCTGCTCAAGAAGTAATTGTTAAGAAGGTGCCAGATGTCTTTAAAGAATTTACTTGTGTGGGTAAAGTTTACTCATGTGTATCAGGAGGAGCAGGTAAAGAAGTCACAATTTTAAGAGATACAGGGGCTAGTCAATCTTTAATGGTAAGATATGAGGAATTATGTAGTTTGGGAAGAATGTTGCCAGAAAAGGTGGTGATATGTGGAATTCAGGATGAGAGGAATAGTGTTCCATTGTATAAGGTAAGGTTGGAAAGTCCAGTGAAGAGTGGTGAAGTGGTAGTAGGAGTAATAGAGAAACTATCTTATCCAGGAATACAGTTTATCTTGGGTAATGATATAGCTGGATCGCAGGTGGGAGTGATGCCTACTGTGGTTGATAAGCCAGTGGAAAATCAGACAACTGAAGGGTTGAAGGACGAATATCCTGGGATTTTTCCAGATTGTGCAGTAACAAGGTCACAAAGTCACAGGTTAAGACAAGAGGAGAAATCAAAGAGTGAAGATGAAGTTGAAGTTCAATTATCAGAAATGATTTTTGATCAGATGGTTGAAAAAGAACAAGAACAGGTGGAGGATGAAGCGGATATTTTTAGTCCAGGAAAATTGGCGGAGTTACAACAGAAAGATGTAGAAATAAAACGGATAGACCAGAAAGCATATACGGAAGGGGAATCTGAGAGTATACCAGAGTGTTATTACCGTAAAAGTGATGTCTTGATGAGAAAATGGAGACCTGTGCATAGGCGGATGAAAAGTGGGCAAAAGTTCATCAGGTAGTATTGCCGGTAGGGTATAGAAAGAAGGTGTTGCGAGCTGCACACGAGGTACCAGTGGGAGGTCATTTGGGAATAAGGAAAACTCGAGCTAAAATCCAGAAACATTTTAATTGGCCTGGACTACATAAAGATGTAGTTAAATTTTGTCAATCATGTCACACAGGTCAAGTGATAGGGAAACCTCAAGCAGTGATAAAACCAGCGCCCTTAATACCTATTCCAGCATTTGAGGAACCTTTTACAAGGGTCCTAATTGATTGTGTAGGACCGCTTCCTAAAACAAAAAGTGGGAATCAAATCTTTTGACTATAATGGATGTGTCTACTAGGTTTCCAGAGGCCATTCCAGTACGTAATATTGCAGCTAAAAGGATTGTGGAGGAGTTACTTAAATTCTTTAATAGATATGGACTACCCACAGAAATGTAATCGGATCAAGGATCGAATTTTACTTCAAAGTTATTCAAAGAAGTTATGGATAGCTTAGGAATAAAACAATTTAAATCAACTGCGTTCCATCCAGAATCGCAGGGAGCGTTAGAAAGGTGGCATCAGACATTAAAGACAATGTTGAGGACGTATTGTCAAGATTATCCAGAGGATTGGGATAAAGGAATTCCATTCATATTGTTTGTAATTATGGATGCACCTAATGAGTCTACCAAATTTAGTCCTTTTGAACTAATTTCTGGTCATGAGGTAAGAGGACCGCTTAAATTGATTGAGGAAAAATTGGTGGGTGAGAAATCGGAAATTACACTATTGGATTACGTGTCAAATTTTAGGGAACGATTAAATAGATCAGGTGAATTGGCTAGACAACATTTGAAAGTTGCACAAAATGTGATGAAACGGGTAACGGACAAGAAATCCAAAGTTTATAGTTTTGTCAGTGGGGATAAAGTTTTAGTGTTGTTACCAGTGGTAGGTGAGCCTTTAAAAGCTAGGTTTTGTGGACCGTATCAGATTGAAAGAAAATTAAGTGAGGTGAATTATGTGGTAAAAACACCAGATAGAAGGAAGACTCGGCGAGTATGCCATGCTTAAAAGGTACTTTGAAAGGGAAGGAGAGAAAAAGGAGGTTTTCATGATTCTTACTCAAAGTGACAAACCAAATCCAGATGATTGTGAATTTGTCATACCTCAAATTAAATTGGAAAATGAGGATGTTCTTAAAAATTGGGATGAGGTTACCTTCCAGAGGAAAAATGAACTGACAGAAAGAGTTATTGATATCACATGGGCAAGTTTGTAGAGATAAATTGGGAAGTACTAAAATGGCTATACATGATGTAGATGTGGGAAATGCTGTTCCTATCAAACAACATCCATATAGACTTAATCCTTTCAAATTGGCACAGGTTAACAGAGTATGCTGAAGAATGGCATAATTGAAGTGGGTTGCAGCCAATGGAGCTCACCCATAGTGATGGTACCTTAACCAGACGGTACCCAACGGTTGTGTGTGGACTATCAAAAGGTGAATGCAGTTACAAGAACAAGATATCCTACAAGATAGGATATCTTATCCTATCCCACGTTTGGAAGATTGCATTGAGAAAGTGGGACAATCCTCTTTTATTTCCAAATTGGATTTATTGAAAAGTTACTGGCAAGTACCTTTATCTGAAAGGGCGAAGGGAATTTCAGCTTTTGTAACTCGAGATGGTATCTTCCAGTTCAAAGTCATGCCATTTGGCATGAAAAACGCACCAGCAACATTTCAACGGTTAACTAATAGTCATTTCAGGATTACCCAATTGTGCGGTATACATCGACGATCTGGTAGTTTTCAGCCAGACATGGAAAGAACGTCTGCGGGAGTTATTCGATCGACTTAAGGAGGCGGGTTTGGCGATAAACCTAGCCAAAAGTGAATTTGAAAAGCCTAAGTCACTTTTCTTGGCCATACAATCGGACAGGGTCGATTGGTTCCACTGGATGTGAAAATGAAAGTTATTCGGGAGTTTCCAATACCCTTGACACGACGGGAAATAATTTGATTTCTTGGCATGAGTGGATTTGATTGAACATTTGTGCAAAAGTTTTGTAGCGTGATTGCTCCACTGATGGACTTGCTGAAGAAACGTTTAAAAATTTCAAATGACAGCGGACTTTCAACAGGCATTTGACTGCCTGAAAGCTGTGGTAACCGATGCTCCTGTATTGGAGAATTGCAAGGGACTCTGTGATCAGATTGAACTGAAGTATCTAACTTTAAAGAGAAATGCCAAGGCATAGAGGAATGGACGGATCGTGCAGAGACTTTCTTGTTCAAAGAAACTGTCAATCGCGAAGGATTTTGGTTAGAGGAAGAAGAACGAAAAAACAAATGGACTATATTATTATACCTTTTTGCGTGTGTTGTTTTTTTTGAACCGGTAAAGTGTTTTTACTGTGTGCATTTCTTAATTGATGGTGCAAGGTGAAAAATGAAACCATCTTGAAGTTGATGGGGTTTTTCTTTTCTTGGGGGGAGGTGTCATGTGAGAGTACCTTTAAGAAATGGATGTTTAAGCAATGTACCTTTAAGAAATGGAGCTGATCATATTACTGAAGTGATGTCAAAGGGTGGGGAGAGCTGAGCTCACTTCTGCTTTTTGAGTTTCAGTTTGAGAACGCAGCTGGGAGTGTCTGTGTGTTTTGCTGTGAGCTGCAGGAAGAAACACAGAGCTGGTCTGTTGATTTCTGCATTCCAAAGACTATAAATATATTGAATGTAACCTCATGTGCTCCTATTTTTGAAGGTTTGAAGTATTTTGGATGTTTAACAGAACAGTTTGAAGGATTATTTAGTGTTGTAGTCTTTTGGGGTTATCTTTGAAGTAATGGGTGTTAAGATATTCAATGTTTGTTTTTAAAAGGTTAACTTGAGTTCATAGAATAAACATTGTTTTGTTTTAAAAACCACTTGTCCATTTCTGCTGTATCACACCTGGAGAGCACGCCGTGCGCTTCCCAGACCACAATCTATTATACGTTGTGGGTCGGTTGAACTCCATGAAACACTTTGGGGTTCTGTAAACCCGGACCCATAACAACACACACACGTGCACATAAACACATATGCACACACATCACAAATGTACACACATGCACACCCACCACATACACATATATATACAGACACACAAACACACCCATACATACACACACACCTACGTGTGCACACATACGCACACACATACACAAACATACACGCATATACATACCACACATACACACAAATATACGTGCATACACATGCACCACACATATGCACACAGAAATACGCACACATACATACACACACCACACACATCATACACACATGCACACACAAATATATGTGCACATACACATGCACACACGCATACATATGCACACTCATATGCACACACCATACACACACACACCACACGTACACAACACACATACATACACACACAACAGACACACACCACACATACATACAGCCATACTCAGAAACCACACACACGCATACAAACACACACACCATACACACAAACACATACACACTCACACACCACCCATCCACCCACACATGCACAAAAACACCCATACAGACACCCGCATACATACACACATGTACACACTTGCACACCACACACATACACCACATACATATGCACACATACGCACACACCACACAAGCACACATACACGCACATATGCACGCACACATACCCAACACGTGCACACACACAAACACAATCATATACACGCCACACAGAAACACACATACACATACACCACATACAGACACAAACATACAAGCACACACCACACACACGTATATAGACACCACCCACACATACACGCACAACACACACATACACACCCACACACACACAAACACCACACACGCCTACATGCACACGCACCACACACATATACACACCACACACATACCACACGCATAAAAACACCAACACCACACACACACACACATATACATATAAACACACAGCACGTGCACACACTCACAAACACACACACATACACACACATGGGGAGGCAGTGGTGTAGTGGTATTGTCACTGGACTAATAATCCAGGGACCCAGGGTAATGCTCTGCGGACCCGGGTTCGAATCCCACCACTACAGATGGTGAAATTTGAATTCAATAAAAATTCTGGAATTAAAAGTCGAATGATGACCATGAAAGCATTGTCGATTGTTGTAAAAACCCATCTGGTTCACTAATATAGTTTAGAGAAGCAATCTGTTGTCCTTACCTGGTCTGGCCTACATGTGACTCCAGACCCTCAGCAATGTGGTTGACTCTTAACTCCCCCCGAGGTGAGGTGAGAGTTACTGCCCTTGACATCCAGGCACCATTTAACCGAGTATGGCATTAAGGAGCCCGAGCAACACTGAAGTCAGCGGGAATCAGGTTGAAAGCTCTCCACTGGTTAGAAGCATACCTGACACAAAGGAAGATGGTTGTGGTTATTGGGGGTCAGTCATCTCAGTCCCGGGAAATCACTGCAGGAGTTCCTCAAGGTAGTGCCCTAGCCCAACATTTCAGCTGCTTCATTATTGACCTTCTCTCCACCATAAGGTCAGAAGTGGGGATATTTACTGACAATTACACAACATTCGCAAGTCCTCATATACAAAAGCTGTGTGCGTTTATTTGCAGAAAGACCTGGACAATACCCAGGTTTGTGCTGACAGGAGGTAAGTAATATTCGCGCCACACAAGTGCCAGGCAATGATCATCTCCAACAAGAGAGAATCTAACTAGTTCCCCATGACATTACCATCAAAAGGCACAAGTTGACTTCCGGGTGTGACCATGGAATGAGTGCTCCCACTGGTGGCAGTTTCAATCCCACCACAGCAGATGGTGAAATTTGAATTCAATTCAAATCTGCTCCCAATACTCCTTTCGATAGGACACATATCTTTGGATATTTAGATCCCAGCCCTGGTCCCCTTGCATCTCTGTGGTGCCCACATCGTACCAGCCAATTTCAATGTGCGCAACAAGCTCATTTACCTTGTTCCATATACTGCGCGCATTTAGGTACAGCACTCTCAGCCCTGCATTGAGCACCTCCCTTCTCATACTTGTCACCTTTATTTGCTGTGCCTGAAGTTAGATTCCTGCCACCTTCTATACTTTCTGTTCTATTAAGTGGTCTGGAAACTTTATTAACCTCTCCTGAGCCCTCGGCTCCTTTAACAGTTGAAAGTCCTCATCATTAACCTGGACTTTTACACTCTCCTTTAACTTTGATATTCTAATTCTCCATACAACTGAACCCTCCCCCCACTATTTATCATCCAAAGCACAGAATCCAGCTCATCAACTCTGAGGTTCCTCAAGCAACCAACACTATTACGGAACCACAATGGAGTCCACCAGCTCCCACTTCATGCATGAACAACACATCACCTGACCCTCCATCTCTATTTTATTTAATTAGTTTTTACTTTGGTTTAAGAGCCCATGGTGTTAGGGCCAAGGTACTGGTATGGATAGAAGATTGGCTGACTGGCAGAGAGTGGGGATAAAGGGGTCTTTTTCAGGATGGCAGCCGGTGACTAGTGGTGTGCCTCAGTGGTTGGTGCTGGGACCACAACCTTTTACAATATACATTAATGATCTGGAAGAAGGAACTAAGGCACTGTTGCCAAGTTTGCAGATGATGCAAAGATCTGTATTGAGGAAGAAGGGAGGCTGCAGAAGGACCTGGACAGGAGAGTGGGCAATGAAGTGACTGATGGAATACAATGTGGAAAAGTGTGAGGTTATGCACTTTGGTAGGAAGACTAGAGGCATAGACTATTGTCTAAATGGGAAGATGCTGAGGAAATCAGAATCACAAAGGGACTTGGGAGTCGTTGTTCACGATTCTCTTTAGGTTAATGTGCAGGTTCAGTCGGCGGTTAAGAAGGCAAATGCAATTTAGCATTCATGTCAAGAGGGCTAGAATACAAGACCATGGATGTACTTCTGAGGCTGTATAAGGCTCTGGTCAGACCCCATTCTGAGTATCATGAGCAGTTTTGGGCCCCGTATCTAAGAATGGCCTTGGAAAGGGTGCAGAGGAGGTTCACAAGAATGATATCCCTGGAATGAAGAGCTTGTCGAATGAGGAATGGTTGAGGACTCTGGATCTGTACTCGTTGGGAGTTTAGAATGAGGGGGAATTTTATTGAAACTCACAGGATACTGAGAGGCCTGGATAGAGTGGACGTGGAGAGGATGTTTCCACTTGTAGGAAAAACTGGAACCCCGAGGCTGCAGCCTCAGACTGAAGGGACGATCTTTTAAAACAGAGATGAGGAGGAATTTCTTCAGCCAGATGGTGATGAATCTGTGGAGGCTGTGGAGGTCAAATCACTGAGTGTCTTTAAGACAGAGATAGATAAGCTCTTGGTTAATAAGGGGATCAGGGGTTATGGGGATGCTGGAGAATGGGGATGAGAAAAATATCAGCCACGATTGGACAGGCCAAAGACCTTTTTCTTTGGAGCATCGGACACTGAGGGGTGATCTTCTAGAGGTGTATAAGATTATGAGAGGAATGGATAGGGTGAATGCACTCAATCTTTTTCCCAGGGTTGGGGAATCAAAAATTAGAGGGCATAGGTTTAAGTTAAGAGGGGAAAGAATGAATGGGAACCTGGAGAGCAATCTTTTTACACAGAGGGTGGTAGGTAAGTGGAATGAGCTGCCGGAGGAAGTGGCTGAGGCAGGGACATTGACAACATTTAAAAGACATTTGGACAGATACGTGGATAGGAAAGTTTGAGAGAGATACGGGCGAAATGCAGGCAAATGGGGTTAGCTTGGATGGGCTTTTTGGTTGGCATGGACCAGTTTGGGACAAAGGGCCTGTCTCCGTGCCGTGGATTCTATGATTGAATGGCAGAGCAGACTCGATGGGCCCAATGGCCTAATTCTGCTCCCATGTCTTATGGTCTTAAATGTTAATGTCTTGGAGATCCTAGTGCCTCTGCTGTGTGGGAACAGTTGATGTTAAACCAGGAACCATCTCAACATTTAAAAATGTGATTGATAACAAAAGAATCCTAACGCCAGTCTGTTAGCAGACTAACAGTGTACATGTGAGGGACGCCTTAGTTAAATCCGTTCTTTCAGAAAGAGGAAAAAGCCGTTAGTTCACTGTGGCAATGTCTTCGAAATGTCCCCTGGCACAGGGGCAAGGTTGAGTAGGTTCTTTGGAGTGGAGGACAGATGTGGGAGGTGCTCGGAGAGCCCGGCAAATCACGTCCATATGTTCTGGTCGTGCCCGGCACTGGATGGGTTTTGAAGGGGTTTTGCGAGGACTATGTCCAAGGTGGTGAATGCCCGGGTCAAGCCGAGCTGGGGATTAGCATTATTTGGGGTATCGGACAAGCCGGGAGTGCAGGAGGCGAAAGAGGCCGGTATTCTGGCCTTTGCGTCCCTGGTAGCCCGGCGGAGGATTTTGCTACTCTGGAAGGATGCAAAGCCCCGTAGTGTGGAAGCTTGGATCAATGACATGGCAGGGTTCATCAAGCTGGAGAGGATAAAGTTTGCCTTGCGAGGGTCTGTGCAGGGGTTCCTCAGGCGTTGGCAACCGTTCCTAGAATATCTCGCGGAGCGTTAAGAGGAGGTCAGTAGCAGCAGCAGCCCAAGGGCGGGGGGAGGAGGGAGGGAGGGGGGGTTTCTTTTGAGGTGGCATTTGCGTGAAGGTGGGGGGGTCTTTCCCTATTTGTGCTTTTTACTGTTATATGGGGGGGTTACTGTGTATGGGGGAAATCCAATGTATAATTTCTACTTGTTGTGTTCTTGTTGCTTTCTTTTTGTTGGGGGAGGGTTTTGTTGAAAATGTGTTGAAAAACTTGAATAAATATATTTTTTTTTTAAAATGAAATGTCCACTGGCCAAAATCATCATTTCCCCTTGTCTAAAGGAGAAAGTTTGACTTCGGGCAAGAACTTCACAGTAAACACAGTCTTTAGTTTAGAAAACAAAAAAACATTAAAAATATAATCAATGCTCGCATTCTTCGATTGTCCATTGCTCCTTCCTCATCCTATCCCATTTCCTCTAACTTGGGAGTTCAATACAAGTTGGGTGACTGTCAAGCAGCACCTGTTTAAAAAAAAGTCAAATGGTTTTCTTGAAAGGTGTTTTCCCCCCTTGTAGTTTGTCCCTGTTGCACAAGAGGGAAATATTTCAACTCCCTCTCACATGGCATTCATATTTTGCTGCCATGAGCAAAACAAAGCTGGTTAAATATATACACTGCTGACAGATTGATAATGGTTTGGAATTTTTGCACTTAACAATGTATTCTGCCAAGATTACTTTAAAAAATAAAATGTGAATACTACTTCCCTCTCTAGGTACTGGTTTATCCATGGCCAGTCCAGAACATGCATTACATAGATTTTACTGCTACAGAAATAGGCCATTTGGCCCGACTGCTCGGTGCTGGTGCTTAATGCTCCATCCAACCTTAGAAAAGTTACAGTTCTCCGCATGTCTGCGTGGGTTTCCTCCGGGTGCTCCGGTTTCCTCCCACAGTCCAAAGATGTGCCATGTGGATTGGCCATGATAAATTGCCCTTAGTGTCCAAATAGGTTGGGTTGGGTTATGGGGATAGGGTGGAGGTGTGGGCTTGGGTAGGGTAGGGTGCTTTTTCCAAGGGCTGGTGCAGACTCGATGGGCTGAATGGCCTCTTTCTGCACTCTAAATTCTATGATCCAGGTACCTTTAAAGCCTCCTCTCAACCTACTTCATCTTATATTCTCTGCATAACCCTAATTTCCTTTCTCATTTGTATACTCATCAATAATTTTTTTCAAAATTTAGAGTACCCAATTCATTTTTTCCAATTAAGGGGCAATTTAGTGTGGCCAATCCACCTAGCCTGCACATCTTTTGGGTTGTGGGGGTGAAACCCACGCAAACACGGGGAGAATGTGCAAACTCCACATGGACAGTGACCCAGAGCCTGGATCGAACCTGGGACCTCGGCGCCATGAGGCAGCAGTGCTAACCCACTGTGCCACCGTGCTGCCCCCTTCAATAATTTTAAAGGCCTCCATTAGGTCACCCCTCTTTTCTTTTTTAACAATATATTTTTATATTAAAGTTTTGCAAAGTTTTTCATAATAAATAGTAATAATCCTAACACAGCAAAATAGAGTCAACATTAACATAGTGCAAAAAGAGAATATACAATAGCAATTGACTAGACGTGACCCCACGCGCCTCAGTCTTCCCACACCCTCCCAACGGAGCACTCACCCCCACTCCCCTACGGGTCGCTGCTGCTGCTGACGTTTTAATTTTCCCTGAGAAGCCATCGGACGGTATTATGCCCCCGCTCAACAGCAGCAGCTCTGTACACTTGGCAAAATTATTTACACACATAAGTATGCATCTGTTCATGGTGTTGTCGTCCCTTGCTTCTCCCAGACAGAGTTCGCTGCCGTTGTCGTCTCGTTCCGCTTCTGCGCACTTCCGCTTCTGCGGCCCTCCCGTCTTCCCCGTTTTCTCTGTTCCCACCTCTCTTTTCTAATGGAAACACGTCCAGCCTAACAATCTTTCTCTGTCTGAGAGGCTAGAAAACAAAGATTTGCCAAAATCAGCAAAGCAGCAGTTCTCCCTCTCATTTTAATTTCCTTCCTGTGGAGACCTACTTTCCCTCATCCTTGGGTCTTCTACTGATTGAAATCAGAAAGTTACAAGGTGCGATATGACTATTGCATGAGACACATTGCAGAAGCACAGGTCCTTTAACAGAGTGAGTTTGATATCACAGCTTCAATTAACTTTCAGACTTGGAAACAGTAGCAAGCACGCATTTTATTATAACAGGATATAAAATAAATTCTCAGAACTTGTTTCCAAGTTAGTTATAACAGTCCTTTTTTTAATCAGCAAAGTTGTTTTTACATTTTAATGACAAAAGCAATTAATAATCTGCTTTATAATTGCAGTGATGTTGTGTCTGTTTTCACCATGACATCTTTGTATCGCCATTGTTAAAAGCTATGAAATCACAGTAACAAAGCTTCAGAAATTCACATATCTGATACATTACACAGTAGTAAAACTAAGGAGAATGTTCATATTCATTTGCTAATACATAAAAAGGAGGAAATATGATTTGCACATAACCTCAACAAGGAAAAGCTGGGGAGTAAAAAAACAAGTGTCACTGCTAAATACTCAGTACTTTGTGATTTAAAATGTAATTTTTGACAGTGATAAAGTTCACCATACCATTATTCCCACCACATAACTCTTTTTCTTTTAACGTCTGAGACGACAATTGCTTAAAAAAAATATTAAATATACTGGAATAATTTATCCAAAAGATTATAGAGATAACAGTAAAAGCCATGCCAAGCAGAGAAATCCTTTATTCTGCAAATTAGCACTAATATTGCAGAATATACACAGCATATGGGGCGAAATTCTCCCCCAACGGCGGGATGTCCGCCGACTGGCGCCAATCAGACGGGCATCGCGCCAGCCCAAAGGTGCGGAATGCTCCGCATCTTTGGGGGCCGAGCCCCAACATTGAGGGGTTAGGCCGGCGCCGGAGGGATTTCCGCCCCGGCTGCTGGCGGAAATGGCGTTTGTTGCCCCGCCAGCTGGCGGAAATAGCGTTTGGTGCCCCACCAGCTAACGCGGAAATGCGCGCATGCGCGGGAGCATCAGCGGCCGCCGACAGTTTCCCGCGCATGCGCAGTGGGGAGAGTCTCTTCCGTCTCCGCCATGGTGGAGGCCGTGGCGGAGGCGGAAGGGAAAGAGTGCCTCCACGGCACAGGCCCGCCCGAGGATCGGTGGGCCCCGATCGCGGGCCAGGCCACCGTGGGGGCACCCCCCCCGGGGTCAGATCGCCCCGCGCCCCCCCAGGACCCTGGAGCCCGCCCACGCCGCCTGGTCCCGCCGGTAAATACCAGCTTTGATTTACGCCGGCGGGACAGGCAATTTCTGGGCGGGACTTCGGCCCATCCGGGCCGGAGAATTGAGCGGGGCGGCCCGCCAACCGGCGCGGCTCGATTCCCGCCCCCGCCCAATCTCCGGTACCGGAGACTTCGGCGGGGGCGGGGGCGGGATTCACGGCGGCCAACGGCCATTCTCCGACCCGGCGGGGGGTCGGAGAATGATGCCCATGTTATCAATCTAAAAACAAATTAACATTAAAAAAAATTGTCTCAGGCAATATGTTCCAAATGTTTTTTTTTGCCTTTGTAAGTAGTGCTTGTCTGGTCTATAAAATATAGAAGAAAAGCTTTTGTTGGGAATTTGTATTGGGTAGATATGATTATATATAGATATGATTGTATAAGTATAGGTAACTTGTCCTAGATATGATATAACCTAGATATGGCATGAAGAATCATAGTGTTTAGTGAAATAATAAAGTAGAGTTAGGTGAGCAATGATTCAAACACAGCATAGACAACCTAATGTCATCAAGTATAGTTGATATAATCAAAGCAGAAAACCCAGAAAAGTAGCTTAGCAATTACCAATTAATAAAAGCAACTACTAATCACTTGGGAATACAGTGAATACTGCTTCGTGACTTACTTTAATAATAAACCATAATAAAACAGAATAAAGAAAGCAGATGTTTCCTATACATTCGGCCTAAATCAGCTAAACCACGATTGTTGCACAAGCAGAAAAGTATAGATAAGAGCAGGAGTTATAACCACTATGGTTTAAAAGACAGAGAGAGGAAAAAGGAAGCGACCAATCGTGACTAAAACAGATAAAAGGCATCTAAAAATAATAGTGGCCAAAAGCGAGGTCCGGCTGTAGAGTAAGATAAGAGAGATGAGGACCTTGAGATATGGAACTAAAATGTATATAAAAAGCCTGTAAGCCTGAGGGCTCTTCGGATTGTTCCGGACATCCCGATTTTATTCTCTTGTACTAGCTGAATAAAATCTGCTGCTTGGAAGATCGCTGTTCAGACTCTCTGATTTAATCGGTAAACACGAATTGTCGTCCTGGGGAACCACGACAGAATTGGCGCTGCGAGCAGGGTTGGAGTGAGATCGCCCAGAAAAAAACATCTGGAAGGAGTGGCGGAGACGGAGGTCCGACCGGGGCTGGACATCCCAAAGCCGGCATTCTGACAGCAAGGTGAGCAAATTTATATTGCATGTAAATCCTTGTTGTCGGAAAAGGGATCTCGAGGCCCGGCGCACCCGGCTCTTTGCTGGCCCTGGATCTCCCCAAACCCAAAAGATATCCTGCAAAGGTGAAGCTAAATTGTGTAAAGTACTTTGAGAGACTGAGCCTGATCTGAAGAGTGGAGCATTGCATGCAAAAGCGCGCTGAGAATACTGTATTGTCTGTGAATGGGTAAAAAGTGAGACGGGAAAAAAGACCGAACGCTAAATTGATGCAATTAGGTTAAGTCAAGCGGTTTGGAGCGGGTTTTTCAGGTCACGACTTGCCCGGAAGAGAGTAAGTGTGGAAGAATCTGCCAGTCCAAACCTACCCAGGACCTCGGGAAACGGACGTCAACCGAGAGGGAGAGAGATCAGTGAGAGATCGCTCTCTGACCTAATACGGTAATTAAAAGCACATTACACTGACACGACCACCTAGTGGAGAGATTGATATAACAGGCTGAGAAGAAAAATCAGGGGATTAAAAATTAACAAAAAACAGAAGCAACCCTGGAGTGGGAAAAGATTACACATGTAACTAATTTAGAAGAGATAAAAGATGAGTGGCCGTATGTGAACTGGGAAGAAATAACCGACAGAAATTGGATAGACGAGATAGAATTAGAAACTCTAGAGAAATTAATAAAGGAATCTGACCGGTACAGGGTTTCTGTACAAATAGACAAACAAGTGAGAACATACTACCCCATAGCCCGGGAGAGGAAGATAGTACCGGGACAGGGGACTACTGGGAAGTGGATATTGGAACCCCGGTTAGAGTTACAGATATTGACAAAGGAAACCCAAGAGAAAGGTAAACAGGGGACTAAACAAGGGAAAATAATACAGCAAGTAATCATCACTGTGATACCTAACTCTGACGAATTGAGTGATAAAGATTGTGACAATAACCCAAAAAGACGAATAATGGAACACAAGTTTAGAACACCAGTGGAGAAATTAGGGGAGAAGTTCCCAGCCCTTAGGGGAGATATAGAACACGTTTCTAAAAAATGGGCCAAAAGGACAAGTAAGACCAATACACAGTGGCCGGAGGAAGGCACATGGGATGTAGAGAGGTGTGAGGACCAGAAAGGAATGATAAAGAATTATAAAATTAAGGATAAATCGAGCAAAAGAAGGGAGAAGCGAGAAAAGGAGTTAGAGATACTAGCGCTATTTGAACAAGAGGGGAAAGAGAAAAGAAGGGCATGGAGGGGAGACAGGAGGCAGATGCCAGTACAATTTCGGGAAAAAGCAGAGTTGGAAGATCCAAACGAAGCCCCGCCCCCATATTTGGGGGAACAGAGCTCCAAGGGACTGTACCCAGTTATATCAGGTACAATGAACTTTGAGGGAGAATATAACATGGAACCAATGACAAAGGATGAATGGAAAGAAAGGGAGAGAGAAAAGAGACAAGATATAGAAGAAGCGGCAAGGAAAGTAGAAGAGGATTTGGATGAGCTGAGTCAAAAAAGAAAGGAATTGACAGAAGAAGTAAATATGGTAGAACTTTTGGAATGGGCAAAGAAGTCAATGAAAGAGGATAAGGAAAGAGAAAGGAAAGGAAAGAATGTTAGAGATGGAGGCAAGTGGAGGACAGAAGAAGATCTCTCCAAGTATGGGAGTGAGGCGGCAGAGGAAAAAATAGAAGGAAAAAGAGTAGGATGGAACAGAGAGGAAAAAGAAGAGATAGGCTGGGAAGCACCCGAAGGGACAAATAGACAAAGATTGGAAAAACCATGGACATGGAAACACCCAGAGAGGTACCCGGAGAAAAGTAGAATAAAGGGAAAGATGGAAGAAGAGACAGAAGCAAGTAGTGAAGATGAAGGAGGACAATCAGTGTTAGGGGGACGAAGAAAGTCAATGCGGAAAAAACACAAACCTGTGAAGTTTCCAGCTGAGGATAGGAGAGAAAAGAGCGTGTTCCCGGTGATTCTGAAGGGTGGCAGACTGCAGTATATCCCTTGGTCAGGACAGGATCTGCCTAGTTTAATTAATGAATTACCCAATATTTTGGATGGAGCTGGAAGGTGGATTGGACAGTTGGAGGCGGGAATGATGGGGAAAAGGATGGCACTGGGTGACATCAAAGCTCTCTTGACAAAGGTGCTAGGAATGGACCAAATGGCAGAGATAATGAGACGTGCAGGTATCCCGATGGCAGCTTATGACCCAGACGTAGATGGGACACCCATGGACCCGTATCGCCAAGACATATGGCAGGCATTGCGGGATACATACCCCAACCGAATGGATGTAAAAACCCTAAAGGGGGAGCCATTGGGTGAGGAGGAGAATGCGGCTGTGTATGTGGAAAAACAATTAAGAAGATGGAGAAGGGACACGGAAAGGGACATTCTAATAGACCCACTGACCAATGCCATGTTTCGGGCTACAGTGCTGGAGGGCTTGCCAGCCCCAGCTAAAACAAGACTGGAGGAGGTAGTGGGCTTGGACTCAAAAAGTTACCGAGAGTTTGTTGATTATGTTGCCCATGCAGTGGAGAGATATCGCAAAGATGAAAAGAATGCAGATAAACAGTTGAAGGAGATACAACGTAAACTCCTTCAGGCACAGTTGGAGGAGATCAAAAACAAGGATAAGATAAAAGCAAAAGAGGATCTCGTACCCAGAAAGATAGCACCGGTGGTGGTGGAACAAAAATTGGAGGAACAACCAGCACCAATAATATTAGGGGGGAGCGGAGATGGAGGCCAACCCATCGTAACCTATAACATTTCTGCCTTCCCGCTGTCCATGAACCCAGAAGCTTGTGGCCTAAATTATCAAAACCCATACGCCCTGCAAAGTCAAAATGACTGGAATAGAAATGGGAAAGGACAGGGAGGTGGTAGGCCACCCTATCAGAATCAAAGAGGACAGGGACAGGTTAGTAATCAGGCTCCAAGACAGGGACCATTGCCTGGCCCTCCAGGTGTGTGTTGGGGTTGCGGGGAAGCAGGGCACATAAAAAGGAATTGTCCGCGAAATTCCTACAGGCAGGGAGAGAACCAGCGGCAGACAAGCCAGCAAATGATCCAAGTGTCACCAAACAGCATCCCGACGTTTCAAGGGCCGGTAAATCATCAAATTTCCCCATAGGGAGGCCCAGAGAACCCCAAAATGGTAGGACAGTACGTACAAATAACAGAAACCGCAGAGCAAGAACCTATAGTTAACGTTAGAGTAGGAGGGATCGAGGTCCCCATGATGATAGACACCGGCGCCACATGTACGTGCATACAAACGAAATATGCGGATCACTTACCATTGTCAAACCAGTTTATAAAAACTGTGGGGTTCTCGGGAAAAGTAACATTAGCTCGAATGACGACGCCGGTGCCTGTTACCATTGGAAACAAGACTACCCATGTACCTGTTTTAATATATGATAAAACTCCTTTAAATCTATTGGGAAGGGATGCAATCCTAGGTTTGGGACTAAAATTAGAATGTACAGAACAGGGAATTGATTTGATGGGAATATATCCACTTGAGATACCAGGAGATGAAAGGGTTAATGTATATTGGTTGGGAGATATAGAAGAACAAGTTAAAAGAGAAATATGGGAAATTTGGGGAAAACTTATAGATGCCAGGATACCACAAGCCAAATGGCCAAGAACAGAATTACACAGTACAATGATATTTGATGAGAAGCAGGAACCTGAGATTCAGGAGAAATGGGAAAGAGAGGCGGGACAAGAACAGGAAATAGAGACAGGAAGTATTTTAATTGGACTAGAGGGAGCAGCCCTCACAATCGTTAGGAATAAATGGGTTGATAAATGGTTTTCTGTACCTAGATCAGAGCCACATGTCACATTGAAAGTGAATCCGCAATATAGATCAAAAGACCTAGGCCCAATGGTGTTGAAAGCACAAGACTTAGAATTTGTTCAGACAGACAATGAAAATATTTGGACGTCTAGTGACGGACAAATGACGAAGATAGTTTTGGATATTAAGTTGCTTGGGAAACCAAAGCAAGTAACAATAGGAGTGCAAAGTGAGAGACAGGAACTGGAATGGAGAGAGAGTTTAGAGAAGGATTTGAACTCCCTCCCACAGGAGTTGTGGTCCAGACAGGACACGGATGTGGGAAGGGTCAAAACTGCTAATCCAGTTGAAGTTAGATTAAAGACAGGACGCCAGGGGCCTTATAGGCCCCAATATCCAATCAAGACAGAAGCAATTGAGGGAATTAGAGGAACAATTAAGGGATTGATAGAAGCAGGGGTATTAAAAGAGACCCGGAGCAGGTGTAATACACCGCTGCTACCGGTGAAGAAAGCGGACGGAGAAAAATGGAGATTGGTGCATGACCTCAGAGCAATTAATGAGGTAGTGGAAGATATGCCGGTAGAAGTTCCAAACCCTTACACCTTGTTGACAAATATACCACCTGAAAGTAAATGGTTTACTGTGATAGACCTATGTTCGGCATTTTTTAGTGTACCATTAGCTCAAGAAAGTCAGTATCTCTTTGCATTTACGTTCGAAGGGAAACAATACACATACAACAGGATGCCCCAAGGATTTAAACACTCTCCACATGTATTCAATCAGGTGTTGAAAGAAGATTTAACAGGAGTGCAGTTGGAAGGAACACTGATACAATATGTGGATGATTTGTTGTTATGCACAGAAACACAAGAACAATGCAGGAAGGATAGTTTAAAACTGTTAGAAAGACTAGCAGAAGGGGGCCACAAGGTGTCCAGGAAAAAGCTGCAGATGTGCCAGGAGAAAGTAGAATACCTGGGAAGAGAAATATCAGCAGGACAGAAAGGGATAGCTTCTCAACAGATCGAAGCTGTATTAAAGATTCCGAAACCGCAGACAGTGGGCCAAATGATGACATTTTTGGGAATGACAGGATTCAGTTCAGAATGGGTGGAAAATTATGCAGAAAAGACACATGCACTACGAAAGGTGATGAAGGAGGCAGGTTGCGAAGAATTGAGAGCCAAGCTGAAATGGGATAACGATGCTTCAGACGCATTTGAGAAAATAAAGACAGAAATGGCACAAGCTCCAGCATTGGCTTTACCAACATATGACAAACCCTTTGACTTATTTGTGAGTAACAGGGAAGCCGGATTTGCTACAGCAGTGCTAACACAGGAAAATTGCAAGGGTAGACGAAGGCAGGCTGTAGCATATTACAGCACCAGGCTAGACGACGTAGCAATGGGATATCCTCCGTGCTACCAAGGCCTGGCAGCAGCTTGGTGGGCGTATGAAAAAGCATCTACAGTCACAATGGGATATCCGATAAACATACATGTGTACCATAAGGTAGCTGAATTGATTGAAAAAGGGAAGTTTGTTTTAACACCGGCTAGAATTCATCATTTTCAAATGTTGACCACTTTCCCGGACATTACGATAGTGAAGTGTAATAGGGCCAACCCAGCTGACTATATGCCACTACCACATGAGGGAGAGGAGCATGAGTGCGTAAGAGAGACAAGAGCGTTTATGAAATTAAGGAACGACTTGAGGGCAGATAGCTTAAGCACAGAAGGGAAGAGGACGTTGTACGTGGATGGTTCATGTTGTAGGGATCATAAGGGAAATCATGCTGGCTATGCAGTAGTTGAACAAAAAGGGGAATCGTTTGAGGTAATAGAGGCGAAAGAATGTGAACAGCCATGTTCAGCCCAGTTAGCGGAGCTTGAAGCATTGACCAGAGCATGTGAGTTGGCAAACGGAGAAGCAGTGGAAATTTATACTGATTCGGCCTATGCCCATGGGGTCTGCCACCTGTTTGGGGCAATATGGAAGCAAAGGGGATTCATGAAAAGTGGAGGAGGACCAATACACCACGAGGGTCAAATTAGAGCTTTAATAAAGGCCATGATGGGCCCAAAAGAATTAGCCATAATTAAGTGTCAGGCGCACAAAAAGGGGACGGATAGCATCACACAGGGAAACATCAAAGCAGACCAGGCAGCTAAGGAAGCATCAGGATACATTGAGGCTACAATAGCCCCAGTAGAGATAGCAAGGCCACACCCAGGGCCAGGAGTGGGGAATATTGAACCTCAAATCACTTTAGAAGATGTGGCACAATTACAGGAGGAAGCCCCTGTAGCTGAAAAGATAATGTGGAAAGACAGAGGAGCGATACAAGGACAACATGATCAAGTGTGGAGAAATGGGGAGGGATTGGTCATAGCACCCACAACATTACTGACCGTACTAATCAGCGAAGCACATGGAGTGGACCACTGTGCCAGAGGAGAGGTGGCTAGAAAGATCAAGAAAGAAGGATTCTGGTCACCATACCTGCAAAACTCAATTGATTACATATTGAGTCAGTGTGAGGTGTGTGCTCAGAATAATATCAGAAAGGGCATTACTGCCCCAATAGGACATATACCCATTCCCGAGGGACCATTTCAACATTTATGCATGGACTATGTAGATATGGGAAAGGTGGTGAGGGGGAAAAGATACATGCTAGTGGTTATTGATCGATTCAGCAGATGGATAGAAGCAATACCATCCAAGGATCAAGGATCTGGAACTGTCATTAACTTCCTGTCAAAAGAACTTATCCCGAGATTTGGCATACCCATGCAATTAAGTTCCGATAATGGGTCTGCTTTTATAGGGAGGGCACTAAGGGAAACGCTCTCAGCACTCCGAATAAAGCAGAGGTTTGGATGTGTGTATCATCCTCAATCCCAAGGGATGGTGGAGAGAGCAAACGGAACCCTTAAGGCTAAAATCAGCAAAATTTGCAGTGACACAGGAAAAAATTGGATGGATGCTCTGCCATTAGCTTTAATGCAATACAGGTGTCAGGAGAACAGAATCACACATCTGAGCCCACATGAGATGATGACAGGAAGAGTAATGCCGGTACCAAAGATCAGGGGAGCAGGTGGCCCCGCGCTGGAATGTTTAGATCAGGACGCAAGAGAGTATGTGCGACAATTAACTATTATACATAGAACTATATTTGAACAGGAAAAAGCCAAAGAGGAAGAGAGCCCTGCAGCAGAACACCAGATCAGACCTGGAGACCGAGTATACATCAGGAAGTTCCGGAGACGTTGGAACGAGCCGAGAAGGGAAGGACCATTTGAAGTCACTAAAGTGTCTCCCACGGCGTTGCAAGTTGAAGGCAGCACACTGTGGTATCACTTGAACCATTGTACCAGAACGGTAACAGGGGTAGAAGAGAGAGGGGAGGTTGAGGACGGTGCCGGTGCGGATCAAAGTAGCAGTGAGGAGGACATAGAGCAAGACGAGGAGACTCGTGGGGAGGTAGAACAGAATCAAAGTAGACCGGAAGGAGTAGATGATGATGAAAGTAGTCCTGTGCATGGGCTGGCTGATGGTACAAATGCCCAGCCTGAGCCTGTTAGTCAAGGTGTCGAGGAAGGTGAGAACAGGGAAGGGCCCTCATTCCCTACCTGGGACTTGGAAACTATTTCCTTTGAGGACTTCCTTGAACCATGACAACGGGAAATGGGGTACAGAGACCATAAGGGTGCAGATTCAGGGAAGTGGAGCATTAAGACAAACAAGACGTAAGCGATCAACTAGTACAGATACTGTATGGGAGAAAGCACAGACAAACGCCTGGTGGAAATGGGCTGCATATACTGGTAAGAAAAATAATGATGGGAAAGACTGTGTGATATGTGCGGCGGACAGACCACGCACCCAGGTAGCTGATATACCATGGGGGTCAGGAGACTGTTGGACCATGATATTAAAATGGAAAAAAGAAATGTGTCGTCCATATAGCACAATCCCACGTGTTTATGTACACAAGAATCGAACTTACAAGTATAATACAATAAACTGTTCAGGAAACGCATGTGATAACCTTTGTAAGGGGCAAATGCCTAGGTGTCAATTTGAATGTATCCTCCGTGCTGGGGCAAAACATCTTTCCTCCCATGTGGCCCGCGAGTGTCCAATATGGCCAAAGTCGGCTGTGGATGCGGCCCCAGAGGAATGGCAGGTAAAACCCAACTTACGCGTCCAAGATTGCTATTGGCGGGAAGACAAGGTGGGAAGTGATTTGGGGAACTACACGGGACAGTGTGAACGGATTTGGGACATCTCCGACATCCGTGGCCTTCTCAACCCTGCTAATGGCAGACTGACAGGGGGAATGTCGCCCCCTCCCTATGTATTGGAATATCAATCAAATCAATTGGCCGATCTCTGGTGGCTTTGTGGCCCGGAAAAAGGGCTGCTAGCTACGTTACCACCAGATTGGCATGGCCTGTGTGCTCGAGTAATGCTGGCCCAGAGCACTGTGATACTACCGGTGGAAAGCGGTATTACATCACATAGAGTTAAGAGAGCATATACCCTTGACCCTAACGTTAAACTGGATGCAATTGGCCAACCCCGAGGTATCCCGAATGAGTTTAAAGCTAGGAATGAAATAGCCGCTGGGTTTGAATCCATCTTTTTCTGGATATCACCCAATAAGAATACCGAGTGGATCAATTACATTTATTATAATCAGCAGAGGTTTATTAATTATTCGAACGATGCCCTGGCGGCTTTGGGAGAGCAGTTGGATGCAACCAGCAAAATGGCATGGCAAAATCGCCAGGCATTAGATTGGCTTCTAGCTGAAAAAGGAGGTGTGTGTGTTATGTTTGGAGATCAGTGTTGCACCTTTATCCCTAATAACACTAGTCCAGAGGGGTCATTTACAAAGGCCATGAATAAGTTAAAGAATCTTGCGACGGAAATGAAAGATAATGCTGGGTTTGGACAGGGGGTATGGAGTTGGCTGGATAGAATGTTCGGAAAATGGGGGGCATGGTTTGCCAAGGCCGGAGCTATAGCAGTCACAACAATAGTTATTTTGGGATTAATCTTTTGTTGCTTCCTACCCGTTCTGAGATCTTTCCTTTCCAAGATCGCGGCACGACAGATGGTAACTCGGGTGCTCAGCGGTTCACGCCCAAGACGAACAACAGAGGAATGGGGAGACTTTAAGTCGCCCCCACGAAGTGAATTTACCATGACTTTGGTTGAAGTTGAATCTCGTCACTCTGTGAACTAACTGAGGTTCTGGACGATCGCCTGGTGACATGGATATGCACCTTGTTGAACATCGCGGCTGCCCAAAAGAACTTAGTCTGTAAACAGGAATCAGTCTTTTTTCCTTTCCTTGACAAATATGGGGAGGTTTTTTGCTGATGACTGTTAGGGGCAGGCAACCTGGGGGAGCAGCCTGAGAATCTGAATCTGGCTAACCGCATTATGTTAAAAAATATAACAGGGGCATTGGTCCCTGGCCAAAATATTCAGCTCCTCCACATTGCCTGCAGAGAGCGATTTGTTTATTTGGGATTGGTAATTGTGATGAGGCTAGGAGATAGCCTCAAAGGGGGGACATGTTGGGAATTTGTATTGGGTAGATATGATTATATATAGATATGATTGTATAAGTATAGGTAACTTGTCCTAGATATGATATAACCTAGATATGGCATGAAGAATCATAGTGTTTAGTGAAATAATAAAGTAGAGTTAGGTGAGCAATGATTCAAACACAGCATAGACAACCTAATGTCATCAAGTATAGTTGATATAATCAAAGCAGAAAACCCAGAAAAGTAGCTTAGCAATTACCAATTAATAAAAGCAACTACTAATCACTTGGGAATACAGTGAATACTGCTTCGTGACTTACTTTAATAATAAACCATAATAAAACAGAATAAAGAAAGCAGATGTTTCCTATACATTCGGCCTAAATCAGCTAAACCACGATTGTTGCACAAGCAGAAAAGTATAGATAAGAGCAGGAGTTATAACCACTATGGTTTAAAAGACAGAGAGAGGAAAAAGGAAGCGACCAATCGTGACTAAAACAGATAAAAGGCATCTAAAAATAATAGTGGCCAAAAGCGAGGTCCGGCTGTAGAGTAAGATAAGAGAGATGAGGACCTTGAGATATGGAACTAAAATGTATATAAAAAGCCTGTAAGCCTGAGGGCTCTTCGGATTGTTCCGGACATCCCGATTTTATTCTCTTGTACTAGCTGAATAAAATCTGCTGCTTGGAAGATCGCTGTTCAGACTCTCTGATTTAATCGGTAAACACGAATTGTCGTCCTGGGGAACCACGACACTTTCCACGGATAATAGTTCGACTGTTCTACAATAAGTAGAATACAATTTACAAAAAGCATTGATTGCAAATTAAATTGATTTTGTCTTTAAACTTTTGTTATTGTTTTTTTACAAAAATGGCTGAAATTTAAAATTTTCTTTCAGAAAGAAAGCCTCAGCTGCTCCAGTTATGTATGGACAGGTTGCTATTGAGGTAAAAGATGAAAGGGAGACTTGTGGAAGTCTATTGTGTGCAGCTAGAGTCGTTATAGAGAGAAATGTAGAGTTCTTTAGATTGCCCGATCTGTTCTATGGTTATATTGGCTGAAGGGTCAAGCCGTGTAGTGGATAATCTTTCTGAGACATACATTTATATACAGCTGAAATCAGAAGGCATTGTCTTGAGCTGCAAATTACTTTAATTGTGTGCCACAATGATGCATTTTCAGAAAGGCAGGATGTAAACATCAGGGGAACAGAATATTAGATTACAGACTGCGCACCTTAATTGTACTTTGACAGGTTTACTATGGAACCACTGAGTTATGAAAGCTTTTTTTGTGAGTGAACGAACAGCAGTGCCCTGCACCTGCTATCACATTGTTACCCATGAACAATGGGAGCAGTGTGTTCTTGCAGTGCAGGAATACAATGGGCCATATTTCTACTTTCTGATGCACAAGTGCAAACATGGATTTGCTGCAGGACAAAGGCAGTCCCTGAGCAATCTCACATTGCTTTCCTACTTGTGCATTGCAGCAGCAGAATTTAGTATCTGGACATCAGGTGGCAGAAGCGGCTGTTGCTGGCACGCAAAAGGTTATTTATTCCTCCAGTGATCGGAAAACTGTGACCTTAAAAAGGTCTCATCTGCACAGTCTCAACAAATTTAAACTCACTGCTCAGTGTGGGATAACTGCCTTATTGGGTAGTGCTGTAAATTCCTCAGTGCATAGAAGAAATTGAGAATTGCATGTGGTGTGATCTTAGCATCAGTAACAACACTGAATATAATTTTTGTGTGTGTAAATGTTAGGGAAGTAATAAAACAATCTTTTTTTAAGGTTAGGACACTGCAAAGTGCTCGCGCTTTGACAATATTTTATTGTTCTGCCACTCACTAAAGTAAACACTATCACCTGAAACAGCAACAATTTTCTTAGAAAATTATACTTTTCCCAAAGGTTTGTTGTTGAATTGAGTTTACATATATTCTTGATATACATTAATAACTCAGACATAGGTATATGAGGAGGATAGTGATAGACTTCAAGGAGACATAGACAGGCTGGGGAATGGGCGGACACGTAGCAGATACAATTTAATGCAAAGTGCAAAGTGATTTTGGTAGGAAGAATAAGGAGAAGCAATATAAACTAAAGGATATTATTCTAACGGGGGTGCAGGAGCAGAAACCTGAGGGTATATGTGCACAAATTGTCAAGAAAGTGGTTTAAAAAGGCATAGAAGATCCTGGGCTTTATAAATTGAGACATAGAATACAAAAAGGGAGCTGTTTAGCACAGGGCTAAATCGCTGGCTTTGAAAGCAGACCAAGGCAGGCCAGCAGCACAGTTCAATTCCCGTAACAGCCTCCCCGAACAGGTGCCGGAATGTGGCGGCTAGGGGCTTTTCACAGTAACTTCATTGAAGCCTACTTAATAATACTTAATAAGCGATTTTCATTTCATTTCAAAGTGGAGGTTATGGCGAACCCTTACAAAACACTGCTTCCATCTCAACTGGAGTATTGTGTCTAGTTCTGCTGGTTAATGACCATCTTGAACAAATTGAAATCAGCCTTCAGTACCTACAGCATTGACATCTAGGAGGTCATCATAGAAAAGAAGCTTATCTAGATCATGCTCAGGGGTAAGGCAAAGGCTGGATCTTCATGTGTCACAGCTATTACAGGGTTTCATAAAATCATAGAAAAGTTACAGCACAGAAGGAGGCCTTCGGCCCAGCCCGAGGACACCCAGTGCCCTTTCTAATCCCACCTTCCTGCACCCGGTCCATACCCCGTAGCTTGCAGCACTTTAGGTGCAGGTCCAGTTCTTTTTAAGAGTTTAGGGTCTCTGCCTCCACCACCAACTCGGGCAGTGAATTCCAGACACCCACTACCTTTAAGTTGGATGGTGGAAATACTAACTAAGCACTTGGATTGGTGAATGCAGCAATACACAAGAATGTCCTTGTCACTGGGGTAATGAATCAAATCCCACCCCCTGCATCACCAGCACATTGTGATTGTAATACTACAGGCAGCAGTGAAGTAACCCACATGGTCACTTCAACAGCACCTCCATTCTCCGCAATCTCTTGCATCAAGAAGGACAATGTCATGGAATACTATCATCTCCAAATCACATATTCGCTTTATTAGAACATATGCTGTTCTTTCCTCATCACTAAGTCAATAACATAGTATAGCTTACCTAATACAGCCATCACCCACGCTCGCTGACCTACCCTGATCTGACAACACCTCCATTTTAAAATTCTCATCCTTGTTTTCTAATCTGCCCAAGCCATCAACCCTTTCCATCTCTGTAACCTCCTCCAGCCCGATAGCCCTTGGAGATATCTGCCTATTCCAATTCAAGTCTCTTGAGCACTCCCGTTTTCATCACTCTCCCACTGGTGGCTATGCCTTAAGCTGCCAAGGCCTTAAACTCTGGCAATCTCTCCTTAAACCTCCACCTTGTTTCCCTCCATTTCCTGCTTTAAGTTGTTCCTTAAACTTTAACTGAGCTTTTAATCACTTGCCTTACTACCTCCTTATGTGTGTTACATTTTGCTTGACAAAGTTCCTGTCACGTGTTCTCAGACATTTTAATATGTTAACGGTGTTATAAAAATGTGCGTTGTTGTGGTTGGTGGTGGGAGCTCTGTCCCCACAAGGTCAACAAAGATTCAAGGAGAAGACCTCACTACCTTCAAACAAATAAGTATCAGCAATAAATATGGGCTTGCCCACATCCTGGGAGCAAAAGTAAATAATGGAGAATGCCTTTTGACCAAAGAAATTCAGATGGTTGGACTTTTGGAGATGAATGTAGCTCGAAGTATAATTAGAAGGCTTCCCAAATCCTCTTTGAGTCTTACTAGCAATCTGCTGTCGATATAATCAATGAATTACCAAAGCAGAGGATGTCACCAACCGTGAGTGAAACCCAGACATCCGGTGGTGGCTGTGTGCTGAGCAGTCGCACACTTGGTGGCTCCCACCAGGTACTTTGTTTTAGGTGTTTTTGCCCAGTTTTTGGGTGTTGTTTGGGTGGAAATTTGATTGGTTTCATGGGATAAGGTCCCCTGATAAAAGTAATGCCCAAGTATAATACAAGGCATCAATTGGGCAAAGAACCGTCGCCAGACTCAGAAACCCCTCGAGACTCGTTGGTGGGGAAAATGGTGTCGGCTCCTTCTGTGACTTTGGCCTCTCCGTGGACGGCCGAGAAACTGACAAACTTCATGGCGAATGAACTCAAGTAACAGTGGCAGACGGTCCCTGCGGGCCTTGATAAGGCAATAGAAGGGGCTCAAGCCCTCACCTGTGCGGCCTTAGAGGAGATGGATCGGAAGGTAAAGGAGCAAGGCGCAGTGATAAAAGGGGTGGAGGTGGCACTCTCGAACCAGTGACCGGATTCTTTCCTGGAGGCAGAGATGGCAGTGCTGGCTGAAGGCATGAAATATTGAAGGCCAAGGTAGATGATCTGGAAAACCTGCAAAATTTAAGAATCGTTGGACTGCCGGAGAGTCTGGTGGACCCAAATCCTACCGACTGTCTGTCCAAGATGTTTGGGAAGATAGTGGGGGATTGCCATCCCCTCCCAAGTTGGACCGAACCCATCGGTCACTGAGGCAGCAGCCCTGATCATCATCAGCTTTCATAGGTACCAAGATAAGGTCCTGAGGTGGGCGAAAGACCATTAAGACTATAGATAGGATGGCCATGCCGTCAGGATATATCAGGACATGGGAGAGAATTGGTGAGAAGACGTGCAACGTTCAACAGGGCCAAGGCTGCGTTGTACAAGAGTAATGTGCGATTTGATGTGGTATACCCGGTTAGGTGGGGTTACGGGGATGGGGTGGAGGTGTGGACTTAAGCTTAAGTGGGGTTCTCTTTCCGGGGGCATGTGCGGACTCAATGGGCCGAATGGCCTCCATCTGCACTGTAAATTCTATGATTCTAGTCTTGCAATTAGCAGCTTGCTTCAACAAATAAATAGAGCCCAGCTGTCATCAACATATTAATAAACAATGGGCATCATCTTCTGCTCCTGGAGGAGGCACGCTTGGAGGTGGCAAGGGCACTTCATTAGGTTGAGGGGTAGCGTATCTAAACCCTGCTGCCTTCCTGCCTCTGCCAGAATTATGTTCTGGGCGGGAAGGCCTATAATTAACCTACCTTTTGAAATGGTGGATGGGACCTGATTCCAGGATTCCCACCCTCAGGCCACTCCAGAAGGGTGGCATGGTAGCACAGTGGTTAGCACAGTTGCTTCACAGTGCCAGGGACCCGGGTTCGATTCACTGTCTGTGCTGAGTCTGCACGTTCTCCCCTTGTCTGTGTGAGTAACCTCCCACAAGTCCCGAAAGACGTGCTGTTAGGTGAATTGGACATTCTGAATTCTCCCTCTGTGTACCCGAACAGGTGCTGGAATGTGGCGACTAGGGGCTTTTCACAGTAACTTCATTGCAGTGTTAATGTGAGCCTACTTGTGACAATAAAGATTATTATTATCATTCACAATGTGGGCCTGGATGCGGGAACCTCCTAAAACATAACTCCAAATACTCTCATGTCACTCATGTTAACCTCCCCTCCGCCCAACTCACAAGTGGTTCCTCATACCCTCCATGGCAACTCACACTCCCATATCAATTCATCCATATACACTCCATACAGAATCAATTAACTCTATAGGAACAATGCTTTAAAAAAGCCATTCAACTTTAAAATACCAGGTGAGGGACTTTGTGCAGAGGCAGGTATTGACCTTCCCGCACCTACCGCCCCAGAGGCTGCAGGATAAGATACTGTCGAAGGTAGGAGTGGGGGAGGGGAGAGTATCAGGAATATATAAAGTGCTTATGGATTGCGAGGGAGCCCAATAGGGGAAGTGAAGCGGAAGTGGGAGGAAGACTTGGAGGCTGGGTGATGGGAGGAGGCCCTGAGGCGAGTCAATGCGTCCTCATCGTGTGCCAGGCTCAGCCTGATACAATTTAAGGTGGTGCAAAGGGTGCACATGACTGGCCCGGATGAGCAGGTTCTTTGAAGGGGTGGAGGATAGGTGTGGGCGGTGTGCGGGAGGGCCCGCGAATCATGTCCACATGTTTTGGGCATGTCCAAAGCTCAGGGGATTTTGGCAGGGGTTCGCTGATGTCATGTCGGAAGTACTGAAGGTAAGTGTTCCGAGTCCAGAGGTGGCGATTTTTGGTGTGTCAGAAGACCCGGGCGTCCAGGGGGCGGGAGAGGCCAGTGTCTTGCCCTTTGCCTCCCTGGTAGACCGGAGACGGATTTTGCTGACACGGAGGGACTCGGAGCCCCCAAAGTTGGGGGTGTGGGTTAGTGACATGGCGGGCTTCCTCAGGCTTGAGAAGATTAGGTTCGTCCTGAAGGGATTGATCTAGAGTTTGCCCAGAGGTAGCAGCTGTTTATCGACTTCTTTGTGAAAAATACCAGGGCCAGGATTCTCTAAAAACGCGGCTAAGTGTTGACGCCAGCGTAAACACCGGAGTATTTCACGACGACGTCAGCAGGCCTCTTGGCCCAGCGATTCTGTAGCCTACAGGGGGCCAGCATGGGGCCGGATTGCTCCGTGCTGCTCCAGCTGCCGTACGTGGCCCTACACTGCTTGCCACGGGTCCGCGCAGTGGCCGCTTGCACGGCAGCGCCGCGCAACATGGCGGAGCCACACAGCAGGCTGGTGTGGAAGAAGGTAGGCCCTCCCCAGATTGTGTGTGGACCCCGATCGTGGACCTGGCCGTCGTGGAGGCCCCTCTCCGGAGACTGATCCCCCTGCCCGCCACCAGGAAGGCCGCCGCAGCCGCGGCACTGAGCTTCCGCCGGGTGGAACCATACCTGAACCACGCTGGCGGGAACCTGGCCGGTTAACCGCGGAGAATCGCTGCAGGAGCCTCTTTCAACGGCCCCCGACCGGCGCAGCATCAACCGTGCGCACGACTGCCGCCGATTCTCCGGTCGCCGGAGAATCGCGTCCCGGAGTCTGACCCGATCGTGGGTCTGAGGCCCCATTCTCTGCCCCCGTGCCGAGCGCCATTTCGGAGCGGAGAATCCCGGCCCTGGGCTCTCAATCAAGCATGCATAACAAGGCTCATGTCCACTCATTCATGATTCCTCCATTAGAGGAAGTATGTTGCTAACCTATTCAATCTTTTCTGTCATTTTTTTTTAACCTGGGACATGTAAATTGCTGGTGTCACATCAGCTGACTTCACCTTTGCTGCAGTATGCCAATATTTTAGTTGGGGTGTCCCTGTCACCTCGGCCCTCCTAAGGGGTAAAGTTATACCTGGCTTTCCTTCGCAGTTGCACAGGCATTATTGCTATTATTATTCTCTCAAAAGGAACTTCCTTAGCTTTACTTTGGGACTACAGAACGTCTAGACTCTCTTTTGGACATTTTGCTGGGACTGGCTGTGAGCAAATCTACTTTCTGGGTCCCACATTGTCAGCACCAAAGAATCTCTCCCCTCCTCTAAGAGCCTCCATCCCTGCTCCTATCCAGCTTCAGTGATGGTTCCAAATGTGGAGCTCTTTCTAAAATTCTGTGTGTCTCCATACTTGTCCAAGCCAGATATATCCAAACCCATTGTAATAACTATCCAGCGCAAAGAAAATAGTCACGTGTTTCTTACTATTGCACTATTGGGCAAAGCCAGTTCCTGATCAATCTTAAGTGCTTTTGAATTTGTTCTTTCCTTCTCTCAACATCGAGGAAATGGTGAGGCTAATCATAATTATTTGCAATGGTGTGATTTTTTGAATTGGGTGCTAAATAAATGGCTTTTCACAGCTTGCCCTTTTAAATGTTAAAAGTAAATTTCCAAAATAAAAGGTCTCATAAAACTAAAGAATTACATTTTAAAAAACAATCATGGAGTTACTATCCAATCATGGGAGAAAGATGAACAGCAGGGGCGTCATTCTCCGACCCCCTGCCGGGTCGGAGAATGGCCGTTGGCCGCCGTGAATCCCGCCCCCGCCCCCGCCGAAGTCTCCGAAGGGAGAAAAGTCGGCGGGGCGTTAATGGCGCCGCTGCCGCGGAGAATGTCACGGGTCTGCGCAAGGCAGCCGATTTTCGGCCTGCCGATATTCTCCCTCCCGGATGGGCCGAAGTCCCGTCGACGTGATGACCGTTCACGTCGACGTGAATCAAACCTCCTTTTCATCGGCGTGACCCGGTGCTCCAGGCTCACGCCGACCAGCGAGGAGGTGAGTGACGGCCTGGGGGGTTGGCTCTGGGCAGGAAATGGCGTGGCCGCAGACTGATTGCCTGAGGAGAGGTGTGTCTCGGCTTGTGTGTGTGTGCGGCGGGGGGGGGTGGTTAGAGTAGGCTGGGCTCCGGGGGAGTGCCGGGAGGGGGTCCGTGCCGGGGTGGAGGTTGGGGGTTGTGGAGGGGGTCCGTGCCGCGGTGGAGGTTGGGGGGGGGGGGTCCGTGCTGGGGTGGAGGTTGGGGGTTGGGGAGGGGGTCCGTGCCGGGGTGGAGGTTGGGGAGGGGGTCCGTGCCGGGGTGGAGGTTGGGGAGGGGGTCCGTGCCGGGGTGGAGGTTGGGGGGGGTCCGTGCCGGGGTGGAGGTTGGGGGGGGGGTCCGTGCTGGGGTGGAGGTTGGGGGTTGGGGAGGGGGTCCGTGCCGGGGTGGAGGTTGGGGGTTGGGGAGAGGGTCCGTGCCGGGGTGGAGGTTGGGGGAGGGGTCCGTGCTGGGGTGGAGGTTGGGGGAGGGGTCCGTGCTGGGGTGGAGGTTGGGGGTTGGGGAGGGGGTCCGTGCCGGGGTGGAGGTTGGGGGAGGGGTCCGTGCTGGGGTGGAGGTTGGGGGGGGGGGGGTCCGTGCTGGGGTGGAGGTTGGGGGTTGGGGAGGGGGTCCGTGCCGGGGTGGAGGTTGGGGAGGGGGTCCGTGCCGGGGTGGAGGTTGGGGAGGGGGTCCGTGCCGGGGTGGAGGTTGGGGGGGGGGTCCGTGCCGGGGTGGAGGTTGGGGGGGGGTCCGTGCTGGGGTGGAGGTTGGGGGTTGGGGAGGGGGTCCGTGCCGGGGTGGAGGTTGGGGGTTGGGGAGAGGGTCCGTGCCGGGGTGGAGGTTGGGGGAGGGGTCCGTGCTGGGGTGGAGGTTGGGGGGGGGGGTCCGTGCTGGGGTGGAGGTTGGGGGTTGGGGAGGGGGTCCGTGCCGGGGTGGAGGTTGGGGAGGGGGTCCGTGCCGGGGTGGAGGTTGGGGGGGGGTCCGTGCTGGGGTGGAGGTTGGGGGGGGTCCGTGCTGGGGTGGAGGTTGGGGGTTGGGGAGGGGGTCCGTGCCGGGGTGGAGGTTGGGGGGGGGTCCGTGCTGGGGTGGAGGTTGGGGGGGGGTCCGTGCCGGGGTGGAGGTTGGGGGGGGGGGGGGTCCGTGCCGGGGTGGGTGATGGGAGGGCAAATGAGTTGGTCCACCTGGCCAGGTGCCAGCCTCCAACAGTTGGACCGATGCGGTCCATGCCACCTGGCTGGGGGGAGGAGGGGATATGGGCAATGATGACATGTCGTCGTTCCCCTCCCCCCCCACCAGGCCGTCATGTTTTCAGACCATCCAGCGATGTTGGCCGCCGTGGTGGCAGCCGCTCATGTCTATGTTGCCCTGGATGAGGAGGAGGAGGAGGAGGAGGAGGAGCGTGCCAGAGAGGCGGCGCAGGCTGCCGCAGAGGGGCAGGCGGCAGCCGCCCAGGCTGGAGGGACACCTGACCAACAGGACGAGGAGGGGGAGGAGGACGTCGCGGCCCCACGGCAACGGAGGCACCCGAGGGCGCCCCGTGTGTACCGGCCCCGGCAGTCATACCAGGACCTCACGGACCGGGAATGCAGGAGGAGACTCCGGATGAGCCGGGAAACCGTGGCACACATCTGCCACCTGCTGGCACACCTGTCACCGCGTGGCACTGGCGGGGGACACCCTCTCCCCGTGTCCGTCAAGGTTACGGTGGCCCTGAACTTTTATGCAACGGGGTCATTCCAGGCACCGAGTGGGGACCTGTCCGGCATATCGCAGACATCGGTGCATCGGTGCATCCGGGCAGTGACAGATGCCCTTTATGCCATAGCGCACCGCTACATCCGCTTCCCCGTGGACCGGGCCAGCCAAGATGCCCGGGCCGTGGGCTTCTCTGCCGTTGCCGGGTTCCCCATGGTCCAGGGCGCGATCGATGGGATGCACGTTGCCGTGCGGCCACCTGCAGATAACAGGGCCGTGTTCACTAATAGGAAGGGGACCTATTCGATGAACGTACAGGTGGTCTGCGACCACCGCATGATGATCCTGCACGTCTGCGCCCGTCACCCAGGCAGTGTACACGACTCATTCGTGTTGTCGCGGTCATCCATCCCCGGCATGTACGAGGGACGCCATCCCCGGCTGACGGGCTGGTTGCTGGGCGACAGGGGCTACCCATTGCGATCGTGGCTGATGACGCCTATACGGAGGCCACGCAATGAGGCGGAGAACCGCTACAATGATGCCCATGTAGCGACAAGGGGAGTGATCGAGAGGTGCTTTGGCGTGCTGAAGATGCGTTTCAGGTGCCTGGACCTCTCTGGGGGCGCCCTCCAGTATCGGTCAGATAGGGTCGGCCGCATCATTGTGGTGTGCTTCGTCCTGCACAACATAGCCCAGCAGAGGGGCGATGTGCCGCAGGCAAGGGAGGGCGGAGTGGAGGAGCAGCAGGAAGAGGCCCAGTCCTCCCCAGATGAGGGGGATGGGGGCAATGGTCAGGGCAGACGGGGTAGACACAGACGGGTGGCTGTCCACCGTTACCGGCTGGCCCAGCGGGCACGGGACAGACTGATAGACGCCCGCTTCACTGACTAGATGGGTGTGGGAATCGGGTAGTATGGCCACAGACCGCACACCATGACAACAGCCGACCACCCACACCCCCCACCCATCCACCCACCCAGCACCCTCACCCCCCTCCCCAACCCCACACACCCCACCCGCATGCACACCACCCCCCCACTCCCAATTGCCGATCCACCGGCGGCACAACGGGCCGGGCTCACCCAGTTGCGGGTGGACGCGTGTCTATCGCAGGCCATGGAGAATGATGACAACCCGCCTCCGATGAGCTCCTGGCTCTACATCGTTGGACTATGTCTGACCCATGGCCACAGTACCACCATCCACCCGGACCATCCCTGCATGCGGCTGTGACACTGCAGCGCACGGTCCCGTCCTCTGCCCGGGGGATGTTGATGGCGGCCCAGGGGGAAGGGGGCAGACTCACCTGGGGCTGAGGTAAGACCACCCCTCACACACACACTTGCGCTCAACGTACATGACACCCCCGCACACTTTGGACAGAGCACAAAGGCAGCTTCGGTCGGTGTAACATTGACTTTAATAACCAAAGGAGTTCATGCACGTGCCCTAGCGCCTAAAACTCATCTGTGCCCTGCACCCGTGCCAACTTACTCAGTGTCTAATTGTTTGGCCTTACGGGCCCTTTGACTACGTCTACGTGGTTCCCCAGACGGTACAGCAGAACTGGAGGTGGACTCCTGTGATTCCTGCCCTCTGACACTGGATCCCTTTGGCGGCCGTTTCCTGGGGCGTCCTGGCCTAGATGGGCCAGGCTGCGGCCCGGGCGACTGGGATGGCGAGCTGCCAGCCTGTCCTGCCCGTTGCCCACCCGATGCACCTGGGACGGAAGGGGGGGAGTCCGAGGTGTCGCAGTGTACCGGGACCTCCCCTACAGAGGGAGCCGGGACGGACCACACCACCTCCTCCTCCCTCGGGGTGCCCGATGGCCCCCAGGCCTCTACATGGGTGGGGGATGCGAACGGACTGGCCATCCGATGCGCCCCCGACATCTGGCGCTGCCAGTCCTGGAGGCCCGTGCTGGTATCGACAGGGGTCTGCAGGTTTGCAGCCATGGAGCCCAGGGGGTTGTCGAACCCTGTCTGCGACAGTGCGACGCCAGCTCGCACATGGCCACTGGCGCCGATGCCCTCAGCGATGGCCTGCTGAGACTGGGCCATGGCCTGCAGAGACTGGGCCATGGCCTGCAGAGACTGGGCCATGGCCTGCAGAGACTGGGCTATGGCCTGCTGAGACTGGGCCATGGCCTGCTGAGACTGGGCTATGGCGTTGAGCGCCTCTGCCATCTGGCGCTGGCACTGGCTCATGGCCTCCTGTGAGAGGGCAGCCATTTCCTGGGCCACAGACGCCGCCTGCACGGAAGGCCCCAGGCCTTGCAAACCGTTCCCCATGTCTGACACCGTCGCACCCATTGCCTCCACCGCGGACGCCACCCGTGCGGTGTCAGCCTGGGTGGCACGCATGACCGGGACCACTCCCAGCTCCTGGACGCAGGTGGACTCCTCCACCTGCGACCGCAGCCGCCGCAAGCCACCCGTCACCCTATTCGCTCGTCTCCGTGTCGGTGGTTGCATCGGATCTATGTGTGGGTGTGGTAACTGCAGGAACCCGGGATCCATCTGGGCGGCAGATGTTCGCTTGGCCTGGGCTGCCCTCCGACCGCCCGGTCCCTCTGCTGCTCCTACCTCCACCTGCTGTACCGGGACGGCTGTGTTGTGCGCACCAGTGAGTGTACCAGACGCCTCATCACTAAAGTGCCCAACCGTGGTGAGTGTTTCTGCGATGGTGGAGGGTGTTGGTGACAGCAGTGGCGTTGTGTCGTGCTCTTCGTCCCACTCTGAGTCCATGGCACTTTGGGGTGGGGGTTCGTCTCCACCCATCCACTCTGAGTCACTGTCCGGTATTTCGTCTTCCCGGGTAGGGGTGTCCTGGGTAGTGCTGTCCTGGGTAGTGCTGTCCCGGGTAGTGCTGTCCCGGGTAGTGCTGTCCCGGGTAGTGCTGTCCCGGGTAGGGGTGTCCTGGGTAGTGGTGTCCCGGGTAGGGGTGTCCTGGATAGTGGTGTCCTGGGTAGTGGTGTCCTGGCTCGGATGTGACGGGGGCCTGTGGCTGCCCCCCTCATCGCTGGGTGGTCGCTCCCGCACGTGACGGGGGTGTCGTCTCCCTGTTGCTCCAGGTCTCTCCGTCTCCCGTGGTCTCCGAGGGACATCCTGCGGGCGTCGCATGCTGGAGGGTTCGGGTCTCTCCGTCTCCCGTGGTCTCCGAGGGACATCCTGCGGGCGTCGCATGCTGGAGGGTTCGGGTCTCTCCGTCTCCCGTGGTCTCCGAGGGGCATCCTGCGGGCGTCGCATGCTGGAGGGTTCGGGTCTCTCCGTCTCCCGTGGTCTCCGAGGGGCATCCTGCGGGCGTCGCATGCTGGAGGGTGCGGGTCTCTCCGTCTCCCGTGGTCTCCGAGGGGCATTCTGCGGGCGGTCTGCATCTGCGGGAATGGGTGCCTGGACGTTTGGTCCTGCGATACACAATGAAGCATGCATGGTTAGACATCAGGCAGTGATCAGGTGATACGGGAGAGGGGGATATAGGGGAGGGGGGATATGGGGACGGGCTGTTGGTGGCTCACTTGCTCGTGGGGCCCCGACCTCTGCATCAGCAACCTCCCGGTCCTCAGGTCCGCCAGCCAGTTCCAGGGCCCTTTCCTCGTGTACGGTCAGTGGCCTCTCATCAGCGGGCCCTCCTCCAGTCCTCACATGCTCCCTATTGTTGTGTGCGCGCTTCTCCTGGGGGGGGGGGGGGGGTGGCAGGGGTAAAAGGCAACAGTGTTAGGCAGGTATATGAATGCACGCCATCGGTTGCGCGTGCATTGCAGAGGTTAAGGTTAGGGCTGGATTCACTTGGGGATATGGGGGATATGGGGGAGGGGGGGATATGGGGGAGGGGGGATATGGGGGATATGGGGGAGGGGGGATATGGGGCATATGGGGGAGGGGGTATTATGGGGGATATGGTGGAGGGGGAATATGGGGGATATGGGGGAGGGGGGATATGGGGGATATGGGGGAGGGGGGATATGTGGGAGGGGGGATATGGGGAGGGGGGATATAGGGAATATGGGGCAGCGGGGATATGGGGGAGGGGGGAATATGGGGGAGGGGGGATATGGGGGAGGGGGGATATGGGGGAGGGGGGATATGGGGGAGGGGGGAATATGGGGGATATGGGGGAGGGGGGATATGGGGGATATGGGGGAGGGGGGATATGGGGAGGGGGGATATAGGGAATATGGGGCAGGGGGGATATGGGGGAGGGGGGATATGGGGGAGGGGGGATATGTGGGAGGGGGGATATGGGGAGGGGGGATATAGGGAATATGGGGCAGGGGGGATATGGGGGAGGGGGGAATATGGGGGATATGGGGGAGGGGGGATATGGGGGATATGGGGGAGGGGGGATATGGGGGAGGGGGGGATATGGGGAGGGGGGATATAGGGAATATGGGGCATGGGGGATATGGGGGAGGGGGGATATGGGGGATATGGGGGAGGGGGGATATGTGGGAGGGGGGATATGGGGAGGGGGGATATAGGGAATATGGGGCAGGGGGGATATGGGGGAGGGGGGAATATGGGGGAGGGGGGATATGGGGGATATGGGGTAGGGGGGATATGGGGGAGGGGGGAATATGGGGGATATGGGGGAGGGGGGATATGGGGAGGGGGGATATGGGGGATATGGGGGATGGGGGATATGGGGGAGGGGGGATATGGGGGAGGGGGGATATGGGGGATATGGGGGAGGGGGGATATGGGGGAGGGGGGAGTATGGGGGATATGGGGGAGGGGGGATATGGGGAGGGGGGATATGGGGGAGGGGGGATATGGGGGAGGGGGGAATATGGGGGATATGGGGGAGGGGGGATATGGGGGATATGGGGGAGGGGGGGATATGGGGAGGGGGTATATGGGGAATATGGGGGAGGGGGGATATGGGGAGGGGGGATATGGGGGAGGGGGGATATGGGGGATATGGGGGAGGGGGGATATGGGGCATATGGGGGAGGGTGTATTATGGGGGATATGGTGGAGGGGGAATATGGGGGATATGGGGGAGGGGGGATATGGGGGAGGGGGGATATGTGGGAGGGGGGATATGGGGAGGGGGGATATAGGGAATATGGGGCAGGGGGGATATGGGGGAGGGGGGAATATGGGGGATATGGGGGAGGGGGGATATGGGGGATATGGGGGAGGGGGGATATGGGGGAGGGGGGATATGGGGGAGGGGGGAATATGGGGGATATGGGGGAGGGGGGATATGGGGGATATGGGGGAGGGGGGGGATATGGGGAGGGGGGATATGGGGAATATGGGGAGGGGGGATATGGGGGAGGGGGGATATGGGGGAGGGGGGGATATGGGGGAGGGGGGATATGGGGGATATGGGGGAGGGGGGGATATGGGGGAGGGGGGGATATGGGGGAGGGGGGGATATGGGGGAGGGGGGGATTTGGGGGAGAGGGGATATGGGGGGTATGGGGGACGCTCACCCTGCCTGCTCTGACGAGGTCGTTCACCTTCTTGTGGCACTGGGTGCCTGTCCGTGGTGTTAGGGCCACAGCGGTGACGGCCTCTGCCACCTCCCTCCACAGACGCCGGCTGTGGCGTGGGGCAACTCTGCGGCCGTGCCCGGGATACAGGGCGTCCCTCCTCTGCTCCACCGCATCCAGGAGCGCCTCCACATCGCGTGACTCGAACCTCGGGGCTGAGCGACGGCCAGCCATCAAGTCGGGTGTTGCGGTCGGCTGTTCCGGTCGGGTGGGGGGGAGCTGCGCGGCCTTATGAGCCGTCACGCCGTGCAGCGCGTATGACGCTGCACGGCGTGAACCACTGCGCAAGCGCGGATCCCGTTACGTCGCTGCTAGCCCATTTCGGGCCGCAGACTATCGACCCATTTTTATGACGTGACGCAAGTGGGATTTGCGCCGTTTTTTGCGCCGATCGGCGGAGTTTCCGCCGATAACGGAGAATTTCGCCCCAGGTTTTTGACTGCTTGAGACAATATTTTAAAAAACACACACTTTATAACACAGTTACAATTATGATATGACAAAAACAGGTCAACATTAGGAAGCCTGGTCATTCCACAGGGATTCTCGGGTGGAATAATCGAAATGGCCACTTGCAAAGTTATGGCAGGAGCTCTGAAGAAACTTGTGAGAATTTAGGGCCAACTTGCTCACTCCAGTTCTACTCACTGGTACATGTGAAATGAGTAATTTATATTTAAATTCTAACATTCCCAGTAGCATCAAACCAAAAATAAATTGTCTTGTATGTTCAAGCTACTCTGTATGAGTCATAGAGTCATAGATGTTTACAGCATGGAAACAGCCCCTTCGGCCCAGCTTGTCCAAGGCGTCCAGTTTCTATCACTAACCTGGTCCCACTTGCCCACATCTGGCCCATATCCCTCGATACCCACCCTGCCCATGTAACTGTCTAACTGTGTTTTAAAGGAAAGAACTGTACCCGCCTCTACCACTGCCTCTGGTAGCCCATTCCAGATGCTCACCACCCTCTGTGCGAAGATATTTCCCCTGTGGTCTCTTTTGTATCTCTCCCCTCTCTCCTTAAACCTATGCCCTCTAGTTCTAGACTCCTCTACCTTTGGGAAAAGATGTTGGGCGCGATTCTCCACTCCGCGCCAGTTGGGAGAATCCCCTGGCGCGCCATTTTTCCCCGCGATGCCGGTCCGACGCCCTCCCGCGATTCACCCAAGCGGCGAGAACGGCCCCATTGAGTTCTGCACGGCGCAGGCCGGAGAATCGCCCGGGACACCCAAAATGGCGATTCTCCGCAACACCCGCTATTCTCCGGCCCGGATGGGCCGAGCAGCCTGCCCAAAACGATGGCTTCCCGCCGGCGCCATCCACACCTGGTCGCTGCCGGCGGGAACAGCGCGGGAACACTGGGGGCACGGCCTGTGGAGGGGCCGAGGGGGGTTCTTTCACCAGGGTAGGACTCAAAAGGGGTCTGGCCCGCGATCGGTGCCCACTGATCGGCGGGCCGGCCTCTCTGAAGGAGGACCTCCTTTCCTCCGCGCACTGCAAGATCCATCCGACATCTTCTTGCGGGGCGGCCTCGGGGAGGATGGCAACCACGCATGTGCGGGTTGACGTCAGTTACGCCTTTTACGTGGCGCCAATGCATGGCGCGCGCTGACGACACTGCTTTCGCGACACGCCCCCCGAGTTTCTCGCAGCCCCGATCCTAGCCCATTTTCGGGCCCTGAATCAGTCGAGATCGGGGCCGCTTCGCGCCGTCGTGAACCTCGACGGCGTTCACGACGGCGTGGGCACTTAGTCACGGGAGCGGAGACTTGCGCCCGTTGACTATCTACCTTATCAATGCTCCTCATTATTTGATAGACCTATATAAGATCACCCCTAAGCTTCCTACGCTCCAGGGAAAAAAGTCCCAGCCTTTCCTTATAGCTCAGACCATCAAGTCCTGGTATGCTATCAGCAGAAATGTTCAATGACAGGCCATATGCATAAATATAACGCCACCCTGCAACCCTGCAAAAGCATCCCATCGATCATGCGGGGAAATTCAGCACCGTTAGTGCAAGGATCGAAGTATTTGGACAATTGTGTTTTTGATCAGTTCACTCTTTGAGCACCACCAACTAAATTATTTCAGGACAAATTCAATGCACATAGTTGTATATGTTCCTGAAGAATCTTGAGTCTTAAGAACTGTTTTTGTCTAACTAGTCTGATTGATATTCAAAGGATATTTAATGATATTTAAAGGGCAACATTAAATAACTGTTAATTTTTAATACCAATCATAGGGTACAATTTATCTGGCGGCTTTGAAGGCTGAAGGCTTATAAACTGGAGCTGCCGGCCTCTCAGACCCCAGACACGGCCCCTCAGACCCCAGTTCCGGCCCCTCAGGCCCCAGTCCCGGCCCCTCAGACCCCAGTCCCGGCCCCTCAGGCCCCAGTCCCGGCCCCTCAGACCCCAGTCCCGGCCCCTCAGACCCCAGTCCCGGCCCCTCAGGCCCCAGTCCCGGCCTCTCAGACCCCAGACACGGCCCCTCAGACCCCAGTTCCGGCCCCTCAGGCCCCAGTCCCGGCCCCTCAGACCCCAGTCCCGGCCCCTCAGGCCCCAGTCCCGGCCCCTCAGACCCCAGTCCCGGCCCCTCAGACCCCAGTCCCGGCCCCTCAGGCCCCAGTCCCGGCCCCTCAGACCCCAGTCCCGGCCCCTCAGACCCCAGTCCCGGCCCCTCAGGCCCCAGTCCCGGCCTCTCAGACCCCAGACACGGCCCCTCAGACCCCAGTCCCGGCCCCTCAGACCCCAGTCCCGGCCCCTCAGACCCCAGTCCCGGCCCCTCAGGCCCCAGTCCCGGCCTCTCAGACCCCAGACACGGCCCTTCAGACCCCAGACCCGGCCTCTCAGACCCCAGTCACGGCCCTTCAGACCCCAGACCCGGCCTCTCAGACCCCACACACGGCTCCTCAGACCCCAGTCCCGGCCCCTCAGACCCCAGTCCCGGCCCCTCAGACCCCAGTCCCGGACCCTCGGGCCCCAGTCCCGGCCTCTCAGACACCAGTCCCGGCCCCTCAAACCCCAGTCCCGGCCTCTCAGACCCGGCCTCTCAGACCCCAGTCCCGGCCCATCAGACCCCAGTCCCAGCCTCTCAGACCCCAGACACGGCCCTTCAGACCCCAGTCCCGGCCTCTCAGACCGCAGACCCGGCCTCTCAGACCCCAGTCCCGGCCCCTCAGACCCCAGTCCCGGCCCCTCAGACCCCAGACCCGACCCCTCAAACCGCAATCCCGGCCCCTCAGACCCCAGTCCCGGTCTCTCAGTCCCAGGCCCGGCCCCTCAGACCCGAGACCCGGCCTCTCAGACCCCAGACGCAGCCTCTCAGACCCGAGACCCGGCCCCTCAGACCCCAGTCCCGGCCCGTCAGACCCAAGACGCTGCCTCTCAGTCCCAGACCCAGCCTCTCAGACCCCAGACCCGGCCCCTCAGACCCAGACTCGGCCCCTCAGACCCAGACCCGGCCCCTCAGACCAAGACCCGGCCTCTCATTCCCAGACCCGGCCTCTCATACCCAGACCCGGCCTCTCATACCCAGACCCGGCCTCTCATACCCCGACCCGGCCTCTCAGACCCCAGACGCGGCCACTCAGACCCCAGACTCGGCCCCTCAGACCCTAGACCCGGCCTCTCAGACCCCAGACGCAGCCTCTCAGTCCCAGACCCGGCCTCTCAGTCACAGACCCGGCCCCTCAGAACCCAGACCCGGCCTCTCAGGCCCCAGACCCGGCCTCTCAGACCCCAGACCCGGTCTCTCAGACCCCAGACGCTGCCTCTCAGTCCCAGACCCAGCCTCTCAAACCCAAGACCCGGCCCCTCAGACCCCAGTCCCGGCCCCTCAGACCCCAGACGCTGCCTCTCAGTCCCAGACCCAGCCTCTCAGACCCCAGACCCGGCCCCTCGTACCCAGACCCGGCCCCTCAGACCCCAGACCCGGCCCCTCGTACCCAGACCCGGCCTCTCATACCCAGACCCGGCCTCTCAGACCCCAGAGCCGGCCACTCAGACCCCAGACTCGGCCCCTCAGACCCTAGACCCGGCCTCTCAGACCCCAGACGCAGTCTCTCAGTCCCAGACCCGGCCTCTCAGTCACAGACCCGGCCCCTCAGAACCCAGACCCGGCCTCTCAGGCCCCAGACCCGGCCTCTCAGACCCCAGACCCGGCCTCTCAGGCCCCAGACCCGGCCTCTCAGACCCCAGACCCGGCCTCTCAGACTCCAGACACGGCCCCTCAGACCCCAGACCCGGCCCCTCAGACCCCAGTCCCGGCCCCTCAGACCCCAGTCCCGGCCCCTCAGACCTCAGGCCCCAGTCCCGGCCCCTCAGACCCCAGACGCAGCCTCTCAGAACCCAGACCCGGCCTCTCTGATCCCAGACCCGGCCTCTCAGATCCCAGATCCGGCCACTCAGACCCCAGACCCGGCCCCTCAGACACCAGTCCCGGCCCCTCAGACCCCAGACCCGGCCTCTGAGAACCCAGACCCGGCCTATCAGGCCTCAGTCCCGGCCCCTCAGACCACAGTCCCGGCCCCTCAGACCCCAGACCCGGCCCCTCAAACCCCAATCCCGGCCCCTCAGACCCCAATCCCAGTCTCTCAGTCCCCAGTCCTGGCTTCTCAGACCCCAGACGCAGCCTCTCAGACCCAAGACCCGGCCCCTCAGACCCCAGTCGCGGCCCCTCAGACCGCAGACGCTGCCTCTCAGTCCCAGACCCAGCCTCTCAGACCCAAGGCCCGGCCCCTCAGACCCAGTCCCGGCCCCTCAGACCCAGAACCGGCCCCTCAGACCCAGAACCGGCCCCTCAGAAACCAGACCCGGCTTCTCAGACCCCAGACGCAGTCTCTCAGACCCAAGACCCGGCCCCTCAGACCCCAGTCCCGGCCCCTCAGACCCCAGACGCTGCCTCTCAGTCCCAGACCCGGCCTCTCAGACCCCAGTCCCGGCCCCTCAGACACAGAACCGGCCCCTCAGACCCAGAACCGGCCCCTCAGACCCAGACCCGGCCTCTCAGACCCCAGACCCGGCCCCTCAGACCCCAGTCCCGGTCTCTCAGTCCCAGACCCGGCCCCTCAGACACCAGACCCGGCTTCTCAGACCCCAGACGCAGACTCTCAGACCCAAGACCCGGCCCCTCAGACCCCAGACGCAGACTCTCAGACCCCAGTCCCGCCCCTCAGACCCCAGTCCCGGCCCCTCAGACCCAGAACCGGCCCCTCAGATCCAGCACCGGCCCCTCAGACCCAGACCCGGCCTCTCAGACCCCAGACCCGGCCCCTCAGACCCCAGTCCCGGTCTCTCAGTCCCAGACCCGGCCCCTCAGACACCAGACCCGGCTTCTCAGACCCCAGACGCAGACTCTCAGACCCAAGACCCGGCCCCTCAGACCCCAGTCCCGGCCCCTCAGACCCCAGACGCTGCCTCTCAGTCCCAGACCCAGCCTCTCAGACCCCAGACCCGGCTTCTCACACCCCAGACGCAGCCTCTCAGACCCAAGACCCGGCCCCTCAGACCCCAGTCCCGGCCCCTCAGACCACAGACGCTGCCTCTCAGTCCCAGACGCAGCCTCTCAGACCCAGACCCGGCCTCTCAGACCCTAGTCCCGGCCCCTCAGACCCAGAACCGGCCCCCCGGACCCAGAACCGGCCCCTCAGACCCAGACCCGGCCTCTCAGACCCCAGACCCGGCCCCTCAGACCCCAGTCCCGGCCTCTCAGGCCCCAGACCCGGCCTCTCAGACCCCAGACCCGGCCACTCAGACCCCAGTCCCGGCCCCTCAGACACCAGTCCCGGCCTCTCAGGCCCCAGACCCGGCCTCTCAGACCCCAGACCCGGCCACTCAGACCCCAGTCCCGGCCCCTCAGACACCAGTCCCGGCCCCTCAAACCCCAATCCCGGCCCCTCAGACCCCAGTCCCGGTCTCTTAGCCCCAGATCCGGCCTCTCAGACCCCAGACCCGGCCCCTCAGACACCAGACCCGGCCTCTGAGAACCCAGACCCGGCCTATCAGACCCCAGTCCCGGCCCCAGACCCCAGTCCCGGCCCCTCAGACCCCAGACCCGGCCCCTCAAACCCCAATCCCGGCCCCTCAGACCTCCGTCCCGGTCTCTCAGTCCCAGACCCGGCCCCTCAGACCCCAGACCCGGCTTCTCAGACCCCAGACGCAGCCTCTCAGACCCAAGACCCGGCCCCTCAGACCCCAGTCCCGGCCCCTCAGACCCCAGACGCTGCCTCTCAGTCCCAGACCCAGCCTCTCAGATCCCAGACCCGGCCCCTCAGACCCAAACCCGGCCTCTCAGACCCCAGTCCCGGCCCCTCAGACACAGAACCGGCCCCTCAGACCCAGAACCGGCCCCTCAGACCCAGACACGGCTTCTCAGACCCCAGACACGGCCCCTCAGACCCCAGACCCGGCCACTCAGACCCCCGTCCCGGCCCCTCAGACCCCAGTCCCGGCCCCTCAGACCCAGACCCGGCCTCTCAGACCCCAGACCCGGCCCCTCAGACTCCAGTCCCGGTTTCTCAGTCCCAGACCCGGCCCCTCAGAAACCAGACCCGGCTTCTCAGACCCCAGACGCAGTCTCTCAGACCGAAGACCCGGCCCCTCAGACCCCAGTCCCGGCCCCTCAGACACAGAACCGGCCCCTCAAACCCCTATCCCGGCCCCTCAGACCCCAGTCCCGGTCTCTCAGTCACAGACCCGGCCCCTCAGACCCCAGACCCGGCTTCTCAGACCCCAGACGCAGCCTCTCAGACCCAAGACCCGGCCCCTCAGACCCCAGTCCCGGCCCCTCAGACCCCAGACGCTGCCTCTCAGTCCCAGACCCAGCCTCTCAGACCCCAGACCCGGCCCCTCAGACCCAAACACGGCCTCTCAGACCCCAGTCCCGGCCCCTCAGACACAGAACCGGCCCCTGAGACCCAGACCCGGCCCCTCAGACCCAGACACGGCCTCTCAGACCCCAGACCCAGCCTCTCAGACCCAAGACCCGGCCCCTCAGACCCCAGTCCCGCCCCTCAGACCCCAGTCCCGGCCCCTCAGACCCCAGACACGGCCCCTCAAACCCCAATCCCGGCCCCTCAGACCCCAGTCCCGGTCTCTCAGTCCCAGAACCTGCCCCTCAGACCCCAGACCCGGCTTCTCAGACCACAGACGCAGCCTCTCAGACCCAAGACCCGGTCCCTCAGACCCCAGTCCCGGCCTCTCAGACCCCAGACACGGCCCCCCAGACTCCAGTCCCGGCCCCTCAGAACCCAGACCCGGCCTCTCAGACCCCAGACACGGCCCCTCAGACCCCAGACCCGGCCACTCAGACCCCCGTCCCGGCCCCTCAGACCCCAGTCCCGGCCCCTCAGACCCAGACCCGGCCTCTCAGACCCCAGACCCGGCCCCTCAGACTCCAGTCCCGGTTTCTCAGTCCCAGACCCGGCCCCTCAGAAACCAGACCCGGCTTCTCAGACCCCAGACGCAGTCTCTCAGACCGAAGACCCGGCCCCTCAGACCCCAGTCCCGGCCCCTCAGACCCCAGACCCGGCTTCTCAGACCCCAGACGCAGACTCTCAGACCCAAGACCCGGCCCCTCAGACCCCAGTCCCGGCCCCTCAGACCCCAGACGCTGCCTCTCAGTCCCAGACCCAGCCTCTCAGACCCCAGACCCGGCTTCTCAGACCCCAGACGCAGCCTCTCAGACCCAAGACCCGGCCCCTCAGACCCCAGTCCCGGCCCCTCAGACCACAGACGCTGCCTCTCAGTCCCAGACGCAGCCTCTCAGACCCAGACCCGGCCTCTCAGACCCTAGTCCCGGCCCCTCAGACCCAGAACCGGCCCCCCGGACCCAGAACCGGCCCCTCAGACCCAGACCCGGCCTCTCAGACCCCAGACCCGGCCCCTCAGACCCCAGTCCCGGCCTCTCAGGCCCCAGACCCGGCCTCTCAGACCCCAGACCCGGCCACTCAGACCCCAGTCCCGGCCCCTCAGACACCAGTCCCGGCCTCTCAGGCCCCAGACCCGGCCTCTCAGACCCCAGACCCGGCCACTCAGACCCCAGTCCCGGCCCCTCAGACACCAGTCCCGGCCCCTCAGACCCCAGACCCGGCCTCTCAGACCCAAGACCCGGCCCCTCAGACCCCAGTCCCGGCCCCTCAGACCCCAGACGCTGCCTCTCAGTCCCAGACCCAGCCTCTCAGACCCCAGACCCGGCTTCTCAGACCCCAGACGCAGCCTCTCAGACCCAAGACCCGGCCCCTCAGACCCCAGTCCCGGCCCCTCAGACCACAGACGCTGCCTCTCAGTCCCAGACGCAGCCTCTCAGACCCAGACCCGGCCTCTCAGACCCTAGTCCCGGCCCCTCAGACCCAGAACCGGCCCCCCGGACCCAGAACCGGCCCCTCAGACCCAGACCCGGCCTCTCAGACCCCAGACCCGGCCCCTCAGACCCCAGTCCCGGCCTCTCAGGCCCCAGACCCGGCCTCTCAGACCCCAGACCCGGCCACTCAGACCCCAGTCCCGGCCCCTCAGACACCAGTCCCGGCCTCTCAGGCCCCAGACCCGGCCTCTCAGACCCCAGACCCGGCCACTCAGACCCCAGTCCCGGCCCCTCAGACACCAGTCCCGGCCCCTCAGACCCCAGACCCGGCCTCTCAGACCCCAGACCCGGCCCCTCAAACCCCAATCCCGGCCCCTCAGACCCCAGTCCCGGTCTCTTAGCCCCAGACCCGGCCCCTCAGACACCAGACCCGGCCTCTGAGAACCCAGACCCGGCCTATCAGACCCCAGTCCCGGCCCCTCAGACCCCAGTCCCGGCCCCTCAGACCCCAGACCCGGCCCCTCAAACCCCAATCCCGGCCCCTCAGACCTCGGTCCCGGTCTCTCAGTCCCAGACCCGGCCCCTCAGACCCCAGACCCGGCTTCTCAGACCCCAGACGCAGCCTCTCAGACCCAAGACCCGGCCCCTCAGACCCCAGTCCCGGCCCCTCAGACCCCAGACGCTGCCTCTCAGTCCCAGACCCAGCCTCTCAGACCCCAGACCCGGCCCCGCAGACCCAAACCCGGCCTCTCAGACCCCAGTCCCGGCCCCTCAGACACAGAACCGGCCCCTCAGACCCAGAACCGGCCCCTCAGACCCAGACACGGCCTCTCAGACCCCAGACCCAGCCTCTCAGACCCCAGACCCGGCCCCTCAGACCCCAAACCCGGCCTCTCAGACCCCAGTCCCGGCCCCTCAGACACAGAACCGGCCCCTCAAACCCCAATCCCGGCCCATCAGACCCCAGTCCCGGTCTCTCAGTCACAGACCCGGCCCCTCAGACCCCAGACCCGGCTTCTCAGACCCCAGACGCAGCCTCTCAGACCCAAGACCCGGCCCCTCAGACCCCAGTCCCGGCCCCTCAGACCCCAGACGCTGCCTCTCAGTCCCAGACCCAGCCTCTCAGACCCCAGACCCGGCCCCTCAGACCCAAACCCGGCCTCTCAGACCCCAGTCCCGGCCCCTCAGACACAGAACCGGCCCCTGAGACCCAGACCCGGCCCCTCAGACCCAGACACGGCCTCTCAGACCCCAGACCCAGCCTCTCAGACCCCAGACCCGGCCCCTCAGACCCCAGTCCCGCCCCTCAGACCCCAGTCCCGGCCCCTCAGACCCCAGACACGGCCCCTCAAACCCCAACCCCGGCCCCTCAGACCCCAGTCCCGGTCTCTCAGTCCCAGACCCTGCCCCTCAGACCCCAGACCCGGCTTCTCAGACCACAGACGCAGCCTCTCAGACCCAAGTCCCGGTCCCTCAGACCCCAGTCCCGACCTCTCAGACCCCAGACACGGCCCCCCAGACTCCAGTCCCGGCCCCTCAGAACCCAGACCCGGCCTCTCAGACGCCAGACACGGCCCCTCAGACCCCAGACCCGGCCCCTCAGACCCACGTCCCGGCCCCTCAGACCCCAGTCCCGGCCCCTCAGACCCAGACCCGGCCTCTCAGACCCCAGACCCGGCCCCTCAGACTCCAGTCCCGGTTTCTCAGTCCCAGACCCGGCCCCTCAGAAACCAGACCCGGCTTCTCAGACCCCAGACGCAGTCTCTCAGACCGAAGACCCGGCCCCTCAGACCCCAGTCCCGGCCCCTCAGACCCCAGTTGCTGCCTCTCAGTCCCAGACCCAGCCTCTCAGACCCCAGACCCGGCCCCTCAGACCCAGACCCGGCCTATCAGACCCCAGTCCCGGCCCCTCAGACCCAGAACCGGCCCCTCAGACCCAGAACCGGCCCCTCAGACACAGACCCGGCCTCTCAGACCCCAGACCCGGCCCCTCAGACCCCAGTCCCGGTCTCTCAGTCCCAGACCCGACCCCTCAGACACCAGACCCGGCTTCTCAGACCCCAGACGCAGACTCTCAGACCCAAGACCCGGCCCCTCAGACCCCAGTCCCGGCCCCTCAGACCCCAGACGCTGCCTCTCAGTCCCAGACCCAGCCGCTCAGACCCCAGACCCGGCCCCTCATACCCAGACCCGGCCTCTCATACCCAGACTCGGCCTCTCATACCCAGACCCGGCCTCTCAAGACCCCAGAGCCGGCCCCTCAGACCCCAGACTCGGCCCCTCAGACCCTAGACCCGGCCTCTCAGACCCCAGACGCAGCCTCACAGTCCCAGACCCGGCATCTCAGTCACAGACCCGGCCCCTCAGAACCCAGACCCGGCCTCTCAGGCCCCAGACCCGGCCTCTCAGACCCCAGACCCGGCCACTCAGACCCCAGTCCCGGCCCCTCAGACACCAGTCCCGGCCTCTCAGACCCAGACTAGGCCTCTCAGACCCCAGTCCCGGCCCCTCAGACCCCAGTCCCGGTCTCTCAGTCCCAGACCCGGCCCCTCAGAAACCAGACCCGGCTTCTCAGACCCAGACCCGGCCTCTCAGACCCCAGACCCGGCCCCTCAGACCCCAGTCCCGGCCCCTCAGACCCCAGTCCCGGTCTCTCAGTCCCAGACCCGGCCCCTCAGAAACCAGACCCGGCTTCTCAGACCCAGACCCGGCCTCTCAGACCCCAGACCCGGCCCCTCAGACCCAGACCCGGCCTCTCAGACCCAGACTAGGCCTCTCAGACCCCAGTCCCGGCCCCTCAGACCCAGAACCGGCCCCTCAGACCCAGAACCGGCCCCTCAGACCCAGACCCGGCCTCTCAGACCCCAGACCCGGCCCCTCAGACCCCTCTCAGTCCCAGACCCGGTCCCTCAGACACCAGACCCGGCTTCTCAGACCCCAGACGCAGACTCTCAGACCCAAGACCCGGCCCCTCAGACCCCAGTCCCGGCCCCTCAGACCCCAGACGCTGCCTCTCAGTCCCAGACCCAGCCTCTCAGACCCCAGACCCGGCCTCTCATACCAAGACCCGGCCTCTCATACCCAGACCCGGCCTCTCATACCCTGACCCGGCCTCTCAGACCCCAGAGCCGGCCCCTCAGACCCCAGACTCGGCCCCTCAGACCCTAGACCCGGCCTCTCAGACCCCAGACGCAGCCTCTCAGTCCCAGACCCGGCCTCTCAGTCACAGACCCGGCCCCTCAGAACCCAGACCCGGCCTCTCAGGCCCCAGACCCAGCCTCTCAGACCCCAGACCCGGCCCCTCAGACCCCAGTCCCGGCCCCTCAGACCACAGTCCCGGCCCCTCAGGCCCCAGTCCCGGCCTCTCAGATCCCAGACCCGGCCTCTCAGACCCCAGACGCAGCCTCTCAGATCCCAGACCCGGCCTCTCAGACCCCAGACACAGCCCCTCAGACCCCAGTCCCAGCCCCTCAGACACCAGTCCCGGCCCCTCAGACCCCAATCCCGGCCCCTCAGACCTTAGGCCCCAGATCCGGCCTCTCAGACCCCAGACCCGGCCCCTCAGACACCAGACCCGGCCTTTGAGAACCCAGACCCGGCCTATCAGACCCCAGTCCCGGCCCCTCAGACCCCAGTCCCGGCCCCTCAGACCCCAGACCCGGCCCCTCAAACCCCAATCCCGGCCCCTCAGACCTCGGTCCCGGTCTCTCAGTCCCAGACCCGGCCCCTCAGACCCCAGACCCGGCTTCTCAGACCCCAGACGCAGCCTCTCAGACCCAAGACCCGGCCCCTCAGACCCCAGTCCCGGCCCCTCAGACCCCAGACGCTGCCTCTCAGTCCCAGACCCAGCCTCTCAGACCCCAGACCCGGCCCCGCAGACCCAAACCCGGCCTCTCAGACCCCAGTCCCGGCCCCTCAGACACAGAACCGGCCCCTCAGACCCAGAACCGGCCCCTCAGACCCAGACACGGCCTCTCAGACCCCAGACCCAGCCTCTCAGACCCCAGACCCGGCCCCTCAGACCCCAAACCCGGCCTCTCAGACCCCAGTCCCGGCCCCTCAGACCCAAACCCGGCCTCTCAGACCCCAGTCCCGGCCCTTAAAAAACAGAACTGGCCCCTCAGACCCAGAACCGGCCCCTCAGACCCAGACACGGCCTCTCAGACCCCAGACCCAGCCTCTCAGACCCCAGACCCGGCCCCTCAGACCCCAAACCCGGCCTCTCAGACCCCAGTCCCGGCCCCTCAGACACAGAACCGGCCCCTCAAACCCCAATCCCGGCCCCTCAGACCCCAGTCCCGGTCTCTCAGTCCCAGACCCGGCCCCTCAGACCCCAGACCCGTCTTCTCAGACCCCAGACGCAGCCTCTCAGACCCAAGACCCGGCCCCTCAGACCCCAGTCCCGGCCCCTCAGACCCCAGACGCTGCCTCTCAGTCCCAGACCCAGCCTCTCAGACCCCAGACCCGGCCCCTCAGACCCAAACCCGGCCTCTCAGACCCCAGTCCCGGCCCCTCAGACACAGAACCGGCCCCTGAGACCCAGACCCGGCCCCTCAGACCCAGACACGGCTTCTCAGACCCCAGACCCAGCCTCTCAGACCCAAGACCCGGCCCCTCAGACCCCAGTGCCGCCCCTCAGACCCCAGTCCCGGCCCCTCAGACCCCAGACACGGCCCCTCAAACCCCAATCCCGGCCCCTCAGACCCCAGTCCCGGTCTCTCAGTTCCAGACCCTGCCCCTCAGACCCCAGACCCGGCTTCTCAGACCACAGACGCAGCCTCTCAGACCCAAGACCCGGTCCCCCAGACTCCAGTCCCGGCCCCTCAGACCCCCGTCCCGGCCCCTCAGACCCCAGTCCCGGCCCTTCAGACCTCAGGCCCCAATCCCGGCCCCTCAGACCCCAGACGCAGCCTCTCAGACCCCAGACCCGGCCTCTCAGATCCCAGACCCGGCCTCTCAGATCCCAGTCCCGGCCCCTCACACCCCAGACCCGGCCTCTGAGAACCCAGACCCGGCCTATCAGGCCCCAGTCCCGGCCCCTCAGACCACAGTCCCGGCCCCTCAGACCCCAAACCCGGCCCCTCAAACCCCAATCCCGGCCCCTCAGACCCCAATCCCAGTCTCTCAGTCCCCAGTCCTGGCTTCTCTGACCCCAGACCCGGCCCCTCAGACGCCAGTCCCGGTTTCTCAGTCCCAGACCCGGCCCCTCAGAAACCAGACCCGGCTTCTCAGACCCCAGACGCAGCCTCTCAGACCCAAGACCCGGCCCCTCAGACCCCAGACGCTGCCTCTCAGTCCCAGACCCAGCCTCTCAGACCCCAGACCCGGCCCCTGAGACCCAGACCCGGCCTCTCAGACCCCAGTCCCGGCCCCTCAGACCCCAGACGCTGCCTCTCAGTCCCAGACCCAGCCTCTCAGACCCTTGTCCCGGCTCCTCAGACCCAGAACCGGCCCCTCAGACCCAGAACCGGCCCCTCAGACCCAGACCCGGCCTCTCAGACCCCAGACCCGGCCCCTCAGACCCCAGTCCCGGTCTCTCAGTCCCAGACCCGGCCCCTCAGACCCCAGTCCCGGCCCCTCAGACCCCAGACGCTGCCTCTCAGTCCCAGACCCAGCCTCTCAGACCCCAGACCCGGCTTCTCAGACCCCAGACGCAGCCTCTCAGACCCAAGACCCGGCCCCTCAGACCCCAGTCCCGGCCCCTCAGACCACAGACGCTGCCTCTCAGTCCCAGACGCAGCCTCTCAGACCCAGACCCGGCCTCTCAGACCCTAGTCCCGGCCCCTCAGACCCAGAACCGGCCCCCCGGACCCAGAACCGGCCCCTCAGACCCAGACCCGGCCTCTCAGACCCCAGACCCGGCCCCTCAGACCCCAGTCCCGGCCTCTCAGGCCCCAGACCCGGCCTCTCAGACCCCAGACCCGGCCACTCAGACCCCAGTCCCGGCCCCTCAGACACCAGTCCCGGCCTCTCAGGCCCCAGACCCGGCCTCTCAGACCCCAGACCCGGCCACTCAGACCCCAGTCCCGGCCCCTCAGACACCAGTCCCGGCCCCTCAGACCCCAGACCCGGCCTCTCAGACCCAAGACCCGGCCCCTCAGACCCCAGTCCCGGCCCCTCAGACCCCAGACGCTGCCTCTCAGTCCCAGACCCAGCCTCTCAGACCCCAGACCCGGCTTCTCAGACCCCAGACGCAGCCTCTCAGACCCAAGACCCGGCCCCTCAGACCCCAGTCCCGGCCCCTCAGACCACAGACGCTGCCTCTCAGTCCCAGACGCAGCCTCTCAGACCCAGACCCGGCCTCTCAGACCCTAGTCCCGGCCCCTCAGACCCAGAACCGGCCCCCCGGACCCAGAACCGGCCCCTCAGACCCAGACCCGGCCTCTCAGACCCCAGACCCGGCCCCTCAGACCCCAGTCCCGGCCTCTCAGGCCCCAGACCCGGCCTCTCAGACCCCAGACCCGGCCACTCAGACCCCAGTCCCGGCCCCTCAGACACCAGTCCCGGCCTCTCAGGCCCCAGACCCGGCCTCTCAGACCCCAGACCCGGCCACTCAGACCCCAGTCCCGGCCCCTCAGACACCAGTCCCGGCCCCTCAGACCCCAGACCCGGCCTCTCAGACCCCAGACCCGGCCCCTCAAACCCCAATCCCGGCCCCTCAGACCCCAGTCCCGGTCTCTTAGCCCCAGACCCGGCCCCTCAGACACCAGACCCGGCCTCTGAGAACCCAGACCCGGCCTATCAGACCCCAGTCCCGGCCCCTCAGACCCCAGTCCCGGCCCCTCAGACCCCAGACCCGGCCCCTCAAACCCCAATCCCGGCCCCTCAGACCTCGGTCCCGGTCTCTCAGTCCCAGACCCGGCCCCTCAGACCCCAGACCCGGCTTCTCAGACCCCAGACGCAGCCTCTCAGACCCAAGACCCGGCCCCTCAGACCCCAGTCCCGGCCCCTCAGACCCCAGACGCTGCCTCTCAGTCCCAGACCCAGCCTCTCAGACCCCAGACCCGGCCCCGCAGACCCAAACCCGGCCTCTCAGACCCCAGTCCCGGCCCCTCAGACACAGAACCGGCCCCTCAGACCCAGAACCGGCCCCTCAGACCCAGACACGGCCTCTCAGACCCCAGACCCAGCCTCTCAGACCCCAGACCCGGCCCCTCAGACCCCAAACCCGGCCTCTCAGACCCCAGTCCCGGCCCCTCAGACACAGAACCGGCCCCTCAAACCCCAATCCCGGCCCATCAGACCCCAGTCCCGGTCTCTCAGTCACAGACCCGGCCCCTCAGACCCCAGACCCGGCTTCTCAGACCCCAGACGCAGCCTCTCAGACCCAAGACCCGGCCCCTCAGACCCCAGTCCCGGCCCCTCAGACCCCAGACGCTGCCTCTCAGTCCCAGACCCAGCCTCTCAGACCCCAGACCCGGCCCCTCAGACCCAAACCCGGCCTCTCAGACCCCAGTCCCGGCCCCTCAGACACAGAACCGGCCCCTGAGACCCAGACCCGGCCCCTCAGACCCAGACACGGCCTCTCAGACCCCAGACCCAGCCTCTCAGACCCCAGACCCGGCCCCTCAGACCCCAGTCCCGCCCCTCAGACCCCAGTCCCGGCCCCTCAGACCCCAGACACGGCCCCTCAAACCCCAACCCCGGCCCCTCAGACCCCAGTCCCGGTCTCTCAGTCCCAGACCCTGCCCCTCAGACCCCAGACCCGGCTTCTCAGACCACAGACGCAGCCTCTCAGACCCAAGTCCCGGTCCCTCAGACCCCAGTCCCGACCTCTCAGACCCCAGACACGGCCCCCCAGACTCCAGTCCCGGCCCCTCAGAACCCAGACCCGGCCTCTCAGACGCCAGACACGGCCCCTCAGACCCCAGACCCGGCCCCTCAGACCCACGTCCCGGCCCCTCAGACCCCAGTCCCGGCCCCTCAGACCCAGACCCGGCCTCTCAGACCCCAGACCCGGCCCCTCAGACTCCAGTCCCGGTTTCTCAGTCCCAGACCCGGCCCCTCAGAAACCAGACCCGGCTTCTCAGACCCCAGACGCAGTCTCTCAGACCGAAGACCCGGCCCCTCAGACCCCAGTCCCGGCCCCTCAGACCCCAGTTGCTGCCTCTCAGTCCCAGACCCAGCCTCTCAGACCCCAGACCCGGCCCCTCAGACCCAGACCCGGCCTATCAGACCCCAGTCCCGGCCCCTCAGACCCAGAACCGGCCCCTCAGACCCAGAACCGGCCCCTCAGACACAGACCCGGCCTCTCAGACCCCAGACCCGGCCCCTCAGACCCCAGTCCCGGTCTCTCAGTCCCAGACCCGACCCCTCAGACACCAGACCCGGCTTCTCAGACCCCAGACGCAGACTCTCAGACCCAAGACCCGGCCCCTCAGACCCCAGTCCCGGCCCCTCAGACCCCAGACGCTGCCTCTCAGTCCCAGACCCAGCCGCTCAGACCCCAGACCCGGCCCCTCATACCCAGACCCGGCCTCTCATACCCAGACTCGGCCTCTCATACCCAGACCCGGCCTCTCAAGACCCCAGAGCCGGCCCCTCAGACCCCAGACTCGGCCCCTCAGACCCTAGACCCGGCCTCTCAGACCCCAGACGCAGCCTCACAGTCCCAGACCCGGCATCTCAGTCACAGACCCGGCCCCTCAGAACCCAGACCCGGCCTCTCAGGCCCCAGACCCGGCCTCTCAGACCCCAGACCCGGCCACTCAGACCCCAGTCCCGGCCCCTCAGACACCAGTCCCGGCCTCTCAGACCCAGACTAGGCCTCTCAGACCCCAGTCCCGGCCCCTCAGACCCCAGTCCCGGTCTCTCAGTCCCAGACCCGGCCCCTCAGAAACCAGACCCGGCTTCTCAGACCCAGACCCGGCCTCTCAGACCCCAGACCCGGCCCCTCAGACCCCAGTCCCGGCCCCTCAGACCCCAGTCCCGGTCTCTCAGTCCCAGACCCGGCCCCTCAGAAACCAGACCCGGCTTCTCAGACCCAGACCCGGCCTCTCAGACCCCAGACCCGGCCCCTCAGACCCAGACCCGGCCTCTCAGACCCAGACTAGGCCTCTCAGACCCCAGTCCCGGCCCCTCAGACCCAGAACCGGCCCCTCAGACCCAGAACCGGCCCCTCAGACCCAGACCCGGCCTCTCAGACCCCAGACCCGGCCCCTCAGACCCCTCTCAGTCCCAGACCCGGTCCCTCAGACACCAGACCCGGCTTCTCAGACCCCAGACGCAGACTCTCAGACCCAAGACCCGGCCCCTCAGACCCCAGTCCCGGCCCCTCAGACCCCAGACGCTGCCTCTCAGTCCCAGACCCAGCCTCTCAGACCCCAGACCCGGCCTCTCATACCAAGACCCGGCCTCTCATACCCAGACCCGGCCTCTCATACCCTGACCCGGCCTCTCAGACCCCAGAGCCGGCCCCTCAGACCCCAGACTCGGCCCCTCAGACCCTAGACCCGGCCTCTCAGACCCCAGACGCAGCCTCTCAGTCCCAGACCCGGCCTCTCAGTCACAGACCCGGCCCCTCAGAACCCAGACCCGGCCTCTCAGGCCCCAGACCCAGCCTCTCAGACCCCAGACCCGGCCCCTCAGACCCCAGTCCCGGCCCCTCAGACCACAGTCCCGGCCCCTCAGGCCCCAGTCCCGGCCTCTCAGATCCCAGACCCGGCCTCTCAGACCCCAGACGCAGCCTCTCAGATCCCAGACCCGGCCTCTCAGACCCCAGACACAGCCCCTCAGACCCCAGTCCCAGCCCCTCAGACACCAGTCCCGGCCCCTCAGACCCCAATCCCGGCCCCTCAGACCTTAGGCCCCAGATCCGGCCTCTCAGACCCCAGACCCGGCCCCTCAGACACCAGACCCGGCCTTTGAGAACCCAGACCCGGCCTATCAGACCCCAGTCCCGGCCCCTCAGACCCCAGTCCCGGCCCCTCAGACCCCAGACCCGGCCCCTCAAACCCCAATCCCGGCCCCTCAGACCTCGGTCCCGGTCTCTCAGTCCCAGACCCGGCCCCTCAGACCCCAGACCCGGCTTCTCAGACCCCAGACGCAGCCTCTCAGACCCAAGACCCGGCCCCTCAGACCCCAGTCCCGGCCCCTCAGACCCCAGACGCTGCCTCTCAGTCCCAGACCCAGCCTCTCAGACCCCAGACCCGGCCCCGCAGACCCAAACCCGGCCTCTCAGACCCCAGTCCCGGCCCCTCAGACACAGAACCGGCCCCTCAGACCCAGAACCGGCCCCTCAGACCCAGACACGGCCTCTCAGACCCCAGACCCAGCCTCTCAGACCCCAGACCCGGCCCCTCAGACCCCAAACCCGGCCTCTCAGACCCCAGTCCCGGCCCCTCAGACCCAAACCCGGCCTCTCAGACCCCAGTCCCGGCCCTTAAAAAACAGAACTGGCCCCTCAGACCCAGAACCGGCCCCTCAGACCCAGACACGGCCTCTCAGACCCCAGACCCAGCCTCTCAGACCCCAGACCCGGCCCCTCAGACCCCAAACCCGGCCTCTCAGACCCCAGTCCCGGCCCCTCAGACACAGAACCGGCCCCTCAAACCCCAATCCCGGCCCCTCAGACCCCAGTCCCGGTCTCTCAGTCCCAGACCCGGCCCCTCAGACCCCAGACCCGTCTTCTCAGACCCCAGACGCAGCCTCTCAGACCCAAGACCCGGCCCCTCAGACCCCAGTCCCGGCCCCTCAGACCCCAGACGCTGCCTCTCAGTCCCAGACCCAGCCTCTCAGACCCCAGACCCGGCCCCTCAGACCCAAACCCGGCCTCTCAGACCCCAGTCCCGGCCCCTCAGACACAGAACCGGCCCCTGAGACCCAGACCCGGCCCCTCAGACCCAGACACGGCTTCTCAGACCCCAGACCCAGCCTCTCAGACCCAAGACCCGGCCCCTCAGACCCCAGTGCCGCCCCTCAGACCCCAGTCCCGGCCCCTCAGACCCCAGACACGGCCCCTCAAACCCCAATCCCGGCCCCTCAGACCCCAGTCCCGGTCTCTCAGTTCCAGACCCTGCCCCTCAGACCCCAGACCCGGCTTCTCAGACCACAGACGCAGCCTCTCAGACCCAAGACCCGGTCCCCCAGACTCCAGTCCCGGCCCCTCAGACCCCCGTCCCGGCCCCTCAGACCCCAGTCCCGGCCCTTCAGACCTCAGGCCCCAATCCCGGCCCCTCAGACCCCAGACGCAGCCTCTCAGACCCCAGACCCGGCCTCTCAGATCCCAGACCCGGCCTCTCAGATCCCAGTCCCGGCCCCTCACACCCCAGACCCGGCCTCTGAGAACCCAGACCCGGCCTATCAGGCCCCAGTCCCGGCCCCTCAGACCACAGTCCCGGCCCCTCAGACCCCAAACCCGGCCCCTCAAACCCCAATCCCGGCCCCTCAGACCCCAATCCCAGTCTCTCAGTCCCCAGTCCTGGCTTCTCTGACCCCAGACCCGGCCCCTCAGACGCCAGTCCCGGTTTCTCAGTCCCAGACCCGGCCCCTCAGAAACCAGACCCGGCTTCTCAGACCCCAGACGCAGCCTCTCAGACCCAAGACCCGGCCCCTCAGACCCCAGACGCTGCCTCTCAGTCCCAGACCCAGCCTCTCAGACCCCAGACCCGGCCCCTGAGACCCAGACCCGGCCTCTCAGACCCCAGTCCCGGCCCCTCAGACCCCAGACGCTGCCTCTCAGTCCCAGACCCAGCCTCTCAGACCCTTGTCCCGGCTCCTCAGACCCAGAACCGGCCCCTCAGACCCAGAACCGGCCCCTCAGACCCAGACCCGGCCTCTCAGACCCCAGACCCGGCCCCTCAGACCCCAGTCCCGGTCTCTCAGTCCCAGACCCGGCCCCTCAGACCCCAGTCCCGGCCCCTCAGACCCCAGACGCTGCCTCTCAGTCCCAGACCCAGCCTCTCAGACCCCAGACCCGGCTTCTCAGACCCCAGACGCAGCCTCTCAGACCCAAGACCCGGCCCCTCAGACCCCAGTCCCGGCCCCTCAGACCACAGACGCTGCCTCTCAGTCCCAGACGCAGCCTCTCAGACCCAGACCCGGCCTCTCAGACCCTAGTCCCGGCCCCTCAGACCCAGAACCGGCCCCCCAGACCCAGAACCGGCCCCTCAGACCCAGACCTGGCCTCTCTGACCCCAGACCCGGCCCCTCAGACTCCAGTCCCGGTTTCTCAGTCCCAGACCCGGCCCCTCAGAAACCAGACCCGGCTTCTCAGACCCCAGACGCAGTCTCTCAGACCGAAGACCCGGCACCTCAGACCCCAGTCCCGGCGCCTCAGACCCCAGACGCTGCCTCTCAGTCCCAGACCCAGCCTCTCAGACCCCAGACCCGGCCCCTCAGACCCAGACCCGGCCTCTCAGACCCCAGTCCCGGCCCCTCAGACCCAGAACCGGCCCCTCAGACCCAGAACCGGCCCCTCAGACCCAGACCCGGCCTCTCAGACCCCAGACCCGGCCCCTCAGACCCAGACCCGGCCCCTCAGACCCAGACCCGGTCTCTCAGTCCCCAGTCCCGGCCTCTCAGACCCATAACCGGCCCCTCAGACCCAGACCCGGCCCCTCAGACCCAGACCCGGCCTCTCAGACCCCAGTCCCGGCCCCTCAGATCCAGAACCGGCCCCTCAGACCCAGAACCGGCCCCTCAGACCCAGACCCGGCCCCTCAGACCCAGAACCGGCCCCTCAGACCCAGACCCGGCCCCTCAGACCCAGACCCGGCCCCTCAGACCCAGACCCGGCCTCTCAGACCCCAGACCCGGCCCCTCAGACCCAGAACCGGCCCCTCAGACCCAGAACCGGCCCCTCAGACCCAGACCCGGCCTCTCAGACCCCAGTCCCGGCCCCTCAGACCCAGAACCGGCCCCTCAGACCCAGAACCGGCCCCTCAGACCCAGACCCGGCCCCTCAGACCCAGACCCGTCCTCTCAGACCCCAGACCCGGCCCCTCAGACCCCAGTCCCGGCCCCTCAGACCCCAGACGCTGCCTCTCAGTCCCAGACCCAGCCTCTCAGACCCCAGACCCGGCCCCTCATACCCAGACCTGGCCTCTCATACCCAGACTCGGCCTCTCATACCCAGACCCGGCCTCTCAGACCCCAGAGCCGGCCCCTCAGACCCCAGACTCGGCCCCTGAGACCCTAGACCCGGCCTCTCAGACCCCAGACGCAGCCTCTCAGTCCCAGACCCGGCCTCTCAGTCACAGACCCGGCCCCTCAGAACCCAGACACGGCCTCTCAGGCCCCAGACCCGGCCTCTCAGACCCCAGACGCTGCCTCTCAGTCCCAGACCCAGCCTCTCAGACCCCTGACCCGGCCCCTCATACCCAGACCCGGCCTCTCAGACCCCAGACGCTGCCACTCAGTCCCAGACCCAGCCTCTCATACCCAGACCCGGCCTCTCATACCCAGACCCGGCCTCTCAGACCCCAGACTCGGCCCCTCAGACCCTAGACCCGGCCTCTCAGACCCCAGACGCAGCCTCTCTGTCCCAGACCCGGCCTCTCAGTCACAGAACCGGCCCCTCAGAACCCAGACCCGGCCCTCTCAGGCCCCAGACCCGGCCTCTCAGACCCCAGACCCGGCCCCTCAGACCCCAGTCCCGGCCTCTCAGATCCCAGACCCGGCCTCAGACCCCAGACACGGCCCCTCAGACCCCAGTCCCGGCACCTCAGACCCCAGTCTCGGCCCCTCAGACCTCAGGCCCCAGTCCCGGCCCCTCAGACCCCAGACGCAGCCTCTCAGACCCCAGACCCGGCCTCTCAGATCCTAGACACGGCCTCTCAGACCCCAGATGCAGCCTCTCAGATCCCAGACCCGGCCCCTCAGACCCCAGTCCCGGCCCCTCAGACCCCAGACCCGGTCCCTCAAACCCCAATCCCGGCCCCTCAGACCCCAGTCCCGGTCTCTCAGTCCCAGACCCGGCCACTCAGACACCAGACCCGCCTTCTCAGACCCCAGACGCAGCCTCTCAGACCCAAGACCCGGCCCCTCAGACCCCAGACGCTGCCTCTCAGTCCCAGACCCAGCCTCTCAGACCCCAGACCCGGCCCCTCATACCCAGACCCGGCCTCTCAGACCCCAGTCCCGGCCCCTCAGACCCAGAACCGGCCCCTCAGACCCAGAACCGGCCCCTCAGACCCAGACCCGGCCTCTCAGACCCCAGACCCGGCCCCTCAGACCCAGACCCGGCCCCTCAGACCCAGACCCGGTCTCTCAGTCCCCAGTCCCGGCCTCTCAGACCCAGAACCGGCCCCTCAGACCCAGACCCGGTCCCTCAGACCCAGACCCGGCCTCTCAGACCCCAGTCCCGGCCCCTCAGACCCAGAACCGGCCCCTCAGACCCAGAACCGGCCCCTCAGACCCAGACCCGGCCCCTCAGACCCAGAACCGGCCCCTCAGACCCAGACCCGGCCCCTCAGACCCAGACCCGGCCCCTCAGACCCAGACCCGGCCTCTCAGACCCCAGACCCGGCCCCTCAGACCCAGAACCGGCCCCTCAGACCCAGAACCGGCCCCTCAGACCCAGACCCGGCCTCTCAGACCCCAGTCCCGGCCCCTCAGACCCAGAACCGGCCCCTCAGACCCAGAACCGGCCCCTCAGACCCAGACCCGGCCCCTCAGACCCAGACCCGTCCTCTCAGACCCCAGACCCGGCCCCTCAGACCCCAGTCCCGGCCCCTCAGACCCCAGACGCTGCCTCTCAGTCCCAGACCCAGCCTCTCAGACCCCAGACCCGGCCCCTCATACCCAGACCTGGCCTCTCATACCCAGACTCGGCCTCTCATACCCAGACCCGGCCTCTCAGACCCCAGAGCCGGCCCCTCAGACCCCAGACTCGGCCCCTGAGACCCTAGACCCGGCCTCTCAGACCCCAGACGCAGCCTCTCAGTCCCAGACCCGGCCTCTCAGTCACAGACCCGGCCCCTCAGAACCCAGACACGGCCTCTCAGGCCCCAGACCCGGCCTCTCAGACCCCAGACGCTGCCTCTCAGTCCCAGACCCAGCCTCTCAGACCCCTGACCCGGCCCCTCATACCCAGACCCGGCCTCTCAGACCCCAGACGCTGCCACTCAGTCCCAGACCCAGCCTCTCATACCCAGACCCGGCCTCTCATACCCAGACCCGGCCTCTCAGACCCCAGACTCGGCCCCTCAGACCCTAGACCCGGCCTCTCAGACCCCAGACGCAGCCTCTCTGTCCCAGACCCGGCCTCTCAGTCACAGAACCGGCCCCTCAGAACCCAGACCCGGCCCTCTCAGGCCCCAGACCCGGCCTCTCAGACCCCAGACCCGGCCCCTCAGACCCCAGTCCCGGCCTCTCAGATCCCAGACCCGGCCTCAGACCCCAGACACGGCCCCTCAGACCCCAGTCCCGGCACCTCAGACCCCAGTCTCGGCCCCTCAGACCTCAGGCCCCAGTCCCGGCCCCTCAGACCCCAGACGCAGCCTCTCAGACCCCAGACCCGGCCTCTCAGATCCTAGACACGGCCTCTCAGACCCCAGATGCAGCCTCTCAGATCCCAGACCCGGCCCCTCAGACCCCTGTCCCGGCCCCTCAGACCCCAGACCCGGTCCCTCAAACCCCAATCCCGGCCCCTCAGACCCCAGTCCCGGTCTCTCAGTCCCAGACCCGGCCACTCAGACACCAGACCCGGCTTCTCAGACCCCAGACGCAGCCTCTCAGACCCAAGACCCGGCCCCTCAGACCCCTGACGCTGCCTCTCAGTCCCAGACCCAGCCTCTCAGACCCCAGACCCGGCCCCTCATACCCAAACCCGGCCTCTCATACCCAGACCCGTCCTCTCATACCCAGACCCGGCCTCTCAGACCCCAGAGCCGGCCCCTCAGACCCCAGACTCGGCCCCTCAGACCCTAGACCCGGCCTCTCAGACCACAGACGCAGCCTCTCAGTCCCAGACCCGGCCTCTCAGTCACAGACCCGGCCCCTCAGAACCCAGACCCGGCTTCTCAGACCCCAGACGCAGCCTCTCAGACCCAAGACCTGGCCCCTCAGACCCCAGTCCCAGCCCCTCAGACACCAGTCCCGGCCCCTCAGACCCCAGACCCGGCCTCTGAGAACCCAGATCGGCCTATCAGGCCCCAATCCCGGCCCCTCAGACCCCAGACCCGGCCCCTCAGACCCCAGACCCTGCCCCTCAAACCCCAATCCCGGCCCCTCAGACCCCAGTCCCGGTCTCTCAGTCCCAGACCCGGCCCCTCAGACCCCAGACCCGGCTTCTCAGACCCCAGACGCAGCCTCTCAGACCCAAGACCCGGCCCCTCAGAACCCAGTCCCGGCCCCTCAGACCCCAGACGCTGCCTCTCAGTCCCAGACCCAGCCTCTCAGACCCCAGACCCGGCCCCTCAGACCCAGACCAAGCCTCTCAGACCCCAGTCCCGGCCCCTCAGACCCCAGTCCCGGTCTCTCAGTCCCAGACCCGGCCCCTCAGAAACCAGACCCGGCTTCTCAGACCCCAGACGCAGCCTCTCAGACCCAAGACCCGGCCCCTCAGACCCCAGTCCCGGCCCCTCAGACCCCAGACGCTGCCTCTCAGTCCCAGACCCAGCCTCTCAGACCCCAGACCCGGCCCCTCAGACCCAGACCCGGCCTCTCAGACCCAGACCCGGCCATGTCAGACCCCAGTCCCGGCCCCTCAGACCCAGACCCGGCCTCTCAGACCCCTGACCCGGCCCCTCAGACCCCAGTCCCGGCCTCTCAGATCCCAGACCCGGCCTCTCAGACCCCAGACACGGCCCCTCAGACCCCAGTCCCGGCACCTCAGACCCCAGTCTCGGCCCCTCAGACCTCAGGCCCCAGTCCCGGCCCCTCAGACCCCAGACGCAGCCTCTCAGACCCCAGACCCGGCCTCTCAGATCCTAGACCCGGCCTCTCAGACCCCAGATGCAGCCTCTCAGATCCCAGACCCGGCCCCTCAGACCCCAGTCCCGGCCCCTCAGATCCCAGACCCGGTCCCTCAAACCCCAATCCCGGCCCCTCAGACCCCAGTCCCGGTCTCTCAGTCCCAGACCCGGCCCCTCAGACACCAGACCCGGCTTCTCAGACCCCAGACGCAGCCTCTCAGACCCAAGACCCGGCCCCTCAGACCCCTGACGCTGCCTCTCAGTCCCAGACCCAGCCTCTCAGACCCCAGACCCGGCCCCTCATACCCAAACCCGGCCTCTCATACCCAGACCCGTCCTCTCATACCCAGACCCGGCCTCTCAGACCCCAGAGCCGGCCCCTCAGACCCCAGACTCGGCCCCTCAGACCCTAGACCCGGCCTCTCAGACCACAGACGCAGCCTCTCAGTCCCAGACCCGGCCTCTCAGTCACAGACCCGGCCCCTCAGAACCCAGACCCGGCTTCTCAGACCCCAGACGCAGCCTCTCAGACCCAAGACCTGGCCCCTCAGACCCCAGTCCCAGCCCCTCAGACACCAGTCCCGGCCCCTCAGACCCCAGACCCGGCCTCTGAGAACCCAGATCGGCCTATCAGGCCCCAATCCCGGCCCCTCAGACCCCAGACCCGGCCCCTCAGACCCCAGACCCGGCCCCTCAAACCCCAATCCCGGCCCCTCAGACCCCAGTCCCGGTCTCTCAGTCCCAGACCCGGCCCCTCAGACCCCAGACCCGGCTTCTCAGACCCCAGACGCAGCCTCTCAGACCCAAGACCCGGCCCCTCAGAACCCAGTCCCGGCCCCTCAGACCCCAGACGCTGCCTCTCAGTCCCAGACCCAGCCTCTCAGACCCCAGACCCGGCCCCTCAGACCCAGACCAAGCCTCTCAGACCCCAGTCCCGGCCCCTCAGACCCCAGTCCCGGTCTCTCAGTCCCAGACCCGGCCCCTCAGAAACCAGACCCGGCTTCTCAGACCCCAGACGCAGCCTCTCAGACCCAAGACCCGGCCCCTCAGACCCCAGTCCCGGCCCCTCAGACCCCAGACGCTGCCTCTCAGTCCCAGACCCAGCCGCTCAGACCCCAGACCCGGCCCCTCAGACCCAGACCCGGCCTCTCAGACCCAGACCCGGCCATGTCAGACCCCAGTCCCGGCCCCTCAGACCCAGAACCGGCCCCTCAGACCCAGAACCGGCCCCTCAGACCCAGACCCGGCCTCTCAGACCCCAGACCCGGCCCCTCAGACCCCAGTCCCGGTCTCTCAGTCCCAGACCCGGTCCCTCAGACACCAGACCCGGCTTCTCAGACCCCAGACGCAGACTCTCAGACCCAAGACCCGGCCCCTCAGACCCCAGTCCCGGCCCCTCAGACCCCAGACGCTGCCTCTCAATCCCAGACCCAGCCTCTCAGACCCCAGACCCGGCCTCTCATACCCAGACCCGGCCTCTCATACCCAGACCCGGCCTCTCATACCCAGACCCGGCCTCTCAGACACCAGAGCCGGCCCCTCAGACCCCAGACGCAGCCTCTCAGTCCCAGACCCGGCCTCTCAGTCACAGACCCAGCCCCTCAGAACCCAGACCCGGCCTCTCAGACCCCAGACCCGGCCCCTCAGACCCCAGTCCCGGCCCCTCAGACCACAGTCCCGGCCCCTCAGGCCCCAGTCCCGGCCTCTCAGATCCCAGACCCGGCCTCTCAGACCCCAGACGCAGCATCTCAGACCCCAGTCCCGGCCCCTCAGACACCAGACCCGGCCTCTGAGAACCCAGACCCGGCCTATCAGACCCCAGTCCCGGCCCCTCAGACCCCAGTCCCGGCCCCTCAAACCCCAATCCCGGCCCCTCAGACCTCGGTCCCGGTCTCTCAGTCCCAGACCCGGCCCCTCAGACCCCAGACCCGGCTTCTCAGACCCCAGACGCAGCCTCTCAGACCCAAGACCCGGCCCCTCAGACCCCAGTCCCGGCCCCTCAGACCCCAGTCCCGGCCCCTCAGACCCCAGACCCGGCCCCTCAAACCCCAATCCCGGCCCCTCAGACCCCAGTCCCGGTCTCTCAGTCCCAGACCCTGCCCCTCAGACCCCAGACCCGGCTTCTCAGACCACAGACGCAGCCTCTCAGACCCAAGACCCGGTCCCTCAGACCCCAGTCCCGGCCTCTCAGACCCCAGACACGGATCCCCAGACTCCAGTCCCGGCCCCTCAGACCCAGAACCAGGCCCTCAGACCCAGAACCGGCCTCTCAGACCCCAGACCCGGCCCCTCAGACCCAGATCCGGCCTCTCAGACCCCAATCCCGGCCCCTCAGACCCAGACCCGGCCCCTCAGACCCAGCCTCTCAGACCCCAGACCCGGCCTCTCAGACCCCAGAGCCGGCCCCTCAGACCCCAGACGCGGCCCCTCAGACCCTAGACCCGGTCTCTCAGACCCCAGACGCAGCCTCTCAGTCCCAGACCCGGCCTCTCAGTCACAGATCCGGCCCCTCAGAACCCAGACCTGGCCTCTCAGGCCCAGACCCGGCCTCTCAGACCCCAGACCCAGCCTCTCAGACACCAGACAGGGCCCCTCAGACCCCAGTCCCGGCCCCTCAGACCCCAGTCCCGGCCCCTCAGGCCCCAGTCCCGGCCCCTCAGACCCCAGTCCCGGCCCCTCAGACCCCAGTCCCGGCCCCTCAGACCCCAGTCCCGGCCTCTCAGGCCCCAGTCCCGGCCTCTCAGCTCCCAGACCCGGCCTCTCAGACCCCAGACACGGCCCCTCAGTCCCCAGTCCCGGCCTCTCAGACCCCAATCCCGGCCCCTCAGACCCAGACCCGGCCCCTCAGACCTAGCCTCTCAGACCCCAGACCCGGCCTCTCAGACCCCAGAGCCGGCCCCTCAGACCCCAGACGCGGCCCCTCAGACCCTAGACCCGGCCTCTCAGACCCCAGACGCAGCCTCTCAGTCCCAGACCAGGCCTCTCAGTCACAGACCCGGCCCCTCAGAACCCAGACCTGGCCTCTCAGGCCCAGACCCGGCCTCTCAGACCCCAGACCCGGCCCCTCAGACCCAAACCCGGCCTCTCAGACCCCAGTCCCGGCCCCTCAGACACAGAACCGGCCCCTCAGACCCAGAACCGGCCCCTCAGACTCCAGTCCCGGTCTCTCAGTCCCAGACCCGGCCCCTCAGACACTAGACCCGGCTTCTCAGACCCCAGTCCCGGCCTCTCAGACCCAAGACCCGGCCCCTCAGACCCCAGTCCCGGCCCCTCAGACCCCAGTCCCGGCCCCTCAGACCCCAGACCCGGCCCCTCAAACCCCAATCCCGGCCCCTCAGACCCCAGTCCCGGTCTCTCAGTCCCAGACCCTGCCCCTCAGACCCCAGACCCGGCTTCTCAGACCCAAGACCCGGTCCCTCAGACCCCAGTCCCGGCCTCTCAGACCCCAGACACGGATCCCCAGACTCCAGTCCCGGCCCCTCAGACCCAGAACCAGGCCCTCAGACCCAGAACCGGCCTCTCAGACCCCAGACCCGGCCCCTCAGACCCAGATCCGGCCTCTCAGACCCGAATCCCGGCCCCTCAGACCCAGACCCGGCCCCTCAGACCCAGAACCCGGCCTCTCAGACCCCAGTCCCGGCCTCTCAGACCCCAGACACGGATCCCCAGACTCCAGTCCCGGCCCCTCAGACCCAGAACCAGGCCCTCAGACCCAGAACCGGCCTCTCAGACCCCAGACCCGGCCCCTCAGACCCAGATCCGGCCTCTCAGATCCCAATCCCGGCCCCTCAGACCCCAGACCCGGCCTCTCAGACCCCAGAGCCAGCCCCTCAGACCCCAGACGCGGCCCCTCAGACCCTAGACCCGGCCTCTCAGACCCCAGACGCAGCCTCTCAGTCCCAGACCCGGCCTCTCAGTCACAGACCCGGCCCCTCAGAACCCAGACCTGGCCTCTCAGGCCCAGACCTGGCCTCTCAGACCCCAGACCCAGCCTCTCAGACACCAGACAGGGCCGCTCAGACCCCAGTCCCGGCCCCTCAGACCCCAGTCCCGGCCCCTCAGGCCCCAGTCCCGGCCCCTCAGACCCCAGTCCCGGCCTCTCAGACCCCAGTCCCGGCCCCTCAGACCCCAGTCCCGGCCCCTCAGGCCCCAGTCCCGGCCCCTCAGACCCCAGTCCCGGCCCCTCAGACCCCAGTCCCGGCCCCTCAGACCCCAGTCCCGGCCTCTCAGGCCCCAGTCCCGGCCCCTCAGGCCCCAGTCCCGGCCTCTCAGCTCCCAGACCCGGCCTCTCAGACCCCAGACACGGCCCCTCAGTCCCCAGTCCCGGCCTCTCAGACCCCAATCCCGGCCCCTCAGACCCAGACCCGGCCCCTCAGACCTAGCCTCTCAGACCCCAGACCCGGCCTCTCAGACCCCAGAGCCGGCCCCTCAGACCCCAGACGCGGCCCCTCAGACCCTAGACCCGGCCTCTCAGACCCCAGACGCAGCCTCTCAGTCCCAGACCAGGCCTCTCAGTCACAGACCCGGCCCCTCAGAACCCAGACCTGGCCTCTCAGGCCCAGACCCGGCCTCTCAGACCCCAGACCCGGCCCCTCAGGCCCAAACCCGGCCTCTCAGACCCCAGTCCCGGCCCCTCAGACACAGAACCGGCCCCTCAGACCCAGAACCGGCCCCTCAGACTCCAGTCCCGGTCTCTCAGTCCCAGACCCGGCCCCTCAGACACTAGACCCGGCTTCTCAGACCCCAGTCCCGGCCTCTCAGACCCAAGACCCGGCCCCTCAGACCCCAGTCCCGGCCCCTCAGACCCCAGTCCCGGCCCCTCAGACCCCAGACCCGGCCCCTCAAACCCCAATCCCGGCCCCTCAGACCCCAGTCCCGGCCCCTCAGACACAGAACCGGCCCCTCAGACCCAGAACCGGCCCCTCAGACTCCAGTCCCGGTCTCTCAGTCCCAGACCCGGCCCCTCAGACACTAGACCCGGCTTCTCAGACCCCAGACACGGCCCCTCAGTCCCCAGTCCCGGCCTCTCAGACCCCAATCCCGGCCCCTCAGACCCAGACCCGGCCCCTCAGACCTAGCCTCTCAGACCCCAGACCCGGCCTCTCAGACCCCAGAGCCGGCCCCTCAGACCCCAGACGCGGCCCCTCAGACCCTAGACCCGGCCTCTCAGACCCCAGACGCAGCCTCTCAGTCCCAGACCAGGCCTCTCAGTCACAGACCCGGCCCCTCAGAACCCAGACCTGGCCTCTCAGGCCCAGACCCGGCCTCTCAGACCCCAGACCCGGCCCCTCAGACCCAAACCCGGCCTCTCAGACCCCAGTCCCGGCCCCTCAGACACAGAACCGGCCCCTCAGACCCAGAACCGGCCCCTCAGACTCCAGTCCCGGTCTCTCAGTCCCAGACCCGGCCCCTCAGACACTAGACCCGGCTTCTCAGACCCCAGTCCCGGCCTCTCAGACCCAAGACCCGGCCCCTCAGACCCCAGTCCCGGCCCCTCAGACCCCAGTCCCGGCCCCTCAGACCCCAGACCCGGCCCCTCAAACCCCAATCCCGGCCCCTCAGACCCCAGTCCCGGTCTCTCAGTCCCAGACCCTGCCCCTCAGACCCCAGACCCGGCTTCTCAGACCCAAGACCCGGTCCCTCAGACCCCAGTCCCGGCCTCTCAGACCCCAGACACGGATCCCCAGACTCCAGTCCCGGCCCCTCAGACCCAGAACCAGGCCCTCAGACCCAGAACCGGCCTCTCAGACCCCAGACCCGGCCCCTCAGACCCAGATCCGGCCTCTCAGACCCGAATCCCGGCCCCTCAGACCCAGACCCGGCCCCTCAGACCCAGAACCCGGCCTCTCAGACCCCAGTCCCGGCCTCTCAGACCCCAGACACGGATCCCCAGACTCCAGTCCCGGCCCCTCAGACCCAGAACCAGGCCCTCAGACCCAGAACCGGCCTCTCAGACCCCAGACCCGGCCCCTCAGACCCAGATCCGGCCTCTCAGATCCCAATCCCGGCCCCTCAGACCCCAGACCCGGCCTCTCAGACCCCAGAGCCAGCCCCTCAGACCCCAGACGCGGCCCCTCAGACCCTAGACCCGGCCTCTCAGACCCCAGACGCAGCCTCTCAGTCCCAGACCCGGCCTCTCAGTCACAGACCCGGCCCCTCAGAACCCAGACCTGGCCTCTCAGGCCCAGACCTGGCCTCTCAGACCCCAGACCCAGCCTCTCAGACACCAGACAGGGCCGCTCAGACCCCAGTCCCGGCCCCTCAGACCCCAGTCCCGGCCCCTCAGGCCCCAGTCCCGGCCCCTCAGACCCCAGTCCCGGCCTCTCAGACCCCAGTCCCGGCCCCTCAGACCCCAGTCCCGGCCCCTCAGGCCCCAGTCCCGGCCCCTCAGACCCCAGTCCCGGCCCCTCAGACCCCAGTCCCGGCCCCTCAGACCCCAGTCCCGGCCTCTCAGGCCCCAGTCCCGGCCCCTCAGGCCCCAGTCCCGGCCTCTCAGCTCCCAGACCCGGCCTCTCAGACCCCAGACACGGCCCCTCAGTCCCCAGTCCCGGCCTCTCAGACCCCAATCCCGGCCCCTCAGACCCAGACCCGGCCCCTCAGACCTAGCCTCTCAGACCCCAGACCCGGCCTCTCAGACCCCAGAGCCGGCCCCTCAGACCCCAGACGCGGCCCCTCAGACCCTAGACCCGGCCTCTCAGACCCCAGACGCAGCCTCTCAGTCCCAGACCAGGCCTCTCAGTCACAGACCCGGCCCCTCAGAACCCAGACCTGGCCTCTCAGGCCCAGACCCGGCCTCTCAGACCCCAGACCCGGCCCCTCAGACCCAAACCCGGCCTCTCAGACCCCAGTCCCGGCCCCTCAGACACAGAACCGGCCCCTCAGACCCAGAACCGGCCCCTCAGACTCCAGTCCCGGTCTCTCAGTCCCAGACCCGGCCCCTCAGACACTAGACCCGGCTTCTCAGACCCCAGTCCCGGCCTCTCAGACCCAAGACCCGGCCCCTCAGACCCCAGTCCCGGCCCCTCAGACCCCAGTCCCGGCCCCTCAGACCCCAGACCCGGCCCCTCAAACCCCAATCCCGGCCCCTCAGACCCCAGTCCCGGTCTCTCAGTCCCAGACCCTGCCCCTCAGACCCCAGACCCGGCTTCTCAGACCCAAGACCCGGTCCCTCAGACCCCAGTCCCGGCCTCTCAGACCCCAGACACGGATCCCCAGACTCCAGTCCCGGCCCCTCAGACCCAGAACCAGGCCCTCAGACCCAGAACCGGCCTCTCAGACCCCAGACCCGGCCCCTCAGACCCAGATCCGGCCTCTCAGACCCGAATCCCGGCCCCTCAGACCCAGACCCGGCCCCTCAGACCCAGAACCCGGCCTCTCAGACCCCAGTCCCGGCCTCTCAGACCCCAGACACGGATCCCCAGACTCCAGTCCCGGCCCCTCAGACCCAGAACCAGGCCCTCAGACCCAGAACCGGCCTCTCAGACCCCAGACCCGGCCCCTCAGACCCAGATCCGGCCTCTCAGATCCCAATCCCGGCCCCTCAGACCCCAGACCCGGCCTCTCAGACCCCAGAGCCAGCCCCTCAGACCCCAGACGCGGCCCCTCAGACCCTAGACCCGGCCTCTCAGACCCCAGACGCAGCCTCTCAGTCCCAGACCCGGCCTCTCAGTCACAGACCCGGCCCCTCAGAACCCAGACCTGGCCTCTCAGGCCCAGACCTGGCCTCTCAGACCCCAGACCCAGCCTCTCAGACACCAGACAGGGCCGCTCAGACCCCAGTCCCGGCCCCTCAGACCCCAGTCCCGGCCCCTCAGGCCCCAGTCCCGGCCCCTCAGACCCCAGTCCCGGCCTCTCAGGCCCCAGTCCCGGCCCCTCAGGCCCCAGTCCCGGCCTCTCAGCTCCCAGACCCGGCCTCTCAGACCCCAGACACGGCCCCTCAGTCCCCAGTCCCGGCCTCTCAGACCCCAGTCCCGGCCCCTCAGACCCCAGACCCGGCCTCTGAGAACCCAGACCCGGCCTATCAGACCCCAGTCCCGGCCCCTTAGACCCCAGTCCCGGCCCCTCAGACCCCAGACCCGGCCCCTCAGACCCAGACCCGGCCTCTCAGACCCCAGTCCCGGCCCCTCAGACCCAGACCCGGCCACTCTGACCCGGCCCCTCAGACCCCAGTCCCGGCCCCTCAGACCCCAGATGCTGCCTCTCAGTCCCAGACCCAGCCTCTCAGACCCCAGACCCGGCCCCTCAGACCCGGCCTCTCAGACCCCAGTCCCGGCCCCTCAGACCCAGAACCGGCCCCTCAGACCCAGAATCGGCCCCCTCAGACCCAGACCCGGCCTCTCATACCCAGACCCGGCCTCTCAGACCCCAGAGCCGACCCCTCAGATCCCAGACGCGGCCCCTCAGACCCTAGACCCGGCCTCTCAGACCCCAGACGCAGCCTGTCAGTCCCAGACCCAGCCTCTCAGTCACAGGCCCGGCCCCTCAGAACCCAGACCCGGCCTCTCATACCCAGACCCGGCCTCTCAGACCCCAGAGCCGGCCCCTCAGATCCCAGACGCGGCCCCTCAGGCCCTAGACCCGGCCTCTCAGACCCCAGACGCACCCTGTCAGTCCCAGACCCGGCCTCTCAGTCCCAGACCCAGCCACTCAGTCCCAGACCCGGCCTCTCAGACTCAGACCCGGCCTCTCAGACCCCAGACCCGGCCTATCAGACCCCAGGCCCAGCCTCCCAGACCCCAAACCCGGCCTCGCAGACCCCAGACCCGGCCTCTCAGACCCCAGATGCAGCCTCTCACCCCAGACCCTCAGCCCCAGACGTGGTCTCTCAGGCCGCAGACCCGGCCTCTCAGACTCAGACCCGGCCTCTCAGACCCCAGATGCAGCCTCTCAGCCCCAGACCCTCAGCCCCAGACGTGGTCTCTCAGGCCGCAGACCCAGCCTCTCAGACTTAGACCCGGCCTCTCAGACCCAGACCCAACCTCTCAGACCCCAGATGCAGCCTCTCAGTCCCAGACCCGGCCCCTCAGACACCAGACCCGGCCCCTCAGATCCCATTCCGGCCTCTCAGACCCCAGACCCGTCCTCTCAGACCCCTGACCCGGCCTCTCAGACCCCAGACGCAGCCTCTCAGTCCCAGACCCGGCCCCTTAGACCCCAGATCCGGCCTCTCAGACCCCAGACCCGGTTTCCCAGACCCCAGACCCGGCCTGTCAGACCCCTGACGCAGCCTCTCAGTCCCAGACTAGGCCCCTCAGACCCCATACCCGGCCTCTCAGACCCCAGACCCAACCTCTCAGTCCCAGACCCTCAGACCCCAGACCCGGCCTCTCAGACCCGAAGCCCGGCCCCTCAGACCCCAGACCCGGCCGCTCAGACCCCAGACACGGCCCCTCAGACCCCAGACCCGGTCTCTCAGACCCCAGACCCGGCCTGTCAGACCCCTGACGCAGCCTCTCAGTCCCAGACCAGGCCCCTCAGACACCAGACCCGGCCTCTCAGACCCCAGACCCCAGACCCGGCCTCTCAGACCCCAGACCCAACCTCTCAGTCCCAGACCCTCAGACCCCAGACCCGGCCTCTCAGACCCGAGACCCGGCCTCTCAGACCCCAGACCCGGCCTCCGAGACCCCAGACCCCAGACCCGGCCTCCCAGACCCCAGACCCGGCCTCCCAGACCCCAGACCTGGCCTCTCAGACCCCAGACCCGGCCTCTCAGACCCCAGACCCGGCCTCTCAGTCTCAGACCCTCAGACCCCAGACCCAGTCTCCCAGACCCGGCCTCTCAGACCCGGCCTCTCAGACCCAGACCCAGCCTCTCAGACCCGGCCTCCCAGACCCGTCCTCTCAGACCCAGACCCGGCCTCAGCCCCGGTCTCTCAGACCCCAGACCAGGCCTCTCAGACCCAGACCCAGCTCCTCAGACCCGGCCTCAGACCCCAGACCCGGCCATTCAGACCCGGTCTCAGACCCCAGATCCGGCCTCTCAGGCCCAGACCCGGCCTCTCAGATCCGGCCTCAGACCCCAGACCCGGCCTCTCAGACCCCAGACCTGGCCTCTCAGACCCCAGACCCGGCCTCTCTGTCCCAGACCCGGCCTCTCAGTCCCAGACCCGGCCCCCTCAGACCCCAGACCCGGCCTCGCAGCCCCGTCCTCTCAGACTCAGCCTCTCAGTCCCAGACCCGGCCTCTCAGACCCGGCCTCTCAGACCTGGACTCTCAGACCCCAGACCCGGCCTCTCAGACCCGGCCTCACTGTCCCAGACCCGGCCTCTCAGTCCCAGACCCGGCCCCCTCAGACCCCAGACCCGGCCTCTCAGACCCCAGACCCGGCCTCTCAGACCCGGCCTCTCAGACGGCAGACGTGGCCTCTCAGACGTGGCCTCTCAGACGTGGCCTCTCAGACCCGGCATGGCCTCCAACCGTCCGCTCCACCTTGGAATTTGTCTCCAGTGGGAGGCATTAAACTCCACCTAAGGACTCAGGTTGAGAAATCAGATTAAAAGTACCGGCTCCATTTATATTATTCTTTCATCTTCTAACTTGTAAGGAGAAAGAAGACTTAAAACACTTCTTCAAATTGCTGATTATTGAAGGATGTCTAGCATCAGTACAGGTCAGTACAGGTCAGTAAAGACAACAAATAGATTACTGTAACGATAATCTAATCCTCATAGTTCAGTCATTTGTTGTGCTAATAAAATTGGAAGGGGCAGCACAGTGATTAGCACTATTGCCTCACAGCGCGAGGGACCTGGGTTTGATTCCAGCCTTGGGTGACTGTCTCTGTGGAGTTTGCACTTTCTCCCCATGGGTTTCCTCCGGGTTCTCCGGTTCCTTTCCCCAGACCAAAGGTGTGCAGGTTGGATTGGCCAAGCTAAATTTATGCTTAGTGTCCAGGGTTTGGACAGGAGAGTGGCCAGGTGCTCTTTCAGAGGGTCAGTGAAGACTCAATGGGCCAAAAGGCCCCCGTCTGCACTGTAGGAATTCTATTCTATGAATTCTCATTTTGTTTTCTTATTGGACGTGGGTTTCACTGGCAAGGCCAGCATTTGTTGCCCATCCCTTGAAACGGAGGGGCTTGATGGGCTATTTCAGAGGGTCGTTAAAAGTCAACCACATGTGTGTCTGGAGTCACATGTTGGCCAGACCAGGTAAGGATGGCAGATTTCCTTCCCTAAAAGGCAGTAATCAACTGGAAGTTTTCTTACAACAATCAATGATGGCTTCATGATTACTGAGACTAACTCTATATTCCAGATTTATTACCTGAATTTAAATTCCACTAGCTGCTGCCAGCTGAACCCACATCGCAGAGAATCAGCCAGGCAAATTCTAGGTTACTAATGACTCGGCCACGATCACCCCCGAATAAATAATTTGAAGTAAGCAACATAAATAACACAATGAAGTGGAGAAATATTGGCTAAAATTGAGATAATTTGAATTAACTAATAGTCCAAAGAAGTGCAGGTTAGGTGAATTGGCCATGGTAAATTTTCCCATTAGTTTCAAAAAGGTGAGTTGGGTTTTCTGGGTTACGGGGATAGGGTGGGGTTGTGGCACTGTAAGAAAATGAGGTATATTTCTGCTTCCAATCATTATTTTGAATATATAGCTAAACATACTACCAATACTGAAAATACAACACGGATCAGCAACACAAAGGCAAAACGCTACAGATACTGAAAATCTGAAACCAAAGCAGAAATGTTTGAAAAACTCAACAGGTCAGGCAGCATCTGTGGAGAGAAACAGAGCTAACGTTTCAGGTGGTCATTATCCTTCATCAGAACATACTGCAGTATTTATTAACAGAGTTTATTAATCCACAGGCCCTTTTGAGAGAGTAGTGATGGATTTTAAAGAGTATTTTACAATCATGAAAGACAGCTCCCAGAATAATTTAAATATTTGCAGGTGCAGCAAAGTCAGCTTTCAGTCTTTGCACAGTAGGAATAGTTCACCATACCTTACTATTGCGCCTCGTCAAGCATTTAACTTCAATATCAATGTCTGGTTCGGCAGACAGTACATAGATAATAATCATTTTTCATAATATTTTTGAAATGGTTCCCTGAGCAGTCTGAAATTATCTTTTAAGTGGTTGAAATGCCGTTAATTATTCCTCAAATTAAGTTATTTTTTTCATCAAAGGTAGGCCATTTTTTAAATCAAAGAGCCTCTTAAATTATACAGCATGTTTCTAATAATATTTTGAAAAGACCATAAACTCAGAAAATAGCTGGTAAAATCTTTTGCTGACATAGTTTGCTAAGCACAAATTCTCAGCAAAGATCCAGGTTTGACCAGAGCAGGAGAAATATCAGAAAGTAACGCACTCTGTCAGATTGATCTGTTAAAGGCCGATCTACAATCCCCCATAGATGAGATAATGGTGCTGGAGGCTGATTAAAACACTTGGCAGTTGGCCACCTCATGCTTTAACCATCTTAAATGGAGTTTGGTAAATGTGGACTAATTAATATTATTTTTGAAGAATATCTTCCCATGTCATTTCAAATACAAATAACTTAAATAAACCAACCTGTGAAGGACCAGATGCCCTTTCTTGCTGATCATCTTAGAGTCCTGATTAAATGCCCATTATTTTCGTTTATGTGAATTAAGCTATGGGGTGGGATTCTCCAATCCTGCGGCAGAGTGTCCACGCCGTCGTGTTTTACGACGGTGTGAACGGGCCGACCCCACGACTAATTCTGGCCCCTATACGGCGCTCCAGCTGCTGACCCCGGCGTGAACTGGGCGCCGCGGGATCCGCGCATGCGCAGTGGCGCCAACGCGCACATGCGCAGTGGCTTCCTTCAACGCGTTGGCCCCGACGCAACATGGCGCAGGACTACAGGGGCCGGCGCGTAGGAAAGGAGGTCCCCAGCCAGAGAGGCCGGCCCGCCGATAGGTGGGCCCCAGTCGCGGGCCAGGCCACACCGGAGGCCCCCCCCTGAGGTCGGACCCCCCACCCCCATCCCACAGGCTGCTCCCCGACCCTTTCACGCCGAGTTCATGCCGGCTGAGAGCAGGTGTGGACGGCGCTGGCGGGATTTGGCGTTTTCACGACGGCCGCTCGGCCCATCCTGGGCCGGCCCGCGACTGCCGCCGGTGTCGGGGTGGCGTGCCGGTGTCAGGCGGCGTGGCGCGATTCGCGCCAGTCGCGGGCATTCTCCAGCCCCGCCCGAGAGAATCTTGCCCATGATGTTTGGAATAATTAGAAAAGAATAAAAAGTTGCTGAGAATGGGCAAAAGGTTGTATGAATATAATTAGAGGATTGTGATCAGATGAAATATCTGTGGTCTTGAGGTCAATATTGTCACCAGCGGAGGTGAAAAAATTTATGAAGTTATGCCGTATACACTTAGTTGACAGTTATTAGAATAATGTAGCTTATTAATACTGAATGTTTGGATCAATTGTCTAAAGATACGGGGTAAACCATTTAGGACAGTGATGAGGAGAAATTTCTTCACCCAGAGAGTGGTGAGCCTGTGGAATTTGCTACGACAGAAAATAGTTGAGACCAAAACAGATGTTTTCAAGAAGAAGTTATATTTGGCTCTTATGGTTAAAGGAATCGGAGGTTATGGGGGAAAGCAGGAACAGGTTCCTGAGTTGAATGATCAGCCATGATTATATGGAATGGTGGAGCAGGCTCGAAGGGCAGAATGGCCTACTGCTGCTCCTATTTTTCTATGCTTCCTAATCTTCATAAGACACCATTCCAAAATAGCCAACAAATAGTGTATATATTTCAGTTATTAATCTGCCTCTCATTTCTCGTTTCACGTTTTAAAAAGAGATTTAGAAAGATAATTGTGAACCTGACCTTTAGGCAGTACTTAAATTAAGTCAACAATCAAGTTAGTTACTTGCGGCTTCACAAATGGGCCCCTAATGAAGAGTCAGGCAGAAATATTACATGATCAGATATGAGGAATTGCCACAAATTTGCAACTGTAGTAAGTTTAAGATATCATAACCGCATAAACAGAAATGTGGGAGTCAACTATTGTCTAAATATATGAAGATCCAGTTGTTAAAATGATATAATCGATAAAATGGCAGTTGTCAATTTACCGACCTGGCATATTACTGACATTGAGTTAACACAAATATAGATATTTCCCTTCATGTAGTTCTGTTTTCCAATAGTAAATGGTATCCCATGCAGTGACCACACTTTTGTGAATTTCATTTAGAGCTGCACAGAGAATAAATATTCCCCAAAATAAGAAGAAGCCCTTCAAGTTCAAAAAAGTAAACATTTTACTCCATGAACACCGGAAATCATATATGCTAGACAAAAAAACAAGATTCCAGCATTTTAACCTAATCTCTGGTTTAGGAGGCGGATTCAGGCTTTGTCTATGTATTTATTGTTCCTTTTGAGTACCTCAATTAGTTACACCCACAGAAATTAATATATCATTAATTTCTGCGAGATACTATGGCTATTAGCATCATCAGTCACAGATTCACTGACACACTAACAAACAGACAGACACACAGATACATATACACACACACACACACATACACAAGGAAGACACATATACAGATACACACACACACAGATATATACACACACACATACACACTTACCACGCAGACACACAGACATACACGCAGACACAGATAAACAGACATATACAGACACGCAGATACACACACAGACAGACATGCAGGCACACAAACACACAAAGATACATACACAGACCCTCACAGACACAGACATACACAGACTCAGATACACGCACAAATATGTACAGAGACACACGCAAACACAAATACACACAGATGTACACGCAGACACACACAGATACACACACACATTCGCAGATGTACACGCAGGCACACAGACATACATGCAGACACAGATACACACGCACAGATGTACACGCAGACACATACAGACATACACACACATGTACACGCAGACACACACAGACATACACGCAGACATAGATGCACACACACAGACATACACACACAGATGTACACACAGATGCACACAAACACACAGACATACACACAGACACATACACACACACATGTACACGCAGACACACACAGACATACACCCAGGCTCAGATGCACACAAACACAGGCAGACACATACACATATACAGATGTATACGCAGACACAGATACACAAACACACAAGTGTTCATGCAGACACATACATACACAACTGGCACACTGGAAGTTTGTGTTCTGCTACTAAAAATTGAAACAAAATCTGTTAAAAAAAGTGAATTTGATAGAAAGAAGGAAAGAGCTGAAAATACTGAAAACTGAAGATTCCCTGAGAAACTGGCTAACTGGAAGCTCAAAGAAGTGGGAAGCATTGCTCTAAAGACAGAGGAGCAACACTCGGATGGATTTTTAGAAGGTGTGGTAGAAATAAAGGGCTATATTTACAATTTAGTGCTCCAGAGGGTGTGATTTTAACTCTATGTAGGTGGCCAAAGTTTGACTGAATTAAAATCTCTACCGGTGGTTTGCTTAATGGAAGCACGTCTCAGCATTTCAGGCAGATGGCTTGGTACAACTGATTTATAGCTGCCACAATTTTCTTCCCATAGTTCATGGATAAAAATATGTTCATGGTACCAATCAAGGATGTTGTCCTCCACACCACATTCTGCGTGTGTGCTCCAGATACACTGAGAAAACAAAAGTGTGAAATTCAGTCTGCAGTGTTGGGAACAGTCAGTGTAATTAACAGGTAGATTCTGTGGAGTAAAGCTGAGGCTTCAAGTGCATATTAAACTGTGCACTGCAAAATTTAAACAATATAGAATGCTTTTTACACTTGCTGCAGAGGTCATTTTCTTTAAACCTTTTACATTTAACATTGTTAAAACTGAAGCTTTTACACAGGGAAATAAAGAAAACCTTTCCAAATTAAATATCTGCAGAATGTTTTAGATATGCAGCATACTATAATGTCCCAATTGGAAGTACAGGTTTAAGAACATAGAAACAGGTACACAATACCAATCAGTGCTTGAAGAGTTCATTGATTAATGGTGTGTAAGTGTGTGTGGTTTAAACATTTTTAAAAAGCTATATGCCGAGAAAATATGATTCCTACATTTGTGATCTTAGGACAAGGAAACCCTGCCACTGCGTCAAAAAGTGCTCTGAAAACAGTGAACACATTTCACCTGCTCCTTAGTTGAGGAAATGCTGAGTTCAAAGCTATCTTCTTGTTTTTTTAAAGGATATTTACACAAAACTTCACAGAAATGGTCTTGACTGGAACTTCCATTGGTATCTGAAAACGTCCAGGCAGTCAGAACATTATTTCGTGAACATTTTTTCTCTAATAATTTTCGCTAAATAATGCCAGTTTATACTTCTGAATACAAGAAAATGTACATGCACCAGGCAAGTTCGCTGGGTTCCTATCATTGGAACCTTTTACCGTAAAATATTGCTGAAGGCTTTCCTTTGAAGTCCTTTCTGCCAGCAGTGCTGATCAGTATCTGTGAGACTGGTGTGAATACTGAGAGCTCTGCTGAGTTGAAGAAGAATATCCTGTAGTGCTCTGGGACTGGGAAGATCCCTGGACATTGCTTTGGTAACCCAGACGTGTACCAGGGTGCTGCAAACAAACAAAAATACAAGGTCAACATAACGAGCTTTGCCACAACTGTTTGACAATTGAGTCAATTTCCCGAGTTTACCCTGCCTGCAGACTGGATTTAAGATGACTAGAATAAGCTCTGCCAGTTCACTAAGAGAGGGGAATGGACAACATTTTCAGCTTTAGGGCAGCACAATAGCAGGGCCAGAGAGGTTGAGGCAGCATTGGTCATATACAAATCCCTACTGTAAGGATTAAAGTCAAATGTTTTTGTTATTGAGTGTCCTGTTAAATAGTGACTGAGACCATTCCGCTGTCCACCCCCTTACATTATATATCTAAATGTAGCTAAGTGCATCACAGTTAAACATTCAAATCATAGATTTGCCACTATCTCTAAGGTATAGTGTGTACTCATTCGCTAATTTATGTACGGAATGACAGGCCATTATATATTAGATTTAACAGTGAGTCAGATTTAGTAATAATAATCTGTGTTGTCGCAAGTAGTGTTTTGGGCCAGGGTTTAGAGAACACCAAAGTGTATCATGGAGTTCACCTGACCCACAACTTTTAATAGATTGTGGTATGGGGAGCACACGGCCCACTCTACAGGTGTGGTACAGCAGAAATGGAAAAGTATTTTTAAAGCAAAACAATGTTTATTCCATGAACTCAAGTTAACCTTTTTAAAAATACAATGAACATCTTAGCAACCATTAATTCAGATACAATCCCCAAAGAATACAACACTAAGTAATCCTTCAGCTGTCCTTTTAACATCCATAAGACTTAAAAAAGAACGTTTAACTGAAGCACATCAGGTTAAAGTCACTATTGAGAGCAGTTATTAGTTTTAAATTACCAAAGGTTCGATTTACAGTTTTTCGATTACAGAGAGAGAGAGACTAATATCCCTTCTGGCTGTGACTGCAGCTATCCTGCTCTGAAAAGGAAACTAAAACACACCCTGCAGCAAACAGCCTAAAACGAAAGTAACAAGCTGACAGACAGCCCAGCTCCACCCACACTCTGACATCACTGATAAACACCCATTTCTTAAAGGTACATTTCTTAAACACCCATTTCTTAAAGGTACTCTCACATGACAGTAGGCTTACATTAACACTGCAATGTACTGAGAAACCCCAGTCGCCACATTGCAGAGGGAGAATTCAGTATGCCCAAATTACCTAACAGCACGTCTTTCGGGACTTATGGAAGGAAACCAGAGCACCCGGAAGAAACCCACATAGACATGGAGAGAACGTTCAGACTCCACACAGACAGTGACCCGAGCCGGGAACCTGGGACCCTGATGCTGTGAAGCAACAGTGCTACCCACTGTAGCACCGCCCACAACAGTTAAGAGCCTAATGGTGCATGAATATTGATTGAGTTCAACCTCGTGTTTGAATAGGAGAAATACGAAACAGCATAAAAAAGATTGTAGATTTAGGTAAGGCTAACTTAGGTAAGGTGATGAGACACATTGGTTGAGCCACGGTGGTTAGCACTGCTGCGTCACAGCACCAGAGACCCGAGCTTGATTCCGACCTCG